>NC_062978.1:9659197-10859197 GCF_023078275.1 Leguminivora glycinivorella
GTATTAGCACTTTTAGGAAGTTTCAAGAAAGACGTAGAGGAAGCAGAATCATTAAATGTATTCTTAGTATTGTTGTTAATAATGCCCTATTTATATTATATCCGTTTTAAATAAGCTACTCAATAACACAAACGTAACGGAAAATGTACAGTGAGCTGCGAAACTGATTGATTAATTCGCCATGCACTGTTGCAGTTCACTGTACTTATGTAATTTATGCTTGGTTGGTGGGTTGGTACGTGCAAAAAATACAGTTCCGTAAGTATACCTAAACTGTTTGAATTGAAATATTAAAAATATATTTTATTAAATTCCAGTAAAACTAAAACGGGAGCACGGCGGCGAACTGAAGGAGAACTACCGAGAATCTGGCGGTCACATCTCTTTCCACAACCCGGAACTACAACTGCGCCACTGGCGGGCCCGAGCCCTCTGAGCGCAGACCTAACCGGTTCCAAGGCATCTTCAAATACGACAAAAGCCAGGTAAGTCTGGTACAGTACAAGTAATAAATAACGGAGTAAAGTTGTAAAAAAAACCCCCGACCGTGACATAGTGGTCCGATTTTCATAAAACATGGCTAAGAACACTCCCGACTATCTCAGCTTTCAAACAAAAAAAAACTAAATCGAAATCGGTTCATCCGTTCGGGAGCTACGATGCCACAGACAGACACACATACAGACAGACATGTCAAACTTTATAACACCCCGTCGTTTTTGCGCCGGGGGTTAAAAACAAAAGCGAGCGAGAACTGAAGGGAACCACCGAGAATCTGGAGGTCACATCTCCTTCCACAATCTGAACTACAACTGGCAGGCATCCTCAACAAGATCGGAATCGGAGTTCGAATAAGCCATGTATAAACATTCAAGAAGGGCTTTGAAAGCTAAGATTTTTACCTACATATACGGTACAATAATGCAATAAAAAACTATATTTTATTTTCAAAAAAAAGCGTTAGGTACATGTACTTTTAACTTTGACCACCACATATTACTCTTTAAACGGTCACAAACATATGCGACTAGCCCTAATGGCTCTATAAGATTATGTCAGATATTTTGACGGACTTCGTTTTGTAACGTATTACTGCTAGCGAAAATTGGTGTGACGACTTTAAATGACTGAAATCTTTCGTAGGTTCAGAAGTCCACACACTGTTGATGAGGCATTGCTCAAGCTAGGTACCTATTTATCCAACTAAACAAGAAATGGTACATGACTTACCTTTCTTTTGTGCAGGAGCGCGTCACAAACGTGTACATCCCAGAAGGCACCAGCTTGCTACCGCCGCCGTTCCCCCGCCGCCGCACCGCCAGCCGCCGCGGCCCGCCACGCACGAAGACTTCGAGCCTGTCACATTGCACTCCTTCGCCTAAGACGAATATGATCATTTTTATCTATTACATACTGTAGAGAAGCAACAGGTAAACAGAGGTGAAAATCGGACACAGCTTCAGATGCAGTGCGAGAAGGGTTTCCTCTTCGTATTTTTCCGGAAACGTCTCGTATTTGTCATGCCAGTTCAGTCAATGTCAGTATATTTTTGTACTCAAGACTGACTGAAATAGCATGACACGTTTGTACGTTTCTGTAACCATACGAAGGCAAAATCTTTCCGCGATGGTACGCCTTTAAATTGGTCATTTCATAATGGCATTGTCATCGATGAAATGATTGGCTGGCCACGCCACAATAAGTAACGTCAAAACAAAACTATGAAGTGATCAATTCTAAAATGGAATTGCATGAAATGCTCAAAAGCTGGTCACGTGCTCAAAAGTGCTCATATGATATAATATTCGGCTAGATATGTTGCAATATACCTACATATCTACGAAATATTTCGCGACAAAAATATTTGAAATCGAAACCATTAAGTACCTATTCATTTATTCCGAGCTTCCATGGTACATTTTAGATAGTAATTAACAGTTTATAACTACAAATAATTTCCTTCCATTTAGTTGTATCCAAAAAAATATGTTGCTTTGTTCAGACATTGAATTCCTTCATAACATCATGTTCGCGTCTGTTCACCTCTCTATGAGTAAGTGCTCTAAAAAGTTATCTGGCTCTCCAATGTACCTTTAATTAAGTGAATTGAACACCATAATGTTAACAAAATTAATTAATTGAAAGTACTATAAAAACCTAAAGAATGATATCAAGTACATTTGAAGCACAATAGATTAGAACTTTACTTACCGGCTGGCCATTTGTATTATATTGTCACGTCGCTTTAATAGGTACGGTGCACAACAAATTTACCTTACCGATGAATCAAAGTGTTCGAATGTTAACATATTTAGGTACTAGAAATTTATGGTTAGGTAGTTCTATAAAATCGTTTGTTATCATCGAACTTTGTACGCTTTCAGTATTTGGATTGCGTGTCTGGATAATTGCAATTGTTTTGTTTAAAGGTATATTTTTGTGGATTGTTTTAGTTATTTATGAATAAACATGCTGTAGGATATGATAGGGTTTTGTTGACTAGCCGGTCTTACGTGCCTACCTTACATGTCAATGGCTACGCTTCGTTGTGTTGCTTAGTCGCTCTCTCTCTCTTCCATCTTAATGCGATAGAGACATTAGCGTGTCGTTTTCTAAGGAGCGTAACTATTTACATGTTGGCCAGGCATCTTGCGTTCCAGAACGCCGCCGCAACGTGTATTTGTACGGTGTAAATTATTTAAAAATATCGTCAAGATTATCAACACAATAATAAGTATGGCAGCAAAAATATTAGGTTCATTAGATCCAGGATTGTATTGGAATGTGAACGTAAATAGTGCATAGGTCCCTACTGCCGCTGGCTATATGGAAATATTTGTCAATTAACAGCTTCTGAAAACATAAACAAATAAAGAACAATTATAAATGCTTACTTATTGAAAATTCATGTTACTGTTGTATATTTAGTGTTGACACCTTGGTTATTTCTAGTTTGTGAAGGACTGGCGGTTTTTTTTTAATTTGATTTGACAAAACTATAACGTTTATTATAATTAATATAATTACCGTACGTACCTATGTTGCAAAATGAAATTCCTCGAATTTATTATTAATTGTAAGAGCTCGCTTGTTTACCCCGCCACTCCAAAATCATTTGTAGTAATCGTAGTATCTCTGTCACAAACTAGAACTAATTTCTGCAGTATTACTGCGTTAATCCAAGTTGCTCTACCAATCACTTCTAAATCGCCAGCAACAATTTAAATTAAGGTAAAATTCAACGTTATTCCGTCAGATTTATTACATAATACATATAGTGTAATAAAAATAACATCCTTGTAGCGAAAAGATAAACATATTGTTATAATTTACAAATAGGAATAAGTGTTTAGCATATGAATGACTTACAAGCCAAAGGCTAAATTTGTACATAAGTAAATTAAGTATTGATACACGCAAACCTACTTAAAATGTAGGAGAGGTAAGTGATATGACGATTACTTTGTAACCATTATATGTTAATATGAAATATAAGGATATATTCGTCCTTTCTATTTTGATAACACGTTTGATAATCTCATTTTTAATAACAAGTCGGACACCTGATATTTTAATGATTACTAGTTTACGTGTCAATCTTTATCATGGTGGGTGCAAACTGTAAAATGTGACGTTATCTGGATAAAGGGACCTTATTGTCGATGGCGCTTACGTCCCGCAGCGTCGTATTTGTACACGAACATCGCTCATAACGCCGTAAGCGCCATCGACAATAAGGTCCCTTTATCCAGATAATGGCACAAATATCTTTAAAACTCCTTTGGAATTATCGATGATAGATTGTAGTTTTCTCGAAAAAAATGCTTTTGGGAAAGGTACATCTGAGTGGTATGTATGAAAAATACTCCTAGACATTTAAATAATAAATGTATTTTGTACTAGTTTCACGTCTCACCCGGGCTCAGGGCTGAGGCTCATGAAACTTTATAAAGTCATAGATTAATTAATTCAGTAGGTATAAGTGGTGTCATATGGATATATGTGTCCATAGGGGCGGGTGCTAGTATAGTTAAGTACTAGCGTATGCACCCGACTACTTTAGACACGGGTAGCTGTTTATACATATTTAGAAATGGTATTGACAGCATACTTTTACATACCTATGTCTATATGTGACTTTGAAACACTATGAATGTATTAAATTGTTATACTTAGGTAAATATTATACTTAATTTTATTTTCTGTTTAATATTTTCCAAGCAAAAATAAAAGGGTGTTATATATGTTATAGAGATAAATTTCACCAAAATAAATATGGTGACAATAATATATCAGTGTAAATAATTAGTTTTAATCATGAGTTGATGACGTATGTTACATTACATTGTAAATAACAGACTTTTAGTTTGCGGTATGCTAGGTTATGCTAGCATGGCGCAGTTTTGGCTTCTCAAACTTAGTACCCACACAATTATATTACCGTAAATAATCCTACGGAGGAATGTAATCTCAGTTCAGAAAAATACTTGGTTAAAGTTTAAATCTTAAATAAAATGGAAAACATAAAAGTGAGTATATGCAAAATGGAACTTACCTTATATCCAAATGTCAATTCAAAAATTCACTTTGGTATTTTAAATGAAGCCGTTTTTTTTATATGCCTGACTTGCCAGAGACAAATTTGTCTTGAATAGGGCATTTTCGGAAGTCAGAAACATCTGTTTAAACAGGCAACATATACAATTTTAAAATTCTAAAACTTCTTTCTTCCAGTTATAATTTCTTTTTGACGAATATTACAAGGTTTAAAAAAAATATTTCAAAAATCAACGTTAGTTCCTCCAATCGGGTAAACCAGGTGAACGAATCAAAATGATGTTTTTCGCTATCTTTTAATTGTGCATTTACGTCGTGACATCGCGCAAAAATGTAACACATAAAGTATCACAGGGTGTTTTAATCTAAGATAGGATTAGGATGGTAACTAAATGAACAGATGGTTTCAGAGAGGCAAAATAAAGTTACGAAGCACTAAGTGATGCATTTACGTTTTTACTCAAACAATTGTTAAATATGTTTATGTGTACATTTTCGTATCTCTTAGAAATAAGTAAAAGTCAACTATTACAATACCGAAATAATAATTGTTTATGAGAAGATTTCTCGTTACAAGGGGTCATCGATGGTTATGTTAAGGTACAGACAGCGCCAGAAGTAGGTACAAACTTAGTGGAAGAAATGCTCAGATGGCAAAATTGTTGCAAATCGGAATTTCCAGATATGATCCACGAGCATAGCGAGTGGCTCGAAAAGCAAAGGTTTCAGATATTCACTTGGCAGCCAATTACCATCAAACTACCACTCTCGTGGATGAAATGTAACTTTCTCATCTAGTTTCGAACGATCAAGAGGAATGAGTTCCATAAAAACATTTTTGAGCACTCTTCTACAGCCACTACTACCGCTGCTGACTGTACCACCAATAAAACCATTTTCACATTATCCGATCCGGTATCGGATGTAGGACGGATTTCAAAGGCAAGAATCAAAGATGGCGCCTTTAATGTATAGGAGATCAGTCCTACATCCGATATCGGATCGGATAATTTGAAAACGCACTAACGCCGTTACTTTGTGATATATTTATTAATTAACGATACATTCCGCCCCCGATTGTTTGCTAGAAGTTTAAGTGAAGATATTAACACCACTTTAAAAGTAATCTTATTGAAAGAATGTCTCTTATATTTAAAAAAGAAAGTCGTCTAGACAGTCTGATTTATTTAAGAACGAGAGCTAAGCTTTCTCAATGGCGAAAATTTGTTCTAAAAAAGTTGGACATTCAGCATACTCATAGGTTTAAGGCGCAACACATGAGATAATTCCCACATCTATAAATAACTTTAGAAATAATTTTATGCTGGTTATGCATACCTATAGTATGTTTTAAATTTTAATTTTGATTTTTTTGTGATTGTTACTAAGATGATTTTACGTGTAGTTAAGGGAAAGAGTATAATACCTATAGAGTGCTGTGATAGATGCTTGGAAAGCTATAGAATGAAGAACTAAAGATGGCGGTTACTTTTATTAAAATTCTAATATTTGTATAAGTTTATTCCACCGTGAGACTAGGCCATTTACGTGCACAGATTTTAAGCTCAGGGATAATGTAAACTTCACTTGTCCCAACACTTTTCGTGCCAAAATTCAGTATTATGTTTGTCGATTCGGCCAAATTCATGTGTTTAGGTTTAACTTTAGGTAAAAAAAAATACGGCTTGGGCACCAGTGCCTCCTGGGTCCAAAGTCGTCAGATTTATTATATTGAACATTAAAAAATAGAATTTATTCGAACTATTCGTGTTTTATTTTTCACCTTGAAACCTAACAAAGCTATTTTACCAATCTATGAAGGTACATATTACTTTAATGTGAACTTTATAATACGTCGCCGATATAATTCTTCAAATTATTGAATAAATCATAATAATAATTTGCATAAGATATACCTTCACGTGAACCAAGGATCATTTATATAGGATTTACAGGCTCTATAGCTATACTAAGATTCGTACCTCATTTTTTTAGCGCCACGTATTATAAATACTATCATAACTATACTGATGATGCCTACAAATTTATTGTTTTCAAAATGTGTATTGACTTGATATCATGATATTAAAATGAAGTAGCATGTCGTTTCTTATAAAAAATAAAAACACGCAAAAATATTTGGGGAAAATATGATTTTGGCCACTTCCGGGTTGCGAAACAGCGCCATCTAGTTTTAAGTCTAAATGGCCCATACATTTCAGGATACGCTTTTTAGGGTTCCGTAGTCAACTAGGAACCCTTATAGTTTCGCCATGTCTGTCTGTCCGTCCGTCCGTCCCTCCGTCCGTCCGTCCGTCCGTCCGTCCGTCCGTCCGCGGATAATCTCAGTAACCGTAAGCACTAGAAAGCTGAAATTTGGTACCAATATGTATATCAATCACGCCAACAAAGTGCAAAAATAAAAATTGGAAAAAAATGTTTTATTAGGGTACCCCCCCTACATGCAAAGTGGGGGCTGATATTTTTTTTCATTCCAACCCCAACGTGTGATATATTGTTGGATAGGTATTTAAAAATGAATAAGGGTTTACCAAGATCGTTTTTTGATAATATTAATATTTTCGGAAATAATCGCTCCTAAAGGAAAAAAAGTGCGTCCCCCCCCCTCTAACTTTTGAACCATATGTTTAAAAAATATGAAAAAAATCACAAAAGTAGAACTTTATAAATACTTTCTAGGAAAATTGTTTTGAACTTGATAGGTTCAGTAGTTTTTGAGAAAAATACGGAAAACTACGGAACCCTACACTGAGCGTGGCCCGACACGCTCTTGGCCGGTTTTTTGTATGAGCTTTGTCTGTCCCGAGTTATATGGTCCTTGACGTGAACGTACTAAATCAAACTTGTGATGGACTTATGGGTTTATAAGGTTTGTAAAAATACGACGATTATCACTTTGAACTCATTTATTCTGTAATTTTAGATAATTAGAATAGAAGAATCCATTCTACTATAAATTAGATTAATGAATATGAAACGACTGTGTATTTATATAACAATTGCTCGGTGCACCCTCAGAACCACAGCCAAAAGCTAACTAAGAGATTTGTACATATAGATAATACAATAGGCTAGTTTCCTAGTAGTCAAATCAGCATCTTTTTAAGAACTGTCAAAACGATTTGCTAATATGGAATTACTATGAAATACTGAGGAGTGACGTCACGGTCAATTCATTTACTTTATATCTTTCTTTTGACTTATTAAATAGAAATTATGTTTATACATAACTACTGTCCATATTTTTCTTCTTAATTATGTGGTGCTTTATTTCGTGCACTGCATAAAATATTTTATTTTAAGTATAGGAAACTAGCCTATACCAACACTTCAACACCTATTGTCTATAGTTCAGAAGATCAACAAGGACTAGAAAACGATGGAAATAATCATCAGTACAAAAAGATACAAGTCTAGATAAATAAATTTGATATAAAACTCAGGTACGTGTTAACATTTAAGCCGTACATCTAAGAAGCTATTCACAGTGTGCGATCTTTGGCACGTAGATATATCTAACAAATATAATACAGATCTAAACATATTACATGAATATAAACTGAACACGAATGTGAGATCAACCTTATCAAATCGCAAAATTTCTTCGCGATATTTAAATTATTTTATTCGGTAGACCGACTCTGCTATCATCGAAAACTTCGAAGCTTGTTTACCACTGAAGTTGCATTCTTTTGTTTTATTTAGGTACATACTAATTTTAAATCAATGGATTGTAGTTTTTTCTCAGTCAACTGTTGTCAAAAATATTATAAATCGGAATGTTTTAAGAGAGTAGCAAAATATCAGACAATTCAGTTTTGTCTGTAAAATCCCTGTACGGTTACGAAATCTGATATAATATTGTCTTGAGCGTCGCTTACTTTTGGTTGTTAGGTGTGGTAGCGCTTTAGCTCCGGGAATACCTCCATGAGGACCAGCTCGAACAGCTCCTGAAACAAGACGAACGAACGTATGTAAATAGTAGTAGTAAGTAGGTTAAATACCTATGTGTGCATGTGTGAATACACTAACTACGTGCTTCCGTTGTCACTAGAAAAAGGCGCGAAATTCAAATTTTCAATGGGACGATAAATCTTCGCCCCTACAATTTAAAAATTTTGCCGCCGCCGCCGTTAGAGACCTGTGAAAGTGTGAATACAAAAACAAAATGAATAGTACCTACTTAGACTGTGTACAGTCAACCTATTGGTACCCTAGGCCACTGTAGAACTATGTCATAGTGACGTTATAAATCAGATTATAAGAAATTTCTTACTGCTTGATGTCATTTTGACATGGTTGTATAGCGGCCTAGGGTTCCAATTGGTTGACTGTACCTAGTTAAAATTTAATAATACGAATAAAAATGTTTTATACAAAGTAATTAACCGATTTCGATACTTAAACATAAGAAAGTGCAAAAGCGATTGTTGGATCTAAGTACCATATTGAGTAGGTACCATTGACATTCTTAAAAACAGAACTAACAAAACATTAGTACTTTAAAATAAAATCCAGTACAAAATTTCAGAGGCGAACGACACAGATGACTGCCCCGATACTCGCAGGAATCAATTTATCAGAGTAAACGACAGATTCAGTGGAGCGCGCGTTTTTAGCACCGAGCCAACAAGGTAAATAATTTTAGAACAGATATCTCGCCGCTTAGATGTGAGAATTCTTCGATAGTGCGTTGGTGGCATTGATATGTTTCCACGTGTCTTGTTTTATATTAAAAATATGTGAATCAAAATTGTTTATCTTGAAATAAAGTAGCACTTATATTTTCCGGTATCACCATCGGCATTGATTTCAGACAATGCCTATCTTATTCAGTGCTGTGGCTTTGGACAAAGTGGTTTTATCCAAATTCGCGTGTTGTGAAGGGAATTTCACGGAAATCGCGAACGAAGTGTTATCAAAAGTTTCGCAACAAAATGGAAAATGCACATATTTCCATGGACCATATTTGTTCAACTACATAGCGGATAACGGACATTTATATTTCTGCATCACAGACAAAGTAAGCGAATTTGAATGCATAGTTAAATTTAGAGAATTGTAGAATCTATATGTCATATTTTTATTTATATAGGTAAAAGGTTTGTTGAGAAGTCGGTGGTCCTGGTTTCGAATGCCGGTAAAGGCATTTGTGCGATGATAAGTACCTACTTATGGTACAATGTTTGTGAGTCTTATTTACCTACAAAAGTAAAACAGCAATAAAAAGCTATATCAGCACGGGAAGCATGGTCGCGCGATAGACAATAAAATATCAGGCCGTCCCTATCGCACTTACAAATAGTGCGATAGGGACGGCCTGCTATTTTATCATCTATCGCGCGATCATGCTTCCCGTGCAGGTATGATGAGCCATATGAATACTGACTATCACAGATGTCATATATACCATAGATCAAGCAAACGTATCTACTTAGCGTGTCAAATGAACTCAGTGAAATCCACTGAGTTGTCCGTCTTTACTCGCAGCTTGCAGCTTTCGGGCGTCAATTTTTGTAAGTTGAAGTCAACCAAAACATAAAAAATGCCTCGTTACGTGATATTCAATTGCAACAACACAAAAATTATGAACAATCAAGAGCCTGAGACATATTTAAAATTACAGGCAAGAATCAACTTCAGTACAAAATTTGACACGCTCGGCCCCTATACAAATATATGAATTTGTTTCTTCTATCTAAATTAAGTTCTGTGCTGACTATATATTTCTATACAAATAGTATATACACGGTGTTTCCGGTATCACTTAAAACCTCAGACACCCCAACTGATTTTTATTTTTTAAACTCATCTAGAGTATTCATCTTTTAATCTGATCGTTACTTTTTTTTTAATTGAATTTTTAATTTTCTGTACAGCTCTACTTGACTTTTAGCTCTACACTCAATGAAATAATTGCTAACTACCATCATAAACCATAAGACTATTTATTTGTGTACATAAGGTTTACCAATAGACAGCTAAGATGTCACTGTAAAACACTTTAAAGCTTTGTCACAGTAAACTTCAAATTGGACAGGTAATCGCAGTAAGCAAATAAACTCAATATTCAAAATGACAAGGTTGTAATTAGGTACGAGTTCAATTTGTTATGACTTATGATAAACATTAAGATTAAACTGACAAACAACGTCAAACTAGTAGCGGAAAAAATAATCGTCCAAGTAACCGGCCAGTATTAATACCCCTAAATACTGAAAAAAGGTAAACAACCTCTAGCAATGCGATATACACAATGTTGTATTACGAGTACAATAGAATGGGCACGTAAAAAATAACTAATAATACTAATTTAAATAAAAATATTACCCCCATCACGATATAGCTCAATCGATTCTACTCTCGATTCTGAACAAAGTGTTTTCAGGTTTTTAGTGTTAAGTGAAACACGGTGTATAGCCACTGATATGTGCGTTGATATAATTTGGGTACGTACTATGTACACGACTTCGCACCTTTCAGACAAATTAGTTATTATTTAAATAATAAGGAAGCAAATTATTAAATATGCCAGTAAGCGATTTAATTTCGAATTTAAACACGATAGACCGGCCAAATCTTACACGAAAATCTGCTAAAAAAACAAAGTGTGATGTACCTAAATATATTATGTAAACTATTCCGTTTGGCCATCGCCCTCCACCACTCATTTCTGATCCAGTTATACTAGATTTATGCTAAAATCTTTTTTTTAGGTAAAAAATTTACTATTTGACTCTATTTAGGTCTTAAATGAAAGCTAATTAAGTTTGCTACAACTTTATTTCGCAAAATATATAATACAGAGATATGTTTCGCTGAAATCTGTCTCTAAATATTGGCAAAACGAAAATTTTCATAAAAAGAGGGGAAAAATACCCTTCATTTTGAAGCGTCACATCTCAAAAACTGTTTGAGATACGGCACTGCAAGTAGGTTAAATGATTTTAAATTTAATGTACTTTTAAGTTTGTAAAGCAACTTATTGCCTAAATAAAATCTCCAGTTTTTAAGACATTGCAAAAATTAAAAAAAGTCCGATATTTTTTTCAGTTATTTTGCAAATTAAAAAAAAAGCACACCTTTTTTTGCTTGCAAAACATAGTTTGACATTCCTCCAAGGACCCTAAATAATATACCAAAAATGCAGCTTCTACATCACACTTTGTTTTTTTTATTTCTCTTTTTGACCAGTCTACGAACCAAACAAATTTGTTCTGTTTTACACGCAGACATGCCAACGTTCAAAAGCATTCCTCTTCCTGAACCAAATCAAAAGGCGTTTCAAGTCTGAGGGGCAGGCCTCCACGCAAATGCTGGCAGACGAGATGTACCGCTACAGTGAGGACCACAGCACTATCGTCATCCGTAAAGGAGAGCTCGATGAACTAAATACTATTGGTGTTCGGAGCAGTGGTAAGTAAACGTAGTTTACGCACGTTATGAATTATAACGGCCTTGTATTTTTGTTGTTTTGCTATTATGTACAATGAATACACATAATACACCTGAAAAATAATAGTATAGGCATCGTCAACAGATACATAAATATAAGAAATAAATATTCAATTTTCCTCATTTGTTTTTCGGCCAAGAAAAATGTAATTAAATTAATCTTGACCGGTAACATACACGGGTATTTATATCAATTTTTTTTTTTAATTTTCAGAAGAAATACTTGGAGAAAAGTTGCTGTTAGTGGATGACATCAAAAACTTAAACTATGGCGTAAGTAAAATATTACAAAGATCACACGATACTTTTAAGGTAGTCTCTGGAGTGCTTGTAAAGTAGTCACTGTACCAATATAGGTACATTAATTTACAATACAAACAAAATTATATGTGAGTGTGTTTAGTAAAACGTCCCACTTTGTCGGTTACCATTAAGGCGAGATTTACTTGTATCTTTATATGAATAATAAAGACTGTATCGTTAAGTATGAAGACAACTTTGAGTAGCCGTATTTATTTGCTATTATATTTTTCTTATAACAAGCCATGGGCTTAATAAGGCACATAATAAGGTACACATTTTGTCCTAGAAACTCGACGTAAAGCATATGGTTTAGACAGTATTGACTTAATCCTCCCGAGTACCAATTACGATTCCGGACAAATGCTACTAGAAAATTCACAAAGTGCGTAAAAGACGATACGATTGCGAAAAAAAATTGTATGGTGCGAACCTCAACGACACATGATCCACAAAGCAGAATATCTGGACATAGTCTAGCCACTGTTATTTAAAAAAAATATAGTTCAGGATCTGTGTATGGCGGCCATTTAGAGAATGTGGCATGGTGCTTACTCTAACTCCGACTTTGATGTCGAATTTGACTATCATACATTGTTTATATCGATCTGGTTTAAGCACTGTTCAAACACCATGAATGTCAATTAGACTTTGGCCTATGGCTAATTTTTTTATCTGTTTCTCTCATCCTGCTAGCATCAAAAATTTACGGCAATCCGGAACGTTGCTCAAAATTGCGTTTTTTTAAATTATATAAATTCGCCGCATTTATTCTACAAGTACCCAATTGGAAAAACCATGGAGACGACTCTTAAAGAATATATTTTGGCAGCATATTAACCTTTGTTTGTTGAAATCGTACAAAGAGTCATTGAAATATTCTCAAATTAAGCCAGATAGGGGTTGTCCGAAATTTATTTGCTAGACCTTAATGAAAGTACCATAAAGTCCCTAAAATAAAAAAAATATCAGACCTTCTTATATCAAATAGTACTTACCAATACCTTAAGATCATACTCTCGGAACATAATAATACAAAATTATGCACATGTCAACATTTAGACGAGGTTTGTTTTGTCCTTATACTTAACGATACAGTCCTTAGTGCTGTGTCGAGCTGCCGCGTGCGCGCCTACTAGCGACGACAGCGCGTTCACTACTGTCTCGCTCAGCTGTTACAGTGCTGTGTACCGGACACGCTATAGTAGCCCAGACAGTACTCACGTAGGCGAGCTGCTTGTTGTGCTTGGTGTTCTGCAGCGTGTGGAACAGCTTGTGCGCGCCGCGAGCTGCCGCGTGCGCGCCTACTAGCGACGACAGCGCGTCCACTACTGTCTCGCTCAGCTGTTACAGTGCTGTGTACCGGACACGCTATAGTAGGCTAGACTGTACTCACGTAGGCGAGCTGCTTGTTGTGCTTGGTGTTCTGCAGCGTGTGGAACAGCTTGTGCGCGCCGCGAGCTGCCGCGTGCGCGCCTACTAGCGACGACAGCGCGTCCACTACTGTCTCGCTTAGCTGTTACAGTGCTGTGTACCGGACACGCTATAGTAGCCCAGACAGTACTCACGTAGGCGAGCTGCTTGTTGTGCTTGGTGTTCTGCAGCGTGTGGAACAGCTTGTGCGCGCCGCGAACTGCCGCGTGCGCGCCTACTAGCGACGACAGCGCGTCCACTACTGTCTCGCTCAGCTGTTACAGTGCTGTGTACCGGACACGCTATAGTAGCCCAGACAGTACTCACGTAGGCGAGCTGCTTGTTGTGCTTGGTGTTCTGCAGCGTGTGGAACAGCTTGTGCGCGCCGCGAGCTGCCGCGTGCGCGCCTACTAGCGACGACAGCGCGTCCACTACTGTCTCGCTCAGCTGTTCCAGGGCTATCGTGCGGGTGTGCTCTGTACCGAACAAGAACAAGAGATTTAAGTTTCAGCCGTCACAAATGGATGACTGGTTGAAAAGAGATATCACAAATGGAATGAATGAATGAATGACGACCGGTCTGTCGCAGTCGGTAGTGACCCTGCCTGCTAAGCCGCGGTCCTGGGTTCGAATCCCGGTAAGGGCATTTATTTGGGTGATGAGCACAGATATTTGTTCCTGAGTCATGGATGTTTTCTATGTATCATCATCCTCCTTGCGTTATCCCGGCTTTTCTATGTATATAAGTATGTATTTATCTATTTAAGTATGTATACCGTCGCTTAGCACCCATAGTACAAACTTTGCTTAGTTTGGGGCTAAGTTGATCTGTGTAAGGTGTCCCCAATATTTATTTATTTATTTAAATAAATTAGTATAAGTCCATACCTCGGTCTGCCATGTTCCTGTTGCCAGGCTCGCTCAGCACGCCGCCCGGCCACCACGACTTTAGGACGACACTGATGTAGTAGTGAAGCATTTGCTCGGAGAATAGCCACGTCACCGTCTCTTTTATTTGTCTGAAACGGAGGTTGGTTAATACTACCATTACTACCAAAGAGGATCGAGTATTATAGAGAGTTGCTGTCAAAGTAAAATGTGTAATCACAGTGCATAGACTGCCATCTCTCGACACAGGCTTAAAACTTTTGAACCTCAGTTTTGAGAATTTGGTCCATACAGGGTGTAACAAAAATAGCGGTGATCCCTTTAAGGGCGTATTCAGTATCGTATTCTCATCAGGAAAAAGTAGAAGAAAATTTTTTTTCGCGAAAAAAATTTTTACCTTTGTATGGCGGTTCGGCCGATTCTCGCGGCCCGGCCCATACAAAAATGAAAATTTTTTCGCGAAAAAAAATTTTTCTACTTTTTCCTGATCAGAATACGATACTGAATACGCCCTTAAACGGATCACCACCATTTTTGTTACACTCTGTATTCTTTGCTTGATTTGCGTGGTGTCATATCTCACACAAGCATGGTACGCCTTCACCTACACGGGCTTAGACTGTGTGCGTCGGAACGCGCACTTTCATATATTTGATTGCCATTATCCGAGGTGTGCTGTCGCTGAATATCCATAGTAATATTGTAAATGGGAAAGTGTGTGTGTCTGTTTGTTTGTCTGTCTTTCTCGGCAAAACGGAGCCATGATTTGACGTGATTTATGTGGAGATAGTTGAAGGGATGGAGAGTGACATAGGCTACTTTTTGTCTCTTTCTAACCCCCACTTACCTAAAATTGGGGGGAAGCCGTGGGTAAAAGCTAGTCTCTAATAAATGACTCAAGGTAAAAGCAGCTTACCTGTTAATAGTTCTCCCATAAGTGATTTGTACGAAAGTGACTAGAGTCTTCCTGAGCCATCGGAATACGCCCCGCATGTCGAACACTTCGCTCAGCAGCGCGTACAAAGGCTCAGCTATGCTGTCGCGTTCTTCGCCCAACGGACCGGCACCTGTAAAAGTTTATACATTATGGACCAGTTGCAACAACTACACTTAACAGACACGTCAACACGTCACGCAGCAGAAGAATATGGAAATTCCCACACAAAAAAATCAGCGAACGTTAAATTCAGTAACGGACGAAGTGGTGCAATCGCCCGTTGAATTTTGGGACGATGGTATAACTACCGGTTTAATACCATGTCGAGGTATAGCGCCGCCTACACAGTTTCTATACAAATTGCAATCGTACTTTTATGCAAAAATATATAGCAAAAATGCTCAGATCTAAAGGACATGACTTCGTCTCACCCAAGCTATTAACTTTTCCACTTTTAAATTTATTCTTAGGCTTGGTACCATAGCTCACACACGTTTCAATGAATATAGTAACTAGTGAATTTCCAATATGAATAGGGACTCTGGTATTGCTACCGGAGAAAAAGTGTAGGTAACGCTCTTACAGTATAATTATATCGCTAGGGTCCGTTAAACCCAAATGGTTGTAAAGTTGCTGGCTATGAGGCCTTGGTTATACTCAGTTGACAAAACACTGGAATCCTGACTCAGAGTTAGACGCCATGAGTTCAAGTTGTCGATGGGAACCCAAGGGTTTTTCCAGTTTTGAATTGATTCTGGATTTCAGTACCTAAATCTGTATTGGTCCTAAGTCCTAACTAACCTTAGTATAACAAAACAAGTACCTATGGATATAATTTTTACCTCGCATGGCATTAGCCATGTTCTTATTAGCGGGGTCAGTGCCATTCCCGTCTAGGTAGAGCGATATCTCATCTTCATCTGCCGACAAGTGTGTGAACGCTTCGCGATCCGTCGACGATCTATTCGTTGCTTCGCTGCTTGTACTGTAAAACGAACTTCAATTGTATTCTTTTTGAGCAAAAAGTCCTAGTCCTTTGCCAAAAGGACGCTTGGAATGGTAATTCGTATGAAGATGCAAGAAATTCTTGTCAGTCTGTCTCTGTGTTTAGCGACAAAGTGGGACCTTTTACTAATTTTAAACATTTATCATTCACTGATTAATATTACATTAAAATACAACTATAGAAGGATAACTATAGAAGTATGAAAGTGCGTGTGAAAGAATTAGTTAAAAGAAAGAAAGATGAACTTAATGATCAAATGGATGAAAGATTGTCGCAAGATTTTCAGACGAACATAAAGTTCTTCTGGAAATCCGTTCGCCTAGCCAGAGGTAAGAGTTCAGACTCTGAGCTAAAATCGGTGAAAGATTCGAATGGAAGTTTGCTGAATGGGGAAGAATGTATTCTAAAGAGATGGCGATGTATTTTGAAAGCCTGTTTGAAAGGGAGGAAGCAAATATGCTAACCTCAGGTGTGAATGAAAACTTATCAATGGATGAAATTAGCATGGATGAGATTGTGAAAGCATTGAAAGGTATGAAATCAGGTAAGGCTGCAGGATATGACAAAGTCTCCGCCGAGATGCTGAAGGCTGGACAGGGCATTGTAGCGAGTCAGTTGTATCGCCTTTTCAATTTGTGCTTCAGTACCGGCCGGGTACCTAAGGACTGGTGCAAGGCCGTCATCGTTCCTCTTTACAAGGGAAAAGGCTCACGACTGGACTGCAAAAACTACAGGGGCATTAGCTTACTCACCATCGTAGGAAAACTGTATGCGAAAGTGTTGATTGAGAGAGTAGTGAGAGTAACCGACGAGAAAGTGTGGGATGCACAGGCGGGATTTAGAAAGGGTATGGGATGTTCGGATCAAGTCTTTTCCTTACGATGCATAGCCGAAAAGTTTTTGGCCAAAGGTCAAAAGGTCTATTGCGCTTTCGTGGACTTGGAAAAGGCGTATGATAGAGTGATGAGGAATGAATTGTGGTCGGTAGTGTCCATGTATGGAGTAGGCAGTCAACTCGTTCAAGCACTGAAATCTCTTTATGAGGATTCCAGTGCTTGCGTGAGAATAAACGGGTCATACACTGAGTGGTTTAGCATCGAAAAGGGTGTTAGACAGGGATGTGTAGCGTCGCCGTGGCTGTTTAATTTATTCATGGATAGTTGTTTGCAAGATCTGAAAGATTATGATTGTGGGTTGAGAATGGAAGGGTTACTGGTCAAATGTCTCCTATATGCCGATGACCTAGTATTACTTGCGTCGTCGGCCGAGGAGTTACAACTGATGGTAACAAGAGTGCATGCATCCTTCGAGAGGAAAGGAATGAGAATGAATGTCAGTAAGACGAAAGTAATGGTATTTGAAAGAGATGAGATTATGACAGATTGCGAAATTGAGATCGATAATGAAAGTTTGGAACAAGTGAAAGAGTTTGTGTATGTGTAAACATGGAAAAGATATTGAAAGGAGAGTGAATGCTGGGAATAGAGTGAATGGAGCACTAAACGCTTTTATGGGCAGCCAGAAAGTGTCGCAAAAAGCACGTCTGGCAGTGCATAGAGGAGTTTTGGTGCCTACACTTATGTATGGTAGTGAAAGTTGGGTGTGGGAGAAAAGACTTCAAAGTCAAGTGAATGCCGTGGAAATGAGAGCGTTAAGAAGCATGGCTGGTGTAAAGTTGAGTGATAGGATCAGAAATAGCGTGATAAGAGAGAAGTGTGGAGTGGATGTAGATGTGTTGACAAAGATTGAGATGGGTATGTTAAGGTGGTTTGGGCATGTAGAGAGGATGGATGAGAGGAGATTAACGAAGAAAGTATATGAAAAAGGAGTGGAAGGGTCAGTTGGTAGTGGAAGACCCAGGCGAACTTTTCTTGATCAAATCGGGGAAATATTGCAAAAAGGCCAGGTTAGAAGTACTCGAAACCGACGAGCGTGTATGAGAAACGTTATGAAAGTGTGTGAAGCGAAAGTGGTTTGTCAGGATCGTAGTAAATGGAAATCCGTGATCTCTGCCTACCCCTCTGGGAAACAGGCGTGATTGTATGTATGTATGTATGTATGTAAAATACAACTACAAAAAAAAAACGTTCAGTCGAATTGAGAACCTCCTCCTTTTTTTGAAGTCGGTTAAAAATAGGTTTTCCATTACTCTCTGGATCCCCTCCCAGGGTCTCTGAATTTTTAACATGGTAGCGTAATGTGCTCATTATATAATATCATGTGCATTTCATTATCACAGACAATAAACAATATTTATGAATGACATAGGAGAATAAAGTGCCACGACTGCCACGAAATGGCCTCACCTCAGCATATTGCACCTCAGTATGTATCTGAACGAAAAGCCAACACCTAAACCCGTTAACGTTTAGCTCATAATGGGCGACTTTTACTATGGGACCAACACCGAAATCTGTTTCTTACATTTTGGTCGTGTGAAGCTGAATAAGTATGGGAGCTTCAATATTTTTTTAGCTGTTTCAGTCTTGGTCCTATAGGAAAAAACAACAGTGTTACCTAAGCTGGGGTTTATCTAAGCTGAAATATGTAGATATCATACACGAAAGAAAAAACGACAAGGCCCACTGGTGGCCGAGCCGGGAATCGAACTCGGGTCTTCAGCTTACGCGGCTAGCTAACGGCGGCGGTGGCGGGCGGGTAGTCCAGTGGTAAGGACGTTAGCCGCGTAAGCTGAACACCCGGGTTCGATTCCCGGCTCGACCACCAGTGGGCCTTGTCGTTTTTTTTTTCGTGTATGATATCTATTTCAGTTTATAATTTATATATAGTAGTGTGACTACTTGAAAAACAACAAATCAAAAAAAATATTTAATAAAATAATTTGATTTGTTCTCTAGTTGGGTTTACCTAAGTTTTGGCTCTTCGTTCAGATACACACTGTATGTGCGGTAAGTTGCGCCCAATTGCGGAAAAGAGAAAATTCAAAAAGAGTTGCTATAAACTCAAACATGATTCCACGCACATGAAGGAAGTGTTTTATATGTACTTGACTAGGTTTACTACGTACCTTTTAAATAACGTAGAAAACGAGAATTTGTTTTTCTTTGGATTGTCTCCCTGTTTTGTGAATTCGCTGGTTGCGTTGAGGAATGTATATAGAGGTTCACTTTGGTTCAGTCTGTCGTCTTCTAAAACAAACTGTAGACAAGTATTTATTAGAAGTGCCAAGCACATTCAAACCAAGCACATTCTTAAACACTTTAACTGTTACTTTTGCAGAAAAATGTGAATATAGTAAGTTTAAGCCAGCTTGCTATAAATATGGACACTTCTTGGGGCGATCAACACAACCACATACAACAATCTTAGGGCCGGTTGCATCAAACCGTCTGTCACCGTTAAAGCGTTCGTTAAATTTTATTGTATAGGAAGTTCCATAGTCATCTGCTGCGTGACGATGATGTGTCTGTCAAAAGTGGTTGATGCAACTGGCCCTTAGAGTAGTTGATTTCTAAAATGAATCTTATACTAAAAAGTAATTAAACTGCAAATTTACTTACTTCTAAATACTTTTGTATGAGGTTCTTGGCTTTATCTAAGGAATTTTTATCATTTTTACCAAAGAGAAACTTAAAAGAATTCGAAGGTAGTTCCAAATTTTTCAGTTCAGAACACATAGGCCTTAATTTTCGATGTAGATCCTGAAAAAACAAAAATACTTTTATAATGCCAATTATCTACGCAATTACCTACATTCAGGGTGAATTTTGATAGTGGGCCAATGAGGGCAGCTACCAGGGGCCTATTTCTCAAAATTTACAGTTACAAGTTACAAGCGGAAGTCTCTTTCCAACTTGTCATATTAGACATTGACGACCACTTGTAAAATGTAACTTGTAGCTTCGAAAAATGGGCCTCTAATCCCGTGTTGTGTTTCGTGCGTTCAGTAAACCATTATGTTTAATCTCCACTTTCGTGTATTACGATAAGGTTCACAATGATGCCACGTATAGTCGCCATCAGGGGCCCATTTCTCAAAACTGAAAGTTACAAGTTACAAGCGGAAGTCTCTTTCCAACTTGTCATATTAGACATTGACGACCACTTGTAAATTGTAACTTGTAGCTTCAAGAAATGGGC
The DNA here is from genome assembly GCF_023078275.1 of Leguminivora glycinivorella. Classification (NCBI taxonomy): domain Eukaryota; kingdom Metazoa; phylum Arthropoda; class Insecta; order Lepidoptera; family Tortricidae; genus Leguminivora; species Leguminivora glycinivorella. The sequence continues at coordinate 9,679,876 of NC_062978.1, forward strand.
CCCAGATATATCGAAGCGGCCGGGGTGTTCAATAATATCTAAACACGCCCTAATACCTAGATATAAGGCTTTTAGCAGATGAAAGAGACTCAATTTCCACTATTATTTTGAAGTGTATTTCAAATTGCTGTAGTAACATTTTGCATAACTTACTAGTTGAACGGTTAAAACAAAATAAACATATTATTACCTGGAAATCGTTTAGCGTTCTCAATATAACCCATCCCGTGGAGATTTGCTCTGGCCTCTCGTCTTCGATTGAGGTAGTTTCCTGCTCGGCCATGTGCACTACTATCACGAACTGTGGGGGCTTATTTTCGTCCAATATCTAAAAAAAGGGAAAAAGTTACGTAAGTATCTCGATTTCTGCCTATTAAGTAGGCTGGTTTTAAATCCTAGCAAGATCATTTGTATCTGTGTTTATCATTATCACACATATTTCGAGGACTAGTCTGGTCTAAGGGCCAGTTGCATCAACCACATTTGACAGACACATCATCGTCACGCAGCAGACGTCTATGGAACTTCCCATACAATAAAATTTAACGAACGCTTTAACGATGACAGACGGTTTGATGCAACCGGCCCTAAATAGTGCATCACTTTTAACATCTGTCTGTGAGACCGATAATCCAGGATTCAAATGATCTCTGGTGTTCCTGATATTCATTCGTTTGCAGCCCGTATTATAATGAAAATAGTTACCCACTCTACTCGAAAACCCGTAACAAATAAATAAATAAAAAGTTTACCTCGGCACTCTACACAGTGGCCCACTACGTGCCAAAATGTCCGGCCCACGTGTCCGTGCGAGCCAGATGTGACTCCAGCCACATCTGCTCCTCTGTTAGGCGTTCCACTATCAAGGATAGCTAGAGCTCGAGATTCGGGCTTCAACGATGCTCAGAGCGCCTTTAATGCCTAAAATGTATATATTTTACCTCGGCACTCTGCACAGTGGCCCGCCGCGTGCCAAGATGCTCGGCCCACGTGTCCGTGTGAGCCAGATGTGACTCCAGCCACATCTGCTCCTCTGTCAGGCGTTCCAGTTCATTATCAAGGATAGCTAGAGCTCGAGATTCGGGCTTCAATGATGCTCAGAGCGCCGTTAATGCCTAAAATGTATATATTTTACCTCGGCACTCTGCACAGTGGCCCGCCACGTGCCAAGATGCTCGACCCAAGTGTCTGTGCGAGCCAGGGGTCACTCCAGCTACATCTGCTCCTCTGTCAGGCGTTCCAGTTCATTATCAAGGATAGCTAGAGCTCGAGATTCGGGCTTCAATGATGCTCAGAGCGCCGTTAATGCCTAAAATGTATATATTTTACCTCGGCACTCTGCACAGTGGCCCGCCACGTGCCAAGATGCTCGACCCAAGTGTCTGTGCGAGCCAGGGGTCACTCCAGCTACATCTGCTCCTCTTTCAGGCGTTCCACTTCACTATCAAATATAGCTAGAGCTTGAGATTCGGGCTTCAACGATTCTCAGAGCGCCGTTAATGCCTAAAATGTATATATTTTACCTCGGCACTCTGCACAGTGGCCCGCCACGTGCCAAGATGCTCGGCCCAAGTGTCTGTGCGAGCCAGGGGTCACTCCAACTACATCTGCTCCTCTGTCAGGCGTTCCACTTCACTATCAAAGATAGCTAAAGCTCGAGATTCGGGCTTTAACGATGCTCAGAGCGCCGTTAATGCGTAAAATGTATATATTTTACCTCGGCACTTTGCACAGTGGCTCGCCACGTGCGAAGATGCTCGGCCCACGTGTCCGTGCGAGCCAGATGTGACTCCATCCACATCTGCTCCTGTGTCAGGCGTTCCACTTCACTATCAAGGATAGCTAGAGTTCGAGATTCGGGCTTCAACGATGCTCAGAGCGCCGTTAATGCCTAAAATGTATATATTTTACCTCGGCACTCTGCACAGTGGCCCGCCACGTGCCAAGATGCTCGGCCCAAGTGTCCGTGCGAGCCAGATGTGACTCTAACCGCATTTGTTCTTCTGTCAGGCGTTCTACTTCGTTCTCCAGCATGGCTAGAGCTCGAGACTCGGGTTTCAATGACGCTCTGAGGGCCGCTAATGCCTGAAATGGTGAAGTATAAATGTTAGATGACATTTGGAAAGCAAGGAATATTAATGATATGTTAATGTCGATTTTATATCGGAGATCAGTTGGCGTTTATTTCTAAAACAACAATGAGTGTTCACCAAAGTTTTGTTGTAAAGTCTCTCCTGCCAAATGGTCCAACTTGCGCCTCACCTATGCAGTGTTCAGACGACAATCACTTGTTGGACAACTGCCGGTCTTCTATAGGAGACCTTTTTTCAAATGAACGACAATATTCACCTGAGTCTTGTTGTTATGCCTCTCCTGCAGCTGATCTAGTTTCCGCCTCGCGTATGTAGAATGCTCTGTAAGGTGTAACGCGGCCGCGCTCTCTGCGGATGACACGGACTCGTTCGACAACTGCCGGTCTTCTATAGGAGATCGTTCGGCGTTTATTTCTAAAATGAAACAACAAAGAAGTCCATCAAGATTGTAAGAGTTTGTTTTCTCGACCGTATAATTAATTGATTATCATAACACGTACAAAAAACCGGAAAATAATACGCAGTTTTGTGTCAGATGTATAGCCATGGCCAAACTAATTTTACTAGAACACGAAGGTAATGACACACACAGACATCTGTTACAAGATTAAACAATTTTTAACGAAAAATTATACATACAACGTTCAAACTACACTAACCTTTATTAGCTTCTTCGTTCGCCAGCTCGATCATCAGTGCCTTGTACTGCTCACTGAGCATGAACGAAGAGTAGTACTTCTCCTGTATCGTGTCGACAACAGTGTCTTGCACTTCGTAAAATACTTCCGGCCCTTTGTCCCCGAGCAGAAATGCCTCCATTCGTTTTCTCGTGTCCTGTCGATGACAATATTTTTTTTGTAATTTGGAAGTGGGAGAAATATTTTTTGGAACTGTAGTCCATAAACAAATGCCAGCCAAACATCTTCAGGCTGTACAAGTATATCATACTAACCGCAGTTGATTTTAAAAACTCGTCACCCGCCAGTCTACTTGTGACCACGGACGTAATATAACTACTAGATGTCTCGTAGTCTACTTGATGTCTCGCACTAGGTACATTTATTTATTTATGTATGTGTATTTTATTTATATATTTGTATTATACTAATATATATGTAGGTTTATTTATTGTATTTGTGTATGTTTATTTTATAATAGTAGGTATCGACTTGTATTTAATCATTACAATCTCATACTGGCTCTATAATATTGTGCACCAAACTAACTATCTCTGTTTTGCCCAATGGTTGACTGGTAGAGAATGCCTTAAGGCGTTAAGTCCGCCATTTGTACTTTTTATTGATAATTTGCGCAATAAAGTTTAAATAAATAAATAAATATAAACGTAAGTGTTAGTCGGAAGGATTTTAATGGAAAAAATTCAAAATAGCGCCTGTAATGTATGGGATATCAGTCCTACATCCGATATCGGATCGGATAATGTGAAAACGCACACGCGTCCCGTTTTAATATGTGTGTGAAAATCGTGTTAGTTTAAATCAATATACCTAATTCTTATGATATTACCCTCCCATCTTATTGGGCCACGATATGATTTTGTTGAGTGGTCCCTTACCTTGTCCACCTTAATCTCCGCAGTGGGCGATCTGATGTACGTATAAAAGATCTCAGCACCAAGCTGGTGCCAACTGCTTCTTGGACTGTGCCGCAACTCTTCTACTCCCATCCAGAATCCAACCAGGCCTTGCGAGCACATTGTCTCCAGAAACATCGATAGGTACCGCCGGCCTGTCACGCTTTCTAGCACTTTGTGGAGGGGTAGACACTGAAATAAATTATACTACAATCAATGGACTGGTTAGTAAGTAAATTCTTTATTGTACCACCAGCACTAACAAAAATATACAACGGCATCAAATATAAAATAGAGAAGGAAGAAATACAAAAGGCGAACTTATCCCTGATAGGGATCTCTTCCAGTTGACCTAATGAAGATGTGAGATTTAAATAGTAACTATCCTATTATCTAATCCTATTAAGTCATTCAGCAGCAAGGCAATTTTGACTTGATACAAAAATACCGGTTTTTTTGCAAACGTTTGCTGCAATCCCCTGATTACCCTGTTTGCTGCAATCGAATCTTCCCTAAAATTGCCGTCAATAGAAATTGTCAACAATATAAACAAGCCATCCTATAAAATATCATTATTCTAGCACAATTTTATTATTTTAAAGATTGAGGATCATAATATGATATGAATTGATTAAATAACACATGGATTTAGCCAGTATCTGATGAGTTAGAATGGAAATTAAAGACATTTTGACTACAGGGTTTGTTTACATTGTTCAAAAATTCTATTGACGGCGACTTTAATTCGACTCGGATTTTAATTTCTTGCTCTGAAAGGACTGGATCTATCAGTTTGTTAGCTTACCTTGTTATCCGACTCATTTACAGCAGGGAAGGCGCCATCCCAGCCCAACCTCTTAAGGTGCTCTTCACACTCAAGTTTAGCTATACTGAGCTGAGTGATATATCTCTTCAATTTCTTCGCGTCGGCTATCTGTTGCCGGCTTACGTTCTGCTGCCCTCCTTTCTCTGCGTCCACGTCCACGCCTTTTGCCCGTTTCATGTTTTGGAGGGTGGTTGCTTGCATTATTTGGGTTACTATGTCGTACCTACAAGATTTTTTTAAATTAAAAATCAAGCTAAGACTGTGTCCATAAAAGGCCCTAACGTGTAGGTACACAAGCTTATTAAAATAGTAAGTATAAATGTAAAGAAAAAATACACGGCTAAAAAACCTGAAGCAGTAGTACCTATGCGGTATCTACCTACTGAATGGTAGATAAAAGTTGTCTTATTACTTATATACTGTGACAGTAGGTGCAAAATCCATACTAATATTATAAGTGTGTGTGTCTGTTTGGATATAGTTGAAGGGATGGAAAGTGACATAGGCTACTTTTTGTCTTACTAACCCCCCACTTCCCTAAATAGGGGGTGGAAATTTGTGTGGAGCATTCCGCAATTTTCGAATTTAACGCGAGCGGAGCTGCGGGAAAAAGCTAGTACCTATACATATACAGAGTTGTCATATAGAACCATCTAGATTAGCAAAGAAAATCAAGACCAGTTTATTTTCTGCATTAGTTCACAATCGGTTACTCATTACCTTAACTAATTTCTCAACATTTAGGTATCTATTAAGCGCATAATGAAAGTGAACGTTACAAATGCTTACTGACCGTAACCGTTTCAGCTGGTCAACGTTATCACAGCTGTTTATTAGTCGTATGTAATCCTCGAACGTTTTCGCGTACTCGTGGGTCCTGACATGCATGGCGTTCACTTCCTTCTGAGCTTCGAGGTATTGGATGATCTTTTGGTTTATGTAATCGGGGTCTGTGATCAGATCTATGGCTGGTTGGAACACTGGAAGGTGAAATATCTATTTGAATGTCTTGGAGTTAGGCAGAGATCCACACAGAGCACGTGGCAATAGCCGGGTCCACAGAGAGCGAGGCACGCCGGGAGGCAATATGCTCACGCGGCAAATGTCCAATGTAGACGTTCCTTGGCTGAGGCAGGTTGCTCGGCCGAACAAAACGCGCGCAAGCCTCGGCCTACATTGCAAGCTTGCCACGTGAGCACACTGCCTAGAAGGCATGTATCGCTCTGTGTGGGCCGGGCTAATTGAATGTCCTCGCGCTGCAAACGCAATGGACGCTGCTTGTTCTGTGTGGACTCTCCTATCCTATTAGCATAACGCACATGGTTTTTCGTAGCCCGAAAATTTCGTGCATCTGCACTGCTATGAACATTGAACTGGGGATTAGCAATTTTAATAATAAAACTACCGTGAGACACTGCCATATTAAACATGTAAAATCGGGTAACTCACGTAATCGGCATCGCGCGTGCTCAATGAAAATGCTCCTCGTAACGGAGCGAAACATGTCGAGCGACCTTCGACAATTTAACGTGAGTTACCCGATTTTAAATCTTTAATTGAACTGGGGTTTATAAAATAGCCAGAAAATAAATTTCTCAAATATACAAGTTTACCTTTGCATGCCAACACTTCCCTCATGAAGTGAGACACGGGAGACAAGGAGTAGCATCTCGGCATGAGGAACATGACAATCAGCTCACTGATCTGCCGGAGGTAGTGGAGCTCCGTCTCGCACAACATTAGGTGAGGTGCTAGTGCGAACACTGGCGCCTGGTTTAGTTCTAATCTGTTAAAGGAGAATGTTATTATAACACCACGCACCACATGCATACAAATACAATTTTGTTATAATAAATGTTAATTGTACTAAAAGCAGAGTTTGAATAAAATATGTTTTAAAACATTTTTATGTCAACTGATTTTATTTTATGAAATTAATTTAAAATACATAGCATCAAATATCTAATTATTTTAGAATAATCGCAAATATACTAAAAAATCACCATATAATGACCAGTCTGGCCTAGCGCGTAGTGGCCCTGCCTGCTAAGCCACGGTCCCGGGCTCGAATCCCGGTAAGGGCATTTATTTGTGTGATGAACACAGATATTAGTTCCTGAGTCATGGATGTTTTCTATGTATATAAGTATGTATATCGTCGCCTCGCACCCATAGCACAAGCTTTGCTCAGTTTGGGGCTAGGTTGATCTATGTAAGGTGTCCCCCAATATTAAAAAAAAAAAATATGTACAATAACAATAATATACCCAATACATTGAAAAAAAAATGTTTTAGTGACTAATTTAGTAATGAAAGACTGATTTAAAACAAAATTTAAAAAGTTGGTAGATACTTACGCACAGCTCTGAGCAATTCTAATACGCTCAAAATGCTGAGTAATTTTCAACACCATATCATTAGCTAATAGCTTTTCAGCATCAACTCGCAACAATCGCTCGTGTAGATTTTTTATTGCACCCCATACATGTTCCTTAAATTTGTCAACAACAGGTTCGGGCCTATAGGCAAACTCTTTCAGCCAACGAGTAACAAAATCTCTGAGGACATAGTCAATCAGTTGCTGTAACTGGCTGTCAACGGTGCGACCAAATATGACTGGTAGATGACTCTTTTTAACTGCATGCGGCCAGGTACTTAGGTCATCCTGATGAGGTAATTAAAGTTTGTAAATATAAAATATATGTGAATGTGTTTAGTAAAACGACCCACTTTGTCAGTTACCATTAAGGCAAGATTTACTTGTATATTTATATGAATAAATGGACAAAGCGGCTTTATAGCAATCGACAAAGTGGGACGTTTTCCCATGCAAACTCACATATAAACCTTAAGAAAATTGCATTTGAATTATTTGGATTAATTGTTGATAATCTGATTTTGAACAGGTACTTGCAAAATAAAATAAAAATATTAATGTGTTGATTGCAGGTACAATCATACCTTTAAAGTTTCCTCCAACTGCCTCAACTCTTTTTCTACTTTATCCATCAGAAAAATGGAAGGCTGGTGAGGCGAAGACAGAGAGATGTGGCCCCATAATGTCAGTGCAAACACCAGAACTACCAGAAAAATAGTCAACACTAAAAGGTAAACTGGACTCCAAATTATTGGAAAGTACCATGCCAACATTAACCACAAGGGCACTGAACTTATCCCGACCCACGTCCACATTATAATTGGTTTTTGGTCACAGTAACAATATATTATTAGTGTTTTACAGAATCAATCAATAAGTTTATGTTACTCATAATAATAATAACATAGCACTACCTATTAACACGAATAGAACGAAACATGAAACCACTTTATGTTTTTATATTAAACTGGAGTAAATTCAAGCACATTTTCGGAGTATTTAATATGTTATTTCAATTTCCTGATCTGCAACTATCTCGTGAATAAATAAATAAATTATGTATAAGCTGTCAGTTTGTCTTGTCACACTGACCAAGTTGACTCTTGGTTGACTCGACTCACCCGACCCGACACCGACCCGACCCCAACGAAACCATACGAAACCGCTCGATGAAAAGTAAAGCATATTCCGATACATTTAGATAAAAAAAATTGTTATATTTTGTGTCTTATTTAAGTAGGAAAAAAGTATACATTGTTTTGACACATGTCGGATCCGATCATAGAAACAGGGCTCCGTAGACCTTACCAACAAATCCTCAGTAGTCTATTCGGAAAGAAAATCGTTAGGGCCCCCACAGACGGGAGACAAAACTGTTATGTCTCCGTCGCTCGGTCTATGGGCTAGTATGAAGGTGCGCACACGAGGCGACGCAACTTTTCATACAAATACGACGGAGACAAAAAAGTTTTGTCTCCCGTCTGTGGAGGCCCTTAGCGCCAAGTTAGGGCGTTCCAGTGCTCACATATGGTTCAACAGCGCACCTGCAGCTAATAAATAAATTTATTGAAAGTGTATTATTTTTGTCACAGTTTCGTTTTCTTTCAACCCCTTATTTGCCAAGAGTGGCACTGAAACCTGAGTAGTTTCATGTGCTCTGCCTACCCCTTCATGGGACACAGACGTGATTGTATGTATGTATGTATTATTTTTGATGAACCTTAGTGATTAGTGAACCACTCGTTTTTCACTAAGCAGAATAACCAATCGTCGTAGTTTTGCTATTATTAAAAAAACAAATGTCAAGTGTATCTTTTGACATTGTCATGTAAACTGTCAAGACCAGCTGGTGGTTGCATGGTTGTTGTCGTTGTTGCAGACTTTGTGGAAATATAATTTTATGAACCAAACGAAACAATTCAACATATTATTATTAATGGCTGATAAAGGAATAACTTTAGATACTACTTATTTGGTCATAGGCGGTGGAATAGCTGGCGTGACATGTGTAGAGACGTTGGCTATACTGCATCCCGAGGAAACATTGGTGATGGTGACAGCATCTTCCCTGGTCAAAAATGTGAGCAACGTCAGCTTTTTCGCGAAGACTGTGGTCAAGTTTGATGTTAATGAGACTGAAGCAAGTTCGCTGCAAAGAATACATCCGAATTTGAATATAGTTTACGATTCATTACAAAGTGTAAACACGAAAAATAAATTTGCGATAACATCAAATGGAACGGTTATTAAATATGGTGTAATATGTATATGTACAGGCGGCATACCGAAGCTTATCTCAGAATCTAGTAAATCTAAAAGAGTGCTCGGAATCAGGGACACTGAGTCTGTCCAAGAGTTCCAAGAAAAGTTGAAAACAGGTCGAAAAATGGTTATTGTGGGAAATGGCGGAATTGCATCAGAAATTGTACATGCAACTAGAGGAATACAAAAAGTTTGGGTGATAAGAGATGACTACATATCGTCCACATTCATAGATCCTGGTGCTGCTGAATTTTTCCAAAACACCTTCCGGAGAAAAACCTCAGAAGCTGATCCACCTAAACATATTATATCAAGGAGGCATGTTTTTTCAGAGGAAGACACTGTAGTTGCTTTGAATAAAGACCTGAAATCTGCTGCTCTTGGTCCTGACTGGTTTAGGAAACTTGAGGATATAAAAAACGAAACTGGCGAGCAAGAATTAGATATAATTTATAAAACTGAAATTGAATCTATAAATGAATTTCAGGACAAAGAATACCCACTACAAGTTAAGCTAACTAATGGCAGAACAGTACTATGTGACTTTGTTATATCGGCAACAGGAGTGGAGCCTGCTGTTAACTTTTTATGGGACCAGCAGCCCACTCATGGACCTGATGGTGGATTAGCTGTTAATGAATTCCAAGAAACATCTGTTAGAGATGTATTTGCAGCCGGTGATGTAGCTCATGCTGCATGGACACATGCTCCACACTGGTTTCAACTCAGACTCTGGACCCAAGCAAGACAGATGGCGGCAATGGCGGCTAAGTCAATGCATGCCCGCACTACAAACCAAGAAGTCTTACAAGATTTTTGTTTTGAGTTATTCACACATTGCACAACTCTTTTTGGGTACAGGGTAGTATTACTTGGTAAATATAATGGACAAGGATTAGGCACTGATTATGAAATCCTGTTAAGAACAACTCCTTGCCTTGAATATGTTAAATTTGTGCTTCAAAATGGTAGACTTCAAGGAGCAATTTTAGTAGGAGAGACAGATTTAGAAGAAATGTGTGAAAATCTTATACTTGACCAAATAGATTTGTCACCATTTGGAGACGATATTTTAAATCCTGACATAGATATTGATGACTATTTTGATTAAAATGTTGAAATAAGTGTTTTTTATCTTTAAAACACCGAAATTGTTTCCCTATAAGAAAACAAGTTAATAAACATTCTATACTATGTAACGCCTGACCAGAAATATATGATTATTGTCAGGAGGGTGCTGTTTATGGGGTGACAGTTAAGGTTAGTACGAAGAAAATAGTGAAATGAAAATGAAATATTTATTTTTCAAGTAGGCATATTACAATGCGCATATCAACGTCAAATAAAGCTACGCCGGCTCTAACCCTACGCCTCAGCCTCGAGAAGATTTAGTTCTAATTATTTCTGGTCAAGCTTTTTACTGGTAGTTACAAAGAAGTCAATATATTGATAATGGATCTTCGACGAGAGGCATAGCTTTTTTATTTGGGTGCATAACGGTCGTATAACTTTTTTTGATATATTTTTAGTCGTAATAACTATCATTTGATATAATTATTGAATCGTATAATAACAAATAATATACTCAAAAATTGTATAATGTAACTAGGGTCAATCGCCGATCAGTCCATAATAAAAAAAAAAAAAATTTAATATAATGATCATTTTTTCGAACAACATTTATTACAACATACTTTGAGTATAATGCTTATTTCTGATAATAAATAAAATGTATAACACTAATTTCTTCTAAAGCACAGTTAGAATAACATTTTTTTGTACAATGAATTAGATCCATCATTTACCAGAAAAGTAGGTTAGGTTAGAACTGTGACCACTACACACAACGAGCTGCTGCCAGAAAAATAGGTTAGGTTAGGTTAGAACTGTGATCCTTAAACATATGTACTGCTATCAGAAAAGTAGGTTAGGTTAGGTTAGAACTGTGATCCCTTCAAAAAATAATAAAATTAATTCATGAAATGCTTTATACTTTTTGCTAGTTATAGTATACTAGTTGTATATCAATGAATAATTATACCATATAACGGTTATTATAAATAAGTGTTATACCAAATGATGAATATATAAAAGTAGATATTTTGTTGTTATACCAAACGTTACTTATATCTAATGAGTGATTATATCCGTTAAATATATTCCAAATGTTGTTATATCAAATGTTACTATACCAAAAACAGGTATACCAATCATTACACACCCTTTTTATTTGCCGCTTTTTGACGTGATAACGTCTAATAACTCGTTACTACGGGCAGCATGCACGAAAAAGATGACGTCATTGTCCCGTTTCGCAATATAGTTTTTGCGCCATCTATTGGCGCGCGTTGGAACTAAGCGGCTGATCGATGCGCTCGGTATGGTTATAGCGTGTGGCCTGAGTAAAGCACCACAGCTGGGACAGATGGCGCGCTCGTGTGTTGTTCTCGTTAAGCTGAGTTTAGACCAGCAAGTTATTGCTGCAAGTTTTGAGACGCAACTATAGGTAAGAGTGAGTGGCAAATATCTGCATCTCTTTCTAGCATATACTTCTGTCTCAAAACTTGCAACAGCGCCGCAGAGATGGGCAAATCGTAATCGATTCCGGATTACACGATTACTTGATTTTACTTTGTAATCCACTACTGGGTGTCAGATTACTTGTAATGTAATCAAGTGAAACGGTAAATTACCATTACATATAAAGGAATCACTAATCATCTATACAATAATTACTATTACCAATAATTCGGAATCATAGTCGATTCAAAATAACTGAAATTATTGACTTGATTACTTTCAGATTACAAATATGTAGTACCTCAGATTGCTGACTGTCACTTTGACACAAAAGTCATCATGGGTGTCGTAAAATAGGTTTTAGGGGGTGCTGATTCCAAAATTAATGACCAATTTGGAATCTGACATTGCTGACTGTCACTTTGACACAAAAGTCGTCATGGGTGTCGTAAAATAGGTTTTAGGGGTGCTGATTCCAAAATGAATGACCAATGTGGAATCTGACATTGCTGACTGTCACTTTGACACAAAAGTCGTCATGGGTGTAGTAAAATAGGTTTTAGGGAGTGCTGATTCCAAAATTAATGAACAATGTGGAATCTGACATTGCTGACTGTCACTTTGACACAAAAGTCGTCATGGGTGTCGTAAAATAGGTTTTAGGGGTGCTGATTCCAAAATTAATGACCAATTTGGAATCTGACATTGCTGACTGTCACTTTGACACAAAAGTCGTCATGGGTATCGTAAAATAGGTTTTAGGGGTGCTGATTCCAAAATGAATGACCAATGTGGAATCTGACATTGCTGACTGTCACTTTGACACAAAAGTCGTCATGGGTGTCGTAAAATAGGTTTTAGGGAGTGCTGATTCCAAAATTAATGAACAATGTGGAATCTGACATTGCTGACTGTCATTTTGACACAAAAGTCGTCATGGGTGTCGTAAAATAGGTTTTAGGGGGTGCTGATTACAAAATTAATGACCAATGTGGAATCTGACATTGCTGACTGTCACTTTGACACAAAAGTCGTCATGGGTGTCGTAAAATAGGTTTTAGGGAGTGCTGATTCCAAAATTAATGAACAATGTGGAATCTGACATTGCTGACTGTCACTTTGACACAAAAGTCGTCATGGGTATCGTAAAATAGGTTTTAGGGGGTGCTGATTCCAAAATTAATAACCAATTTGGAATCTGACATTGCTGACTGTCACTTTGACACAAAAGTCGTCACGGGTGTCGTAAAATGGGTTTTAGAGGGTGCTGATTCCAAAATTAATGAACAATGTGGAATCTGACATTGCTGACTGTCACTTTGACACAAAAGTCATCATGGGTGTCGTAAAATAGGTTTTAGGGGGTGCTGATTCCAAAATTAATGACCAATGTGGAATCTGACATTGCTGACTGTCACTTTGACACAAAAGTCGGTATGGTTGTAGCGTGTGGTCTGAGTAAAGCACCACAGCTGCGACAGATGGCGCGCCCGTGTTTATTATTTTTGAGTGTTTGTAATTTAAAAACATGAAAGATTGCATTAAAATAAGCATCTTTTATAGAATGAAGTTGTTTGAAAAACCTACTTATTTAGGAGTTAGAGCAGTACGAAGTTGCGAATTTTCCCATAGTATTTACTAAGGCGCCAGAGATTTACGATTTTTTTTACCAATATAACCTATGTTAATATTGATAAATCATATAGAACATGTTTAAATAAGGATGTTTTGTTATATAAACTTTTTCTTCTCCATTAATATTAACTGAGATATTAGGGTTCTAAGATTAGTAAATGGCACTAGCACTTTAATAAAATTAACGCGTGTCTCGCAAACGGTCTAGGATACAAAATGACGACTTTTATATAGGTATAAGTTAGGTTCGTTAGGTATCTTCAAACGGCCGAAGGCTCCTATTCTGTGCAGTTTCTGTAATAAGCGGGGCTCCGTCGATATCGCTTTCTGTCTCTGGCGCCTTAGTAATGCTACGGGAAAATTTTGCAACTTTGCACCACTCTAACTCCTAAATTAGTAGGTTTTAAAAAAACTTTAATTTATAAAAGATGCTTATTTTAATGCATTCTTTCTAATAAGAACAAAACACTATGCTAGAAAGAGTGCAGAGGAAGTTCTGTAGGCACATTTACAAACGACTGTACGGATATTACCCATATATGTATCCATCTCTATTCGTAACAGGAATGGTTGGTCTTCAAACTCTAGAAACCAGACGGAAACTGCTGCATATTATGCATTACCGCCAACTGTTTCACCATAGAGTAGATGACGCATCCGTGCTTGAGAGAATGGGGCTGCAAGTGCCAAGAGCGAATGTGGTGGTTGGCATGCCGGGCGCGGTGCCGGCGCGGCGGCGGTGGCGCCTGTTCGCGGCGGCCGGCGCACCGCTCGAGCCCGAGCTGCTCTTAACCGCATCATGTTGGAGACAGACGATATTGACATATTTGCTGATAGTGTTGGTGTGTTTTACAGAAAACTCTTAAGGTTCATAGACTCTACACTCCTTAGGTGATTAATGTAATAACCATAGTTTAACTTTTAAGTGTGTTTGCTTTTATTTATGTCAATTTAACATGTACATAATTATATTACCACATAAGTGCTTTGGTGAAATACTGTTAACTTTTGTGTATTTTTAATAAATAAATAAATAAAAAAACGTGAAAAAAGTCCCAGAATCGGGCCCCTTTTGCTATACTCTGACCGCCCCTGTCTATACTACTGTAATGTTTGACGTTATCACGTTAAACTACCGTCCGTAAACCGACTTTACAGACAAACAATTTTTTTTTTAGAACCGAAATATAGCCTGTCAACCAAATTTTGGCAGTAGCAATGTACATCAAACTAAAGTATGGTATCCCTATGAAACGAACAAAAACCAGCAATGTACGTCGAACAGCCACAGATATAACGGATTTTTTCAATTTGGGGGCTCCCTCCTTCCTTACGAATTAGATAATGTATTAAAAAGGGACGGATATATGCTAGTCATTTCTCTTTTTGGTAGGTTCAAGCCCCCCTAATAAAAATTCGTGTAAAATGCATATACTCATCCTTGACTTCCTTATGACTTAGATAATGTATTGAAAAAGGATGGATATATGCTAGTTATTTCTCTTTTTGGTAGGTGGTCCCTGGTTTTGTGTTAGCTAGGGATGTTACTTTATCGATTCAATTATCGATAAAATATGCACTTACTTACGTTCTCACCTTAAAAATAATATAAACGTTATATATATAAAAGTAACGAAAACATACAATATTGATATAAACATTTCATTTGGATTATTATGTGGCTTTTTGGCTATGAAAGTCATATATTCATACATTCTTGCCTTCTTGGCTAACCGTACCTACTGATTGCAAATAAATGGTTTGTTTATGTACTTACCTACATAAACGGTCACTTCTCTTCTCTTACCAAGTCCTAATATTACATTATCATACCTATATCTCTGATCATAGGTCTGTATGCCTCCCTTTTTTGTAACGTGAATAAAAAGGACGGCATGTTGTCTATGACTATATTTCTATGATAGTGTAATATCGGCCTAAATAGTTTGTAAAAAATAGAAGATGGGAGATACGAGTATAAAACAAATAAATACATTCTTCTCTTCTCCTTACGCAAAGACCTAAGTAATTTAATTCGTGTAGCATCCCTCTATTAATTTCTAGTCCACCACTCAAGAATCTACTTATACTTACCTCAATAATATTTTCTCTATCAAATAGAAAATAAAACAAAACGGCAGTGTAGGTACCAAAATTTATTATTTCAATAGTTTCACCTATTTTTAGTTTCTTTTTAATAATGTTTGAGAATTTCTGGAAAACTAAAAAATACTATAAGTTTAATTCACTAGAAATGTTACATTACCATTTACCCAGTCTGTGATACCTGATCATCATTAATCATTTTTATGTCCTTTTCAATGCAAGAATGTCAATAGAGTTAATGTCGGGACGTCGATAAAAATGACACATCACTAGTACAAAAACATAACCTAAAAACAGTTTGAAGAAACTTCAGAACAGAATTTAACATGGTAGTAGTTATTATATAAACTATGAAAAGATCGTATTTTATGCTTTGTTTAGATCCTACAAATAATAGTATCAATAACTGACCGAAATTCGCTAATGAAACACAGCAGGTTCTTGGGAGTTTTCTTTTCTCCATGTACGTGAATTACAGTCCTTAATCACACAAGCCATAATATCACAAGGAACTTGAACACATCACAGATAAGAATTTAGCAGGATCACACAGAACACCCCACTAGAAGCCAAATGCAAGCGATATTGTTCGAGACGCAAATCACCAATCCTTGCGGGGTGAGGCGGGCGCGCACGGTGCTGCCATTGGTCGTTTCAAATAATGGCGCGCCTTTATGATTAGCAGTAGGGATGGGAATGGGACTTGTCTATTATAGACTAGAGATGTGCCAAACCGAAAATATCGCAAACCGGGCTGAACGGTTTGATTTTCTACGTAAACCGGTTTCAACCCGGTTTGACCAAACCGAGTTGCTACGACGGTCCTTAGCGTATTTAATGTAGCGGTTAGGTTTGGCCCGTGTGAAGCGATTCGTCAAAATTAAACACGAATCAAGTCGGTCGGGTTGAGTCGAGTCAAGTTATGCCCGAAACACATTATATGACGCGTGACGCGCGATATATCGACTTAAAAAGCGTCACAATTAAAGTTGTGTTTGAACAAGCTAAACTAAAACTAAATTAATGCAAATAAATATATTTCATTTCATTTCATAAAAATATTCGTAATGGAGACAGAATTCACAGAATATTGGCAAGGGCGGCAACGGCAGAATAGCGGGAGCATTTAATTACAGTTGTAAACTGTTATATTTTCTCATTTATTATTAGGAAAAAGAGCACCATCTGTTATAATTGATTTCAAACCAAAGCGAGCACGGTCGGGCGGACTGCGAGCGTGTTTCAGATTCTGGCCGTGGAGCCACTTCCGCGCGAAAGTACAGCTATCCTGCTTGCACTCGCTGGCTTGCAGTTCCAATGCCGATATTGCCGGTTTCGTTATCAACATTTTCGAGTCGAGTCATGTGGGAGTGGGACCGATCGGTACGTTCGTTCGGCTGCGTTCCGTCTGCTCGTTGAACCGGTTTGGTGAACTGTCAAACCGAGTCGGGCCGAGTTGAGCCTAACTCGGTTTGAACCGGGTTGGCAAACCGGGTTGACACATCTCTATTATAGACAATGGTACCGGTACCAGTACTGTGGTGAATTTGTTTTGCAACAAATTATAATATTATAATTAAATTATAATAAGGCCTAGTTACCCTTCGGGTTGGAAGGTCAGATGGCAGTCGCTTTCATAAAACTAGTGCCTACGCCAAATCTTGGTAGTAGTTTCCAAAGCGGACCCCAGGCTCCCATGAGCCGTGGCGAATGCCGATGCCGGGATAACGCAAGGAGGATGATAATTGTGATAGCATCTCAATAAAAATCATTCTAGTAACTAATAACTAAACTGTGCATTTTTACTTACGTTTACTAAGTTAAATAACCAACTAAATATTCTAAACTAATCAATGAACTAAATACCACTACAGACTACAGATTCTAGATAATTATTCACTATTACAAATCTGCTTTCTTTTATATTTCATAAAATGGTAGCACATGGTACGAACGGCAGTACGAAGTTCCCGCAACAGACATAAACTAATATGGCCCCATGCCTAGTCGTTTACGTGAAAGGGATAGCATATCACATTGTTAACTCGGTAAAGAGGGATGGACGCGCCTCGGCGCCGCTCAGCACAACCATATTGACCAGTATAAATGAACTCCGCGGACAATAAACAATATTCAACAAAATAATTAATTTGACTTAACTGTGGAATGTTGTTCCATCTTTTACATGTAGAAGTGTTAGAAGACTTGCCACACCACTTTATGCTGTAAGAGACCATTGTTTGCAACCAAAATTGATTATTTAAGATTTTTTCCCGAGCGGACACGGACACTGTTAGCGGGTCGTATACTTGGGCGCTACTGATCGGTCGGTGTCGCACGCGTTCAAACTTTTATAAACCTGATTTGTCGTATGCTTGGTGACCGCGAGTCGCCCTGTAAGGGCCATCTTGTTGTATTGATCTGTGGCAGGATCATCAACTATCTATCAGGAATAAACACAATTAAATTATAAATCGGCCAGACGACCGCCGAGATATTTGATCTAATATAATACGATTATGTACAATTGTCAAAGGTAGACACCTGGGGAGACATCTGGGGGCCTGCTCCATTTCAGCTTCTTGGCCTTCTTTTTGGTGGAGTCTTGGGAGTAAAGGAACCGCGAGCATCGCACCTTGAACTTCGTGTTTCCGGTCTTCTTCTTCGGAAATCTAAGAAATATATAAAGTTGAATTTGTAAAATAGCTAAATAACAAGAGAATCATAACAAAGAACAATAATCATTGATGGCGTTTTTAAGGTATGAATATTGATAGGTTATTATTGCAAGGTCGATAAAACACATCACATCACTATGCTAAAAAACATAACCTTTCAGAGTTTGAGAAAACTTCCAAAAAATATGCAAAAATCTATACAGAATTGAATAAGATTTGAATTGTATAAACTACTAATATGTACATTTATATTTCTGCCAGGTCGTATCAATAAATATTATCAAAAACTCAAGAAACTTACCGATGAAATGATATAACCTCTTGCGTGTTTTCTTTTCTTCCTGAATGTGATTTGCAACACTTGATCACACAAGCCATAGTCAGAAATGAAACTTGGAACTATCACAAATATACACTGAGCTATTTTTTCCACGATCTATCAGAAATCCTCACAAAATAAATAAATATCGTCAAGACGACCATTGAAGTCGCGCTAAAAACTCGAACCAATATAATACGACTATGTACAGTTGTCAAAGATGGAGACCGAGTGTGAAATGACAAACGTATATTTAATTTTGCCGTATAATAAATGGACCCCAGGTCCGTTTTGACATCAGCATTTAGGGACAACCTTCGAGAAAACGAAAGAAGTTGTGGAATATTGTCTCATTCGCTCATATAAAAAAGGTAATAGTGTGGTGTGAGTAAGATACATGTCACCGAGCTCTTATTTTAGCATGGCTTCCATGCTTTAGTTATACTTCCGTGGGTAGGTTGGAGATATCCACAGATAAGATACAAATGACACGCGAATTTCCACCGATTTTCAAAACTAATAGGCTTCCCACAGACAGTCTTAAAAATTCATAATCTTAAAAAAAACTTGTATGCAATCTGACAGTTCAAACTGACACTGACAAGACACTGACAGATCTGTCAGTGTCAATTTGCATACAAATTTTTTTTAAGATTATGAATTTTTAAGACTGTCTGTGAGAAGCCTTAGTGTTGCTAGCCCGCGATTTTTCAAATTTGCCGCCTTTTTCTAGTGACAAGATTTGGTTGACAGTCTATAGTTTGTCAGAATGCGCCTGAAGCCTGAATTGAAGGAGTTGAAGGCTTTTAAGTTGTTAGCACACGACCGCTACTCCCCGCGACCTTCTGGCTTTTCACGTGAGACCAGGGGCGGCTCACTCCGCGATTCTATCGCCGCGCTACAAGTACATGCCGGCGGCCGCGAGTTCGCGGCCTAATCAGGGGTAGCGCGCATTCTCACGGAACGCACGTTCGCACTTTCTATTGTTACTTTACGTCGCGAGTTTTTTTAAGGTTAGTGTCCGCGTGTGTAATGGCTAATAATGTTTAGTTAAATGAATATCATGAATAATTTAGGCTCCCCACAGACAGTCTTAAAAATTCATAATCTTAAAAAAAACTTGTATGCAATCTGACAGTTCAGATCTGTCAGTGTCTTGTCAGTGTCAGTTTGAACTGTCAGATTGCATACAAGTTTTTTTTAAGATTATGAATTTTTAAGACTGTCTGTGGGGAGCCATACTCGTATATACCATGGACATTTTTACACAGATCTACTATTGATTAAGTCCCCCGGAAAGGTTCAATAAGTCTTGTGATGTTGGAATTTAAACAAAAATGTATAAATACTATATATATATTATATATTACCTAGAAAGTACTCAAGACCTGAATATTATAGTATAACATTTTATCTGAGTATTAATTCGTTTTAATCAACATAGGCAACCCTATCGCCGGACGCCGCGCACGTGCGGCTCGTTTCTTTGTAAGAATGTTGTAGGCATTTATAAAGGCGGCATGTCGTGAACATCAAAGCAGTGAGCCTTCTGTACTTGTACTATTATATATTCTGTGGTGAGACCGAGAAAATAAATACTTAAAATTAGATACTGATCGCCATGTTTCATAAATCGCATGGAATCGTTATATCCACGTCTTAAGGTCAGTAGAGCCCGAAACAGTCACAGTGACAGGCCAGTGACAGTTTATTAACCTTCATTATCTGTGGCCTCATGGCCTGAGTAAAAAAAAATCATAACCGATACGTACTTACGTCTGTCGTCTTCGTGGACTCGGATTATTTATTTTGTTTTCCTCTCCTTTGTAAAAATAAATATAAATTCGATTAGTAGAGACGTTCGCATTTACGTAGACAGCTGCAAGTGTTGTTCGACATTGATCACTAGTTTGATAGTGCTATTAGTTTCAATCAAGTTTTGTTTTTTATTATTCTTTGTTATTTGAGATATCCGATTATTGTGATTCATCTTCACATCACAATGCCTATTTTATTCAGTGTGGTGGCCCGAGGCACAGTTGTTTTAGCCAAATTTGCCTCGTGTGCAGGGAATTTCACGGAAGTCACGGAACAAATACTGTCGAAAATTCCGCCCCACGATGACAAATTAACATACTCTCATGGGAATTATTTATTTCATTACATTGCTGAAAACAAATTGGTGTACTTCTGCATCACTGATGATGTAAGTAATATCAATACTTCTATTTTCATTTTAATTTTACCCTGATATCTGAGCACTGAATGTGTATGTGTAAATATTACAGAAATTCCAACGTTCGAGAGCATTCCTCTTCCTCAATGAGATCAAACGAAGGTTTACTGCGGCGTTTGCTGAAACAGCTCAGACTGCTATCCCTTATGCTATGAATGGTGAATTTGCCAGAGTCCTGGCAGCTGAAATGAAACACTACACAGAATCCGGAGACCTCAACACTATATCTACAATATATGGAGAACTGGATGAGCTGAAAAACATCATGGTTAAAAATATAGGTAAGTTTTTATTATATATCTACATGGTTTTTAGTGTTTCATACATGTACATTCATTAGAAAGTTCGAAGACCAGTCTAGAAAACTAGTTCAGTATATTTTATTTGAAACTAGGTGGTATAAAATTGTAAGGATATTATTTAGGTTTTAATGGAGCTTATTGATTGTGAATTCATAAATTATTTTCACATAATATGAGATTTAGGGCAAAATAATTTCAAAGTTAATTTTAGAATAACACAATGAACATTTAATGATTGGTTCCGATAGTTAATTTATTTATATGCAAACAGCTTATCAGACCTTTATCTTTGTTATTTATTTGCCTGCAACAGCATTGTATGTTTTAACATGTGATATGTATGGAAATGTTCCTAGCTGTTGTTACACTAATGAGGTGGAGCGTTTACTGTTCAATGTACATTGAATTTAGTGAATTACCTTATCAATAGCATTTTAATGTAGATCATTAAATGAAGGGCCTTCTGGGTTACTAATCTATTGAGTGTTTATTTACAATCTAATTGTCTGTCCTGTTTTTTTATTCTTTTGTTATAGTTAATAATATTTTTGCATGTGAGCTTGACTTATGATGAGATATTTGATTATTTGAATAATCAAACTGTTGTAAAAGCAATATGAGACATTGTTTATTAGTTAGATGTATGTTCCACTTCTTCCACTATCCTCGCCCTGCCCAATGATAAAGGACATATTCCGATAACGCCTAGAAATACCTTTATTTTTTTGTTTTACCTAAATGGTGATACTAAGGAAAATCTATCCTATTTAATCAATAATATGGTTTCAATTTCAATGGCTCAAACTGTATATGGTGTGCAGGACGAGGCTAAGTAAGGGCTTGTAACCATTCCCAAATATTATTAATTTTCATTGCTTTCTTTTTGTCAATATTTGTCATCTTGGATTTAACAGCGTGGTATTTATTAGCTAATAACATAAACATACATAAACATAAATTCACGCCTGTATCCCATAAAGGGGTAGGCAGAGCATATGAAACTACAAAAAGTCTCAGTGCCACTCTTGGCAATTAAAGGGTTGAAAGGAAACAAAATAACTAATAATAGCTAATAAGTCATTAATAATGTCTATGTGTGTCTATTCTATAGTGTAATGTGTTACCAAACTAAGTGAAATCTTAGGAGGCATTGCTAATGCTTGCTTACAAGGCCAAAACTAATAATATAAACTGATAGCTTAATACAGTAGTATGAATGGCTATGATTTCTAACTTTGTATATTAAAGTGTCTATACTCATATGAGTTTCATAATGACATATGCCTTTTTGACTTGTATGATACTGGCATATGACTTTGATACGTCATAATTTTCTAACGGGTACTTTACCTAGTTACAGATAATTTAGTTATGAAATCCTGTGCAATACAACTGGGTATTGTGTTTGTTTATGGTTGAAGTCTTCCCGTCAATGGAATTATAGTCATTGTAACTTCATTAGGTTTGGAATGTATAAAAATGTGTTTTGATTGCTGTGGGGCTGCTATTTATGTATCCGAAAAACTAAAAAATAACAGATATAGATAATATAATATGTTGTATATGCTTTTACATTTGATAGCCAAATGAATGAAACACTTTTATTAATAGAAACAACTGCTATACCTACAAATAAATACAATATACTCTTTATTGCACAACTCACATTATATAGTTTACAAGTATGCACAAGAAACAAAAATAAAACAGTTTCAACAAATTTACTTTTTTTTTTCAGACAATATGGCGACTCGGGGTGAAAAATTAGAGCTGCTTATCAACAAAGCTGATAACTTGGCCACAAATGTAATTATTATTATTTTATTTCCACTAACTAATCACATAGTAGCATTATTTATATCAATCTATCTAATTAGGAAAGATGTGGAGAAACTCTCAATAGGAGTTTTATTAAATTGAATAGCATTTTGTTTGTAATGAATATATTGGGATGCTGTTTAGCCATTGTCTAACTTCGTGGTTGAATTTAATGTACTTTGAGGCATATATTTGGAGGCATGTTTTTGGTGTATTTATTAATTCAAACCTTTTCGTTGTTTTTATCCTCATCCTGCATGGTACCTGGTCATTAGAGCCACGCTACACTAGTCATCTCGCGAGTGTGCGCGTCTCGCGAATTCTACATATTTATTTATTTATTCCAAGTTTACAACATATAGGTGCTGTTCGATGCAACTTTAAGCAAAAACGTCATCTTTTAAGTGACTGATTAGATAGATGTAGAAGCTTTAAAGACGCTAATTATGGTAGATGTATAAAGGTGCAATATATTTACCCAAACCGTTACCTTTTCCAGTCTGTCTCCTTCAACGGCACCGCACGGACGTTACAGCGCAGCCTCTTCTGGAAGAACATCAAGATGTACGTGATCATGGCTCTCGTCGCGGCCCTGGCTGTCTACTTCATCGGCGCGATGGCCTGCGGCGGCCTGGCGTGGAAAACTTGCGTTGGTTAGACTTTACTCTATGAGAATAATAAAATACGGCGTATAGAAACGGTCCAGGCGTCATATTAAACTGCACTATTGTGGGGCTAAAATTAACGTGCAAAAAGTCGTATAGTCGTTAAGCTGGCCGTCTCATTTGCATTCACGATCTCTTTACGTTTGCAGCTTTCCCTCTCACTGTTTGCCCTACTGGCGACGTTGGTTTTGGCCTCATAATATATTAAGAACAATTTACTATTAAAATTACACATCAATCATATAATTCTAAATACATAGGTAACTCATTCAATTTGCCAGTAGAATTGCCTGTTAGTAGATAACAAATGCTTTAAAACGAATCATTATTTGCATGAAACGCGATGGTAATTTAAGTAATTTACCAGGCTACTAGTAATTTCAGTATATACCGGTTGCATTTCCTATTCGTCTAATGGCTTTTAAAATAATTATTTCCTCGGTTATTGAGATTACAATATTCTTACAACCTTGGGATAAACTAATGTGGGTTTATTAATATGAAATTGGTAGCTCGCTGTACGGTTAGATTATACAGGTATTATCAGATTATTATGGATCTATTTAGCCTTGGAATGAAGTCTAAGCGTCCATATCAATAAGGGTATATACTTCAAACTATTACAGATATGTAGAATCATAACAATATGTACAGTTCGTTACAAATGAAATTACATTTAAAATGTTTGCAAAATATAAATCAACAAAAAGTGACAAGAAGGTGGGTTCTTCATAATATTAATTACAGTTACATATGATACCGAAATTGTATAAATATGTACTAGTGTCATTTTAAAGCTTGATAAACAGTAGGTACCTATACTACCTAACCTATAAGACATTACCTAACTAGAGAGCCTATTTCAAATAACGTTCTTGCTCAAAGTTTTATGGCCCCTGGGGAAATTGTACATCTATACGCTAATGTTATTTATTATTCTTTTGGTAAAGGTTTCTTTAAATGACCAACATGATTTGTGAATAAATTTCAGTCTGTCTGTGTTCACATTAAAAGACAAATATCATCTAGCTAACATCAGTAATGACGAATAAACTAATAATTTGTAATGCATGAATAATAATGCAATTCTGCGGAGCAATAACAAAATTGTACTTATAAAAACATCAAAATGCTTATTTCACAACTTTACTAAATAAATTTCTATATTATATGAAGCTAAGAAAATAATAGCCTAGATCAAAGTAACAGCAAGCTTCACTTGTTTAGTGTTTTGACACACGGACAGTTTTTTTTTTATATTTTTTACACAGAAATCTAGACATCACTATCAACTTCAGTTATGAAGTTCTAGTTTACGATTAACATGGATTTCCGCAAAGTAACGCCTGATTCCATCGATTATTTATAATTTGGATGTTTAGATTATTGCAATCCGATAAGAAATCTGAATTCGAAGGTTTATTATTTTTGGCTTTTTAGTTTCTCCGTGTTTTGTAACACGCTTTTTTTGAAGGCGGTTTTATTTTTTGTTAAAAAGTTAATTTATTTGTTGATTTTTAGTGGTTCCTAGTGATATTATATGTATCAGTCCGAATATATGTACAGTAGTGAAAGAATTATCCTTTAACTCCTAACCGTTGAGGAGTTGACCTTCCATCATCAGCTCAGCCACATAAAATTATTACCATCAGGCGTAAATACTGGTGTACCTTTGAAAAATACACTAAGAACATTACATGTGCCTATACCATTTGAAGAGTTCCCTCGATTTCTCCAAGATCCCATCATCAGACCCCGACTTGGTGCCAATGGGACCATCTCGGGGTTATACCCGTTCGATCAAAAAAAAAATTTTGAAAATCGGTCCACGATTCTCGGAGATATCGAGTAACATACATACAATAGTTATTTGTTATACAAGGGGGCAAAGTTGTGTTTTAACGCCGAGTGTGGAATTGAAAAACGAGCAAGTGAAAGGATTCTATAGTTGAACCACGAGCGAAGCGAGTGGTTCGAGAATAGAATCCTGAACTTGCGAGTTTTTTAACACACGAGAAGTAAAATACATTTGCACCCGAGTGTAACACAAAACTTTTCCCCTCACTATAGCGAGGAAACTACAACGCAAAAAATGCGTTTATCACTGCTTCCAGTAGTTCCACAGGTGGTAAATCATCTTTATTACTAGATTCACCTACTTTTATAAATTTTAAAGCAGTTAATTTGACTTTATTCAAGGTCAAATTACTTTACCCACTAGTGGATAAAATACGTTTTTACCCGCTGGTATTAAAGGACAAAACACGTGTTTCCGAGCTAGTGAGGGGAAAAAAAAAAATAAAAAAAACATTCAGTCGAATTGAGAACCTCCTCCTTTTTTGAAGTCGGTTAAAAATTGAACAGTTTTACAATGTACGGGAGTTAGAACGAATATTTTTGTTAGCACTGAAAAGACGACAAAATTATTTATACGCCGTTAATTAACGCAAATCCAAAGCTACTTTAGAATTCTACATAATATAGCTAATATATGATTTTTTTTGTATAAGTTTGTGGATACTTAAGTATTGTTGGTTGACTGATGTTGAAGAGAGCCGAATGAAAATTGCGGTCGTGGACACAGCTTTCTGATTATTCGTGCAGTCATAAGATGAATTCAATGATTTGAAATAATGATGCGAAAAATGATTTTTCAGTACAGATGGTGTTTTTTTTACGCACTAGTGCGAGAAGTGGTTCATTATATGGCAGGTCGAAATTTCGGAGGTCCATCTGTACTGAAAAACGTCGTTCGATACACGTGCGAAAAGGAAATTCGTAACTCGTGTCGATTTAAAACACTCCCTTCGGTCGTGTTTTAATTTATCGCCACTCGTTTCGAACTTCCTCTTTTTCGCACTTGTATCGAAATTTACTATTATTACAAATGTCTATTATATTATTTGTTATGCCCTCTATAATGTTCAGTGACTATGCGATTCAAGCCAAATTATGCTAGCTTATTAAATAGTGTAAAACCCTTTCAGAAAAACAATAGTTATGCATATGGGTACATCAAGAATATCAAGATATAGATCTACTACAATACGGTATGTAACAAGATACTTAACCCCTTGACCGATAATGACGGCCACAGACGCACACGGCTATAAAACATGAATTACATTTATCCATTTCCTTTGATCAAAGATTGATTTGAAGAAGATTGGAAAAAGAGGGGGGGAGGCCTTTGCCCAGCAGTGGGACACAGTAGGCTCTGAATAACAATAATTTGATCAAAGAGGGTCGAGTATATGTATAGAGAACTAACTTTTGCCCGCGGCTTCGCTCGCGTTAGAAAGAGACAAAAAGTAGCCTATCGTCACTACTTTTAAAAAAACTTGTATCTTCGTCTGTCAATGAAAAGAAAATTGTAGTAAGTATGTATGGAATGCATATAGACTTACTGCGTTTTAACTTTGAAGAGCAGCGTGAGATACGAGATTTTTTCAAAGTAGTGACGCTATGTCACTCTCCATCCTTTCAACTATCTCCACTTAAAAAAATCACGACAATTCGTCGCTCCGTTTTGCCGTGAAGGACGGACAAATAAACAGACACACACACACTTTCCCATTTATAATATTAGTATGGATTACTGTCGAAGTAAAATGTGTAGTCACATTGCCATCTCTCGACACAGGATAAAAACTTTTGAACTGTAGTTATGACAATTTGGCCCATATTATTAATTTGATATGTGTTAAAATTGTTAAATGTTAATATTAGCGCCATCTAGCCGAGAATCAACCAAAGGTGTACCGCTATCTAGGCGACCTCACATGTCTCTTGATGGTTCCAAGTATCTTTCTTTCCTAGTCTTCATTTGTCTATACCTACGGAGTTATACAGTATGTATCTGAACGAAAAGCAAACACTTAACCCGTTAACGTTTAGTTCACACCGAGTGACTTTTACTATGGGATCAACTTCGAAATCTAAAAAAAAAATTTGCTGTTTCTTATATTTTGGTCGTGTGAAGCTGAATTTTTCTACGGGACCTTGTTGACAGTCTTGTTACCGTTGCAAAATTTACTCAGTGTGACCTAAACATTGACAGGTTTTAATGTTTGCTCTTCGTTTAGATACATACTGTATATGTCTTTGCTTTGATGTATACGATGGCGCGTTAAAAATATGTCATGTCGTTCAAAGGGTTAAGTAAATAAAAAATACCACTTGAAACAGAACTAACCCTAAACTACTATTGAACCTCTCTGATTTACCTCATCAACCAATTGGGTTTACTAGTAGACCTATATTTTGATTCAATTTATTAATTTTATTATAAATTAGGTATGTAGGTACGATTGAATGCTGTAAGCTTGTGAATAACTCAGCGATTTTTTTTCTATATTATAACTATTTTATTCCAAATTGTATAATTATGTTTGAATAGACTATAAAGTATTGTGATATCAA
The DNA here is from genome assembly GCF_023078275.1 of Leguminivora glycinivorella. Taxonomy (NCBI): domain Eukaryota; kingdom Metazoa; phylum Arthropoda; class Insecta; order Lepidoptera; family Tortricidae; genus Leguminivora; species Leguminivora glycinivorella. The sequence continues at coordinate 9,707,729 of NC_062978.1, forward strand.
GTATATGTTATAAGTAAAGATGACTTGTTTAAATTGTAAAAATATGTTATAAACTTGTATAGGTTATCACTACACAAATGTTTCATTTCTAACATCCAATAAACTTGAAAAAATCCTGGGATTCGTTAGAGTCTGGCTAATAAAAGCTGATCCCGAAAAAACGTGGGAATTTCAAAAAAATTGGAGCTGGCAACACATTGATAAAATGGTTTCTTTCGGTCTTGCAAAATTTACTTCAAATAAAAAAAAACCGGCCAAGTGCGAGTCGGACTCGCCCACCGAGGGTTCCGTACCTACAAAACTTTTACGTTACTCACATAATTCTAAAGACTGGTCTAGGCTAGAAGTATAGGTTCTCTAATGAGCATAATTGTGTTTAGCGCCACCTCTCGACGAATTCGCGAACTAATAAACACAGCTTGCGTGAGGCCTTTTATAATGTTAACCAAATTCAACATTTTTTATTTTTGTAGTGATATTTATGTAGCTGACCGTACGATAAAAAGTATAATTCATACACTTAATTGTAAAAATGTAATGTATACGGATTAATGAATTTAATATAGATAGTTGGGTGAATCAACTTTTTCTTGCTTTTTGCAAGAATTGCCCATACTTATTATTAGCTCTACTTTTGTGAGTTTTAACCTAGCCATCGTGAATAAAGATCCTTATTTTTATTTTACATTAAGGGAATAATTAAAAAAAAAACATTTACAATTAAATCTATATGTGACCCAGTGGAAGAGACACTTTTTTCATACAAAAGTGAGGGACAGCTATGTCCACTGGGTCACTGCTCGAAATAAAGTAATAAAATAGCAAATCCTATAAAAACATGATGTATTGCATAGCTTGTATATCTGTTTTTAATATAATAAGTATAAACTAATTACACTAAATACAAATTAAATTTTCTGACCACATGTAGTCGAAGTATGCGTAATTTTGCTGGCAAAGAAAAGTTGATTCACCCAGTTAATTATTGATATATGGCAAAACGAAGGAAATTGTTTACACCTCCGCAAATAAGTATCTAATGATAATTTTTAATTTACCATGTTACTTCACGTACCTAGGTACTTATTTTAAAAACCCTAAAAATGTCTATTGAGTTTCTGCCACAGACCACCATGTGGTTTCTGCATATTCTGCGCTGTGCATAGAATTTGCAGAGACATTGCAGAGAGCGCACGCGGACACCGGCGCGGCGCCAGTGGACGCGTCTGTGTGCGTGAGCTAGGTATGCATACAACTACAACAGCTGCTGTAGGCACCGCCCCCCTCAGTAGATCGATGCGATAACATCGATTTAAACTTCCCTAGCCTCGTGGCGCCCACCATACAAAATGTTTGCTAGGGAATTTTGATTCTTATTGTACTTGAGATTGAATTCAATTTCAGTTATTCGAAAAATTTTAGAAACAAAAGAAATTATATTTTATTGAAATGAAATGAAATGAAATGAAATGAAATGAAATGAAATGAAATGAAATGAAATATTTATTTTCCAAGTAGGCATATTACAATGCGCTTATGAACGTCAAATAAAACTACGCCGGCTCTAACCCTACGCCTCAGCCTCGAGAAGATTTCAGTCCCCCCCTCAGTTGGAGGAGGGTATCCACTATGGGACCGGCAAGAAACTCGGCGGGCCACTTCTTTTCAAAACATTACATCTTATATTTAACATGCATTAAAAAAAAAACAAGATACAATTTAATAAGCAAAAGTATTCATAAAAAAAAATATTAACACAAGAAATTATACAAAGTACAAAGCTATTATGATTATTAATAAGAGATGTTAGAGATGTATAGAGTCTCTAAGTGTCAAAGTACTTACAACTTACGTTATTTGTTTACATGAGAGTTAAAATTCCATTGAAACCATTATGTACTTTAGAAAGTACATTCGGCGCCACGAGGCTAGATACACTGTCACCTACAAATTCGACACTCAAAAGTGTCCGATCGCTTAGTTGCAAATGTGTGCGTCTAGTTGACAAACGAAAACTTCGCAATGTAGTAAAAACTACTTTAATTTTTTTACAAAAACAACGTTATTTCTTAGTAATTAAAGTTCAATTTCAAATGCAAGCAATTGGCGGTTATGACATTAATAAATGTGATCATCGCGCAAGCCATAAAATTTTATTACCGCAGGTGGCAGGTGTGCATATTTTTAAACAAATCTACGTCTTATTGCAACCAACATAGTTTAATTCAGTTCGCGCTGCTGCGCGGTAGTTTAGAACGATGCGATAATTCATCGATAATCAGATAATCACCTAAAAACGCGACGAACGCCGTCCACTGCCGCGATCTAGATAATGAATATGACTAGAGATAGGCCGAATAGGGACTTTGCCGAATACGAATATTCGGCCGAACATTCGGTTCAGCTGTTACCGAACCGAACATTCGGCCGAATATTCGGTTCCACCATATTATTTGAAATCGTGGCATAGAGTTAAAAACTTTTCAATGATTGGTAATGGGTACATTGGGTACTAACTAAGGCTCTTAATGTTCCTTTAATTTAGTGCATAAGAAAATTTAGATTTTTGTTTGTTAAGCTATGTTATTTTTACTTTTTTACATAATTTAGTGTAGGTACTTATATTTAACGCATTTATAACGCCCTTTGGTCCTTAGAATCTTGAAATGGGATGGTATTATCCCATGAATTACGAAACAACTTACGTTATTTATTTACTTTGTTTATTCGGTAAATATTCGGCAATGTAACCGAACTATTCGGCCGAATACGAACATTGAAAAACTTGCCGAATATGCCGAATACCGAATATTTACCGAATATTCGGCCCATCTCTAAATATGACACTGAATTGTGCAAACTATTGGACATAAACCGTGGACATGGCCTTGAGCGTTCGGATGAAGCGGATGGTGTCCTACCGCAATCTGAGGCGCTGAATGTTTTAAGACTGTGCACACTTACGCCGTGTCTTGCGTGGGCGACGGTCGCGCGACCGTCGCCGTCACGTCTCATCGCATCGTCTACTTCCATATCGATAAGGTTTGATTTCGTATGCGTCGCATCGCCGTCGCGCGACCGTCGCCCACGCAAGCCATCGGCTTATCAGTCGCGGTCGTCAGCCGCGTCCGTCAGACGCGTCCCATAATTTGTTTCAAGCTTCATACACAAGTTTTCCTTTCAATAGCAATAGCTAACGTAACGCTTGGCTTGAGTAATAAATAAAAACTGTATGATTAATGAAAAATTAATGAAATATGTATAAGTAGGATATTGAAATCTTCTTTCTTCGTTGAGCCATCACAGCTAACTTTAACTTACAAACGGTCTTAAGCACCTGCACTTCTGAAGGCGCTTAAGTCATTTTTGCTAATAAAAAAAAACCACAACATTCTATGAACATTAGTCAAGTGCGAGTCGGTTTTCGACTTTTCCATACAAAGAACTCATGAGCGCCTGAACGACTATGATGGCAAAGTTAACGTTTCGCACTTTCAAAACTTTACGTATATATCTCGGAAACGATAAGAGATAGAGCAAAATGGACTTCAGATTTGGGCTTTCGGTGGCACAAATTCTATGTTTTCGTCAACAGACACCTTTTTTTGGACCGATTTGAATAAAATTTTGCTCAGTCAATTTATAAACGGTCTTAAGCGCCTCCTTTTTAGTAGGAACTTAAGTCATTTTGTACAAATGAAAAAAAAATTGAACAAGTTCTAAAAAGAAAAAGACAGAAATGAATTTTTTTATACCTGTCCAACTCTCTTACACAATTTTAAGACGTTTAGTAACTACTTGCAGCGGCAGTGAGTGAAATTCGTAATCTGAGTTTTTTTCTCTTAAGTCCGACTTACGCTTGACTGTAGATTTCTAATAGGTTTTCCTGTAATCTACAGGGAGAGGGCTATCTCGTGTATTTTTTTGAAAATTTTACGCTAAGTAGTTTCGGAGATAAGGGGGGGGGAATGGTCATTTTTTGCTTATTTTCTTAAATTACTTCTAAATTACCAAAACAAAAAATATAAAAAAAATATATTTCAGATGCTGATAAAATGCTCTTTCATTTGATATGTAACACAATATAGTTTTAATAACTTTGATTTTTAATTTCCATTTTTACCCCCCAAAAGTGACCCCTGTGATTAAATTTCATTTAATTAAATTACATGTCCGTCTTTGGGCCACAGGTTTACATACGTGTGCCAAATTTCAAGTAAATCGGTCCAGTAGTTTCGGAGAAATCGGCTGTGACAGAGGGACAGACAGACACGCGAGTGATCCTATAAGGGTTCCGTTTTTCCTCTTTGAGGTACGGAACCCTAAAAAAGAATTATTTTAGTTACTATCTACAATAAACAACACTTATGGAGACACGTTCGCTGGCGCCGGTGAATGGAGCCGGTAAACGGGTTAACCCTATGAACGCTAATCGGCGAAAGCTATGGGGCTAGGTCCTGTCATCTCAATACACCCAGTCATCCAGTCACATCTCAGTAGGCTTAAAACAATAGAGTACAGTTAATAACAAAGTTATATTATTTATATCACAAAGTCTTAATGTTATAACAAGTTAAATCGGCTTCCAATTTACTTTCGATTATGAAACAAAAAAAGAAGTTCCAGAGAAATTAATTTAAATATGAACTAACATTTTATAAAGAAAACATAAATAGTAGACGGCTGAGCGTGGGAGCTTTTGTGATAAATCTATCGATGCCCAAATGTCGTGGCACAGTCTCGACCGGGAGCGAAGCAGGTTAGATTGATCCCGGAGGGTGCATCCCCCACCCTTCCCGCTCGCTGGCCTCGGCGGCCGCAATCGCGCGCCAACTTTAGCCGCGGGAGGGCGCCAGCTCCGCCCGGCCTGACGCGAGTACACGTGTTACTACGATACTACCCCTGTGTGAGTGTTCCGTGTCTACTCTGAGTCTGTGCGTGCCTAGCATAGCAATCGGATTGTGCGACGTGTGTAAATGAGCATGTTTGTTCTTGGGCATTATTGTTGTTCCAGGGAAACCGGCGATTGATATCGCCTGTGAATGCGGTTTTAATATTCATGTCCTTTGTGTTGCTGGACTGTCATGTTGTTCATAATTTGCTTAAACTTTATAGACTTGTAATTGTTATTGTCAATTCTTATTAGATTTAATTCATTTCACTTATCAAAATTTTAAGTTTCTAATGTAAACTGCAGTTTATCCGGTCGGAAGGACCAATATTAAATTTGTTTTTTAATTGACATATGTGTTCCTTTTAAGGCACAAGTATTTGTTTTGTTACCAATTTCAGTTTAGAATATATTATTCGATGGGTTATAATTACGAAACAATAATTAATTAATAAACACCTCGCATCTTTGTTGGTTGTTATGGCAGTCGTCAAATACGCAATGACTGACTTGACGTGACTAACTTGTTACTTTGATTCCGTAATCGCTTCGAGTCACTCTGTCTAAGAGCGCACTTACATGTGCGTGTGTTCGTGTGTGTTCGTGTGAGCTATTAACGCCACAGGAAGCCGCGTCGATTTTAGGGAAGGTTAAGCTACGAATGGACAGGTCATTGTTCCTTTACGTCAATTCACTCTTTTTGTGCTGAAGATAAATGGCAGTCATTGTTTCTGGTCGGACCGCTTTTTGTTAACTGATCGGATGCGTTTTATACGCTCGTTACATGGAGTCGGTACTTACTTTTATTGACAGTTTACTTTATGATTACTTTCGTGTCTGATTTAATATATGTAATTGAGTCAGTATTAGTAAGTAGTAACAGATGAAACAACACTCTAAAGTGTAGCTTCCACATCGGAAGACTTTTCAAAATAGAGTTAGGCACCTAAACCTAGACCTAACTGTAGGTAATCGTACCACTATATATATATATATATATATATATATATATATATATATATATATATATATATATATTTCAATTTCACTTCAATAATGCCCAAAAACACTAATGAAAACTCAATTCAGATTCAATACAAATACAATGGGTTAATATCCTCCCTCCAAAATGGATGAAAAAGCTAGAAGATGGACCTCACCATAAACTATATGAATAAATTTTATTGTACTAGTGACATGAAATAGTGCAGCAAAAATGGATGACAGCTCGCCAGATCTGTCCCTCAAGCTTCGGCGGGGCTCGAGCGACTCTCGGGAGTCGTTCTACATGGACTTCGCTCAGGGGATCGACTCGGATATCGAGGAGGTGACGACGATCGAGCGAGTGATCCCGGAGCACCCAGGAGGCAGGTCCGAAGGCGATGCTGACACCCTCGCGACGCCGTCTGGCCTTGAGGAGACTAAGGAATTCCCGCCATGGTGAGTTAATTTGAATTTTTGTCTTATTCTTCCATGCGTTATCCCGGCTTTTTAAAACAGAGCTAGGTAATTAAGCATTTGGTGTAGACACTATTTTACTAAACCGACTGCCATCTGACCTTCCAACCTGGAGGGCTACTAGGCTGTTGCTATTAGTCCTGTTTCCTTAAGATGTTTTCCTGCTTACTTACTGCTTATTGCTAGCCTTTCTCCGCAGCAGACGTTTTGTCTGGTTGCCTTTGGCATAGGCCTCTCCCATATTTCTCCATGTTTCTCTGTCTAGAGCTTAACGTTAACTTTTCCTGCACCGAATAGCGACTGGACAATATCAAATGCTATGTGATTTGCTAGACAAATAGGTTACTTAAGGTTGTCTAATTGAGAATTGGCGCGAGATTTGTCAATTTCATAGAAAATCGGCGTCATCGTCAGCTTACGTGAATCGTCTGTCTGCAATGGATTGGCTAGTAACAAAGCAACCCTGTTACGCCTTGTCTTGTCTGTTGACAATATTGGGAGCGGCGCATTGATTATATCGATACCTACACGTATATTTGATTAAATCTCAATGACACATATTTGAAACTGTAAATGAAAATTCCCAAGAAATATCGATCCCGATAAGAACTAAAACAATTTGCTAAGGTTCTTGTTTTTCTGGCACGAGGAGGTCGTATCAAAACGAGTTTACCGCTTTTTCAATTCTCTGCTTTGTAATCGGATCGGAACTTGGAAGAAACCTAAAAAAGAAACTTTTTTTTCACATGTCACGTTTCATGTTCTTTGAAAAGTCGCCAGTCAAAAGTCAAACTTCTGTTTCTGTGTAAGGTTTCAAACTGAAGTTTTTTAACTCAACCTCCGTTAATCAGATTAATGTTTCCGCAGGTTTACCACGGAACTAGCAGGCTATTTCAAACGTACACCGACATGAGAACGATATCCGAATGATGTCATTCAGTCATTGTGCGTCCCGCACGCGCTAATACAGCTACGGGCAAGGACGATGAAATGCAAGATATCCGAATGACATCCTTTAGATGTCCTAAAGTGATGGTGAAAGTTAGAATTGGCTTGTACTTCGTTGTTCACATTATGTACTTATTTATTTAATATCCGCTGTACGTACATTGGTGGTAAATAAATCATGCTCCCGTAAATTAATATGCAGCAAGCAGACGGTCGCGGTGAAAACGTAAAGCATTTTTAATTGGGTTTGGGGCACTTTAATTAATGAATGGCGCGCTTAATTCAACTGAAACGTATTTGGGTAATTCTATAAATAGGAGTACCTAAACTCACTTATTTCATTAAGTTTGCTTGTTTTTTGTTTTGGGGAAAGCGCTAAGATCTTTAAGAAATAAAAAGATAATGAAAACACTTGATTTAGGGCGGAGGGCGTCGTCGCTTTCAATGTAGGAGTACCTACGAGTAGGTATAGTCAAGATATTAATTAAGCACCTTTATGTACAAGTAGAGACGGACTTAAGTCACAAATTAATTATATTCAAGATTGAATAGTTTAGTCATGGTCAAAAAAACATTATGTATTACCATAATGCACATTTTTTTTAGCACTTTAGTCTCGGTATTTACTACCTAAGTACCTATCCTGTACCATAGAGGAATAAGTAAGGGAAGAGTTTGTAACTTCCTACATCAATAAATGCGGGTTATTTGTATAAGCCTGTATATAGGCATAGTTAAGTGACATCTAGCGACAATCACGCGTCAAATAGCGTGAATTATCAGTACCACTTCTCGATACTAGGTGGCAACTGTATCTCGTCTGCCAAAAAATTTATATTAGAAAAGTTTAAAACTTATATTACAAGCAGAAGGAATTGAAAACAGAATACTGATTAATACTATTGTAATAGTAGCTAAAAATTGGTGAACATTAGACTTTTCGTTCGTCGCGACATCTATTGACAAGTAGCAGTACTGATAATTTACGCTAGTTGACGCGTGATTGTCGCTAGATGTCACTTAACTATGCCTATACAAATAACCTGCATTTACTGATGTATGGAGCTACAACTTCCCTTACTTATTCCTCTATGCCTGTACTTAAGGTACGCAGAAAGTACACAATACTTAATGCACAAGGTATATTCCTTACCTAATATAATAATTAAACATTAGGTATTATCTTGATTAAGGCGACCCAATCGTGACATTTTCTGTAGGTAAATGAGCAAATTGCACGGCTGAGCTAACAGTAAACCTACCGATCAACATAAAATAACAATACCTACCCTGTTTGTGATAGTACAGTACACAGCGATGGGAACCGGGACTCGCGACAAATGTGTGCCATGGCACCCGCCGGACGGGTTCCGCGGCTCCAGTGACTTTCTCCAGCCGGGGGTCACAGTAACCGCATGGTCACTGATTGATATGCCGCGGAGTGCTAGCTAGCTTTTATTTGTGCGGTCAATCGAACGCGGATGTGCCTTTCGTGGCGGCAGTCCATTGTGGAATATTATCCAGGTTTTAACAAAACGGAAAGTCTGATTGGCCGAGCTTCATTGTCCAAGTCCATGTCCACCTTTGCTGTCACACATCAGTCTACGTATACTCGTAAAGGGTTTTTTTTATCACATTTGCTGTTTAATGATATCATTGCATCTACGTGTAGATGCTGAAGAATAATGTACTATTTAGTTCCCAAGGGAATAATGGATTTAGTTTAAAAATTACTACCTATCCTTACAATAGGTACTTCAGGCAAAGGATGTTTCAATCAGCCAAGGATTTTTGTTGCACAACCAACATTTGTAATAATTACTAAGAAGTGCGTTTAGTTCGTGTGACATGTTATCCTGCCAGATTATAAATTTTAACAATTTATCCGAAAGAAATTTACTAAACTAAATAAAATAGGTAAATAAAATGCACTTTTAATACCGTATAATACTTTTTATAATTTAATAGTCAAATTTTGGTTGTACCTGCATAATTTAGTAATAGGTACCTACTTATGAATCAGAAAACAGAAGTGTGAATTGATATTTCGGTTCTATTGGTGCTAATAGGTTATGATATTTGGTATCAAATGATTCTAATTCCATAAATGTAGAATCTTATACACACCTATCTACAATGTTTTCACGACACTTCAAATTAGGCAGCGCGCCGTTTCAATCACCCAGAAGGGTTTATTGGTGCAGTCGGCTTTTGTTTCGTTTTACGACTTTGGCGGCGGAAGGGGCATTTATCAAAATCTAATTTAAATGCTGCCCAACGATCTCGACTTCTATCAACGTTAGAGCAAACTCATAAATAATGAAGTACTTTTATATTGGAATTACAAAGCGAGTTTTATGTTGAGTTGAGTTTTATTTTTATTTAATATTTGTAAACCGACTGTTTAATCTAGAAAAATCACCGAAATTGTATCATAGAGTATCGCTTTAGTTGAGTAAGTTGGTATTCTTGTACTTACCTACCTACTTAATATAGATTTGTTATTGAACCTATGGTGTATCTTTATCGTTAAGGTATCGAAGTATTATTTTTCACTGAAGCATTTTATTTTAACGGGAAATAAAGAAAAGGTACATCGAATACGACTACTGGATCATACACAAGTAGGTATATCCATTTTCGTGCTTTAAGTAATACTTTAAGTTATACTCATCAGACTTGTTCTGAACTCCAGCGGTTTATTCAAAAATCATAGCAGTAGATCAATCATGACGTCCCAAGGGGCGATTTTACTTCATATCACTCCCCATAAATCAGAAGCATAACACGGAGGGATGTTTAAAGCAGGGAAAATGCGTGTTTAGTTAGGATGACACTGCAAAACTGCCACCTCGAGCAAGTCAGCAGAAAAGAATAACATTTGATGCCGGCTTCACGTTAACTTTTGTTATTAAAATGCTAATGATATGGAAGGAATTTTACAGAATATATGTAGATTACAATAGATATTTTCACCACACCAACTGGTAAAGGCTCTCTTGATAGATACTTCGAAAACGAACATGACAAAGTTTCATTTTATCCACAAGAGTGCAATGAACTTTTATACAAATTATAACTTGTTGTCCAAAGCTAGCCGCTGGCATTGGCGTTTAAATGATGATGATGATGTGCTCCTGTTATCCCTCATTAGGGACATAGGGCTCTTAGAAGAATCTTCCACTTTTAACGATCCTGGGAGATCCCTCCAGCGTAGTCCACTTGCGCTAGCCTCCTTCTCCACTGACCGCCTCCACGTGGTACAAGGCCGTCCCGACAGACTATCTGAAAGAAAACGAAATCGTGATATTACAGTGACAGGTTGCTAGCCTACCGGTCTCACTATTCAAGATATAGATCCGTTTAATATAAGTTACCAATATGTAGTTGATTCATGTTGCAGGAACATCTAAATTACTCTAATGGTTTGGTCCTGTTCAAAATAGATCCCTGCTGTAGCCCATTACTAAGCACTTTAAACATTGTTCAGTTACGGGAATGTGAAATTTTCATCGCTCAATTTTCACGAGAATCCTGATAGTTCACCGAAAACAGCAAGTTAACCAAGTATAGAAGACGCGTCCATCTATTATGACCTCGATATCCGTAACGAATAATCTGAGACAGGATGACAGCCTTAATGGTCGGCCCTTTATGCTGGTTTGGATGAATGAACTATTGGCCTGTGTTTGTAGCAATTAGAATAGAATTCCAGTTAGCAAACTATTTTATGTTCCTCAATAACTTAGTTACGGATGCGGTGTTTCGGAGCGTTGCTATTTGTGGTGTCAGTCGCCTCGAAGGGCTAATAGTTAGTTCACCCTATCTACGGCTCTTGAGTGATTGAGTAGATAATTCATTGACTGAAAGATATCAGCGTAGGAGTTGGTTTATGTTTTCATATTATTTCTATCTTATAATAGGATTAATAGGTATAAGTACTCAAATCAAAACCGATATGATTTTACAGTATCTAAATATGGTGTTTTTTTTTCGCGCTTGATCGCAAATTAGTACATTACTATAGTCATGTCGAAACTTTAAAGGGCTAAACGTACAGGCTAAATGTGCGAAGAAACATTTCGTAACCCTTGTTGATTTAAAATAGTCCCTTTGGTCGTGTTTTAATTTATCGCCACTAGCTTCTACGTTACAGTATCGTAATGAACTGTTAAGTTACTACTTACATAATCTGTCAATTTATTTATAGTTAGATACCTAGGCTAGAGGTAATATAAAGTGAAATAGAAGGAAATGAGACCTATTTATTTCTATTCTTGATTCAACAGCAGGCAGATAAAGCAGACTTGTGCAACGATTCGAAGAACTTCGATGTTCACTGAGCTAGATTGACATATTAAAACCAAAATAAATTACATATATGAAAGAAAAAGTGACCAAGTCCTCTGGTGCCTGAGGCTGGAATCGAACCAGCAGCCAGTTGAAATATTTTCAATAGATTATAATTTAACTTGTGTTCATTAAAATAGATTGACATATCTTTAAAAACATTAATTTTAGTATGTGTAGCACAGAACGTGATGTGTGTAGGTACAAAATATTAATAATGTATTAATATTTATTTTGAGATTAATTTTACCTAACAATAAAAACGAGAACACCAAAAGTTCTCAAAACGAATGCATTAGGAACTTTTCATTGACAACCTTACCGTACTTGTTCCAGGAATTTCTATCCTATTTTTATAGACTCCGGAACTGCCTGTGAGCTTACTCATGTTCAAGCGGGATTGTTACATATCTAACTTTATCGTGTTACATCGCCGTCCAAACTGTTTAAAAAACTTCTTGTGTGGGCCACTTAGTTCCAGACTACGATTTACGAATGATGAAAACGAAATATGCAAATTTTTCGGATAAGCGTCAAAAGTTGTGATGCCCACAGATGCAGTATTACACTCATTTAATACGAAGCATGAGCAAAGTATTGTTATATTGCTGTCTCGTTTGTACAGCGAGCACTGGGCCTGTTGCAAAGAGTACGGTGGCGAACAATACGAAACTTGCTCTGTCACGCTAATACGGAAGAGCGATAGAGAGATATAACTTCGTACATACTCGTAGTACAGCTGCTGTAGGCACCGCCCCCCTCAGTAGATCGATGCGATAACATCGATTTAAACTTCCCTAGCCTCGTGGCGCCCACCATACAAAATGTTTGCTAGGGAATTTTGATTCTTATTGTACTTGAGATTGAATTCAATTTCAGTTATTCGAAAAATTTTAGAAACAAAAGAAATTATATTTTATTGAAATGAAATGAAATGAAATGAAATGAAATGAAATGAAATGAAATGAAATGAAATATTTATTTTCCAAGTAGGCATATTACAATGCGCTTATGAACGTCAAATAAAACTACGCCGGCTCTAACCCTACGCCTCAGCCTCGAGAAGATTTCAGTCCCCCCTCAGTTGGAGGAGGGTATCCACTATGGGACCGGCAAGAAACTCGGCGGGCCACTTCTTTTCAAAACATTACATCTTATATTTAACATGCATTAAAAAAAAAAACAAGATACAATTTAATAAGCAAAAGTATTCATAAAAAAAAAATATTAACACAAGAAATTATACAAAGTACAAAGCTATTATGATTATTAATAAGAGATGTTAGAGATGTATAGAGTCTCTAAGTGTCAAAGTACTTACAACTTACGTTATTTGTTTACATGAGAGTTAAAATTCCATTGAAACCATTATGTACTTTAGAAAGTACATTCGGCGCCACGAGGCTAGATACACTGTCACCTACAAATTCGACACTCAAAAGTGTCCGATCGCTTAGTTGCAAATGTGTGCGTCTAGTTGACAAACGAAAACTTCGCAATGTAGTAAAAACTACTTTAATTTTTTTACAAAAACAACGTTATTTCTTAGTAATTAAAGTTCAATTTCAAATGCAAGCAATTGGCGGTTATGACATTAATAAATGTGATCATCGCGCAAGCCATAAAATTTTATTACCGCAGGTGGCAGGTGTGCATATTTTTAAACAAATCTACGTCTTATTGCAACCAACATAGTTTAATTCAGTTCGCGCTGCTGCGCGGTAGTTTAGAACGATGCGATAATTCATCGATAATCAGATAATCACCTAAAAACGCGACGAACGCCGTCCACTGCCGCGATCTAGATAATGAATATGACTAGAGATAGGCCGAATAGGGACTTTGCCGAATACGAATATTCGGCCGAACATTCGGTTCAGCTGTTACCGAACCGAACATTCGGCCGAATATTCGGTTCCACCATATTATTTGAAATCGTGGCATAGAGTTAAAAACTTTTCAATGATTGGTAATGGGTACATTGGGTACTAACTAAGGCTCTTAATGTTCCTTTAATTTAGTGCATAAGAAAATTTAGATTTTTGTTTGTTAAGCTATGTTATTTTTACTTTTTTACATAATTTAGTGTAGGTACTTATATTTAACGCATTTATAACGCCCTTTGGTCCTTAGAATCTTGAAATGGGATGGTATTATCCCATGAATTACGAAACAACTTACGTTATTTATTTACTTTGTTTATTCGGTAAATATTCGGCAATGTAACCGAACTATTCGGCCGAATACGAACATTGAAAAACTTGCCGAATATGCCGAATACCGAATATTTACCGAATATTCGGCCCATCTCTAAATATGACACTGAATTGTGCAAACTATTGGACATAAACCGTGGACATGGCCTTGAGCGTTCGGATGAAGCGGATGGTGTCCTACCGCAATCTGAGGCGCTGAATGTTTTAAGACTGTGCACACTTACGCCGTGTCTTGCGTGGGCGACGGTCGCGCGACCGTCGCCGTCACGTCTCATCGCATCGTCTACTTCCATATCGATAAGGTTTGATTTCGTATGCGTCGCATCGCCGTCGCGCGACCGTCGCCCACGCAAGCCATCGGCTTATCAGTCGCGGTCGTCAGCCGCGTCCGTCAGACGCGTCCCATAATTTGTTTCAAGCTTCATACACAAGTTTTCCTTTCAATAGCAATAGCTAACGTAACGCTTGGCTTGAGTAATAAATAAAAACTGTATGATTAATGAAAAATTAATGAAATATGTATAAGTAGGATATTGAAATCTTCTTTCTTCGTTGAGCCATCACAGCTAACTTTAACTTACAAACGGTCTTAAGCACCTGCACTTCTGAAGGCGCTTAAGTCATTTTTGCTAATAAAAAAAAACCACAACATTCTATGAACATTAGTCAAGTGCGAGTCGGTTTTCGACTTTTCCATACAAAGAACTCATGAGCGCCTGAACGACTATGATGGCAAAGTTAACGTTTCGCACTTTCAAAACTTTACGTATATATCTCGGAAACGATAAGAGATAGAGCAAAATGGACTTCAGATTTGGGCTTTCGGTGGCACAAATTCTATGTTTTCGTCAACAGACACCTTTTTTGGACCGATTTGAATAAAATTTTGCTCAGTCAATTTATAAACGGTCTTAAGCGCCTCCTTTTTAGTAGGAACTTAAGTCATTTTGTACAAATGAAAAAAAAATTGAACAAGTTCTAAAAAGAAAAAGACAGAAATGAATTTTTTTATACCTGTCCAACTCTCTTACACAATTTTAAGACGTTTAGTAACTACTTGCAGCGGCAGTGAGTGAAATTCGTAATCTGAGTTTTTTCTCTTAAGTCCGACTTACGCTTGACTGTAGATTTCTAATAGGTTTTCCTGTAATCTACAGGGAGAGGGCTATCTCGTGTATTTTTTTGAAAATTTTACGCTAAGTAGTTTCGGAGATAAGGGGGGAATGGTCATTTTTTGCTTATTTTCTTAAATTACTTCTAAATTACCAAAACAAAAAATATAAAAAAAATATATTTCAGATGCTGATAAAATGCTCTTTCATTTGATATGTAACACAATATAGTTTTAATAACTTTGATTTTTAATTTCCATTTTTACCCCCCAAAAGTGACCCCTGTGATTAAATTTCATTTAATTAAATTACATGTCCGTCTTTGGGCCACAGGTTTACATACGTGTGCCAAATTTCAAGTAAATCGGTCCAGTAGTTTCGGAGAAATCGGCTGTGACAGAGGGACAGACAGACACGCGAGTGATCCTATAAGGGTTCCGTTTTTCCTCTTTGAGGTACGGAACCCTAAAAAGAATTATTTTAGTTACTATCTACAATAAACAACACTTATGGAGACACGTTCGCTGGCGCCGGTGAATGGAGCCGGTAAACGGGTTAACCCTATGAACGCTAATCGGCGAAAGCTATGGGGCTAGGTCCTGTCATCTCAATACACCCAGTCATCCAGTCACATCTCAGTAGGCTTAAAACAATAGAGTACAGTTAATAACAAAGTTATATTATTTATATCACAAAGTCTTAATGTTATAACAAGTTAAATCGGCTTCCAATTTACTTTCGATTATGAAACAAAAAAAGAAGTTCCAGAGAAATTAATTTAAATATGAACTAACATTTTATAAAGAAAACATAAATAGTAGACGGCTGAGCGTGGGAGCTTTTGTGATAAATCTATCGATGCCCAAATGTCGTGGCACAGTCTCGACCGGGAGCGAAGCAGGTTAGATTGATCCCGGAGGGTGCATCCCCCACCCTTCCCGCTCGCTGGCCTCGGCGGCCGCAATCGCGCGCCAACTTTAGCCGCGGGAGGGCGCCAGCTCCGCCCGGCCTGACGCGAGTACACGTGTTACTACGATACTACCCCTGTGTGAGTGTTCCGTGTCTACTCTGAGTCTGTGCGTGCCTAGCATAGCAATCGGATTGTGCGACGTGTGTAAATGAGCATGTTTGTTCTTGGGCATTATTGTTGTTCCAGGGAAACCGGCGATTGATATCGCCTGTGAATGCGGTTTTAATATTCATGTCCTTTGTGTTGCTGGACTGTCATGTTGTTCATAATTTGCTTAAACTTTATAGACTTGTAATTGTTATTGTCAATTCTTATTAGATTTAATTCATTTCACTTATCAAAATTTTAAGTTTCTAATGTAAACTGCAGTTTATCCGGTCGGAAGGACCAATATTAAATTTGTTTTTTAATTGACATATGTGTTCCTTTTAAGGCACAAGTATTTGTTTTGTTACCAATTTCAGTTTAGAATATATTATTCGATGGGTTATAATTACGAAACAATAATTAATTAATAAACACCTCGCATCTTTGTTGGTTGTTATGGCAGTCGTCAAATACGCAATGACTGACTTGACGTGACTAACTTGTTACTTTGATTCCGTAATCGCTTCGAGTCACTCTGTCTAAGAGCGCACTTACATGTGCGTGTGTTCGTGTGTGTTCGTGTGAGCTATTAACGCCACAGGAAGCCGCGTCGATTTTAGGGAAGGTTAAGCTACGAATGGACAGGTCATTGTTCCTTTACGTCAATTCACTCTTTTTGTGCTGAAGATAAATGGCAGTCATTGTTTCTGGTCGGACCGCTTTTTGTTAACTGATCGGATGCGTTTTATACGCTCGTTACATGGAGTCGGTACTTACTTTTATTGACAGTTTACTTTATGATTACTTTCGTGTCTGATTTAATATATGTAATTGAGTCAGTATTAGTAAGTAGTAACAGATGAAACAACACTCTAAAGTGTAGCTTCCACATCGGAAGACTTTTCAAAATAGAGTTAGGCACCTAAACCTAGACCTAACTGTAGGTAATCGTACCACTATATATATATATATATATATATATATATATATATATATATATATATATATATATTTCAATTTCACTTCAATAATGCCCAAAAACACTAATGAAAACTCAATTCAGATTCAATACAAATACAATGGGTTAATATCCTCCCTCCAAAATGGATGAAAAAGCTAGAAGATGGACCTCACCATAAACTATATGAATAAATTTTATTGTACTAGTGACATGAAATAGTGCAGCAAAAATGGATGACAGCTCGCCAGATCTGTCCCTCAAGCTTCGGCGGGGCTCGAGCGACTCTCGGGAGTCGTTCTACATGGACTTCGCTCAGGGGATCGACTCGGATATCGAGGAGGTGACGACGATCGAGCGAGTGATCCCGGAGCACCCAGGAGGCAGGTCCGAAGGCGATGCTGACACCCTCGCGACGCCGTCTGGCCTTGAGGAGACTAAGGAATTCCCGCCATGGTGAGTTAATTTGAATTTTTGTCTTATTCTTCCATGCGTTATCCCGGCTTTTTAAAACAGAGCTAGGTAATTAAGCATTTGGTGTAGACACTATTTTACTAAACCGACTGCCATCTGACCTTCCAACCTGGAGGGCTACTAGGCTGTTGCTATTAGTCCTGTTTCCTTAAGATGTTTTCCTGCTTACTTACTGCTTATTGCTAGCCTTTCTCCGCAGCAGACGTTTTGTCTGGTTGCCTTTGGCATAGGCCTCTCCCATATTTCTCCATGTTTCTCTGTCTAGAGCTTAACGTTAACTTTTCCTGCACCGAATAGCGACTGGACAATATCAAATGCTATGTGATTTGCTAGACAAATAGGTTACTTAAGGTTGTCTAATTGAGAATTGGCGCGAGATTTGTCAATTTCATAGAAAATCGGCGTCATCGTCAGCTTACGTGAATCGTCTGTCTGCAATGGATTGGCTAGTAACAAAGCAACCCTGTTACGCCTTGTCTTGTCTGTTGACAATATTGGGAGCGGCGCATTGATTATATCGATACCTACACGTATATTTGATTAAATCTCAATGACACATATTTGAAACTGTAAATGAAAATTCCCAAGAAATATCGATCCCGATAAGAACTAAAACAATTTGCTAAGGTTCTTGTTTTTCTGGCACGAGGAGGTCGTATCAAAACGAGTTTACCGCTTTTTCAATTCTCTGCTTTGTAATCGGATCGGAACTTGGAAGAAACCTAAAAAAGAAACTTTTTTCACATGTCACGTTTCATGTTCTTTGAAAAGTCGCCAGTCAAAAGTCAAACTTCTGTTTCTGTGTAAGGTTTCAAACTGAAGTTTTTTAACTCAACCTCCGTTAATCAGATTAATGTTTCCGCAGGTTTACCACGGAACTAGCAGGCTATTTCAAACGTACACCGACATGAGAACGATATCCGAATGATGTCATTCAGTCATTGTGCGTCCCGCACGCGCTAATACAGCTACGGGCAAGGACGATGAAATGCAAGATATCCGAATGACATCCTTTAGATGTCCTAAAGTGATGGTGAAAGTTAGAATTGGCTTGTACTTCGTTGTTCACATTATGTACTTATTTATTTAATATCCGCTGTACGTACATTGGTGGTAAATAAATCATGCTCCCGTAAATTAATATGCAGCAAGCAGACGGTCGCGGTGAAAACGTAAAGCATTTTTAATTGGGTTTGGGGCACTTTAATTAATGAATGGCGCGCTTAATTCAACTGAAACGTATTTGGGTAATTCTATAAATAGGAGTACCTAAACTCACTTATTTCATTAAGTTTGCTTGTTTTTTGTTTTGGGGAAAGCGCTAAGATCTTTAAGAAATAAAAAGATAATGAAAACACTTGATTTAGGGCGGAGGGCGTCGTCGCTTTCAATGTAGGAGTACCTACGAGTAGGTATAGTCAAGATATTAATTAAGCACCTTTATGTACAAGTAGAGACGGACTTAAGTCACAAATTAATTATATTCAAGATTGAATAGTTTAGTCATGGTCAAAAAAACATTATGTATTACCATAATGCACATTTTTTTTAGCACTTTAGTCTCGGTATTTACTACCTAAGTACCTATCCTGTACCATAGAGGAATAAGTAAGGGAAGAGTTTGTAACTTCCTACATCAATAAATGCGGGTTATTTGTATAAGCCTGTATATAGGCATAGTTAAGTGACATCTAGCGACAATCACGCGTCAAATAGCGTGAATTATCAGTACCACTTCTCGATACTAGGTGGCAACTGTATCTCGTCTGCCAAAAAATTTATATTAGAAAAGTTTAAAACTTATATTACAAGCAGAAGGAATTGAAAACAGAATACTGATTAATACTATTGTAATAGTAGCTAAAAATTGGTGAACATTAGACTTTTCGTTCGTCGCGACATCTATTGACAAGTAGCAGTACTGATAATTTACGCTAGTTGACGCGTGATTGTCGCTAGATGTCACTTAACTATGCCTATACAAATAACCTGCATTTACTGATGTATGGAGCTACAACTTCCCTTACTTATTCCTCTATGCCTGTACTTAAGGTACGCAGAAAGTACACAATACTTAATGCACAAGGTATATTCCTTACCTAATATAATAATTAAACATTAGGTATTATCTTGATTAAGGCGACCCAATCGTGACATTTTCTGTAGGTAAATGAGCAAATTGCACGGCTGAGCTAACAGTAAACCTACCGATCAACATAAAATAACAATACCTACCCTGTTTGTGATAGTACAGTACACAGCGATGGGAACCGGGACTCGCGACAAATGTGTGCCATGGCACCCGCCGGACGGGTTCCGCGGCTCCAGTGACTTTCTCCAGCCGGGGGTCACAGTAACCGCATGGTCACTGATTGATATGCCGCGGAGTGCTAGCTAGCTTTTATTTGTGCGGTCAATCGAACGCGGATGTGCCTTTCGTGGCGGCAGTCCATTGTGGAATATTATCCAGGTTTTAACAAAACGGAAAGTCTGATTGGCCGAGCTTCATTGTCCAAGTCCATGTCCACCTTTGCTGTCACACATCAGTCTACGTATACTCGTAAAGGGTTTTTTTTATCACATTTGCTGTTTAATGATATCATTGCATCTACGTGTAGATGCTGAAGAATAATGTACTATTTAGTTCCCAAGGGAATAATGGATTTAGTTTAAAAATTACTACCTATCCTTACAATAGGTACTTCAGGCAAAGGATGTTTCAATCAGCCAAGGATTTTTGTTGCACAACCAACATTTGTAATAATTACTAAGAAGTGCGTTTAGTTCGTGTGACATGTTATCCTGCCAGATTATAAATTTTAACAATTTATCCGAAAGAAATTTACTAAACTAAATAAAATAGGTAAATAAAATGCACTTTTAATACCGTATAATACTTTTTATAATTTAATAGTCAAATTTTGGTTGTACCTGCATAATTTAGTAATAGGTACCTACTTATGAATCAGAAAACAGAAGTGTGAATTGATATTTCGGTTCTATTGGTGCTAATAGGTTATGATATTTGGTATCAAATGATTCTAATTCCATAAATGTAGAATCTTATACACACCTATCTACAATGTTTTCACGACACTTCAAATTAGGCAGCGCGCCGTTTCAATCACCCAGAAGGGTTTATTGGTGCAGTCGGCTTTTGTTTCGTTTTACGACTTTGGCGGCGGAAGGGGCATTTATCAAAATCTAATTTAAATGCTGCCCAACGATCTCGACTTCTATCAACGTTAGAGCAAACTCATAAATAATGAAGTACTTTTATATTGGAATTACAAAGCGAGTTTTATGTTGAGTTGAGTTTTATTTTTATTTAATATTTGTAAACCGACTGTTTAATCTAGAAAAATCACCGAAATTGTATCATAGAGTATCGCTTTAGTTGAGTAAGTTGGTATTCTTGTACTTACCTACCTACTTAATATAGATTTGTTATTGAACCTATGGTGTATCTTTATCGTTAAGGTATCGAAGTATTATTTTTCACTGAAGCATTTTATTTTAACGGGAAATAAAGAAAAGGTACATCGAATACGACTACTGGATCATACACAAGTAGGTATATCCATTTTCGTGCTTTAAGTAATACTTTAAGTTATACTCATCAGACTTGTTCTGAACTCCAGCGGTTTATTCAAAAATCATAGCAGTAGATCAATCATGACGTCCCAAGGGGCGATTTTACTTCATATCACTCCCCATAAATCAGAAGCATAACACGGAGGGATGTTTAAAGCAGGGAAAATGCGTGTTTAGTTAGGATGACACTGCAAAACTGCCACCTCGAGCAAGTCAGCAGAAAAGAATAACATTTGATGCCGGCTTCACGTTAACTTTTGTTATTAAAATGCTAATGATATGGAAGGAATTTTACAGAATATATGTAGATTACAATAGATATTTTCACCACACCAACTGGTAAAGGCTCTCTTGATAGATACTTCGAAAACGAACATGACAAAGTTTCATTTTATCCACAAGAGTGCAATGAACTTTTATACAAATTATAACTTGTTGTCCAAAGCTAGCCGCTGGCATTGGCGTTTAAATGATGATGATGATGTGCTCCTGTTATCCCTCATTAGGGACATAGGGCTCTTAGAAGAATCTTCCACTTTTAACGATCCTGGGAGATCCCTCCAGCGTAGTCCACTTGCGCTAGCCTCCTTCTCCACTGACCGCCTCCACGTGGTACAAGGCCGTCCCGACAGACTATCTGAAAGAAAACGAAATCGTGATATTACAGTGACAGGTTGCTAGCCTACCGGTCTCACTATTCAAGATATAGATCCGTTTAATATAAGTTACCAATATGTAGTTGATTCATGTTGCAGGAACATCTAAATTACTCTAATGGTTTGGTCCTGTTCAAAATAGATCCCTGCTGTAGCCCATTACTAAGCACTTTAAACATTGTTCAGTTACGGGAATGTGAAATTTTCATCGCTCAATTTTCACGAGAATCCTGATAGTTCACCGAAAACAGCAAGTTAACCAAGTATAGAAGACGCGTCCATCTATTATGACCTCGATATCCGTAACGAATAATCTGAGACAGGATGACAGCCTTAATGGTCGGCCCTTTATGCTGGTTTGGATGAATGAACTATTGGCCTGTGTTTGTAGCAATTAGAATAGAATTCCAGTTAGCAAACTATTTTATGTTCCTCAATAACTTAGTTACGGATGCGGTGTTTCGGAGCGTTGCTATTTGTGGTGTCAGTCGCCTCGAAGGGCTAATAGTTAGTTCACCCTATCTACGGCTCTTGAGTGATTGAGTAGATAATTCATTGACTGAAAGATATCAGCGTAGGAGTTGGTTTATGTTTTCATATTATTTCTATCTTATAATAGGATTAATAGGTATAAGTACTCAAATCAAAACCGATATGATTTTACAGTATCTAAATATGGTGTTTTTTTTCGCGCTTGATCGCAAATTAGTACATTACTATAGTCATGTCGAAACTTTAAAGGGCTAAACGTACAGGCTAAATGTGCGAAGAAACATTTCGTAACCCTTGTTGATTTAAAATAGTCCCTTTGGTCGTGTTTTAATTTATCGCCACTAGCTTCTACGTTACAGTATCGTAATGAACTGTTAAGTTACTACTTACATAATCTGTCAATTTATTTATAGTTAGATACCTAGGCTAGAGGTAATATAAAGTGAAATAGAAGGAAATGAGACCTATTTATTTCTATTCTTGATTCAACAGCAGGCAGATAAAGCAGACTTGTGCAACGATTCGAAGAACTTCGATGTTCACTGAGCTAGATTGACATATTAAAACCAAAATAAATTACATATATGAAAGAAAAAGTGACCAAGTCCTCTGGTGCCTGAGGCTGGAATCGAACCAGCAGCCAGTTGAAATATTTTCAATAGATTATAATTTAACTTGTGTTCATTAAAATAGATTGACATATCTTTAAAAACATTAATTTTAGTATGTGTAGCACAGAACGTGATGTGTGTAGGTACAAAATATTAATAATGTATTAATATTTATTTTGAGATTAATTTTACCTAACAATAAAAACGAGAACACCAAAAGTTCTCAAAACGAATGCATTAGGAACTTTTCATTGACAACCTTACCGTACTTGTTCCAGGAATTTCTATCCTATTTTTATAGACTCCGGAACTGCCTGTGAGCTTACTCATGTTCAAGCGGGATTGTTACATATCTAACTTTATCGTGTTACATCGCCGTCCAAACTGTTTAAAAAACTTCTTGTGTGGGCCACTTAGTTCCAGACTACGATTTACGAATGATGAAAACGAAATATGCAAATTTTTCGGATAAGCGTCAAAAGTTGTGATGCCCACAGATGCAGTATTACACTCATTTAATACGAAGCATGAGCAAAGTATTGTTATATTGCTGTCTCGTTTGTACAGCGAGCACTGGGCCTGTTGCAAAGAGTACGGTGGCGAACAATACGAAACTTGCTCTGTCACGCTAATACGGAAGAGCGATAGAGAGATATAACTTCGTACATACTCGTAGTACTCTTGGCTACAGGCCCTGTGCGGATCTTCAACAGTGTGAATTGTGATATAACATATAACCATGTAGTATCTATATATGAAATTTAAACATGTTGACGAAAATCTCACCCCCAGGCATCATTAACTCGGATGGTAATTGACAGTGGGAATTCTGTCGAGCTTGATTTAACGCTAATGGTGTCTGATGTCACGTCATGTCTGTTTGGGAAATTGTAGCCAATTAGGGAGCGGTACACTCGTACATACCTGTACCTACAATAAGTATATCATCACTAGTATTAGTGTATGACACAATGTAACAAAGATATCTGCCACCCTTGAATGCTTTTTCAAATATTGGGTTGGTAAGAAAGTAATGAGCGATCGATTGAATTCCACATAAAATTTTTGAGAGAGTTCTAGAATCTTCTATGGTCGAAAGTATATAAAGGGCGAGTCGCACAGTTTCTCGTCAGTCATTCACTAGCTGTCGCCGAGCTAATATAAGGAAGAAAATGGACGAATTAAAAATGCATGTAAGGCATTGCTTACTATATGAACTTCAGTCTGGCCATTCAGCCGCCGAAGCAGTGCGTAATATATGTCAGCGTGTTGCTCCTGAAGTTGTGTCTGAGGCCACGGCGAAACGATGGTTCCAGCGGTTTCAAAGTGGCGACTTTTCATTATCAGATCAACCTAAGTCTGGTCGACCGGTGAAGATTGATGTAGCCAAATTAAAAACCTTAATTGAAGGAGAACCTAGGCTAACGAGTCGTACTCTTGCTACCGAGTTAGGCTGCTCTCATGTCACCATAGAAACACATTTACACGAGTTGGGAAAAAACTACAAATACAGTGTTTGGATACCGCACGAACTTGATAGAGATCAACTAAACCGCCGTGCCGATATCTGCATACAACTTCTGTCTTTTCGCCGCACATTCAACTGGTTGGACCATCTTATCACTGGAGATGAAAAATGGGTCTTATATATAAATCACACACGCAAACGTCAGTGGCTAGCTCCAAACGAAAAAGGAATAGAGGCACCAAAAACAGAGCCTCACCCGAAAAAAGTTATGCTGTCCGTTTGGTGGGATATTCATGGTATTATTCACTGGGAACTCCTACCAAGTGGAATGACTGTTACCGCATCAGTATACTGTAATCAGCTTGAAAATTTAAACCAAAAAATCTGTCAGAATCGTCCACAGCATGCTAAAGTTTTTTTCTTACACGACAATGCTCGCCCACACATTGCAAAAGTGACTCGGCTAAAGCTATTGGAGCTAGGTTGGAAAGTGATACCTCATCCACCGTACTCTCCAGACTTGGCACCTACGGATTACGCATTGTTCAGATCGCTAAGCAATGCCTTGAATGAAAAAAAGTTCGATGATCAAGCCCATCTACGACAGTACATAGCTGAGTTTTTTGAATCTAAACCTAAGAACTTCTTCGCCGATGCTATTCATTCTTTACCAGAACGATGGAGACAAGTAGTAGATAACGAAGGCCATTATATTTTTGATAAATGATTAAAATAATAAATTGAATAAAAATTACAATATTGGTTATGATTCGCTCATTACTTTCTTACCAACCCAATAGTAACCTGCTACAGTTTTATTGTTCTGTATCTGTCATTCTGTGTACCTAATTTTTCAAATTATTTTTGTTAAGCTATCAGAAAACGTGGAATTCTGGAGACAGTTTTGCATAATGTAGGGACGTTTTAATAATAATTAATTTTGTTACTAGGAATTATTAGTAGGTACCTATACCTACTTGTAACAGTTGTAACTACGTCTCCGTAAGTAGTTTGAACTCAAAAGAAACTTAGCTACCCTTCCTTACGTAGACATAAATTAAAAGTTTTATTCGATATTGACGTCGTATAAAATAGGGTCGTTGAACCATTTAATATAATTTGTATTGATTTTTCATAATTCAGGTCATTCTTGTTCAAGAATATATATTCTTCTGCCTAGGTAGGTTAGGTACGAGTATGTAGTTTTTTATAATACCTATAATTGCTTTTAGAATTGAAGTAGGGAGCTTATTTGCCATTATGCGAATAATTGGAAAACTGACTCTTTTTATTTAGAAAGTTATGGCTGCTACCGGTTCGATAGAAAGAGAAAACAAAAACAAAAACGAATATTCCAACGGATTCGAGTGAAAACTAAACAAAAGTCGCATGTTGCATCGTGTTTTTTTGCGAGGATTCATACTGAAACTGTAAGCCAGCGTTCCCACTTAAGCGTTGCGTGTCTCGGGGCGCGCAACGGACGTCCGCGCCACGCCACCTGAATGTAATTCAAAAAACGTCTCCTCAGTACATTTTGTATAGGAAGGACGTAAGACGCGCCCCAGGTGGCGTGGCGGCGGCGTGGCGCGCGCCGCGCCGCTTGGCGGCGCGTCTTACGTCCTTCCTATACAAAATGACGTCCCCGTCCGTTGCGCGCCCCGAGACACGCGACGCTCTGATGTGGCCGGTCCCTAAAATTGCTCGCTCAATTTTTTAGCGACTTGGACGATTGATTACCTACCATACAAACCTAGTCCTCCCGAGATATAAAAATATTTAAACTTTTTAAGACAAAATTTAATATATTTAAATCATAGATATTTATATGTCCAACTACTGTATGAGTGAAGATTGTTGCGCTCCCAGTTCTAAAAGTATTTTTAAAATCAAACAGCCCAGGCACGCAGCTATCGCGATAGATATGACTAAAATATATCAAATTGCGTAAACAATATAATACAACATAATATAATACATATTATTATTTACAATGATGGTCCCCTTTCTTAGACAAACATAATACTAAACAATTGTCATGTTCAGGAAATGTACCTATACACATTTAGAAGTATGAGGCGACAATGTTTTCACGCCCCTTGCTCGGCGGCGCAAATGCGTTTTCCAAATTATACTACACCGCCATAGCTTGCTACCGGGGTTAATTAAACTGAACATGGGACAGCATTGGCTTAGCTGGCATTTATTGTAGGTTCCGTACAAAGTTTGTCCCAATTATCCAGAATTATCCATACTGCGGTATAAAATAGTAGGAATTACCTATATCGTTATTGGCTACGAGTTTCAAATCAATCGATGATCCCTGTTAGGGATAATACGAGTCAAAAACGTGACAAGTGGCGCCCTTTTGTTTTCACTATTTTATGTCGCACTGTACTGTCCTAACAATTTTTTTTATTATTATTTATTACAGAAAACATAACACAAACTACGTTTTAAATCTTCGCCAAATTGCACGGCAGTTTGTTGGCGAAAAGAGACACTCTTTTTACATATTTTAAGTAACTTTTTAGGTATTGTTAGTAACATTTTGATTTTAATTAGGCTATGTTAGTATGTGGCCTTAATGACTAAACTATGTATTTTAAATGTTCTTAGGTAGTACTTATAGCTTAGGTAAGTGTGAGTGGTGTAAAAAAGTAAACTTAATATTATAATTAAGGGCTAGACCTAAAATTGCTATGAATATGAATGCTAGTGCTTTCAAATACAAGGTTTAATATCAAGCAAAATGGTTCCCTCATTTACCGTAATTTCCATACCCCTTTTCTAAGCCGAAGAAATGCGGCAAAAAATTGCAAATGCAAGGTGTTTTATTACGGTTGAACCTTTGGGAAGCCCCGCATATGGGCTCCTTATTTCAGAGGGAGCTTATGGTTGGGATCAATTTCAATATATTATGCCACCCATGCTTTAACATATGTTTAGCTACATTATGACTTGTTAGCTTGACGGTAAGATAGGAACGAGCGATTTTATCCACACATTTCTGATTTTATGCTCACAAGAAACACAAAATACTTACCTACAATAATAATTAGGTACTAAGTTCCATTAGTTTGAGTAAATTTCGCAAAACATACTTAACATTTTTCATTTATTTGTTATGTTTAGTAGGTACGTTTTTGGAAAGTGCTACTTTTTTTAATGAAATAGGCAGCAAACGAGCAGACGAGCCGCCTGATGGAAAGCAGTCATCCCATGGACATAAGCAACATCAGGGGAGTCACCTATGCGTTGCCGACCTTTAAGAACTTGTTACTTATTGACATTTATCATTATGAATATATTGAATACACCACAAAATGGCACAATATTTTTTGGATTCACGTGTTACACCGTGTATATTCAGCATGTTAAATATCCAATATCGTGACCGACGTCACTGTCGGTTTCGTGTCGGTCGTTTATATTGCGTTTTGTTAAATTCTTGTGTAGTAAAGTGGCCTAAAAAATCTTATTTTTCTTTCTCCGGCTGCGTGTAAATTCAGAAACCGGCGTTTCCCCGAAAAAAAAAAACAACTTACCTCTTAGGTACTCTTTACTCAGCAGGGAAAAGAAAATTAAAAAAAATCGTCTTTGCTCTAATAAGAACGTAATTTCAAATCTGGGGACCGATTTTTGAATCTCGAACGCATGAAAAGCCGTAGTATTACGTCGTTTTCCACACGGCGAATTCATGCGAATTCAAAAATCGGTCCCCTGATACTGGGCTATTCTTAATCGATTGAGATTCTAAAGCGGAGTAGTACAGTTAATACCATGAGTTTGTAAAAAATATGCATTGAAATACGTGCCGGTTTCACCTCGTGCTCAGTGTGGAGCGCAAATTGTGCAAATAGTTTCAACCGCCATGCCAGTGCCACAGATTAGCATAAATGAGATACCTACCTGCGCTGATGCCCGACAGGCAAATCAGGCAATGCATTTTCTGGATCGCCAGCCAAAAGACGATACGCTCAGTAGCGTATCGTAGTTACATCTCACTAAGTATTGCTCTTTTAAGGGCGTTCCCTGCGCCAATGACCTTCGATTTGAATCCATTGACATTATGATAGTTTCTAAAGCCTAGCATAGCAAAATAGTATATAATTACTTCACAGCTCATTGTTTCTGTGATATTTGGAATCAAAGTTGAACAATTGTAGGGTCAAAAACTGGTTTTTTGTCATAACTTTTGTTTTAATTAGTTTAATATTTAAATCTCTCTTGAATTTTTAGAAAAGCCTGTTTTTTTTTTTTTTTTTTTCGCGTTACGAGTGTGCCGTGTGTTTTCTTATTTACTTAATTTATAGAGACAGTGCGAGACCAAAAACACCCAGTAGCATCCAAACAGACAATCCGCAGTACGAGTTACGAGCTTCTTCCCGCACCACAAGCGTGTGCAGTGTGTTTACATACTTACAGTGACAGTTACTCAATTTTTAGAGACAGTGTTAGATTAAATACCTATACTTAGGAGTACTTAGTAGCGAATCAAGCCAAGTGCCGGTGGCTCTCGTCGTCGCGCCGCCCATACCCAACCTGGGCCCGGCGCCTACTACCCAACGTCGAGAAGCAGCGGCTGATGCTAACTACACCTTCATTGCGACCAAATTGGTGAGCTCGTTCCATCTCTGTTGTCTTACTTAGCGCTAACACCGGTGCTCCTAGGTTTAGGTGCCTATTTAACTAGATTTAGCTTGACCAAGTTGTTAAGCCTCAACGAAAGGGATATCAGCTGATTACAATTATACGCCCAGTTTAGCTAATTATACACATTGTGCCTAATTTATATAACGCGACTATTTATTTACTATTTAATAAGCACAACACATAGTATGCTTGTATTCCACATAGTTCAATCTAATGGTAATTATTTATTTGTTTCTAGGCGAGGTAACAAAATGTAAATCGGATACAAATATCATGTAACTGTACTAAACATATATACTTAATACTAAATTTATTTTAAGAATAACCAAGCGAAACATTCAATAATGTATACCTATCATTTGTACACGCTATCATTTTAAGTAACTTATTATTATTACACCTACCTAACTTTGATTTCAAATCTATAATCTAGCATCGACTTAAGATAAGGTTATTTGTCACTAGCCTGAAAGAGCCAGTCACGTGACCAATTTCAGTTATATTTAAGCTAATCTTATAGTCCTATTGAATCTAATCTTAAGTTACATTAAGTAACGCCTTATTTGATCAGTTTTAAATTAATGAATCGAGAACAAAAGTTAACATTGACTCGCAGAACCGTTGAGCGATAGCCGTGACGTTACCATAAAATTATACCTGACTATTTTAGTAACTAGGTAGGTAAGACAGGTCACATAGTCCAGGTACCTCAATTAAACTATATTAGCTAAAATTTCCACTACGCAATTTCCATGGGCCGCATAGTTCATATTAGTTAATTAAGTTATGTGTCTAGAACTAGCGCTACGGTTCTGCACAAGACAGGAAAGTTGATTTAAGAAGGCCTGTAATGTTGGTCTCAATAAAACCGATAGCGATGTCTATTTGACCAGGTTGTCAGCATTAAAATTACCATTGCTTTTGCGCTGTATAACACTTTATATCATACCTTTGGTACCGTTTTAACTAGGAACTGTAACGAAATATCTTAGTTTGGAAAACATACCTATAATGTTGTGGATACTAACTTCACTTTACTTAGCTTTACATAATAGCACCTTAGGTACTTACTCAACCCCCAATGATACATAGCTAGCTGGAAATACCAAACAAGTATCTGAGACTCAAAAAAAAGGAAAAAATCACGGGCTGTTTTCTTGAACTATCTGGGCAACTTTTACAAAATAATACATTGCACTTCCAAACCATAAACCAAGCCAATAACTTCCCATTAAAGAAAAGGATAAATTACTTTCTTAAAAAAACCAAGACAATTTCCTTGTAAAGACGCACACATCTGGCCTCCAGTCACCGCTATTCTGCCAAACACGGTCAAAAAGGATATAAATTATGCAATACTCTATTGATATAGGGTTGTTTAACGGCCGGCCGCCCGACCATAGTAAATCTGCAAACCCCACTAAATCTTTTCATCCAAATGTCTTTCCAAATTCCTGACGCAAATTTATAACTAAGACAATAGGCCCCATCTGGCATTCGAACCCACGCTACCTACTAGAGAAAAAAATAACAATCGCTTTTATTACCAGACCAGACTAAACCGGCCAACTATATTAAACTATATTTTTATTCTCTCAGTTTTAGGTACCTACATGAATACATACGGGCGCGATCTAGTGTTGTGGTACTTGTGGTAGTCAAAATAGTAGGTACTAACAGAAGTATAGTGCTTATTAAGTGATTTCGAGTGTAGATGATGAAGTGACTATTACTACCATAAATTGTCGTTGTTATTATCTGTGCTATCCTTTCCTTAAGTGAACTTGTGTATCTAATGCTATATGTGTTGTGGTGAATGGATGCACCGTGAAAATATGGGCCTAAAATTGTGAGGGTCTTTTATGAGCTCGAAGAAATAGATGTCACAAGAAGATACCAAAGAAATACATAAACCCTTATTTGCCTAAATGGTAATACATAGTTGCATCGGCGCTTTAAAACGTTATTCATTCTTAATTATCCCATCAGCGGACGTGTTATCAAACATATCGCCGTAGACGTCTACAACCAACAACACCATTACATTACTCTGCACTTACCCACAACAGGACAACGTTACTGGAGCCCTTATTACTTCGCCAAGTCTGCTCATATTATGGACACTCAAACTGTTTGCACTAAACCTCACGTGTTTGTCGTCTGTCAAGAAATAAGAAATACATCGAGTTCACAAAGAATGACATGAAATGAAACTATCAACGAGAATAAGCAACAGAAAAAATAACTCATTATCTAAACAGTGCTCAACTCAACCCTCTTCGTAGATCATCATCAAGAATGCGCTGCGCAGCCGGTTGAACAAAACTGAGAACTGTGCTACAATATCTTCAGAATGCTAGCCTCAGTTTTATCTTACAGTGAAAGCAGTTACAGTGTGAAATATTTACCAAATTTAACAATTACTTAGTTACGTTTTGATTTTTTAGTGTCATTTGTTTAGTTAACGTATAGTAAAGTGTTGTGGGTGATCTTAACAGTGGCAATGTAGTAATCAACCAATATTTACACACTTCACGCGTAGAGACTACTTATGGAAGAATTGAGACAAAGAAGAACAATATACATGGGATCCGTGGAGTTATAGAAAACTACCGATATACTCCACTATCGCTGAAATAACACAACTACAACGTGCAACGACATCAAGCTGGCTCTGAAACCGTAAAAGAAGACGGGAGAAGCCCCTCTGGAAGCTAGCCAGCTTCCGTCTGATACATCCGAGACGAAGAAATGACAAGTGAGACAAAGGGGAGGGTGTATTTTAAATGCAGTCACATATCCTCACACCTAATATTTATTACACACCAAGTATAGTATTTATCTACCCAACGCTGACTTTACGATGCCTTGTATTCGGGTCGGCTCCAAATTTCCCGTCTCTCCTACTATCCTGACTGCAAACCCTACACTCCCAACCCTATCTACTGGGTGCTCTGGTGTCTTGGACAGGCTGCGGGGGCCTACGGCGGGGCAGCAGGGGTTGCTGCGCAATGAGCCAGTTTGCAAACGTACTCTGTCTGATTCTGCGTTCGAGTCTTAGTCGGTGAGATGTGACGCAGACATATCCAACGACTCGCTGCCTCTTAGGCTCAATCATCAGAGTCACGTGAACCTACAGCGCTATTGCGTATCAAAATCTCCTCCCCCTGTAGTCTCCCCTTCCTAGTCCTTGCAGCAGGATCTGCTGGCTGGAGTTACCCCCTGAATCTGAATCTGAATCTGAATCTCTTAAATTTTTAGAAAAGCCTAAAGTAAATCCAAACATGTCGATTTCATGTACGAGTATGTAACACCCTTCACTAAATTAAAATTTCGAGAAAATTGATTTTTTTTTTAAACCATGTTTAAAAAACTCATAATAAATAAGTATTATTTTTGTTTCAAAATATAGCTCTTAATATAGAGATAAAAGATTGAAGAACCGACGGCCGTTGGTCTTACAATTTTCTTTTTAGTGCAAATTTAGGAGTTTCAACTCGAAACTTGTCGAAAATCGATGACAACCGTGTGGAGCCTGTAACAGAACAAGCGTCTATGACGAGGAAATGGACTCGTTATTACATATAAAACTTACGGCGAATCAACTTTTCCTTGACCAACTTTTTGGTGCATATTTCCTTCGGGATTTCATTGAATATTTTAACAAATAATATCTTTGATGGATAATCACATGTTTAGTTACGTCATCACTGATAAAATTCACTATTATTAAATGTAAAACAGGTTGGAAAAACGTATTTATCAACAAACTACGTTCACATGGACGAAATACTGACACTGACAGTTGTCAGCTGCGTAACGTTCCGATATTATGTCTGGATTTCATTTACAAGTCAAAGAAATAATAATGACTAATATTGGTTATTATGCTTCCTGAGTATATCATTCAATGTAACATTTAGTAACAGATAAAATATTTCATTGCGAAATTACTTACAAGATAAATAAGAATGTTCCACAAAATAATATTTACGTAAAAATATTTGCGAATCGCTCCACTATTGGACTACATAGGTATCAATATCAATAGCTCTGTCTCTCTCTAAAACACGTGCACTCGGCATCTGTTGATAAGCAAACATCCGTGTGTAAATCGTGAACTCTAATGCATAGGGCATAAGACTTAGTAAACAAAGCAAACGTTTGAGTAGCCATAATGTCGGAAGTCGAATGTCGAATGTCGGAAGTCGAATGTCGAATGTCGGAAGTCGAATGTCGAATGTCGGAAGTCGGATGTCGAATGTCGGAAGTCGGATGTCGGATGTCGGAAGTCGGAAGTCGGAAGTCGGAGATAGAATCTATAAAAGGGTCGGAGCGAGCCGACGCGCGTCATTCTTAAAATATCTACAAGACTAACAGTGTCTCTGGCTTTCGTGTGTTATACTGGTGAGTGAAGTTGTTCTGCTATTATTTCTCTGTTTGTTTTTACTTGGAAATTATTCTAAGTGATTGTAAACTTTGAAATTGTGTCTCTGTTTGATTGTGCGGGGACAATATCGTCGTACAGTTGAACTTAGACCTGTGGTGGAATTGCTTTACTGTCAGTTGTGGGGTTAATTTAGTGTTCTATTTATAGTGTAGTGTTATATTTAAATTGTTGTGTATAGTGAGGTTTTCTGTGCTTTGTTTCATGAGTGCCGTCAAGCAATACAAAGACTGGGTCGATGTATGGCTGGTGCTTGGAGATAAGTCTGTGTTTGGTTTTGTAGGGAGTAATTCTTGCAAAACTAAGCTTAGATTATAGCGCGCAAAGAAAACTTCACTCGTTTGTTTAGTTGGTCAGTAAAATTGAATTTAGTAATTTTCTATGGGGTTATTTTGTGAAAGTTATAAGCCAGATCATTGTTTGTGACAGACTGTTGTCCGGCTAGGCGCTTCTTCCCTTACGGTGTCAAATAAGAGGCGTTTAGGGGTCTTTTTGTTCCAAGTGGGGGCTTGGACGCTTTTTTATACTTATAAAAGCGTATTTTCTCACCGGTCTCAAAGAGTCCAACTGTTAGATGGAAGTGAGGACTTTCACGATTGACGAAAGACATTAGGAGTAATCCTTGCTCACTGAAGTCGGCAGTATTTGAGGCTGGGGTCCTATATATATATATATTTATTTACTCGGTGTTCTGGTCCAAGCTGGCGTTGGTTGCTGGGGATTTCGGTTGTGATCGATCCACATCTAAGTAAAGTTGATCGCAGCTGGGTCTCTCATGTGGCTGGTACTGGTGTGTCCTAGAATACTGGATATATACACGGATAGGGCGATCTACTCTCTGCTACCCTAGCCTGCGGGCAAGAGCAGAGGGGGGGATAAGAACACAAGCCTATAGGTTGCCTATCTCAGCTTCGCTGGCTGAACTGTACAGCTTATGGTAGGGATACACTTGTGCATATTTTGAACACAAGATCTATGGTAAGTGACGGTCTGTGTTTCAGATATGCTAGAATAGGGAAAACGATAGGAATAGGGTAGAGTCACACACTATTTCTATAAAAGTAAAGTTCTTTTATGATTGGTCTTGGAATATAATTGGTCAACGTGTATTGTGGAGAAATAATTTAACTACTACTATTTATATGGTTTAAATGGACTTTAAATGTGGTGTTTACTATCTTAAAATATGTGGTAAAACTGGTAATTTATAAAATCTCTTATTACTTAATTTATTTGAGTGAAATTAATAATTGTGGTAGCAATTTCTGATTCTTCATGTAGCATCGAGCCAGTGAGTGTTGCTAACTAGTTTTTCAAGGTAAATTCTATCAAGTTGGTTAGGGAAACAAACTATACTTTGGAATAAAAAGCATAGGTTTGTTATAGGGCCCAGTGGCATGCGAGCACCGTCCACTGATGAAAAGTCAAAAGCTTCAAGGAGTTACTAGACTTACTTCGTTCTCAGTGGTAGCAACTACTCGGAGCCTTGATGATACATTAGAAGGATCGAGAAGTTATGGTCTATTAGCAGTATTGGGGAAAAGGGGGGATTAGCTAGGGAAAAGAAACAAAACAAAAAAAAGGGGTTAGTTCGTAGATAGATAGCCCTTCAGGCTTACTTGCTTAGGATGCCTGATAAAGTGGTTTGATCAGGTTAGGGGATTCAGACGGCAACGCAAGGCAGTCCTGCAACTCGAATCCACTAATAAGGCGTAGCCGATGATTACCAAAATATTTTTTAATATTTATTTCATGTATGTTTCACTCACTAACTTTTATTCTAAAATTTCTTCATCACGTCATTAATTTTCTCACATATAACTTTCTAGGCCTAAATCTGATAAAATACTCTTCTATAACACTATATTATTATGCTACAATAACCTTTATTCTTCTTTAAAATATAAATAAATAAAATTTTAAAAATTAGTCAAAAATACAGCTGATACTCATTAAAGGATCTAGGTTATCGCGGTTCACATCGAAGGGTTCTACTTATTCACGCTAGACGATCACAAGGCCAAATTTACGGGGTATATTTAAAGGGGGGTTAGCTATACTGTTGGTTAATCAAGCAAGTAAGTAAACAAGTAAGGTGAGCGGAGGTTTAGTTACATTTGGTGCCGTGACCAAGGGATCTAAGATGTGCTCTGTAGAACACATCTTGGATACCAAGGTTTATAAATAAATAATAGGAATTAGCCTTACCAGGCTACATTTGTTGTTGTGAAAACGAGTGGGTGTGCTGTATTTCCTGACTTATTTCATCTCTAAATAAAACTCATATACCTAATATTTTTATTCAATCGCTATTTCATAAAAACAAAAATAACTTTATTGTTAATAAACACGTCTGTAGTTTTTCTTCCATTGTTGGTTCTTGCCGCGTTCCGGGCGAAGTCATGCATCGATGCGGAGTCAATTGTATGTTCATCTCCTTCCACTGGTATCTAAAAAAAAAAACATAGTAATAAAAGTAAAGTAGCGTAGTAAACTAAGACAAAAAATCTATTTCCAGAAAATTAACTCATAATCGTAGTGGTTGAACTAAACATCGTCCCGATTAGGCCATTTGGTTGCATTGCTACGTAGCAATTGGTGGCATTGGCACATCTTGACGTTCCTTTGCGCCTATGCGAAGTACTATTATTTATTCTGTGTCTTAATGTATGTTTTATGGCTGTTGTATAGGCAGGGCAAGTACTGGAAATACTAGGTACTTATATAGAAAATACCCATGTATCTAAAGTAATAGGAAGCGCGGAGCTGTAGCACTTTAGAAGAGTTTGCCACCTCGTGACCGGAATTGGAAACATAAGTGTGTACACAATGTACAATAGTAATAGAATTTCATGTTAAAACAAATAGTTCTCTATATGCCCAGTACATTTTCTTAGCAGGTTCTGCCATCTTCAGGGCTATTTTGAAAGCTTTACATCACGTTTGCGCTTTACATTGGAGATCGGATAGCTTCGATGCTGTCTTATATAGTCCATGAACACTCTCTGATGTTATGTATGTTCCTGGAAGACGTCTGTTATACAGAATTTCATTTATAGGCAGGATAACTACTAGTTAGGACAGTAAGTAGGTCGTTATCATAATCTAGGTGTAAGACTATATTATCTCAGATAACCTAGGATACCTAAGCCCTAGATTTAAGACCTAGTAATACAAGAAGATAGGCTCTAGTCTAATGGCTATGGGGGCGCGATTATTCATTGTCGCGCTGAAGTACAATATTATATGGGGCGTCCCGCCATTTTTCTATGAATACTGAATAGCTACACGCATATGGTATTATGACAAGTACATCCTTCGATGGATGGTTTGTTTGCATTTCAGTTGTAACTCTATAATCTAAAATTTGGCTGACAGGATTTCATACATCATACAATAATTTGGCATATTGTTTGTACGGTTTGTACCAAATATTGTCACTGTAGTGCAGCCATGAGAAGAACAGGTTTCTGTCTGTTAAAATATAGGTATAAATAATATTAGGACTAATTTAAGTTCATTAGCTTATAAGTCATCATATATTTTCATATTCCATCCGTAGTAAACAAGCATACGTCCCTCTTGATGGTGAGAGGTCACCGTAGTCTATATCTGCCAATTATTTCAATAAATTAAATCCACTGTACGAATTTCAACTTTCTATACGTATATATTTTTACTGTAGTAATACAAATAAGTATGTATGTATAAACAAGATTTTCAATAGCTTCATATGACATGAGTTCGTTATCTCACATGATAAGCTGTAGGCTAGTCTAAAATAGTAAGTGTAAAACCATACAATCATTATGTTCGGTAGATTGTGTACACAGCTTTTATACAATATTACACAAGTCAGGAGTATGCCAACATACTGTACTTCATTACAACCATGTCAAACATATCCTACGAAATATTAGCATTACCAGCATCTGGGAGGTCGTACCTCGCCATACCCTAACTCCACCACTGCTTGATCATTGTCACAATTGCTTAATGAATTTCATGAAAATTTATTGAAATTTGTAATATTCCTGTTAAGTAGGCATAGATAATAAGCACTATTATCATTATAAAACCATATTTTACTGAGGTTCAGAAAAAGTATGTAGTATGTGGTACGCATTAAGTATGTAAACTTACCTAACATGACCGGGTCCAGTCTGATTGTCAGATTGCTTTGTTGCTGGTGGTGCGGATTGGTGAGTCCTCAGTACACTGAAAGGAAATAGTCAGACATTAGAAATATTCATATAGATAGTGTAAGAAAGGGGTATTGTTTAGAGTGGGGTTCTGCCAAATTGGGTTCAATATTATTTCATTTATCTATTCACGGGGGCGCGTCGCTTAATTTTGGAACTAAGACACGCCCGTGAGAAATATTGTGTCAGAAAAAACAATGCATACAACAAAATTTACAAAAGAAAAAAAAAATATATTAAAAAGTTTGAGAACCCCTGCCTAGCAGTTCATATCTACATGAGCTAGGACATAAATTAGTAATAAGTTTGCTTAGCCAATAAAATGATGATGAGTCAGTTAAGTTTGATTTTTATCCGGTCGCTCATGCCTCGCCGTTTTGTTTTACGCTTCACTTCAATTTTCTAGATAATGATGCCATGAGCTGTTCACTTTTAAATTTAATAATTAGAACGTGTTATTATAATAAAACATAAGTACCTTTCATTTATATGAAGTCAGTAGATATATGGAAGACGGTCCAACCTGAAGCGTGGCCTCTCGGGTAAAACCTGAAATTGTACATATTGAAAGATTAGTTAAAAAGGGTGTATGTATGTTTAAGGAATCTTATTTATAAATACGTATCATTAAGATTGTTTATATTTATCTAGGCCATTCATGGTTAAGAAAAAAAAAGAACAACCATATCCATTTTTCTAAGCAATGTAAAATTTCCTGCCGAGTCGTTTTACTCACTAAGTAAAGTTAATTAAGTCTAAAAGTAGCCTTTTAGTGGCAATAAATTTTTGTACTTACTTGAGGATAGTGCTAGAACGGAGTACAGTCCATAAAGGATACACTGGAAAATTCCTCAGTCCACCTGCACATTGCCGACAGCTGGTTGATATTCTTCGAGGATGGTTACCCATTTCATATACTGAAAATTAATACATAAACTATTTAAACTCATTGTAACACAAACAAAATTTATGCTAAGTCTGGATTTTTAGTCTACATAATTTTATTTAAGTATCCAAAAATACAAAATTAAAGTTTGGACAAGTTACAATGCCTATTTTTAAATGCCATAACATTCATTTGAGGTCCTACAAATATTGCTTTCCATAATCCATAAGCTTGAGAAATTTTATTGGTTGGAACGGAAACAACATTACAAGTTCCAAGTACAGTTAGGAGACCTAGGTCAAGTAAATTAGTCAAAGATATAATTTTAATGCTTACCGTTTAACCAAGGTATGTTCAGTTTCTATAAATATTGTTTTCCATAAAATTTGTGGCAGATGTGTAGAAATATCGGGCATTGTAAATTCCAATTAGATGTTGACTGAAAAATCAAACAACCATGTAAACTTCATTGAAAGTAGCAAATATATTTTGACAGTTAGGCCTATTTCACGTACATTTAGATCCTCTTAGGGAATGTAAAAGTCAGAAAGTAACGTGGGAAATTTACTATCATTAACTTATCTGAC
Organism: Leguminivora glycinivorella; assembly: GCF_023078275.1. Classification (NCBI taxonomy): domain Eukaryota; kingdom Metazoa; phylum Arthropoda; class Insecta; order Lepidoptera; family Tortricidae; genus Leguminivora; species Leguminivora glycinivorella. The sequence goes on from NC_062978.1 coordinate 9,746,789, forward strand.
GACAAAACAACGAAATAAGCAACAATTCACCATATATAATCGGTCTAGTCATTGTAGTTCGCAAGTATGTTCTGCTGGGTTTCGAAAACAACGACTTGTTTGATTACATTAAAGAGTAAAAACAAATGCTTACCTTTGCTGGAAAGCTAAGTATCCAGTTTATTTACGTCCATTGTACTAGGCTAGATTTCACTAGGTCTACTGTAAACTGAACACTTATTGCAACGAATTAAAATAACGCGTTTTCGCCTGACTTCCTAACAAATTTATAGGTTATAAAAATCAAAACTCACTTAATGACACAAACATATTTTACATTGATCTGAAAGTATATTCTTCGGACCACATTTGAAATTTTAAATGGAAAACATTTGTTTTAAGTTATTACAGATTCATGTTGTAGGCAGTATAGCGCTAAAATGGTCCATACATATATAGATCTGTCATTCTTTCGCGGACAAAGCGGTTTGGCGGTAAACATGACAGATAGATTAAAGAAAATAATTTAGCCACAGATAAGTTGGTATGCTTGATCGTTATACAATTTTGTAGCAGATGAGATTATAATAAGGTGTCACATGTTGCCCAATGGTTTGCGGTTAATAAATACTTTGTAGAAATGAAATATAGACGTATAAAATGAAACCTATCATAAATAAATTGAAATTTTCTTTGCCTTCGAGTCAGGGTAGAGTGGAGTAAAATGGGATACGTAAACTTTTGAAGTTATTGTGTAATTTTATTTCCATTTTTATTCGTTATTTTGATTACTTTTAAAAGCGTTGGCTTTCTGTTGAGATCGAGTGAAAGAGCGAATGAGGAAGTAAGAATGGTTACATTGTGTGTGTGTGTGTGTGAATAATTTAGAGATGATGAATGTTTATAGATGTAAGAATGTTTTGAATGGGATGAATGACTGAATGATGTGTGTCTTGAATTTTTTTTTATAGAATGAGTGGATTGATATAGACAGACAGCGCTGGAAAGTGGTCAAAACTAGTTTGGTCGGAATTTGCGGGGAATAAACAGGGGGGAATTTTGAGGGAAACACATTAGCCATAAAAGCTTATCGGTTAGGTTAAAATCCATTTGGATTCGACCCATTTCAAGGGTAGTTTTTTGTGGCTACTCACTCTACAAGGTAATAAGACCCACACTGAATCCACACACCTCATCTTGAATGGGATGTATTTGACAATCGACATATTTAAGGGCCGATATCGTCTAGTGAGAACGAGGCTCTTTTCAATATTTGTTTCCTTGTTATGTGATCAAATATGTGAAGTTTAGTATCATCAAATAATTGCTACATTTGATCAAATAATGATATGGTACCGAGTTGAGGTACATGCCTATGTCATTTAAGGTTTGTTTTATAAAAAAAAAAAACACTCAAACAAATCTTAAGTCGATATATTTTATTCAAGTATGAGACATGCGCCAAAACATGTGGCTGGAGTGATTAGGTAGAGAAATTGGTTTGAGTTCCGACAATGGAGATTGAAGGCTCTGGACTTATAATGAGAGCTCTAAAGGTTTCTTCGTAATTGCGTGGGAAGTTATTGTGAACTCGTTGAAATTATTACGGTAATTATTCCGGTCCAACAGTGTGGATGGAATGAATATTCGCCGCGACCGGGGAACGAGCTAGCAAGAACGGGTTAATAGGACCTATCAGATTCACAACCTGGTATCCCTGGCGATGCGTGGACTCTGAGAAAGGGGTTATCATGGTTCATTGTCGAGATTCTGATGAGCTGATTTCAAAACTGAGTCACTGGCAGTCGCATAGTATTGGAATACACACCACACGATTAGAAATGGGGGGATATTTCCGACTGATCTAGAGATATTTTTCTTTTATTCAATTTTATTGCTTCTTTTGCTAAGTGAGATTGGATTTTTTTACAAACCACTTTGTATTTTATAAAAGAAATCCAATCGGGGGCGAGTTGTAACAGAACAAGCGTCTATGACGAGGAAATGGACTCGTTATTACATATAAAACTTACGGCGAATCAACTTTTCCTTGACCAACTTTTTGGTGCATATTTCCTTCGGGATTTCATTGAATATTTTAACAAATAATATCTTTGATGGATAATCACATGTTTAGTTACGTCATCACTGATAAAATTCACTATTATTAAATGTAAAACAGGTTGGAAAAACGTATTTATCAACAAACTACGTTCACATGGACGAAATACTGACACTGACAGTTGTCAGCTGCGTAACGTTCCGATATTATGTCTGGATTTCATTTACAAGTCAAAGAAATAATAATGACTAATATTGGTTATTATGCTTCCTGAGTATATCATTCAATGTAACATTTAGTAACAGATAAAATATTTCATTGCGAAATTACTTACAAGATAAATAAGAATGTTCCACAAAATAATATTTACGTAAAAATATTTGCGAATCGCTCCACTATTGGACTACATAGGTATCAATATCAATAGCTCTGTCTCTCTCTAAAACACGTGCACTCGGCATCTGTTGATAAGCAAACATCCGTGTGTAAATCGTGAACTCTAATGCATAGGGCATAAGACTTAGTAAACAAAGTCAAACGTTTGAGTAGCCATAATGTCGGAAGTCGAATGTCGAATGTCGAATGGAAGTCGAATGTCGAATGTCGGAAGTCGAATGTCGAATGTCGGAAGTCGGATGTCGAATGTCGGAAGTCGGATGTCGGATGTCGGAAGTCGGAAGTCGGAAGTCGGAGATAGAATCTATAAAAGGGTCGGAGCGAGCCGACGCGCGTCATTCTTAAAATATCTACAAGACTAACAGTGTCTCTGGCTTTCGTGTGTTATACTGGTGAGTGAAGTTGTTCTGCTATTATTTCTCTGTTTGTTTTTACTTGGAAATTATTCTAAGTGATTGTAAACTTTGAAATTGTGTCTCTGTTTGATTGTGCGGGGACAATATCGTCGTACAGTTGAACTTAGACCTGTGGTGGAATTGCTTTACTGTCAGTTGTGGGGTTAATTTAGTGTTCTATTTATAGTGTAGTGTTATATTTAAATTGTTGTGTATAGTGAGGTTTTCTGTGCTTTGTTTCATGAGTGCCGTCAAGCAATACAAAGACTGGGTCGATGTATGGCTGGTGCTTGGAGATAAGTCTGTGTTTGGTTTTGTAGGGAGTAATTCTTGCAAAACTAAGCTTAGATTATAGCGCGCAAAGAAAACTTCACTCGTTTGTTTAGTTGGTCAGTAAAATTGAATTTAGTAATTTTCTATGGGGTTATTTTGTGAAAGTTATAAGCCAGATCATTGTTTGTGACAGACTGTTGTCCGGCTAGGCGCTTCTTCCCTTACGGTGTCAAATAAGAGGCGTTTAGGGGTCTTTTTGTTCCAAGTGGGGGCTTGGACGCTTTTTATACTTACAAAAGCGTATTTTCTCACCGGTCTCAAAGAGTCCAACTGTTAGATGGAAGTGAGGACTTTCACGATTGACGAAAGACATTAGGAGTAATCCTTGCTCACTGAAGTCGGCAGTATTTGAGGCTGGGGTCCTATATATATATATATTTATTTACTCGGTGTTCTGGTCCATGCTGGCGTTGGTTGCTGGGGATTTCGGTTGTGATCGATCCACATCTAAGTAAAGTTGATCGCAGCTGGGTCTCTCATGTGGCTGGTACTGGTGTGTCCTAGAATACTGGATATATACACGGATAGGGCGATCTACTCTCTGCTACCCTAGCCTGCGGGCAAGAGCAGAGGGGGGGATAAGAACACAAGCCTATAGGTTGCCTATCTCAGCTTCGCTGGCTGAACTGTACAGCTTATGGTAGGGATACACTTGTGCATATTTTGAACACAAGATCTATGGTAAGTGACGGTCTGTGTTTCAGATATGCTAGAATAGGGAAAACGATAGGAATAGGGTAGAGTCACACACTATTTCTATAAAAGTAAAGTTCTTTTATGATTGGTCTTGGAATATAATTGGTCAACGTGTATTGTGGAGAAATAATTTAACTACTACTATTTATATGGTTTAAATGGACTTTAAATGTGGTGTTTACTATCTTAAAATATGTGGTAAAACTGGTAATTTATAAAATCTCTTATTACTTAATTTATTTGAGTGAAATTAATAATTGTGGTAGCAATTTCTGATTCTTCATGTAGCATCGAGCCAGTGAGTGTTGCTAACTAGTTTTTCAAGGTAAATTCTATCAAGTTGGTTAGGGAAACAAACTATACTTTGGAATAAAAAGCATAGGTTTGTTATAGGGCCCAGTGGCATGCGAGCACCGTCCACTGATGAAAAGTCAAAAGCTTCAAGGAGTTACTAGACTTACTTCGTTCTCAGTGGTAGCAACTACTCGGAGCCTTGATGATACATTAGAAGGATCGAGAAGTTATGGTCTATTAGCAGTATTGGGGAAAGGGGGGTTTAGCTAGGGAAAAAGAAACAAAACAAAAAAGGGGTTAGTTCGTAGATAGATAGCCCTTCAGGCTTACTTGCTTAGGATGCCTGATAAAGTGGTTTGATCAGGTTAGGGGATTCAGACGGCAACGCAAGGCAGTCCTGCAACTCGAATCCACTAATAAGGCGTAGCCGATGATTACCAAAATATTTTTTAATATTTATTTCATGTATGTTTCACTCACTAACTTCTATTCTAAAAAATTTCTTCATCGCGTCATTAATTTTCTCACATATAACTTTCTAGGCCTAAATCTGATAAAATACTCTTCTATAACACTATATTATTATGCTACAATAACCTTTATTCTTCTTTAAAATATAAATAAATAAAATTTTAAAAATTAGTCAAAAATACAGCTGATACTCATTAAAGGATCTAGGTTATCGCGGTTCACATCGAAGGGTTCTACTTATTCACGCTAGACGATCACAAGGCCAAATTTACGGGGTATATTTAAAGGGGGGTTAGCTATACTGTTGGTTAATCAAGCAAGTAAGTAAACAAGTAAGGTGAGCGGAGGTTTAGTTACAAGCCCCTTAAGATAAATTAGTGTGAAAGAGGCAGTTGCGGTTCATCCGCTACGGAAACTAGGCTATGGGTACGTTATACTCAGCATGTTTTTGAGTTCCTTCATTCTTAATCTTAGCTCGTGTCATCGTTAAAGTAAAATTTGTTAAACTGCCATCACCACTTTCCCCTCAAATGGTTGTACTAGTAGGTATACTAGTCCGCATTTTTTCATGGAACTACATATGCTGTTATTATTGGTAGGTAGGTATTCTGTGCCCGACAGAAAATGATGAATAAATAAGTTTTCCACTGCATAAAATTATTTAATTTCTCGAATTAATTGAATTTGTCGAGCCAGCCGCAACTGTGGATAAAACGGACGATAATAATTGACAATCGTTATCCAAATTAGGCATCATTGTTGATTTACAGTTTACTCAATGAGATTTGGATGGTGATAAGCAATAATGTGTCAACCCACAAAAACTAAAAAAATGAGATTTTAATGCCATGTTATAGCTGGATTTTTAAACTTCTATTTGCAAAAATGACCTTTTCATTTTGAAAATTTTCACTATCCCAAAAGTAAAAAAATAGGTTAACACAAATCCTTTATCGTGTGTTGCCTGTTTTGCATTAATGTGTCAAGAACCTTAACTTATTATAGTAATTGGCAGAAGACATATTTAAATTACAATAATGTGTTATGAGGGTTGACTCAACGATTTTTTTACACTTGACTCATTCTTGCAAAACGCAAAAAATGACATAGTTACCCATTATGAGACTTGAATGATTATTGCAAAATGATATTTTATTCGTTGTTTTATGCTACGACCCGTGTTATAAAACATAAGTCATTATTGTTAAATTATATTCGGGTCATAAATTGTTCGTTTTTGGTGTAAGTACCATGACACTATATTGTAAAATATAACTGTTCATATTAATTTATGTTTGAATAAGTTATGACTTAGTCCATTAGTATATTTTTGCACATGAATGGTAAATTCAGTACGAAATTGAACATTTTAAGTCATGAATATACATATTCGTTATTATAATTTGCAAACATTTTTTACAAGTATGTGTTTATATAAAAATCTAATATAAGCTACTATTTTTTTATAATTACTAATTACATTAAGACGTGTTAATGTATGCATAAAAATATTGTTTGATTTTTGAATACTTACTGAATAGTAGTTTATTATTTTGTTAAAGATATTTTATGTTTTGTTCTTGTACAAGTCATGAGTTATTCATAATTTAAATGACTTAGTCTATTTCTTAGCGTAAAAAAATATTTTGTTGTATATTTTGGAAAGTAGTTTATTTTTTTTTAAAGATGATTATTTGGTTTTTGTAACGATTTTTTGTTGAAAAATAAATAAATAAAAATAAAATAAAATAAAATAAAATAAAATATCTTTATTTCAGACCAAAGTCCATACAGTGAGCAAAATACATTTTTTAAAAAACTTATTCTAATTCTAATTAAGGTGCCTTGGTGACAGCCACATACACTCAGTTATATGTGTAGGTGGCCACCACCGAGTGCATTCTAGTCCAGTGTATGAGGAGCTGACTATCCCAGCGATCAGCTAAGACGGCCAGAAGGCTGTTCCGGCTGCCACGCAGGCGGCACAAAGATGCCGCGCACCGCGCGCGCAGCATGGCCTGGAACCATCTACGCGCGCATGCGCGAACATTCCCGATGCACTACACCAGCGCGGCAGCCGCAACAGCGCCCTGAACGCATTGTTATACTGGACGCGGAGGTCACCCAGCGCCCTCTGCGTACAGCTGGCCCATAGTGCACATGTGTATAGTGATGTGCAAAAAGCTTTAAACAAAGTTATCTTGACAGGCACTGTGCATCGCCCGAACCTATGTGCCAGCATGTTCGCCCTGGTCGCCAGCGCCCTCCGCTCCCTCTTTATATCCTCATCGTCACACATATCATCACATAATACATGGCCAAGGTACTTAAATACATACACTCTTTTTAATGGCACTCCATTAAGCAACACTGGAGGAACCTCTTCAGGACACTTATTACCAGATTTAAAAATCATTAATTCACTTTTAAAGCAATTATATTTAAGACCATGACTGTTAGCATATTGCTCACAGACTAGTAACAGTTTCCTAAGCCCGCCTACCGAGGGGCTCAGCAGCACCATGTCGTCTGCGTAACTAATGTTATTGAAACTTGTGTCCTGTATGCGACAGCCGACATGCATGCTACTGAGCTCCTCGATAAGTGCATTTATATACAAGTTAAACAATTTAGGGGAAGTCAAGCCCCCCTGTCTAACCCCACATTCAAGGCCATACTCATCAGACATTGCATCACCCCATTTAACAACATTAGTTTGACTAGTATACCAATGCCTAAAAACATAGATTATTTCTCCAGGTACATTTGCCTCAAAAAGCTTTTTCCACAGAAGCTCATAATTAACTAGATCAAAAGCTTTTGATAAATCAAGATAGCATGCAAAAAGCACAGATAATTTAAATATGTGTCTAGAAATGATCATTACTCTAATAGTTAATTTATAGTATTTTATTCAACAGGCGTTTAAAGGAGGTCAAGAAATATGAGTGGCGTACTTTCCACGAGTATTTTGGAGTCAGTTAAACACCATTGCATACAATACTTTTACAACGACCATGCACTTAGTTTTTAATAGTTTTTTTTACAACAGTATCGTTAATGCAATGCGTTGCCATGATTACAGAACCAAACAATGCGTTTGCGTGAATAAACAGTTCGGGAGTAGAAAAATCATTAAAAGGTTTGATTAATAAATAATGTATTGATTCCTACATACCTAATAACATAAGTGACCATGACTGATATGTTACTTAACACTTATAAAGTTAAAAATATGCATAGGTAGAGTATTTTACAACAACAATTTATGTGCTTTAACATGTTTATTTAAGACTCATAGATATTTTTAAACAATTAGCAAAAGTGGGTTAAGTATCATAACACAGTCTTGAAAAAGTTTGACGTCGTCGAACAATTCGCAATAAAAGAAAAGGGCATTATTTCGTCAAATTGAAGTTTGTTTTGAAATTAAGCTACAATAATCACTACTACTGAACGTATTATAGCTGAAAAACACAACAATCTATATAAAAACAATTTTTTTTAAGAGAAACACAAAAAAATGAGAAAAAATCTTTAGACGCCATTTTCTCAAAATGGTTGGCGTGTGGGTTGACACATTGTTGCTTATCAGCATCCATTTGATTGGCTGTATTCGCAAATAATGTATTTTTCACCACACCAACTGGTAAAGGCTCTCTTTGCTATTCGTAAACAGATAGCAAAATTGCATTTTATGCACAAGAGTGCAAAGTAATTTCATGCAAATTTTAACTTGATGTCTTGAGCTGGCTGGTAGAATTTATCTATAAATGATGATTTTAAGTAATAAATATTGAATATATTGATGGATTTGATTTAGTTTGATGTTTTATTCGACACGCTACGCTCGCGGTTCAATATTGAAATCTTTCGCTTGCTCGGGTTATATTGGCACGTGCGGGTAAACAACAACTTTGCCCCCTTGTCAAACCAATAACTATTTACATCGATCTTATGATCGATGATGACGATGATGTTGATTAACACGGTGACGGACCCAATCATGGACAGTTTAAGAAAAAAATTCGCCTGTTTTTGATATTTCACTGATAAAGGTAAAAATTCTACCGCCAAGCGTGTTAAATCTTGAATGTCCTATCCTTCTTCTACATTTCAAGCGTATTGCAGAATAGATACTCCTATTGGTTTCTTCATAGTTAACAAATTAAAACTAGGTGTTTTTTCTCCAATTATGGACGGCAGTTCTCCAGTAATGGATCCCCCATTATGGACAGTGTAATAAATTTAAAATTTTACTTTTAAAGCCAACTGATACGCAATGAGTCAATTTTATACACCATAAATACAATTAGTTTGGGTCATTTTAACATAGGATTGTTTCTTGTAAATTTTGGTTTTGTAAATTGTTCCTTGTCCATCATAGGAGGTAGGCAGTTTTTCGGGTCCATTAATGGACACTCGCAAAATAACGTCATTTCTTTATATCTTTGGAGCAACAAACTAGTATGTTTTATACCTTATCTCATGCTTAATGCAGTAAGTAAAACGCATTCAAGATTACACCGTGCGTTATTTTTTTATTATTTTATACACGAACTCATCTCTCTTAGCAACATTACTAAGAATTCGTCTTGATATTTTTTTCAGTAAACTGGTGAATTTTATCTTGTCTCCAAATCCTTCAGAAATAACCGAATTAATTGAAACTTCAAAATTAAACAGCTCTACAACTCTAGTTTATGGTACATAGCCGTCAGTTTTTAGAAACTTATTTTAGATACTTATTTTTAAGGATTTGTGTTTTTTGTCCATAATGGCATCACCGTCCATTATGGGGTATTTTACCTTACTAAAATAATTCTGTAAATGTTAATCTTTATGTACTTACCTAAGTAATTTTGTTAATCACCTTTTTTTAACATAAAATTAAATTAGAAGTGGAAAAATCACGACTGTATTAATTTTCATGAAATTCAGCTGTAACAACATCTACCTACATAACTGGAACATAGTTGTAGAACTAACTGTATTGACCAAAACCAGACCAGTGCAAAACTAACGATATGAAACTTATGAAGTTATGACTCATGTAAAAGTTTTTGCTAAAATACTTTGCAAAATTTTATATTTTCAACCGCCTCTAATTTAAGCTTCAAAATTCACTTTACGTAAAGTGAGTCTAGTCGAAACGAGTCCGAATTTTAAAGAGGTTCATTAAGTTTGCCTAACTGCGACGGTTAAGCTCTAAGTGTTACTATAACTATGTTTGTCGGTACCTACATAAATAAAATAAGTTTTTTTTGCAAACATTTCATTTTTGGCACAAAATTTTATCGCCGACTGTACCTTTCTTTGAACAGTCATCTACTGCTCTCTGAGACGTTTCTAAAAACCCAATACTATGTAGATGGGGATACGACGTTTCATAACAGAGTTCCTATGACCACCTTTCTGCTCCCTCATCAGATCAGCTCCATGATACCATAATATTGCATTGTCAAGTGATTTACATATGTGTGCAAAATTTCAGCTCAATCGGAAACCGGAAAGTGGGTCAAATTTAGGTTCTACCTTTTGACCCAAACTAACAAGGCAAGTTGAATAAAAGCTTGTAAATAAATATAACTGGGCACGCTACATCCTTAGAGCACAGCAGTTATTACATACCTATAGTTATTAGTATATGACCATTTTTTGGCAGATGGGGTACATACCTAAGTCTTTAAAGGTCTCTTGTCTGAATGCTTTAAGGCTACATCCATACATTTGAATCTATTTACGTTAGGCGGTATTTCATTACCAGACCCTTCAAGCTGTTGCTGTCTGGACGTCATGTTGATTCAACTGGTAAGAGTCCAGACATAGCAATATCGACAGTATATCTTCACTTTTTATTTACACATCAATATTCGCCGCTTTTGTTATCGCATAGGAATCGTTCTCCTCGTTTTAAGGGTGAAGCGAGCGAATGGTATGGGCTTGTGATGCGAAGGGATGAAACTCATGTAACGAGAAAGGCATTGCGAATGAATGTGGAAGGAAGTAACGGGAGAGGAAAAGGATTGTGTGAGTGATGATATGAACCAAATGCGGTGTGGAAGCGGAAGACATGCTGATTGCTGCGCCGACCGCAAATGAATGGGATAAGGGCAGGTGAATGATGATAATAGGAATCGTTCTTCTCTGCAAATTCAGTATTCATTCAGTTCATGCAGTGTTCTTATTAGTTGTATTTGTAAAACTAAAAAAAAAAATTGATACTGACATATCCGATCCATATCCAGATCTAATGTTTGACGTACCTTAAGAAACATTATGGTAAAGTTAGGATCGCGCCGTTATATTAATTTTCTTTGTCTACTATGTCCAGTGGCAAAATATCAACAACGACAACATCAACTTTGCTATTCCGATAACTAACTAAACACCTAATTTCAAATGCATTTGTTTTGGAACGTGTCCGTATTAGTTTTGTCTAGACACCGGGAGGGCTGGAAATGTCTCAGCAGCAGGGCAAACACATGATGGGCGCGACAGTATCTTGTCCGTCCTACTCCAATTAATACAGTTAGAAAAGGACGGGTAGCGTCGAAAGCCAGATACTGTCGTGCCCTGTCAGGAGTGCAGTTCGAGTTTAATGATATGTATCTTGAAGTTAGGATATTAGAAGTTCCACAGCGGGTGCTAGAGGTAGACGGTTAATCGCTCCTTGTGGATTAATAAAGATAAGGGTTTCAGCAGTTAAAAGGGGAAATTAGGAAAGACGTTTTCACGGAAATTTTCACATTTGTATTCGTGTCTCTAATAGAGACTGTTATGTAGGAAAGTATTACTTTCCTTTCAAAGTTATAGGTTCACTCAACTATTGGTTTATACTTTTGTGGAAATACCCTATTGATATTTTTAGATTACAAGTTAGAGTGCAAGGTGGGTGGTTTTAGATGGTGTATTAAGCGGGGACGCGAGTCGTATTAACCGTGAAAAAATGTCTGAAAACAAGTCTCAAATTGTAGGGACCGGCGAAAAATGGCGTATAATGCGGGAAATCGTATTAAACGTGATCGTTTTAACCGGGTTCTACTGTATGTACATACACTAGGAACTGACTGTCATATAATTCTTTGGTAATTCAGTGTGTAAAGTACTTTATATGTACAAAAAATTGGACTGAAATGTTAAATATTTTGAGGATACAAGTTTGGCTATCTACTAGTAGGTACTTATGTTGTTTATCTTATATATTATACTGACTAAATAAATAAAAACTGATCAATTTTCCCGTTAATCCGATGGCTGTCCGAGCTCAGGGACTTATTGCTCCCGCAACATCTAAAAGGCTTTTTAAAGATTATTGAGACATTTCTTGGCTAAGCTTTCGTTCTCTTTAACGATATTTATTTTATATTACTACTAAGAATTTACTTATAAAGAGGTCAATTATTCGAGCAGCTAGGTAATTTTAATCTCGATAGACCATAGACATTAGAATAGAATAGAATAGAATAGTTTATTGTTAAAAGAAATTAATACAATCGTACATTATTTGTCCCGTGGCCCCACACTAGGCTAAGCCTGTCACGTGGCAGCCAAAATAAGGTGAACATAACATTTTGGTATTCTAGTAATATTAAAATTATGCGTTAACAATAAGATAGTTATATAGTTATATACATTATTAAGAGATACTTCCTTGCTAGCCCATCGTTCGGACTACAATTGAACCCATATCCCACAGTCGACTCTTACGACACCCAAGGGAGGAAAGGGGATGGTGAAATTCATTAACGTGACGGGTTACACACAGGCATAAAACATCAACGTTTTATATTTCACTATTTATCCTAAGTTTTCTTCCGTAGCTTTCTTATTATTTTCTTGAACATTGATAGTGCTCTCATTTACTCCGGTACAAATATTATGTAGGTAAGCAGTGTGCGCAATTTAGGTATGGTCGCCCCTTAATATCACGCTTCATAAACCCTTTTGCGGTTTTACATCGCAACACTATGTTTAAATAGGGAAGTGGTCTATTTATAGTAAACTGGCTTGGTAAAATCTGTCCCTCAATGTCTCAGTTATGACTCACGGCTGAAAATTATGCTTGTTTGCCACCGACGTAGTATAAAAAAAAAGATAGGTAGTGAGCAGTGACGTTTTATTTTCATGACAGCTTTGCTAAAAGAAACTAAAGGAAATTAAGAAACAACAACTGAATCGTAATCGTTTCATTACTTTTAAATTGTTTTTCAGCTTTACATTTTTTTTTTTTTTTTAATACTACGTCGGTGGCAAACAAGTATACGGTCCGCCTGATGTAAAGCGGTCACCGTAACCTATGGACGCCTGCAACTCAAACAGTGTCACATGCGCGTTGCCACCCCATTAGAAACTTGTACACTCCCTTTTGCTGTGTTAAGTACACAGCAAAAAGGAGTGCGCAAGTTCAAGGAGGGTTCGGGTTGCCGACGACTCAAAGGACAATAGACGGAACAAGTTAGTTCCGTAAGTCCTCCCGTCATCAGCACACCGCACCCTCGTTGAGCTCTGGCAGCCTTACTCACCGGCAGGAACACAACACTATGAGTAGGGTCTAGTGCTATTTGGCTGCGGTCTTCTGTAAGGCGGGGGTACTTCCCCAGTTGGGCTCTGCTCTAGATTCGAGCGAGATGATATCCGCTGTGCTGTGCCCTACCACACAAAGCGGAATATCATTCGCTATGCCCTACCTACCTATACAATGACAGCTTACAACTTAAAATGTTTTTTGCGGGATACGGACATTACAAGTCTATATCTAGGTATACGGAGAAATGAAAATTGTATGTATGTATGTAATGTATGTAAACACTTTATTGTACACAAGACAAGTTAGGACATAGAAATACAGTATAGTTATGGTGTACAAAGGCGAACTTATCCCTATAAGGGATCTCGTCCAGTCAAAAAACGAAAAACGAATTAAAACATGATAGACAAACGAACACTATGTATAGAAAAGAAAAATTTATAGTTCAATTATTACCCCAGTAATAATTCGAACCTGCAGTTCAATTGCAGTTTTGTTGAATTTTCAACGATAATCATGTTTGTTTTTCCAGTTTACATTCCTAAAACTTTCGAAGTTGATTTATCCAATTATATTAGAGACCCTGGAGAACTTTCCAAAAATTAAACTCTTCCGCGGAGGGACTAATTCCTTGACTTTTCTTCTTAATTTCGCTTAAGCTTTAGTTTTATACCGTTTAGTCACAGATGTGTCTAACAATGAAAGTAAAAAAAAAAATTAATGAGGGTTCCATCCTATATTTAATACTTTTAATTAGATATGTACTTACCTACATTATAGAGTTATTTTATATCTAATGCCTGTGCATATAAGGTAGATACTAGCCACAACATTCAGAACAAATACGAAATATCGGTAAACAAACACACTCTTGAAAATGTTGGGTCATAAAAAACAATTAAGTAGGTACTTATACATCTACTCTCTACTTTCTAACGGTCATGACTCAATTCGATGAATTTACATGATAGTTTTTCTCTAAGGGATTTAAAAATTAAAAAATCGAAATAAGATGTCATATATTAAAGAAAAAATGACGAGCACCACCAGTGGTGAAGGCCGGATTCGAACCGGCGTCTTTAGCAATCCGGGCTAACGCCATGAACCCCTAGGCCACCTCGCCACAGCATCGCGCATAGTAGTGTGACTACATAAAAAACACAAATCAAAATATTTGTTAAAATAATTTGATTTGTTCCCATAGTTGGGTTTAAAAATGTCAAATTAACAAGTTTTGTTTACAACTTGGCAAAGAAGAGTAGAAATAGAACTATTTTTTTATCCTACTAATAGTAGCACCTAGTAGCAACACTTACTGTTCTCATACAAAAGTGAATAAATAGTTGCCACTTGCAAAACGGTTTACATAATGGCGCCCGTATTATTTTCTATTTTTCACCAGGCTGTATATAGTCACTACTTTTAAAAAAACTTGTATCTTCGTCTGTCAATGAAAAGAAAATTGTAGTAAGTATGTATGAAATGCATATAGACTTACTGCGTTTTAACTTTGAGGAACAGCGTGATACGAGATTTTTGAAAAGTAGTGACGATATGTGTTATTTTCTCTTGTAACAAACAATGAGCAGATCCTCGCATTCCTAATCCGCGGGCATGCGTTGCGATCGATCCGCCGCCCGCTTGCATTTTATTGTCCCGGAAACCGGCCCGCCCGACATGTCGCACTCGCTGTTTCAAGCTTAACAACGGTTTACGCGGTTTAGGATACAGGAATTTACAATTTGTCTTGTTGGTTGGTGATTTGATTAGAATACCCATGATTTTACACGTTGTTAGTCAGTTATTCGTGTAGGTAAATATAAATGGTAAAATCATGGGTAATTCACCCATGATTTTACCATTTATATTTACCTATTTACGTTAGACTACCCGTTATTGGTGAGTTACTTATTTGTTGCACTGCTGGTTAGTAATTTGCTTTAGAATAATTATGGTTTTCTATTTTTTTATCGTTCTTGGTTATAGTTATCTGTTTCAGAATTAAAACAGTTACCTATTTAGGTACCTATGATTTCCAATTTTTCTTATTTTCGGTTACCAATACCACATTATAATTTTTAAGCACCTAAATTGGTTTTAGCAATTTGCCGAGGTGATTGATAGTAGTTAAATTTACGAGATTTTGGAAATCAAATGGTGACAGACCAATGATTACTGGGATTAAAGGAACGAAATACACGAAAATAAGAATACAATGCCTACCTACTCGCCGGGATTGAGTCAATGTTGTCTCAATTCCTTATCGGCGTCGCACCTGACCAGGCTGGATCGATTCACATCTCCGTTTATCGGTTGTTGATTCAAAGATTCGGGGTTTGATAAAAATCTTGTAGAATTTTTAAGCTTTGGTAGACCCAGAGTCACAGCAAACTAAGTTGGCAGTGATCTTGATATCCCCGCTTGCAGAATTTTACTTAATCGTCGTACTTACAAGTTTGATATTAAATTAACAGCGGGCCTGTCAAAATCGCTGCCCACTTAGCTTGGTGATCCTAACTGTAAATTTTGCCGGCAGTTTTAAAGTTATATTATGATTCGGCAATCATAACCGCAATTTATATTTTACTATGTATCAGTCTACTTAACTCATTTTACCAATTTTCTTTTTCACTTAATCATTCGTCACTCAAGTCTAATGTTTCTTCCTTGAACCAAGTAAATCTACTAATAATAAAGTAGGTAACGCTAATTACTTTCACGCCTTAATGAAATCTCTACGTTTGTCACAAAAGTTAAACAAAACTTCACAGACACGTTGATTAATAGGGAGCAGATGTGCCATCCTGCCATGTGAGAAGGGAATTCTACTTGAGAATAGTGGTAAGGCACTAGCCCCACTGAAGGCGAGGAAGCGATTAGCTATATCAATTATTTTTTCGCTCAAGAAAGGAAAAAAAAATACTAGGTCGCTTTGTTAAAAGTTTAATTGATTTCTATATTTTTAATTAGACTTGCTCAGTATGTATGCGCAATTGCGCACACAAGCATAGCGCGAGTTATGGAAAAAGTTAGAGAGTTATGAAATTTCTAGTACCTACCATAAGTAAATTATTTAAATCAAGGTAAAAAAACAATAAATGTTGATATACTCTGTCAAACAAGTCTGTCAGTAAATAAGAACAAAGAAAACTATAGGTATCCTTTTCTATAGCACCCTAAAGAAAAGGATGCATATAGTTTTCTTTGTTCTTACTTACTGACAGACTTGTTTGACAAAGTATACAAAGTTTTTCATGAAAATGTGAGAAGATAAAAAAAGGGCCATAATAATAGTGCAAACTCGGGTCTTTAAATCGCTCCAGAAATCCTTCGCAATTTAACTATACCTTCATAAACAAGGTAAGGTACAGCGGGGCAAATTTCGACTGGGGGCCAATTGTAACTAATCCATTTTTTCCATTATTACACTATGATGTTGAGTTCTACATGTATCCACTGAACACGCCTACCATACCTATATATAACCGGTGGACACTCTATTTAATAATGCAAACATTGTAAAACATGGAAAAAATGGTCTACTTACATTTGCCTCCCAGTCGAGGTTTGCCCCGCTGTACCTTAAGCAACTTACGCTCCATATTGCACAATGTGCTATTTATTTATAAATTCTTCTAAAATGGCACTATTTCTGTACATCTCAACTATTGTATGCACGCATGGAAACGCGCCTTAACGCCTCAGAATAGGGCACGGAGATAACGTTAATGGGGTGTAAGAACATAGATACGGCTATTTTGGGAGATGGATCAACAAATATGTGCGTCTGAGTGTTATTAACGGAAGTGGCTGAAAGGGCCTGGCCCCGTAGCCGAATGGCATTTCTCCGACGCCAAACGAAAGCGATACGCCGCTGGCTCTGTCGCGCCAATACGCAAGCGCGATAGAGATAGATATCTACTAGCGCTTCGTTTCGTGAGCGTTTCGTGAGCGATTGTGCCATTCGGCTAGCCACCCTGATAAACTTCTGAGTTTACTAAAATAGAGTTCGACTTCTTTTTCTCATTGATATGTGTTAATGATAATATAATATAGTCGTTTCAGCGAACGGTCTCATAGCGAAGAGTCTCGACCAACATCTTAAGAGACTCTCGCTAGGTGGCTGGATCAAGGGTCAGATGCAGAAGGCGGTGATCTTGGACACAGCGCGGATAGTCCGACGGTTCCTCTCTCTGCAGCCCTAACCACCGGCAGCTTGGGCCCTGCCCCGCTGCTGGCGGCACCCTAGGTTAGGTTTTTTATAATGTGTTTATATGTTTTTTATATTGTTTTGTATGTGTTTTTGTATTTTACTTTTATATTCATATTATAAACAGCCTAACCTAAGAAGAAAAATAAACAAAGGAGATATAATATTAATATTAGGTATAAGTAGATGCTCATTTTTTTTGTAAATTGACCGTTTATTACTATGAGAGCTATACGGTAGTGCTAAAAGATCAGCTTAAATAAAATCATTAATACTTATCATTATACGTAACCGAGAAGTGAAAAACTACAAAATCATAGCGAGTATAAAATCATGGTATTGAGGCCCTCTTGCACCAACCACTTAACTCAGGGTTAGTGGGCTGTCGACTGTTAAATTCCATATAAAATGGAGGGTTAACCCTCCATTTTCGTTGGTGCAAGTGACCCTAAGAGGTAAAATTTATCCCCATCCTCTGTCACCCGTTGGTCAAGCACATTAGCACGCCATAGAGAGTTTGAACCGAAATGTTTTTATTTCATTTCATATTTTATTGTTATTAAGAGAAATTTCTTCTCACAGGGAATAATACCCACTCAGTGAATTTTCTCGGGAACGGCACTATTTATAAAACTTTTTAGTATAATAAAAAAAATACTTTCCTTTTCCTACGCTTTTATTTAGCTACACGACTGTATTAAGGGCAATGTCTCATGTGTGTGATATAAAGGTACGAGGAGTCATACAGCCTTCAAAGCCAGAGTAATTTGCGACATAATGAGCCGCTTATTATATCCTGAAAGGCTTCGTTCCAGGGGATAACGAGGTGAGGAAACTTCCAAATAAAATAAGATATCCTTGAGATTGTGGAGAACTTATTCGGTACTCGTGCACGGGTAGTACTGGTTGTGTCTTTAAACGTAATTTTTCTTTATGGTACGATTCTCATGTAGCGGATTGTGGTGAATACTTAACTACTCAATAATAAAATAAAAAAAATTGATTACCTAAGACAAAAATAATATTACATGAATAAACAATTTAATTATAAAACCTAAAACTACTTAAATCTAAAAGAAACAAAACTAATCTTAAAATAACTAAAAACTACTTCGCTGGGCCTTGGTACTGACTGTACTGTTTTTCAATGATTGGTAGTAGATTGATCGTAAATTCTCCAAATATAAACAAACTAAAATGCGTTAAACATCTTTTGCTTTCATTAAATCAAATCACTAAAGCTAGGTTAAAAGTCAAAACGGAAGGTCACAGTAACTTACTTGTTAATAGACGTAACGTAAGTAATAAAAATCTCTCCCACTAATACATCCGGCAAGACGATAAAGTCGGCACCTCATAAAACTGCTATTAATACCCTAATGCTGTTCCTCTGTTATCGATGACAGCTGTCGGGAATCCTATTAGGAAAGTTGGTTTTGCGTTTAACTGACGTATTCGAATGATGCTGTTAAGATGTGTATAAGATGTCACAGAGTTTGTCAGTGTAAAAAGTGAGAGTGACGTTTCTTAAGACGCTGACAGCACCCAATGGCCTTGACGCTAGCGTACACTGTCTAATCTTATGGGAGAAAGTGAGAGCGCGATGTCACTAAAAGAGGGCGGATAGGTACGAAAAGTGCGGAAAAACATTAAAATAAAAAAGAAAGATGCATTATTTGTGCAAAATGTTTCGTTACTGTTTTAGATATGTACCTATATATTTGTTATTATAATATTAACAAGTGAATAATTGAACGACACACAACCGTTTAATGACGAACTCGAGACCAATCTTTGCAATTTTTTTCTATCGAGCCGATTTCATTAAATCGTGTATCGAGTACGGCTATGTTCTTTGAAATATAATGAATGATAACATATAATTTACTTGCCTTACTAAGACTAATAGTTTGTCTTAAAAAACTGCGCAAGTAACATCAATTTTACGCAATTGGGTGTTGTCAGCCCCTTAAAACAAAAACACAGTTTTGAGTCTATATCGTATCCAGATCTAATTTTGGCCGTATATTATAGTTTGAATCGGGCTGTAAGCGTATTTAAAACCAACATCGTGCTTGGGACTCAGGACTGTAGCTATGCACGTAGGTAGTCGTACTTGACGTACTTCTACTTACATAGGTATAGTTAAGCACTATAATATAACTACAGTAATGGAGTGAGATAGTTTACGCAAAAATTGTATAAACAAACCAATAATATTGAACAAGTATATCGTCGCCTAGCACCCATAGTATAAGCTCTGCTTAGTTTGGGGCTGGGTTGATCTGTGTAAGGTGTCCCCAATATTATTTTATTTTTATTTAGATACAGCTACGCGATTAATTAAACGCATCTATTGCCGGCAAACTCCAAATTGAGCGGGGTGAAAATACTTAACACATAAGCACCACTTCCAATTAGCCTATCTAGACGGCTAAACAGCATATCCTCAATGTAGCAGGCAGTCTAGCACAGCCTCATTGTGTTCAAGGGCTCTACAGATGTCTCCGGGCACACTTCACACGCGTGCTATGCAGCTTATTGCTTAGCTTTATAGTTGGCGTGTATGTGACTTACCTACTTGCTGTAATTGAAGGGCTGATTTTAGATGGACCTTAAATAATTTGTAAGGAGAAAGTGTAACGAAAAAAAAATAAAATCGTTCAATAGAGAGCTCAAATCGATTGCGATTTTGTATACCCAACCGCATTCCTTCTTAATACATGTTGTTTGTTTAGTCATCTGCATTGAAACGTAAAAATCTCAATGTGAAACTCAATTAAACTAAGTAGTTCAGAATGTAATATTAATTCATGTGTTTCAAGTTGATTTAATAGATATTTGTTATACAAGGGGGCAAAATTGTATTTTAACACACGAGAAGTAAAATACATTTGCACCCGAGTGTAACACAAAACTTTTCCCCTCACTATAGCCACAGTATAATAAAGAGTACTATCGTACAGTATGGCCACTACCGCTCCCCGCTGAAAGAGCCGCCCACCCCCTGTCGGTTACCTCACAGTTACCGCATGTCAAAAACGCGAACAGTCAACCTGTCATATCTCACTCACACAAGCATGGTACGCGTTCACCTACACGAGCTTAGAATGTGTGCTAGGAACGCGCCTCTTTCATATATTTGATCGCCAGTGACCAAGATGTGCTATAGCGAGGAAACTATTTACAACACAAAAAATGCGTTTTCCCCTCACTAGCTCGGAAACACGTGTTTTGTCCTTTAATATCAGCGGGCAAAAACGCATTTTATCCACTAGTGGGTAAAGTAATTTGACCTTGAATAAAGTCAAATTAACTGCTTTAAAATGGATAAAAGTAGGTGAATCTAGTAATAAACATGATTTACCACCTGTGGAACTACTGGAAGGAGTGATAAACGCATTTTTTGCGTTGTAGTTTCCTCGCTATATAGTGAAGGGAAAAGTTTTGTGTTACACTCGGGTGCAAATGTATTTTACTTCTCGTGTGTTAAAAAACTCGCAAGTTTGTAACAGAACAAGCGTCTATGACGAGGAAATGGACTCGTTATTACATATAAAACTTACGGCGAATCAACTTTTCCTTGACCAACTATTTGGTGCATATTTCCTTTGGGATTTCATTGGATATTTTGACAAATAATATCTTTGAAGCTTTATCACATGTATAGTCACGTCTTCACTCATAAAATTCACTGTTATTCGATGCAAAACAGGTTGGAAAAACATATTTATCAACAAACTACGTTCACATGGACGGAATACTGACACTGACAGTTGTCAGCTGCGTAACGTTCCGATATTATGTCTGGATTTCATTTACAAGTCAAAGAAATAATAATGACTAATATTGGTTATTATGCTTCCTGAGTATATCATTCAATGTAACATTTAGTAACAGATAAAATATTTCATTGCGAAATTACTTACAAAATAAATAAGAATGTTCCACAAAATAATATTTAAGTAAAAATATTTGCGAATCGCTCCACTATTGGACTACATAGGTATCAATATCAATAGCTCTGTCTCTCTCTAAAACACGTGTACTCGGCACGTGTTGATAAGCAAACATCCGTGTGTTAATCGTGAACTCTAATGCATAGGGCATAAGACTTAGTAAACAAAGCACACGATTGAGTAGCCATCTTGTCGGAAGTCCGATGTCAGAAGTCGGAAGTCGAATGTCAGAAGTCGGAAGTCGGATGTCAGAAGTCGAATGTCAGAAGTCGGAAGTCGGATGTCGAAAGTCGGAAGTCGGAGATAGAATCTATAAAAGGGTCGGAGCGAGCCGACGCGGGTCATTCTTACAATATCCACAAGACTAACAGTGTCTCTGGCTTTCGTGTGTTATACTGGTGAGTGAAGTTGTTCTGCTATTATTTCTCTGTTTGTTTTTACTTGGAAATTATTCTAAGTGATTGTAAACTTTGAAATTGTGTCTCTGTTTGATTGTGCGGGGACAATATCGTCGTACAGTTGAACCTAGACCTGTGGTGGAATTGCTTTACTGTCAGTTGTGGGGTTATTTTAGTGTTCTATTTATAGTGTGGTGTTACATTTAAATTGATGTGTATAGTGAAGTTTTCTGTGCTTTGTTTCATGAGTGCCGTTAAGCAATACAAAGACTGGGTCGATGTATGGCTGGTGCTTGGAGATAAGTCTGTGTTTGGTTTTGTAGGGAGTAATTCTTGCAAAACTAAGCTTAGATTATAGCACGTAAAGGAAACTTCACTCGTTTGTTTAGTTGGTCAGTAAAATTGAATTTAGTAATTTTCTATGGTGTTATTTTGTGAAAGTTATAAGCCAGATCATTGTTTGTGACAGACTGTTGTCCGGCTAGGCGCTTCTTCCCTTACGGTGTCAAATAAGAGGCGTTTAGGGGTCTTTTTGTTCCAAGTGGAGGCTTGGGCGTCTTTATTTACTTACAAAAGGCGTATTTTCTCACCGGTCTCAAAGAGTCCAACTGTTAGATGGAAGTGAGGACTTTCACGATTGACGAAAGACATTAGGAGTAATCCTTGCTCACTGAAGTCGGCAGTATTTGAGGCTGGGGTCCTATATATATATATATTTATTTACTCGGTGCTCTAGTCCATGCTGGCGTTGGTTGCTGGGGATTTCGGTTGTGATCGATCCACATCTAAGTAAAGTTAATCGCAGCTGGGTCTCTCATGTGGCTGGTACTGGTGTGTCCTAGAATACTGGATATATACACGGATAGGGCGATCTACTCTCTGCTACCCTAGCCCGCGGGCAAGAGCAGAGGGGGGGATAAGAACACAAGCCTATAGGTTGCCTATCTCAGCTTCGCTGGCTGAACAGTACAGCTTATGGTAGGGATACACTTGTGCATATTTTGAACTCAAGATCTATGGTAAGTGACGGTCTGTGTTTCAGATATGCTAGAGTAGGAAAAACGATAGGATTAGGGTAGAGTCACACACTATTTCTATGAAAGTAGAGTACTATTATGATTGGTCTTGGAATATAATTGGTCAACGTGTATTGTGGAGAAATAATTTAACTACTACTATTTATATGGTTTAAATGGATTTTAAATGTGGTGTTTATTATCTTAAAATATGTGGTAAAACTGGTAATTTATAAAACCTCTCATTACTTAATTTATCTGAGTGAAATAAATAATTGTGGTAGCAATTTCTGATTCTTCGTGTAGCATCGAGCCAGTGAGTGTTGCTAACTAGTTTTCAAGGTGAATTCTATCAAGTTGGTTAGGGAAACAAACTATTCTTTGGAATAAAAAGCATAGGTTTGTTATAGGGCCCAGTGGCATGCGAGCGCCGTCCACTGATGACAAGTCAAAAGCTTCAAGGAGTTACTAGACTTACTTACTTCGTTCTCAGTGGTAGCAACTACTCGGGGCCTTGATGATACATTAGAAGGATCGAGAAGTTATGGTCTATTAGCAGTATTGGGAAAAAGGGGGGTTTAGCTAGGGAAAAAGAAACAAAACAAAAAGGGGGTTAGTTCGTAGATAGATAGCCCTTCAGGCTTACTTGCTTAGGATCCTGATAAAGTGGTTTGATCAGGTCAGGGGTCCTATTCCACATCGCAAGTTCGTACCCAAATCAGGACCACTAATAAGGCGTAGTGGATGATTAACAAAATATTTTTTAATATTTATTTCATGTATGTTTCACTCACTAACTTTTATTCTAAAATTCCTTCATCACGTCATTAATTTTCTCACTCATAACTTTCTAGGCCTAAATCTAATAAAATACTCTTCTATAACACTATGTTATTATGCTACAATAACCTTTATTCTTCTTTAAAATATAAATAAATAAAAATTTAAATATTAGTCAAAAATACAGCTGATACTCATTAAAGGATCTGGGTTATTGCGGTTCACATCGAAGGGTTCTACTTATTCACGCTAGACGATCACAAGGCCAAATTTACGGGGTATTTTTAAAGGGGGGTTAGTAATACTAATGGTTAGTCAAGTAAGTAAGTAAATAAGTAAGGTGAGCGGAGGTTTAGTTACATTTGGTTCCGTGCCCAAGGGATCTAAGATGTGCTCTATAGAACACATCTTGGATACCAAGGTTTACAAATAAATAATATAGTTGCCAGGCTACTTTTGGTGCCGAGCAACCAGAATTTTAATAACCTTATTTTATTAGCCTTACCAGGCTACATTTGTTGCTGTGAAGACGAGTGGGTGTGCTGTATTTCTGACTTATTTCATCTCTAAATAAAACTCATATACCTAATATTTTTATTCAATCGCTATTTCATAAAAACTAAAATAACTTTATTGTTAATAAACACGTCTGTAGTATTTTCTTCCATTGTTAATTCTTGCCGCGTCCCGAGCGAAGTCATGCATCGATGCGGAGTCAATTGTATGTTCATCTCCTTCCACTGGTATCTAAAAAAAAAACCATAGTAATAAAAGTAAAGTAGCGTAGTAAACTAAGACAAAAAAAATATTTCTAGGAAATTAGTTCATAGTCGTAGTGGTTAAACATCGTCCCGATTAGGCGATTCGGGTTGCATTGCTACGTAGCAATTGTTGGCGTTGGCGCAACTTAACGTTTCCTTGCGCCTATGTGTAGTACTATTATTTATTCTGTGCCTTAATGTATGTTTTTTAGCTGTGGGATAGGCAGGGCTAGTACGTAAAATACTAGGTACTTATAGAAAAAATATTCATGTACCTAAAATAAAAGAAGGCGCGGAACTGTAGCACTTTAGAAGAGTTTGCCACCTAGTGACCGGAATTGGAAACATAAGTGTGTACACTATGTACAATAGCAATAGAATTTCATGTTAAAACAAATAGTTCTCTATATGGTCTAGTACATTTTCATAGCAGGCTCTGCCATCTTCAGGGCTATTTTGAAAGCTAACATCACGTTTGCACTTCACACCGGAGATCGGATAGCTTCGATGCTGTCTTAAATAGTCCATGAACACTCTGATATGTACGTTCCTGGCAGGCGTCTGTTATACAGAATTTCATTTATAGGCGGGATAACTACTAGTTAGGGGAGTAAGTAGGTCGCTAACATAGTCTAGATGTAAGGTTATTTTCCTAAGATAATCAAAGATACCTAAGCCCTAGATTTAAGACCTAGTAATACAAGAAGATAGGCTTTAGTCTAATCGTTATGGGGGCGCGATTATTCATTGTCGCGCTGAAGTACAATATTATATGGGGCGTCCCGCCATTTTTCTATGAATACTGAATAGCTACACGCATGTGGTACTATGACAAGTACATCCTTCGATGGATGGTTTGTTTGCATTTTAGTTGTCACTTTATAATCTACGTATTGTCTCACAGGATTTCATACATCATACAATACTTTGGCAGTCTTTATACCAAATATTGTCACTGTAGTGCAGCCGTGAGAAGAACAGGTTTCTGTCTGTTAAGATATAGGTATTAATCATATTAGGACTAATTTAAGTTCATTAGCTTATAAGTCATCACACATTTTCATACTATATCAGTGGTTAACAAGCATATGTCCCGCTTGACGGTAAGCGGTCACCGTAGCCTATGTCTGCCAATTATTTCAATAAATTAAATGCACCTTGTGAATTTTCACTTTCTATAGGTATATATTTATGCTGTAGTACAAACAAGTATGTATGTATGAATAACTTGAACAAGATTTTCAATAGGTGCATATGACATGAGTTCGTTATTTCACATGATAAGCTGTAGGCTAGTCTAAAATAGTAAAAGTAAAACCATATTTCACTGAGGTTCAGAAATAGTATGCAGTATGTGGTATGTAAACTTACCTAACATGACCGGGTCCAGTATGATTGTCAGATTACTTTGTGGTTCAGTAACGTTGAACATGAGCTGGTAGTGCAGATCAGCGAGACTGAAAGGAAATAGTCAGACATTAGAAATATTCATATAGAAAGAGTAAGAAAAGGGTATTGTTTAGAGTGGGGTTCTGCCAAATAGGAGCAATATTATTTCACTTATCTACTCACGGGGGCGCGTCGCTTAATTTGGGAACTAAAACACGCCCGTGAGAAATATTGTGTCAGAAAATACAAAGCATACATCAAAATTTACCAAAAAGCGAAAAATATATTAAGAAGTTTGAGAACCTCTGCCTTGCGGTGCATATCTACACGAGTTAGGACATAAATGAGTTAGAAATAAGTTTGCTTAACCAATAAAATGAGGATGAGTCAGTTAAGCTTGATTTTTACCCCGTAGCTCATGCCTCGTTGTCTTGCATACTTCGCTTATATTTTCTAGATATAATATTAAGGCCATGAGCTATTAATTTTTAAATTTAATAATTAGTATGTGCTATTATAATAAAATAAAAGTACCTTTCATTTATATGAAGTCAGTAGATGTGTGAAGGAAAGTCCAACTTGAAGCGTGACCTCTCGGGTAAAACCTGAAATTATATATATGAAGAGGTTAGTTAAAATAGGGGATTAATTTTAGAAAACTTAATTACAAGTGTCATTAAGATTGCATATTTTCTATCTAGGGCATTCACAGTTAAGGAGAAAAAAAAAAAGAACGACCATATCCATTTTTCTAAGTAACGTAAAATTTCCTGCCGAGTCGTTATACTCACTAAGTAGGGTTAATTAACTTTAAAAGTAGCTTTTTAGTGGCAATGATTTTTTGTACTTACTTGGAGATAGTGCTAAGACAGGATACAGTCCATAAAGGACACACCGGAAAAATTTCCCGTTCAGCTTGCAATTTACCGACAGCTAAGTATTCAACGTCAAGCCTTATCTTTGAAAAATACAATTTGAAAGTTAGGACACAACTCAATCCTGCCCATTTTTATTTTTATAACTATTGCGTTCCATAATCCATAAGCTAGCGCCTCAGAAAAATAACTGAGTGATTTCATTGTTTGGAACGGCAACGACTTTATAAGTTCCAAGAACAATTAGGTAGCCTTGGTCAAGTAAATTAATCAAAGATATATTGTTGATGTTTACTCTTTAAACGAGGTGTGTTTAAGTTCCACAATTAATAATCTTTGTAAATTCTGAGGCAGATGTGTAGAAATATCGGACATTATAAGCTTTCGTGTTTCATGACAGGTTGAAGAGTAAAAACAAATGCTTACCTTTGCTGGAAAGCTAAGTATCCAGTTTATTTACGTCCATTGCACTAGGTTAGATTTCGCTAGGTCTACTGTACACTGAACACTTATTGCAACGAATTAAAATAACGCGTTTTCGACTGACTTCCTAATAAATTTATAGGTTATAAAAATCAAAACTCACTTAATGACACAAACATATTTTACATTAATCTGAAAGTTTATTCTTCGGATCACATTTGAAATTTTAAATGGAAAACATTTGTTTTAAGTCATTACAGATTCATGTTGTAGGCAGTATAGCGCTAAAATGGTCCATACATAATTAGATCTGTCATTCTTTCGCGGACAAAGCGGTTTTGCGGTAAACATGGCAGATAGATGAAAGAAAATAATTTAGCCAGAGATAACATATATATACGCTTTTCCCCGCCAAATGGTGTTCTATTGACAAACAAATTTTCATTTTAGTTATTACAGTTAGCAGTGATATTTATTATTTATGCGTTATCATTTTTTACATTATATAGGGTGGTATACTGTACGATGTCGGTAGGCACCAGTGCAGATCCTCGTTCCTATCCTAAGTATAAGTCGGTCAGTATTTTATCCTACAAAGATCGGAGTAGAGAGGGCCACTATTTTGTTTAACTGACTGTACTTAATTTTTTGCATTTTATGCTATCAAATTTGCATTATGAAGTGTAGAAAAAAAAACAAAGATAGGGAAATTGAAAGTAGGGTATAAAATGTAACATTTTGTTCGTACGAACATTTTATTTTTAGTATGTGCATCAAACAATTTTCACACATTGTCAAATTTCTTGCGGTTAATAAATACTTTGTAGAAATGAAATATAGACGTATAAAATGAAACCTATCATAAATAAATTGAAATTTTCTTTGCCTTCGAGTCAGGGTAGAGTGGAGTAAAATGGGATACGTAAACTTTTGAAGTTATTGTGTAATTTTATTTCCATTTTTATTCGTTATTTTGATTACTTTTAAAAGCGTTGGCTTTCTGTTGAGATCGAGTGAAAGAGCGAATGAGGAAGTAAGAATGGTTACATTGTGTGTGTGTGTGTGTGAATAATTTAGAGATGATGAATGTTTATAGATGTAAGAATGTTTTGAATGGGATGAATGACTGAATGATGTGTGTCTTGAATTTTTTTTATAGAATGAGTGGATTGATATAGACAGACAGCGCTGGAAAGTGGTCAAAACTAGTTTGGTCGGAATTTGCGGGAACAAACAAGGGGGGAATTTTGGGAACACATTAGTCATAAAATTCTTATTGGTTAGGTTAAAATCCAATGGATTCGACCCATTTCAAGGGTAGTTTTTTGTGGCTACTCACTCTACAAGGTAATAAGACCCACACTGAATCCACACACCTCATCTTGAATGGGATGTATTTGACAATCGACATATTTTAGGGCCGATATCGTCTAGTGAGAACGAGGCTCTTTTCAATATTTGGTTCCTTGTTATGTGTTCAAATATGTGAAGTTTAGTATTATCAAATCATTTCTTCATTTGATCATGATATGGTACCGAGTTGAGGTACATGCTTATGTCATTTAAGGTTTGTTTTATAAAAAAAAAAACACATCCAAACAGATCTTAAGTCAGTATATTTTATTCAAGTATGAGACATGCGCCAAAACATGTGGCTGGAGTGATTAGGTAGAGGAATTGGTTTGAGTTCCGACAATGGAGATTGAAGGCTCTGGACTTATAATGAGAGCTCTAAAGGTTTCTTCGTAATTGCGTGGGAAGTTATTGTGAACTCGTTGAAATTATTACGATAATTATTCCGGTCCAACAGTGTGGATGGAATGAATATTCGCCGCGACCGGGGAACGAGCTAGCAAGAACGGGTTAATAGGACCTATCAGATTCACAACCTGGTATCCCTGGCGATGCGTGGACTCTGAGAAAGGGGTTATCATGGTTCATTGTCGAGATTCTGATGAGCTGATTTCAAAACTGAGTCACTAGCAGTTGCATAGTATTGGAAAACACACCACACGATTAGAAATGGGGGGATATTTCCGACTGATCTAGAGATATTTTTCTTTTATTCTTTTATTCAATTTTATTGCTTCTTTTGCTAGGTGAGATTGGATTTTTTTACAAACCACTTTGTATTTTATAAAAGAAATCCAATCGGGGGCGAGTTGTAACAGAACAAGCGTCTATGACGAGGAAATGGACTCGTTATTACATATAAAACTTACGGCGAATCAACTTTTCCTTGACCAACTATTTGGTGCATATTTCCTTTGGGATTTCATTGGATATTTTGACAAATAATATCTTTGAAGCTTTATCACATGTATAGTCACGTCTTCACTCATAAAATTCACTGTTATTCGATGCAAAACAGGTTGGAAAAACATATTTATCAACAAACTACGTTCACATGGACGGAATACTGACACTGACAGTTGTCAGCTGCGTAACGTTCCGATATTATGTCTGGATTTCATTTACAAGTCAAAGAAATAATAATGACTAATATTGGTTATTATGCTTCCTGAGTATATCATTCAATGTAACATTTAGTAACAGATAAAATATTTCATTGCGAAATTACTTACAAAATAAATAAGAATGTTCCACAAAATAATATTTAAGTAAAAATATTTGCGAATCGCTCCACTATTGGACTACATAGGTATCAATATCAATAGCTCTGTCTCTCTCTAAAACACGTGTACTCGGCACGTGTTGATAAGCAAACATCCGTGTGTTAATCGTGAACTCTAATGCATAGGGCATAAGACTTAGTAAACAAAGCACACGATTGAGTAGCCATCTTGTCGGAAGTCCGATGTCAGAAGTCGGAAGTCGAATGTCAGAAGTCGGAAGTCGGATGTCAGAAGTCGAATGTCAGAAGTCGGAAGTCGGATGTCGAAAGTCGGAAGTCGGAGATAGAATCTATAAAAGGGTCGGAGCGAGCCGACGCGGGTCATTCTTACAATATCCACAAGACTAACAGTGTCTCTGGCTTTCGTGTGTTATACTGGTGAGTGAAGTTGTTCTGCTATTATTTCTCTGTTTGTTTTTACTTGGAAATTATTCTAAGTGATTGTAAACTTTGAAATTGTGTCTCTGTTTGATTGTGCGGGGACAATATCGTCGTACAGTTGAACCTAGACCTGTGGTGGAATTGCTTTACTGTCAGTTGTGGGGTTATTTTAGTGTTCTATTTATAGTGTGGTGTTACATTTAAATTGATGTGTATAGTGAAGTTTTCTGTGCTTTGTTTCATGAGTGCCGTTAAGCAATACAAAGACTGGGTCGATGTATGGCTGGTGCTTGGAGATAAGTCTGTGTTTGGTTTTGTAGGGAGTAATTCTTGCAAAACTAAGCTTAGATTATAGCACGTAAAGGAAACTTCACTCGTTTGTTTAGTTGGTCAGTAAAATTGAATTTAGTAATTTTCTATGGTGTTATTTTGTGAAAGTTATAAGCCAGATCATTGTTTGTGACAGACTGTTGTCCGGCTAGGCGCTTCTTCCCTTACGGTGTCAAATAAGAGGCGTTTAGGGGTCTTTTTGTTCCAAGTGGAGGCTTGGGCGTCTTTATTTACTTACAAAAGGCGTATTTTCTCACCGGTCTCAAAGAGTCCAACTGTTAGATGGAAGTGAGGACTTTCACGATTGACGAAAGACATTAGGAGTAATCCTTGCTCACTGAAGTCGGCAGTATTTGAGGCTGGGGTCCTATATATATATATATTTATTTACTCGGTGCTCTAGTCCATGCTGGCGTTGGTTGCTGGGGATTTCGGTTGTGATCGATCCACATCTAAGTAAAGTTAATCGCAGCTGGGTCTCTCATGTGGCTGGTACTGGTGTGTCCTAGAATACTGGATATATACACGGATAGGGCGATCTACTCTCTGCTACCCTAGCCCGCGGGCAAGAGCAGAGGGGGGGATAAGAACACAAGCCTATAGGTTGCCTATCTCAGCTTCGCTGGCTGAACAGTACAGCTTATGGTAGGGATACACTTGTGCATATTTTGAACTCAAGATCTATGGTAAGTGACGGTCTGTGTTTCAGATATGCTAGAGTAGGAAAAACGATAGGATTAGGGTAGAGTCACACACTATTTCTATGAAAGTAGAGTACTATTATGATTGGTCTTGGAATATAATTGGTCAACGTGTATTGTGGAGAAATAATTTAACTACTACTATTTATATGGTTTAAATGGATTTTAAATGTGGTGTTTATTATCTTAAAATATGTGGTAAAACTGGTAATTTATAAAACCTCTCATTACTTAATTTATCTGAGTGAAATAAATAATTGTGGTAGCAATTTCTGATTCTTCGTGTAGCATCGAGCCAGTGAGTGTTGCTAACTAGTTTTCAAGGTGAATTCTATCAAGTTGGTTAGGGAAACAAACTATTCTTTGGAATAAAAAGCATAGGTTTGTTATAGGGCCCAGTGGCATGCGAGCGCCGTCCACTGATGACAAGTCAAAAGCTTCAAGGAGTTACTAGACTTACTTACTTCGTTCTCAGTGGTAGCAACTACTCGGGGCCTTGATGATACATTAGAAGGATCGTTAAGTTATGGTCTATTAGCAGTATTGGGAAAAAGGGGGGTTTAGCTAGGGAAAAAGAAACAAAACAAAAAGGGGGTTAGTTCGTAGATAGATAGCCCTTCAGGCTTACTTGCTTAGGATCCTGATAAAGTGGTTTGATCAGGTCAGGGGTCCTATTCCACATCGCAAGTTCGTACCCAAATCAGGACCACTAATAAGGCGTAGTGGATGATTAACAAAATATTTTTTAATATTTATTTCATGTATGTTTCACTCACTAACTTTTATTCTAAAATTCCTTCATCACGTCATTAATTTTCTCACTCATAACTTTCTAGGCCTAAATCTAATAAAATACTCTTCTATAACACTATGTTATTATGCTACAATAACCTTTAT
Organism: Leguminivora glycinivorella; assembly: GCF_023078275.1. Classification (NCBI taxonomy): domain Eukaryota; kingdom Metazoa; phylum Arthropoda; class Insecta; order Lepidoptera; family Tortricidae; genus Leguminivora; species Leguminivora glycinivorella. The sequence continues at coordinate 9,778,700 of NC_062978.1, forward strand.
TCTTCTTTAAAATATAAATAAATAAAAATTTAAATATTAGTCAAAAATACAGCTGATACTCATTAAAGGATCTGGGTTATTGCGGTTCACATCGAAGGGTTCTACTTATTCACGCTAGACGATCACAAGGCCAAATTTACGGGGTATTTTTAAAGGGGGGTTAGTAATACTAATGGTTAGTCAAGTAAGTAAGTAAATAAGTAAGGTGAGCGGAGGTTTAGTTACAAGTTCAGGATTCTATTCTCGAACCACTCGCTTCGCTCGTGGTTCAACTATAGAATCCTTTCACTTGCTCGTTTTTCAATTCCACACTCGGCGTTAAAATACAACTTTGCCCCCTTGTATAACAAATAACTATTATCACTGCTTCCAGTAGTTCCACAGGTGGTAAATCATCTTTATTAGTAGATTCACCCACTTTTATCAATTTTAAAGCAGTTAATTTGACTTTATTCAACGTCAAATTACTTTACCCACTAGTGGATAAAATGCGTTTTTACCCGCTGGTATTAAACGACAAAACACGTGTTTCCGAGCTAGTGAGGGGAAAAATACATTATAATATGACCGGATACATATGAGTATGACCGGAGTAAATGAAAAAATATGATTCGATCCCTACACCCCAGCAGAGGGTACCAGGATTTAAAGAAGAAAGAGAGACATATGAGTATGTAGTTTCATTGGTCTCAAGATACATACTAAAATATATTGAGATACATTTAGGTCTTCGCAAATATAGTTCTGTATCAGGAAATACAAGATACCGTGCCTTCTCATTCACTAGAAATGTGTGACTAAGGACCGTAGGCGGACAACGAATGGAGACTGCGTGTCGCCTTCGCCACGCCACTGAACTAACATAAGTACCTAAATGATTTGGAACGTAATACGCTGGCATCTTACAAACACTTCGAAGTATATGAGGAAAAATAAGAGTTGTAGAATATATTGGGCTTCATTACGTTTCACGACTTTTATAAGGTACAATTAGTCTTTAATTTAGGAGCGGTTCGAAGATGGTTTTAGTTATCGCCTAGCTGTCATCGTAGTAAAAATATATATATATATATATATTGGGGACACCTTACACAGATCAACTTAGCCCCAAACTAAGCAAAGCTTGTACTATGGGTGCTAAGCGACGATACACATACTTAAATAGATAAATACATATTTATATACATAGAAAACATCCATGACTCAGGAACAAATATCTGTGCTCATCACAAAAATAAATGCCCTTACCGGGATCCGAACCCAGGACCGCGGCTTAGCAGGCAGGATTACTGCCGACTGGGCCAGACCGGTCGTCAGTAGCCTATTCGCCTATTAATTAAAATAACAAATGAAGTATTCGGCGGTATCCTTTTAATAATATATAACTGGTGGTTAAATAAATAACGTACTACAGTAAAAAAATCGGTTTATCTTGGGGGTCTTCTCATGAAAGGTTGATGGTTGGTTGGTTGTTAGTTACGTTCAATGTTCACATTGATAATGTTATGGTTTTGTCCGATTCGCTACGCTACGATTTAAAAACTAATATCAATATTAAAGCTTCGATTTAAAGGCTGTAGCAGAAAACAAAAGCCTTGATCAAGTTTACTCTTGACACTAAAATCTAATTTCGAAATATGACGTAATTTCTAAAGTGTTCGACGTTAGGTTAGGTTAGATTTAAAATCGGATGAGAAGTTCATGACTTGTTTATTGCTGTCTGTGTTCTGGGGGGTTACCATGAAGTGCTAAAGCCGTTCAGTTTAGGTTGAGAGAAAGGGACAAAGCTATAGCAGTTCCATAGCTCCGTCCCTCTCTCTCAACCTAAACTGAACGGCTTTAGCACTTCATGGTAGCCCTCCTGAGCTCCAGTTCCAATTCAATATTTTCATGTCGTACATAAACGTTTGTTCTTTCGAATTGGAATATTCTCTTTCATACTTTATAACAACTTTACAATTTACCTTCATGTTAACGAGAGAAAAAAATGCGTAATAGGTATTTGTTTGATCATTACAGGATGGTCTCCGTTATATATCCTGTCTATGATTGTATTTCCTCACAGAGAAAATTATAGTTGCCCCCAACCAAAGTGACGAGCAGGGCAATAAAACGCTTGAGCTCGCGTTATCATTTTTCTATTGTCTTGCACGGAGTGAGCCGAGACCCATATCGACTTTCTTTTATGTGGGTTTACTACTTGCGTTGTAGGTCTCGGCTAGGGTTTGCAATCCGGATATTCGAATATCCGAATTATTCGAATATCCGCCAATATTTTTATCCGAAAATATTCGAATAATCCAATTGAAATTATCCGGATAAACGGATAATTTCTATAAACATTATTTTTTATTTATAAGTAATATATTTAATAGATAGACGTCACTGAAACCAATTTCGATCAATTCTTAATACGGACAATGTTATTGCTAACAAGTCAACACCTATTTATCTTCAAAATCAAACTAATATTTACAAAACAAAGAAAGCATTCGTGGACAAGAAGTAAGCAGAATGCCTCACCCCACGCACTCAGTTCTTATCAAATATTCGATTAATTGGATGATTTAAAAAACAGAAAAACGTTCAAGTATTATTTTTTAATATGAAAACGTTACCCCAACCTACTTTCATTACTGCTAATAGCTAACGTGAAGTTATCTGTAAAACCGTACTTAATTTTTTAAAGGGAGATTTATACCTAGATTTCCCGGTCCCTTGTTTTTTGAAATTGAAATTTAGCGCCTCACTCCGAATTTAGCTGTTATCAGTTCCATGGCAATTTAGTACGCCAGAATTCCCTCCACTTCACTAAGAAATATAAGGCATTTTCCTTTTAAGTCCTTAGTTACATTCATACACAAAAATCGGTCTAATTACTACTTATACTTTGAAATCTTAGTCGATCTACTGATCAACTTGGAAACTAAAACCCATCAAATTGCTGCCGAGCAATTTGAGGCGTTTTGGATTTGAATATTTAAATAAGTTCGCCTTTGTACCTCCTCCTTCTTCATTTTTTTTAAATTTATGTCTTGTATATTTTATGTTGGTGGTACAATATTTATTTATCGCCTCTTCCCTTCCATTGGTACTTTGGTACCAGCCACTGTGCAACTAAGGTCTAAAATGATCCACACCTGGATAGGAAGTGTCTTCGACTAATTGGTCTTCTCTTTTTTGGTTATTCTGTTTTGAAGGAGTACCTATGCTCAGTTGCTTATTCCTGTTCTAAGACCCTAACCAGGACGCTTTTGTTTAGAGCCTACGAAAAGAGTTTTCAACTTTTTATATTAAGTATCCGATCCGGTCCAAGATGGCATCTGGTATGGGCGTAGGCATTTATGCAAATGACTAGTGACTACAGTGGTAGTATCAGCATGGGCAATTATGCCACTGTCTTTTAAGCCGAGACATACGCAATAATTACCTGTGTACATAAGAATATAGTTAGACAAACCCAAGGAAAGAATATCTATATACTCAGCGACAGTCAGGCGGCACTCAAAGCCTTCACATCGCACAGAGGTGACTCTTGACTGGTATTAAACGGCATCCAAGCTCTTAACAAAGCTTGGAAGGCAAAACAAGATACAACTGGTATGGATACCGGGGCACGAAGGCTTCATTGGCAATGAAAATGCTGATGAACTTGCCAAGGCCAGGTCTGAAGACAACGTCACAAGGAACGATTAAAACGGCTATGAAGGACCATACAAAGGCTAATCACAAAAAGAGTGGGATGCCCTGGTAGGTCTGAAGCATTCAAAGCTCTTTATGCGGAGGGTAGAATCTGGATGGAGCAAAAAGCTAGGAAAGCTAGGCAAAAGACAATTCCAAATTATAACGGGGGTGTTCACAGGCCATTACGGGATCAAAGGAATGTTGGCCAAGATGGGACACGCTGACTACACAGATTGTCGCATGTGCGGCGAAGAGGAAGAGACCGTCAGACATCTAATGTGTGAATGTCACGCCCTCGCCAGACAAAGAATGAAGAACTTTGGAGCAGGCTACCTAGTACCAAAGGACATCAGAGAGCTACCCATGAGCCTCATCATCCGATACGTGGAGATGGTCGAGAAGCTCCTGAATAGCTGAAGGATCTTAAGATCTAAGGGGTAATTGCACAAAAGATCCCGATGGGTCGAAGTGTATCCGGAAGGGCCCCGCAGATTTAAGATAAGATGAGTATCCGATCCGATCGAGCGAAGGACCGACTCCTATACATTCTCGAAATCATTCAAGGCGCCATCTTTGATTTTTGCCTTTGACATCCTTCCTATATCCGATATCGGAACGGATAATATGACAACGCTGTATCGCCTATAACCATCATCATATCCAAATTTCCAAGGTAAAGGTGTTGTCAGAAAAACTTCTCGTTATACCTAACACCTAACTAATCACTACTACTAACTGTCTTATATCGACAGCTCACTATCTGATTGCAAGATTCTAGTCATAGAACTAAAGATAGAGAGCAAGGTGTGTTTTAATTTCTACAGTTTGCTGATTTACGCAAAAAATAAATAAAAATGTAGGTAAATTTTGCATTATGGCGCTCATCTATCTCAGCCGTTATCAATTCCACGCTTATACGCACCTGTAACATTAATTTTGTTCCATTTAATAAATTATCCGAAATTATCCGAATTATTCGAATATTCGAATAATAAAAATTGTATTATCCGAATTATTCGAATATTAAAAATCCGTCGGATAATGCAAACTCTAGTCTCGGCTCACTCCGTGAAAGACAATAGAAAAGTGATAACGCGAGCTCAAGCGTTTTATTGCCCTGGTCGTCACTTTGGTTGGGGGCAACTATAGACATTTTCGTCCTATGGTAGGTAGGTACTGGTATCTGACATAGGAACGAACGCGAGCGAAGTCGCGGGAAACAGCTAGTTCTCTTATTTATATCTAGAGGTACAAAATTCGCCCAAACTTTCGTGAATACGTGAACGCATACACCTCTGTATATTATATCGTTTCCTCTCTCTATCTATCCACGAGCTATCCACGAAAACTGTATAAGTAAACATTAAAAAGCAAAGAAACACATCGAAATGCTTGGGCAGCTGTCTCCAGGAAGCCAGCCGTTCACACAATAGATTCTACACCATGGTTGAACATACAGCATCACTAAATTACACAAACATACCGAGACCTGCCATACTTATAAGCTTCAAAACTCACACACCCTTCAATAATGGTTCTATCTCCTTTTGGCAATGTCGTCTTATGTAGACCCCTCCTCCATATAATAAAAAGACAACAAGTCTAGTATTTTACTACGATGGACCGCGACTAGACAACAATAAGTATGGTAAGATGGGTTAAGACAACCATTGGGACAAGCCTATGACATAGGGAATCCTAATACCTATCATCTGTAATGTTACCTTACCCAATTTTAGCTAATATTAACGTCAGTATTTTGCTGGAAGCTAGCTCTTAGTCTATCACGGACGCACGTGACGGCCAGGACTGTATAACATAAATTGACACTAATCGCGCCCGCGTATTTATGAAGCAACTGCCACGAGACTCTTCCTGCAACTGACTGAATTGAATGGACGTGATTTAACGCCAATCTAGCTCTTGTGACGTGAATAGTCCTGTGCAATCTTGAAATACATGTATAGGTCATCCATGAAGACGTGTTTCTTGGATTGTGTCGTCCGTCCTGTTTTGAAGGTTAGGTTTGTCAAATTCAAGCGTCATTGTAATCGGTACGATCCACAAATCGTTACATCGTTGTCTCGTCATCGACGCTGCTAACGATCCCGACGCTGCTGTTTGATTGTTTGATGCTGCCGTCGCGGTCGCGTCACAAATATTATTAGACTCTATATAGGTATTTTGTACCAATAATAGACACCAGTTTTTTTTTGCTTTTTGCAAAGTACTACCTAAACCAGTTTTTAGGGTTCCGTAGTCAACTAGGAACCCTTATAGTTTCGCCATGTCTGTCTGTCCGTCCGTCCGTCCGTCCGTCCGTCCGCGGATAATCTCAGTAACCGTTAGCACTAGAAAGCTAAAATTTGGTACCAATATGTATATCAATCACGCCAACAAAGTGCAAAAATAAAAAATAGAGAAAAATGTTTTATTAGGGTACCTCCCCTACATGTAAAGTGGGGGCTGATTTTTTTTTTCATTCCAACCCCAACGTGTGATATATTGTTGGATAGGTATTTAAAAATGAATAAGGGTTTACTAAGATCGTTTTTTGATAGTATTAATATTTTCGGAAATAATCGCTCCTAAAGGAAAAAAAAGTGCGTCCCCCCCCCTCTAACTTTTGAACCATATGTTTAAAAAATATGAAAAAAATCACAAAAGTAGAACTATATAAAAACTTTCTAGGAAAATTGTTTTGAACTTGATAGGTTCAGTGGTTTTTGAGAAAAATACGGAATACTACGGAACCCTACACAGCGTGGCCCGACACGCTCTTGGCCGGTTTTTCTATAAAGTAACACTATTTTTTACTAGAAACTAAACCGATAAGAGACGATCGTAGCGTAATGAAAGGGCTTGTTGCAAAAAACTGCGCAGTGCCATGTTATCCGGGATATCGGTGACATCCTATCAGCGTCCCCTAACGCGTCTCGCAAGCCCATTAAAGTCCAATAAATCTATCCTATACGTATGTTTGTTGGTGTAGATAGAATAGCCGTACAGGGAATCAAGACATTGTAAATACATTATCTCTGCTTCCTTTTGAGATTTCGCGCCTGTGATATTTAACTTGCATTTTGCAACTACAGTGCCCACACAAGGCGTAACACAAATGTGAAAAGTAGGTGTATCTAATATTTCAGAGTATATTATTCGTCGTAAAAGTCGTCGTAAGACGTTTTTTTGAGGCAACCGTCCATATTTTCGCCTAATCAACATACGATACAGGATATGGCCTTAGAAGGATTCAATATTTATGTTATACCACGTAGATGTTGCCAAGCTTGACTATGATTCGGCAGTCCTGTCAATGGCTGTCATTGAGTGGTTATTTTCCAATTTCGCTTGAGAGCCAGTCTCCTCTTTAGCCCGCCCCCATGCCTGCTATCACGTATGAAATTGCTGCAATCCTGAGCCGGTATCATTGTATTAGATCAGTGCTTCCCCCCGGATCGCGACGCGCAGTGCTCGCGGAAAACAATTCAAAGAAAACTTTGAATTCACGGTCAAACTGCGTTTCTCGAACGCACACACATAAATATCAATTTTTGAGTATGTGAGTGATCTATGTTTAAAAAGTGATAGCTCAAGTGTTTCATGATGAAGATCACCGAGTCCATAGCGATGGACAATGAAGTACCACCCGACGAAAGGTTCTGTTTTTGTTCATTTTATTTGTAACTGAATGTTCGTACTTTCCATTATTCATTCATTCATTGTATCACAATTCGAAATGTCGGACGAGATTGAAAAATACTAACTTGTATCATTTTTTTGCTATAGATTTTTTTGCAGCGAAGCCGCCTACTTTATATCTGAATTCTTCTATCATGAAGGCGAGTGCGTGTTCAGATATTTTGACATCTCCTCCACTCCTATGTGTCTATTAAATGCTACTATTCAACGCCACACAAGGCATATTTACATAAACTTGTTGCTTTTCCGCCCTTCGTAAATAAAAATGACATTATCAGGGGAATGACAAGGTGTAATCAACTAATCATTCAGCAAAGTGATAGATCGGCGCGAAATGATTTGCCAGTGAGGTGAGGGCGTCCCTCGCCCTACTTCCTGTATTTTTATGTTCAGTTGTAAAGACTGGGTCGTCCTAAATCCGGGGTCGATGACCTCACAACGCGCTGACAGGGGTGGCCGCGATTAATTATTATAAAATTCAACAGAATGTGACTCGTTCACGCGACGCCTCATTCCTATGGTAATGAAATAAATGGTGTTTCGCCCGGTCGTGGGCGGTAATTTTTCGTGTTACACGGCCCATATTAGCTACCTGACATAACCAATTGAATCCCTTCCTGCATTTCGCAATGACACTCGTAGGATGTAATTTGCCTATGAATACTGTTGGGAGATTAATTAATATTTAGATTTAGACCAAGTTAGAGCAGTGAAATAGCACAGGTTTAGGTAGAATCGTCTAGTCTATGAAAAAATCTAAGATCTGTTACATTTTGTTCTGTCACAATCGGTTTAGAGTTCGCAAAGTAAATACGCACCTACTATCACATTATGTCAGTTTTACCATCTTTTTGGTGATTGGGTCATGATCTACATATATGTAGTACCCAGTGTTTTCAAGGAACCATGCAAATGATTCAAATGAACCTCCAGAAAACCAGGGAATGCTTTCATTAACATAAGCTATGCCCGTTATACCTACCGCTCATGGCGTTCACAAACTACAGAGACAAAGGAGCGTTAAAAATGCGCATTATTTTGTAGGCAAATTGCAGCGACTCTAACACGACGCAAATGTTCCTAATGGAGACATAATTACGTTTTTACAAAAAGGTTGTTCAGCGACAGGTGACTATGTAATCACGGACGTATATATTTAACAACACCGGCTTGTAAAAGTTCCTTTATTCTTCAAAAAGCTTTTTCTAGCTTTTTTTGGAGTGGCCAATATTGAATTTACCTGGTTGACCAAATAGATTAACTTGGAGTTACAAGTATTAATTAAAAAGCTCGCTTTTGTATTGGTTTGTCATGTAATTAATAAGCAGGTATTAGCAACAACTTGCCTTTCTAGAAATTACTATTAGCTATCTCTATTATTACAGGTCTCGTGCATTCTTGCTTAAATTAGACGAGGATTAAATTTACATTTTCAGAGTAGAAATTGTCACCATTTTGTAATTTCCTGGGATACTTTCATTTCTCCCGAATATAATTTGTTTTCTCATCGTCAACTAACCAGAAAATGAGACCAAATGACTTTGTTGTTCCTAGTTTCTTGTGTACACTTTTTTTATTAGAAATTCTCGGAAAAGCTGGGGATGTTCATTCAGACTGTTTTGTTTCAAGCAAAGCCTTTGTGCTCTCAAGACAAACAAGGCGTTGGTTTCTCGCCGGAATGCCAAAGTAAAAGTGAGAATATGTGGATAAAAATACTTTTGTTGAGGATTTTGTGTTAAGATGTCGGAATTTTTACTGGTCTTGGGGCACAGAAGCCAGACTTGAGTAAGAAAAACAGTTAAGTAGTTATATTTCTTGCAGGGTTTGGCCTGGACTTCGCCAGCAATTTAGGTAGGTACTTAGCAAGTCAATTTATCACGCTAGGTGGGTCGGCTCGACTCAGATTGGTTCGGCTCTGCTTTGACTGTGGGAAATTGGTATTTTGCAATCCAGTTATATTTTGATATTCGGGACATAGCCAGGTAGATCCAAATCAAAACCCACTCAAATTAGTCAAATCTGTCCCGCCGTATTCAAGTTATGTGTACCGTAACAAATCCGACTCTTCTATGTTTGTACTCTATTTTATTTCGTAACCATAATCTGATTTATAAATAGGAAAACAAAACAAACGAATTAAAAACAAAAGACAGTTCCCAGCCACGTAACGTAGTTCGTAAAATAAAAACAAAAGAAGAAATTCAACGAAGGACGTTTGAAAACAAGATTCCTAACCAGCCGGCAGTGAATCAGGGAGAGAAAACAAAGAATTCTGACACTACGTAGAACGTAGACGTAGACTGTGTAATTAGGTATTCTCACTGCTTACCGACCAAATAAAGAAATTGACTAACGTTTTGTTAAAAACAAATGATTTGACACTGTATGAAAATTACAGCACCACAAAGGATAATTTACCTATATTCAGTCAGTGGCTATGGATAAACATCGTGACAGTTCGAAAAAAAGAAGCAGACTGTTACCTCAAGCCCGGTGACGAATAATCTTAGCAGTGTAGGGTCTTCTAATCTCATTCCCTTAGCAATATCTATTTGAAAATATCCAGAAGATTTATCTTATCTGTTTTGGTTGTGGATAGAACTTGGCACGGATTACACACTCACCAAAAATGAGATGGTGGAATTTCCTTCGAAATAATTAACGAAGGTATGACCAGGAGATTTTCGGAGAATGCCATCGTAATGGAGTGCTTGGATTTGTTTCAACTAAATATTTGTACCAATTATCTCATCAATTTTGAAAGCCGCTTTTCGTTCTTAAAGTGAAAAGTGTTGTAAGTGGCAGCAACAACAGCCCCGTAGACGTAGCGTCCATTGATCACGGCGGCGGCGGCGTGCCAACGAAAGCGAGCGCTACATCAGACACTACAGGGTGCCTAGCCAACGACACAATCGCTTACATTTTGTAGCTAATAGCTCTGCCGGTTTCTCTTCTGTAGTGGCACGACAGAGCCAGACTGCGTTCGATCACCATGTAGCGTAAATGATTGTCGCTTCGGCTAGGGCAGGGGGTCGGGTTGAGTGCCAGAGGCAGCGGGTGAGATTTTTATGGATGCGAGTAATTTAGTTTTCACCACAACTGGTAAAGACTGTTTTTGTTCTTCAAAAATAGATAGCAAAATTGCATTTTATCCATAAGAGTGCAAAGTAAGGTCCTAATACAATTATTTCATAGAAATTTTAATTTGATGTCTTAAGCAGACTGGTAGAATTTACCCGTAAAATGATGATTTTAGAATTATAAAAATTGAAAAAATTAATGGATTCTATTTAGTTTCCCTTTTTATAGTCAGTATTTAGTTCGTGTTGATGTGGTGAAAAATTTTGTGTTTCACTCGGTGGCGAAGTTTGTTTAATTTAATTTAATTTATTTATTTAATTCAGACATCAAATGGTCCAAGAAATGTGTTAGTTAAGTCGCTTATTATCTATGTTAGTAACAAAATGGAACAAGTAATATTTAATAATTAATAATTAAAAGTGACTTCGTCCTCTGACTCATTGCACAGCGGACAATCTAGCTTATTTTCTATCATGTTTAGAATGCTGTTGCTGCTGCCGCGCACTCTGTCCAGCAGTGTGTTTAACCTTCGTACCTTGAAACTCTCGCAACGCTCAGACTTTCAATTCGGAGGTTGCGGGGTTCGAACCCCGGCTCGTACCCGCATTTGATATTTGACATTTGATATTTTAACAGTCGCTTTCCGGTGAAGGAAAACATCTTACCCTACTTATATGCCTCATACCTATACTATAGGTATAATGTACGGCTATGGGAACTTCAACCGATTCGTTGCGTGTTATATTTTCGAAAACTTTACGCTGAGGCGGCGAACAACTTTTATCAATTTTAAAATGAGACGCTTGGCGTGTCATATACACCACACGTAAAAACCTTGATAACACGTCTCTCGTGTCATCCGCACTTCGTTGTTATTTGAAATATGTTATATGTTTGTAATCACGGTCTATATCCCGGTCAATATAAGTCTAATGTTTAAAATGGTTCATTATTAACTATCCGCTGTATGTGGGTATGAATCTTTTGTTTTCAGACGCTTACGTAGCATAGCTGCGCTGGGGTAGTTGATAACTGGTGGGTTAACCAATTTGTACGAGACTATTTTTTAAAACTCTCATATAAAACTACAAACGTATTACATAATTCCACGGGACAGCATAAGTCAAATGAAATAGTAGTCTTAGCCAGGAAATGCTTAAATGTATTTGGGACTATATACTAATTAAAAACGCTTAGTTCGCGAAAACTGTACTTCTTTAGACGCCTTCCTGTTGTGTCTAGCGTAGCGTCCATGAACGATTTACGAAAGAAAGGCATACAAAACTTACTTACTAATCGCATATTGCCTTAGGCTTCCCACAGACAGTCTTAAAAATTCATAATCTTAAAAAAAACTTGTATGCAATCTGACAGTTCAAATCTGTCAGTGTCTTGTCAGTGTCAGTTTGAACTGTCAGATTGCATACAAGTTTTTTTTAAGATTATGAATTTTTAAGACTGTCTGTGGGAAGCCTTAATGTTGCATAGATACTTTAATAATCCTACCAGGGGCCCGTTTCTCGAAAGGTACAAGCCTTGTAAATATTACAAGTGCGCGAACTGTCAAATCGTATGGGTTGTCATGGAAACACACTTGTAATACAAGGCTTGTACCTTTCGAGAAACGGGCCACTGGTAGACAGATTTGGTAAAATACATACACATTCAAGGAGGCCTACTCCAAAAAACGGAGGAGAAAGAAAAGTGAAGTATACTCCTCACGTTTCAAGAGGAATGATACCTCATAAAATTTGTGTTATAATACGGCAAGTGGGCGTGATTCCTGTAATTAAGGGATTCTGGTTACGTAATTAGGGACTCTTCTTATTATACACTTATTTAAACTTTCACGATTATTACACATAATTATTAAAAAAAAAACGGAACTTAACCGCGTTCTTGGCGCGTAATCTTCGTTCGTTATGGAGCGTGAACGAATGTGACCTTAGCTGGGCTGGCTGCATGAAAATTGATTAAAACTTACATAATATAAGCTTATTCTGAAACTAACCTGTAATAATAACACTGAACACAGGGAACCTACTTTCTTAAGAGGTTTGTCTTACTGAAGCATTTTCTAACGCGTTCTTGCTAGACTTATTTATTACTCGTAGTAGGGTCGCTGAGGTATCAAACTTAGGCTTGATTTAGACGGCGTGCGAACTCGCATGCGATTTCAGTTACATTGCGGGCTGTTGAGGTTACATAAAATTTTACACAGCCATCAAATACCGCAATGTAATAAAACTCGTATGCGAGTTCTCGTACCATCTAAACGGGCCCTTAGTGTTGTGATCTTGATACTCTTGATGCTATCCTGAATAAATAACATTGTTACCCGCGGAAGTATCCTTAACATAAAGGAAAGTGGAACATACAAACTATGAAATTCCAATTTCCTTTAAATTAAAAACTTTAGCCTTAATTATAAATATCTGTTCCAATCCCTCTGAAGAGTAATTTTGTTTGTTGTCCGCATCACAAAGCGATCACGGCCTGATCCGATGAGCTCTGTCCAAAGAGCGATTCAGTATTGGCTGATTAAAATAAACGTTGCATGTAATCCGACATAAACCGTTTACTCGTCGGGCCCGGAAATCGAACGCCATATTCAACTGTTCGTTTTCACAAACTCGTATTTCATTAAACCCTCGTCCTCTCAAAGCAACCTTACTCTTAATATATAGAGCCCATATTCAGTAATCCTTTGGAACCTATAAATACAGGGTTGAGGAAGTAATTATACGATATTGGTCGAGGAAATGGTGTTCGGCGGCGTCTGCGATTCGATTTGTGGATCGTTGCCTTAGGAATTCTTATTTCAATTCGCGTGACATTTGGATTAATTTACATATTAATGATTAAAGCTTTACAAGGAGCATTGCAGGAAACTGTATTATGTACATTGCATTCAACCTTGAATAAATAAATTAACACATCGATATTCTATGATAAAAGCCATTATTCGTATTAAGGTATGAGTAGCAATGCACGGACGAGAAGTTTCCAAAGTTGCAGAACTTTCCTCATGAGAATTTTCGGTAACTTCTGAGAATGTTCTCGAGAACGAGAATTTATTACAATACTTAGTTAACTTCGTAGTTTATACCATGATTTCGTCGGACTCAGCAAGTCAAGACGTAGTCCCGTGGTAGTGCGCCGTATGCCGATGTTCTCAGGTTCGATCCTGACAGCGATCTTTTTTTTAATTTATATTTTGACATGACCAAATCAAGATCAATCAATCAATCAAGAAATAATAGTTCGGTACCTAATTCAAAAGTCAGGACTAAAACTGTGAAGTCTGAAAGTCGAAATGTTCCCTGACGTATAGTGAGAATTTAAGCAACTTATTGGTAACTTATCACTAATCAACAAAATAGCTAACTGTAATAAAAAATATTATATGTATAATAACATATAGTTTTATATTATGCCCATTTAAACTTTATTTCAAGTATACTCTCTCGTTTAAACAATAAATTTCATGTTGCAGGAATGTTCTGCGAACATTCTCAAGAATGTTTCCGCTTTTTGGGAATGTTCTGCAATTTCTACATTACTACGTATGGAGAATTAATTAAGTATATAAAAACCTAGTTGGGACGCTACATAAATTCTATGTGCTCAAGTAACTAAATATACCTACATATCATGGGTTATTAGCCAAAAGTAAATTTAAAATACAATTTGCAGTCTATACTATAAGGTATACAGTGAACAAGTAAATTAAAATAATAAATACCCCTTTGTCCGTAGGTGATATCATTTTGCGACATAATGAATATTATGACTGACTACCCACGAACCAGCTTGGCCGGTGTTTCGTTCAATATTGCTTGCAATCTTTCATGAAGCCAATTTTCTTTTATGAATTTTTCATAGATCCTTTGGTCAGCATTATTCTTTCATAAAGCGGGTAAGGGGTCTCTTCATAAAACCCTTAATTTGAAGCAAAAGAGCTGATACACCTGCTTAATATTTAAAGGCAGTCTTTAAAAGAGGGTTTAGACGTTAACTTTACTTGATACATATTTAAATAAATGATTTATTAAAATTATATTGCACTGTAAATTCATTTTGATTTGATTCTAATTACAACTATTTATCAGCTTATCGAGCTGTCGTCCTGATTCGACGACGCTATTGAGGGTAGTTTTAACTTTGACCTTAATTCTTTATTTTCTTGTAGCAAATCTTCCAATCTCTTCTTTAATTTTGTTGTCATTTCTACGTAGGATTCTTTCCACTTTTTACTCAGTTCCATTTGATTCTCCAAGTGTTTATGCAGCTCTGCTAACTCTTCTTCCTTAGTTGACACCATTTTTTGGTTTAGCTCAGTCCGAGATGTGAGCATAGTCTGCAGTTTATTGATGATAGCATGCGTTTCTTCCAGTGATTTCAAATTGGTATTTAACATCATACATCCGTATATTTAAATAAAAGAGGGTATGTTAATCTCGGGTTGCCAAAAATATAAAATTTTTGCATTGAATCCCAAATTGTATTGACAAGAGAATATTAAGCTGTCAATATGTCAAACATGAATACACAATTTGCTGATATAACGTTGACAAGTCCATTCACATACGCAAATAAGGCTACAGTCGAATTCGATAACAAAATATTGTATGTAAAATGCCAGAACAGCTAGGAAGTATAATTTTTGCGAGTTTTTAACCGCCTTCCAAATCTCAAGGGAAGGGGTTCTCAATTCGTCTGTATTTTTATTTTTTTTAATGTTTGTTCCTCGATATCTCCGTCGTTACTGGACCGATTTTGAAAATTTTTTTTTTTGATTGAATGTATATGCATACAGATTGGTCCCATTTTTCTCAGAACCCAGTTCTAGTGGTGGAATCCTGGAGAAATCGAGGGAACTCCTCAAATTTGAAAGGCATACATATGGTGATTTTTGTGTTTTTAAAGGAACAGCATGCATTTACGTACGGAACAGTGACATTTGGTGCAGTGGAACTCCTGATTATGGTCAGAATGGAACTCCTCAAATCTGAACGGCACACTTATAGTGACTTTGGTATTTTTATAAGAACAGCATGCACTTACGTCCAGAACAGTGACATTTGGTGCAGTGGAACTGCTGATGAAGAGTGAGCCGCCCCGGGTTAGAGTTCCGTTCTGATAATCATTCTCATCTGTAAGTACTTCAGAATTGTCCAAATTTCAAAATTGGTTCAGAAATGACGGAGATATCGAATAACAAACATTAAAAAATATACAGACGAATTGATAACGTAATCCAACATTTGAAAGTATTTATCACCAGAACCCCAAAGGAAGGCGGTTTTTTTTTCTTAAAAATTATGTTTATCATTTCCCTCTTTTCTTCAAAAGTTATAAATAAAATTTCAGTCATTTACTTATTAAAATATTCACGGAAACAAAAAAGTCAAGCATGAGATCTTTAAAGGAACGTTTGTAATAAATAAATTTAAGCCCTCCGAGTACCTTCAACTCGTTATTTACGTTTCTTTGTGAAGTATGTAATAAGCTAAAATATTTTCACAGAATGCGCAAATTGAGAGTTTAATAAATTACTTCACAGCAAAACGTTTTACAAGATGACGGGGGTTATTCAATGTCGGCAAAATCAAATAAAATGCTCTGGAATTGAAAATGTGGTCTCTTAATAACATGACTTTATGAAAATCTCAGATGTCTTTTTGAGATTTTCAACTTTGTTATTGTGGCATTAAAATCGGAAAAACTCATCATCATCATCGTCCTCCTTGCGCTATCCCGGCATTTGCCACGGCTCATGGGATCCTGGGGTCCGCTTTGACAACGAATCCCAAGATTTGACGTAGGCACAAGTTTTTACGAAAGCGACTGCCATCTCTGACTTTCCAACCCGTAGGGTAATTAGACCATATTGGAATTAGTCCGGTTTCCCCACGATGTTTTCCTTCAATGAAAAGCGACTGGCAAATATCAAATGACATTTCGCACATAAATTCCGAAAAACTCATTGGTGCGAGCCGGGGTTCGAAGTGTTCGAACCCGCGCGACCTCCGAAACGAAAGTCGCACGTACTTACCGCTAGACTACCAACGCTTCTAAAATCTGAAAAAACTACCTAAAAACCTAAAAGTTACCTAATGTATGTAATTGAATAGTTAACAATTCTTTTCTATTTTCTCGATTAATATATTGTGTCATTTTCAATCAAAAAGGTACTTAATGTCAGTTATAAATTTAAACAGATACATACACGACAGAAAAAACGACAGGGCCCACTGGTGGCCGAGCCGGGGGGTTAATGTCAGTTGCCAATAAGGCGCCATTTCCATAATACCTTTAATATGAACCGACAACCTCTTGATTAAAAACTTTACAAATGTTCTTCATTTTCATTAATAAACACTTTAACAACGCGAAGGCTTACTGAAACCATTATTTATAACAAGAACATTACTCAGATGCCATTGCAGGAAGACTAAGCGTACCCATTTCTTACAGTTGCTACTCGATCCCTGCGAACAACATGTCGGGCGGGTCTCACGTGTCTCGGACGACGTTTGAGTCGAGTCGCGAGTCAGAGCCGAGCCGGGGCTCGGCGCCGCCGCTGCCGAGTCCGGCGTCGGCGGGCGCGGCGCTGGTGTCGCCCGAAACCCTGAGCCGACACAGCAGCCCGCCGCCTTTGCCTCCACACTCGAAACCGGCGCCATCTTGTTCATCACATCGAGTCCATATGGAGTCGCCCTTGAAGTGAGTAGTCTATGACAATGTTTTTTCCCCTCACTAGCTCGGAAACACGTGTTTTGTCCTTTAATGCTAGCTGGTAAAAACGCATTTTATCCATTAGTGGGTAAAGTAATTTGACCTTGAATAAAGTCAAATTAAGTGCTTTAAAATTGATAAAAGTAAGTGAATCTAGTAATAAAGATGATTTACCACCTGTGGAAATAGTGGAAGCAGTGATAAACGCATTTTTTGCGTTGTAGTTTCCTCGCTATAGTGAGGGGAAAAGTTTTGTGTTACACTCGGGGGCAAATGTATTTTACTTCTCGTGTGTTAAAAAACTCGCAAGTTCAGGATTCTATTCTCGAAACTTTAACTATAGAATCCTTTCACTTGCTCGTTTTTCAATTCCACACTCGGCGTTAAAATACAACTTTGCCCCCTTGTATACATACATACATACATACTATCACGCCTGTATCCCATGAAGGGGTAAGCAGAGCACATGAAACTACTCAAGTTTCAGTGCCACTTGTATAACAAATAACTATTATCAAGGGTCCTCATTTCTAGTCCGAGCCGGGTAGTGTTGAGCCCGGCGTGATGTCGCCGGAGACGCCTCAATTTATGTTGAATTTTTTTTCGAATTAAAAAAAAAAAGCGATATACCAGGTAGCTTCTGTTCATAGAGGAATAAGTAATGAAAGAGTTGTAACAACATACATCAAATGCGGGTTATTTGTAAAGGCATACACTGAGAGAAATTTGCATTGTGAATTTAACAAGTTCGACTTGTTGCGGTTTATCCGTTTGAATCAGCCAAACGTATGTTTAAAACAATATGTGTCAGGTTGATTTTATAAAATCGACTTGTTGATTCAAATATATTGCCGATTCAAATGACAAGTAGCTTGTTGTTTGAACCAAAGAGCACGTAGGCGCTATTTTAACCAAAAAACTTGTTGAACGAACATGAAAACTGGTTGTATTTTCTCTCAGTGTAGTTAAGTGACATCTAGCGATAATCACGCGTCAATCACGCGTCAACTAGCGTAAATTATCAGTACTGCTACTTGTCAATAGATGTCGCGACGAACGAAAAGTCTAATGCTCATCAGTTTTTGGTTATTTTTACAATAGTATTAATCAGTATTCTGTTTTCAATTCCTTCTGCTTGTAATACAAGTTGTAAATTGTTCTAATATTATTTTTTGGCAGACGAGACACAGCTGCCACCTAGTATCGAGTAGTGGTACTGATATTCACGCTATTTGACGCGTGATTGACGCGTGATTGTCGCTAGATGTCACTTAACTATGCCTATACAAATAACCCGCATTTACTGATGTATGGAATTACAACTCTTCCCTTACTTATTCCTCTATGCTTCTGTTAAAGACCCTAATCTAATCAAGTGTCGAATTTAACGAAATAAAAAAAACGCGGTGTATCCTAACTTGATGCACCTTACCTATAAAATACTAAACAAATGCTGCATGTATGTAGGTACCCGTACCCGCCACAGTGAAATGAAATGAAAGGGCTAACTAGATTGTAATGAACTCCGAACAGGGCCTCAGGGAGGCGTAAAAACTGAATTATAGGGGCTAAACGCGGAGAAAATGGTTAAAATTTACGAATGCTGTAAATAGGACCCTCTCTCAACGGAATTTGAAGCATGCATTTAGGGAAATACCCCATGCCGAATTCTTTGATATGCAGACGTGAAGGTGGATTATTAAAATGTATTTCAATTCACATTTCAGGCACTCGGTTTTAATACACAGTATACATAGTATCATTAAGACATGTACCTACATATAAATAAGTCTAAAAATGTGCTCGTTTACAGACAGAGTCCAATGTGAAATACTTTACCGACAGTTTTTCATAATTAAATATTAGCATTTTCAAATTGTAACGCCATATTTTCTAGAGAATTTGAAAAAAAAAAAAAACATATGTGTATAGTCAGTCAACGCGAAGCGCACTAATCCTTACCTACCTACAATAGTCTTCGTACCAGAGTTAATCCATCTAGCAAACATTTATTTGTTCGTTTCGCCTGTTTGTGTATTTGTGCGGAGAGCTCGTAGCGCAGTATTTGCGAACTTGCAGAAGACTTTAGTGAGACGGTTTTAATTGATTATTCTTAGGAACTTGGCAGAAAGTTAGTGTAAAGGGGTAGGGTAAACCATATAGCTATTGTCCACTTAAGGATTTTAGCTACACTACATGCTATAAAAAAGAGAATATTATAGGTACCAACTTTTTACTTCTATTTTCTTTTGATCTAATAAACTCTTCTATATATTACCGACAGCTTTTAACTAAAACTTACCTACATATCATAAGAAATATTGCAACTAAATTAATATAATCTAAAAAGTACAGTGATTGCCCATAGCCTACGGTAATTGTCAACATCACAGCACAGTTATTGCCCAATATCTTATAATCATAAATCAAAGTCTTTGTCTGACGTCAGTCGTCTGAATTGACTTTAAACATGAATAAACATTAAACATCTTCCTAACAGGATTGTTTTAAATAAATTAGAATGGGTTGCGTTTAGTTTTCTAATGTAATATAATAATTCGTTCACTGATGATAATGATGATGATGATGAGTCAGAATCTCGAACCTCGGATGTCTTTTCAAGAATGCCTTCCACCAGCCATTATGTCTAACCGTATATTATTTGTAAATGAATTAAGTAAGTAAGGAGAGAAACTTTTGCATACAAATTGCGATGAATTTAAGCATTTTAAACACAACAATAGGTGATGTTGACAACAAACACTTTGATCAATAATCTACCACGACAGCTTGTAAACATTACTACTACTATGTACTAAAAATATTCAAATTTTGGTTCAGTCATTGCCCACAGCTAAAATAGCTGTTAGGATTCAAAATGTAACACATATTTACATTAAAAACGACGTAAATTCTTTTAATATGATCACATCCATGCAATAGAAGCGGAATGTCAAATAATCAACACACTAAAATAACCTTTAAGAAAGTAAGTTGTTAAGAAAAATGTTAATATGTTTACCTGTTTAATTAACACTTTCACCCATCTAGACAAAATCCACCATTACTATTAATTTAAATCTACTAAACATTAAATTACAGCAGCAACTAGCGATTTCTAATCCAACTAGAGTAATCCAAAGCTAAATTTAATAAGGTTTTACTTATAGTGGGCAATCACTGTCAGTGGGCAATCACACCCTGGTTTACCCTACCTGCAACAAGAGGTCATATATTTTCAGGACCCTTTTTAAAAAAAATTGGCTGTCTGACCTTAACATTTTCTTTGGGAGTTTTTCTGGACTACATATTTTTCGGGATATCTGGGTTGACACTCCTAAAATCTCCTCTGACCTATTTACTCGTATTCACCCCGCAAATTATTGCAGATGACTAAATAAACACCCTATCCTGAAGCCGATTATGTAAAGGGCATATTACATTACCTACTCATATGTACTATCAGCTGCAAAAGTGCATGGCGAATTTATCAATGAATTTATTCATAATGTCTCTATGCACTTCTGCAGCTGATAGTACATGCTTTGGATGGTATTCCTAACCAGGACCTGTACCTACGTAACATATTTTATGTTATAAATGTCATCTGTTTTGTGTGCATAATAAATTCAATCTTAAAACATGTCCACAGGTGTTCGAGTCCTCCGTCGCTGTCTCTCGGCGGTTCGCTGTCCCTACAGCCGGTGCTGTACCCTGGAGGCTCCGGGCATGCGCCTCTGCCCCCCGCGCGCCACTCCCGCCCCTCGCCCACCATACCGCATGTGCATCTCATCAGCGCGTGAGTACACCTCCATGTTGCGTTACAATGATGGCCATAGTTGAGTCCTTCGTCGCTGTCTGCGGCTCTATGTCCCTGCAGCCGGTGCTGTACCCTGGAGGCTCAGGGTACGCGCCGCTGCCCCCCGCGCGTCACTCCCGCCCTTCACCCACCATAGCACCTGTGCAATCTCATCAGCGCGTACCTACGTATACCTTTTCAAAATATCATCGAATTTTTGGAGATTAAGGGCCAGTTGCATCAACCACAGTTAACAGACACGTCAACGTCAAGCAGCAGAAGTCCATGGAAATTCCCATACAAAGAATTTAGCGAACACTGGTGTAACCGACACTATATGCGACTTTTGGCTTCTTCCTTGCCAGTATTTGGCGTAGACTTTTACTAAAGCAACTGTCACCTGACCTTTGCAATTTTACAATTATGCCTCTCACACCACCACAACACGTGTAACTAATAATTTTACCATTTAGGAATAGTGCAAAATCTGTAAAAAATGTACTTCACAGCCTAATAATAAATCCATCACTTCATTTCAGCACTTCTTCTTGCTGACATATTGCATTCGCATGCCCCTTTACGCTGCTAATTGCGAGAAGGCTTTCTGCTAGCGGCGCGGCGTCTAGAGCACTCGCAGATAACTAACGTAATTAATTGGTGCAGGCTGCATTGAGATATTTTAGTAGGTATTCTCTTTTGTGACTCTTTCATGAGTTTTGTCGCGATACTACCACAGAATATATAATAGTACAAGTACAGAAGGCCCACTGCTTTGATGTTCACGAAATGCCGCCTTTTTAAATGCCTACTAAATGCTTACAAAGAAACCTGCCGCACGTGCGCAGCGTCGGACGATAGGGTTGCCTATGGATTAATTCGAATTAATACTCAGATAAAATGTTATACTATTTTATTCAAATCTTGAGTACTCTCTGGGTGTACATACAGTATTTATATATTTTTCTTTAAATCCCAACATCAAAACCGTATTGAACTTTTCCGTGAGACTTAACAAATAGTAGATTTGTGTACGAGTGTCATATTTTATTCATGATGTTTATTAAACTAAGCATTATTAGCCATTCCACGCGCGGATATCGCATATGAACCTTAAAAAAAACTCGCGACGTAAAGTTAACAATAGAATTTGCGAACGTGCGTTCCGTGAGAACGCGCGCCACTCCTGATTAGGCCGCGAACTCGCGGCCGCCAGCATGTACTTGTAGCGCGGTGATAGAATCGCGGAGTGAGCCGCCCCTGATACTACATGACTACTTCACACAGGATCAAAGGCCACCGTAGCGTCTTTATTTCAGGGATTTTCCCTGATAACTACGCTGTCGAAGAGAGAGACCTTTCCTTCTAGTTAGCTCTGTTAGTTTAGCCATCACGACTAAACTCATTATTACGTTAATCCTTTTGGCACTCCCTTTATATCATGGATAGAAGTAATATAAACTTAAGACGAAATAGCCACTTTCTTATCAGCCGGGGTCGTATTCACGTCCAGCTCACTGAGCTTCTAACAAATGCGACACCCGATAAGAACTAGCCCAGACTCAATCATTGGCTGGATAGAAATTGCCGTAGTGAAAAATGTGAGCACGGCGCCGTAATAAATTACAGGAGTACGTAAAAGCTTCCAACCTAAAGTGTTCTCCCCTTCTCACTGGCACTTCAGAGCGGAGAAAAATTTAATCTAATCGACCATGGGCGCTTTATTGCAATACGAGTAGCCAGCGGTTTCCCGACTCATTGAACGTAATTTTTCACTTGAAAGTAGTTTTCTACGGATGTGCTGTAGCTATATTATTTTTCCCCTCACTAGCTCGGAAACACGAGTTTTGTCCTTTAATACCAGCGGGTAAAAACGCATTTTATCCACTAGTGGGTGAAGTAATTTGACCTTGAATAAAGTCAAATTAACTGCTTTAAAATTAATAAAAGTAGGTGAATCTAGTAATAAAGATGATTTACCACCTGTGGAACTACTGGAAGCAGTGATAAACGCATTTTTTGCGTTGTAGTTTCCTCGCTATAGTGAGGGGAAAAAGTTTGTGTTACACTCGGGTGCAAATGTATTTTACTTCTCGTGTGTTAAAAACCTCGCAAGTTCAGGATTCTATTTTCGAACCACTCGCTTCGCTCGTGGTTCAACAATAGAATCCTTTCACTTGCTCGTTTTTCAATTCCACACTCGGCGTTAAAATACAACTTTGCCCCCTTGTATAACAAATAACTATTGAAATTATTTTGGCACTTTGAATGGCGAGCTTGACAAATGTGCAGCATATACCTAACTAAAGATTAATGGATTCCAAAAATAATTGTCCTTAGGACATAGGAAAAGTTCTCCGTGCCTAGTCTTTCTTTTTAACTGTCTTTTTAACCTACCTACTACTACTTACGTAAATCCATACTAATTATAAATGGGAAAGTGCGTGTGCCTGTTTGTTTGTCCGTCTTTCACGGCAAAACCGAGCGACGAATTGACGTGATTCTTTAAGTGGAGATAGTTGAAGAGATGGAGAGTGACATATAGGCTACTTTTTGTCTCTTTCTAACGCGAGCGAAGCCGCGGGCAAAAGCTAGTTATACATAATTCTATTAAATATTAGACTCAAAACAAATAATTTTTAACTATAGTCGCAAACGAGTAAACATAGCACATTGTGTATTACATAACCTGCACGTAACCAAGAAACCATTCAATCTGTAGGTACTAGTAAATAATCTTACCTAATTCCTTAAGATACGAGTAAGAATTTAATTTGAGTCTTGAATGCACGAATACCACGTCGCCCTGTTTGTCGCACAATGCTCGTAAAGTCGCATCCCTAGTGGCACAATTTGCACTTGTCGGGGAAATTGCATTTCCCCTCTGTATATGCACTCTAATGAAAAGCTCTCTGCGGTGTCACTGTAGACTCGCGCACTTGAAATTAGCTCGGAATACGTGTGGAGCGGACAGCGGTTGGTGTGTGAAGGGTTACTTATTCAGCTGGCCGAGTACTTTAAGTCGCCACTGGTTCTAAATGAACGTATCATTTTATGGATCTTGCTTCCTACTACATTTCTATAACCTCGTTAGTTTAGATCAAATTATAAATGCAGCAATTAAATTGCGCTACAATCAGCACTAGGCAAGCAACAGAAACGGTATATTAGGCAGGTTGATTGTCACAACTCACACAACACAAGTGTAAAAATGTAAAACTCGATTACTTTGACAAAAAAGAAAAAATCTATATATTGCGATGGTTTTACTGGTTAAAGTCAATTGATGTGTGACAAGTAATTCGTTTTGTTTCTTTTTTCACCTTTCACGCCAAAGAAAATTATTAATATCCGAAAGCGTAATAGTCCAAATGTTCTTCCGCCTATCGTTTGTACGTCAACATCAAATAGGCTGTGCTACGAGTACTGTTTACTATGTAATATGTAGGTACCGCCATCTCGAGAGCCTTATTTCCTTTTACTTTGTGCAAACAAAACAACCAACCAACAACTCGAGAATAAAGCTGAACATTAACAATGAATCCCACGGGTTTTCGTTCCATTGAAAAGAATACTTCACCTACAAAATTTTCAGTTTTGTTCGAGAACTGGGTAATTAGGAAAGTTGGAAAAAGTTTAATAATTGGGTTGTGCGAATATAATGCGTTTCAATAAGTGCGTAAATATGTGCCTTTCTAGGGAAGAATGCCTTTTATGCTTCATCTGAACTAATTTCTGTTACAATTTCAGATGTAAACGTTATTACTACATTGGAAGCAGACTAAGTTGACCCCTTATGTATAAAAGTTTCTCAGTTCTGAGATTCACTGCTCCGTTTTCTCGGAACTCCGTGATATCATCATTCATTAAGGGGAAAATCGTGACATCATATCGAAAAAACATTGAATAGGTACTTCATTGGCCTACTTTACACAGAATGTTGGGGCGGTCATTTGAATTTAGATGAAAATTTTCATCAAAAATATGAATTTCAGAAGAAAACGTCATTTTTTTCACTTATACTTTTAGGACCCTTTTATAAAACAATTTATATGGTTTCTTTTTGATTTTTAGCTATATATAATCTTCACAATAGTTTTACATACCTATATTTAACTACCGATTATTGACGCATGTCCTTATCTATTTAACCCTTTCGCTGAAGAAGGACATACATAGTTTAAGGAGACAAAGCAAAGTCAAGTCGTGAAATCAGATTTCGGCCAAAGTCAGCGAAGATTCTTGCGAGACCGCGACCGCAGGCGGTCCTTTGTCGCCGACTGCTGAACTTTACTAATTATGTGTTGGCCGGGTTTGTGCCTGACATTCACTTCTAACACAAATCACTTGTTAGCAACATGATAAATAATTCATGTGGACGCCAATCAATATCTCACTAGACGTGCAGGATAAAGCGAAACTTTGTTCATGCTGAATAGTAATGGCGGGTCCTGAAGCGAAACATGCTGAATAGTAATGGCAGGTCGGCAAGCATATGATGGGTGCGACAGTATCTTGCTAATAAAATGCTTGCCCTGCTAGGATGGAAATTGGCAAAATCTTTGCTTGCATTTTAACGCTCAACTTTTCATCAGCGGATCCTATGATTGATATAATTATTTTCCCCTCACTAGCTCGGAAAAACATGTTTTATCTTTAATACCAGCGGAGCCACACTAGGCGTTAAAATTCAACTTTGCACCCTTTTATAACAAATAACTATTTATAATTCATTATACGCGATTTAATCCGTTTCCATAGTTTTATTTCATGAGTAACTATTGTGGTAACCGAAGACAATATTAAATAACTATTGTGTGTATCCAAATTAGAAAATCAATTCTACACAACAATTCACAAGTAAACAGTTAAATAAGTTTGTCCTAAACACTTGTTATCTAAAATTATACTTTGATTCCTGCTACAGTAAAATATTGCAATTGTTTGATTCACTTTTAAGCTTCTGAAGCCCCTCTTCGACATCTGTTTTGCCAGCTATCGTAATCCAAAGTTTGAATGGCAATTGCTGCAATATCATTGTTCCGAAACAGGTTGGATTCCGTAAGTAGGTATCGTTTGCAGCGCAGTGGGGAGCCAACAGAACGCCGTTGCCATGGCGACGGCTCGAGAGGGATCCGACCCCGGGGAGGAAAACCAAAACAGTAAGATACCTTTACAGTAAGTTTGAATTATTCTTCAGCAGAGACTTTTGAGGGCTCTTCTCAATTTGGACAATCATTATTTAGTGTTCTCCGGTCTACGTTGCTTCCGAAATATTCTTGTTATAAACGAGTGATGTCAGCATTGTATGACACGATATCCCACTTGAATTTAAGTTTTGACATCACGGGTCATGCATTATTAAGGTAGTTTAAAGGGATTAGGCAGAAAAGGAAACGAAATTTAAAAGACAAGAAGACACATTTTGCACTTAATGCGCATTTCATACGTTTTTCTGAGAATTTCCCAAAAATCTACATTATTGTGCCTATTTCGCGTGAAAACGATGTACTTAGTGCTAGATACTCAGTTTTCTAGCCCCAGGTGCCGTAGCCGAATGGCATTTCTCCGACGTGAAACGAAAACGAAACGCCGCGAAAGGTAGTCTGGCTCTGTCGCGCCAATACGCACGAGTGATAGAGATAGATATCTACGAGCGTTTCGTTTCGTGAGCGTTTTGTGAGCGTTTGTGCCATTCGGCTACGCACGCAGATCCTCTACAAAAACGCAATGTTTTTATTTTAGGTAGCTAAAAGCCTCCTTTAGCGTGTTTTTTGTCAGGTATGTTATGTACCTAAGGTGACGAACCCAATCATGGACAGTTTAAGAAAAAAATTCGCCTGTTTTTGATATTTCACTGATAAATGTAAAAATTCTACCGCCAAGCGTGTTAAATCTTGAATGTCCTATCCTTCTTCTACATTTCAAGCGTATTGCAGAATAGATACTCCTATTGGTTTCTTCATAGTTAACAAATTAAAACTAGGTGTTTTTTCTCCAATTATGGACGGCAGTTCTCCAGTAATGGATCCCCCATTATGGACAGTGAAATAAGTTTAAAATTTTACTTTTAAAGCCAACTGATACGCAATGAGTCAATTTTATGCACCATAAATACAATTAGTTTAGGTTATTTTAACATAGGATTGTTTCTTGTAAGTTTGGGTTTTGTAAATTGTTCCTTGTCCATCATAGGAGGTAGGCAGTTTTTCGGGTCCAGTAATGGACACTTGCAAAATAACGTCATTTCTTTATATCTTTGGAGCAACAAACTAGTATGTTTTATACCTTATCTCATGCTTAATGCAGTAAGTAAAACGCATTCAAGATTACGCCGTGCGTTATTTTTTTATTATTTTATACATGAACTCATCTCTCTTAGTAACATTACTAAGAATTCGCCTTGATATTTTTTTCAGTAAACTGGTGAATTTTATCTTGTCTCCAAATCATTCAGAAATAACCGAATTAATTGAAACTTCAAAATTAAACAGCTCTACAACTCTAGTTTATGGTACATAGCCGTCAGTTTTTAGAAACTTATTTTAGATATTTATTTTTAAGCATTTGTGTTTTTTTGTCCATAATGGCATCACCGTCCATTATGGGGTATTTTACCTTACCTACTGGGTGTCCCGTAAACCAACGCCAAACTTAAAAAGGCGATAAGAAATTTCATTAGCTCATATAATATCATATTAAGCGAATTCGAGATATTGGCACTTTTTTCTTTGTGTTTTATAAATTAAATGGCCTTTATTTTAATTAAGGTCAAATTTGCTTTAATATGATAGCTAATGAGATGTCCTATCACCCCTTTTAATTTTGGCGTTGGTCTGCCTTATTTTACCTGTTTACCTCAGGTAGGTATCAGTTGAGCTCACTTTTTACTTTATTGTTCTTATCCTCGAGTCGTTTTAAAATATATAACATTAGGTACACTTTTCTCATAGCTTTGATGCAGGTATTCAATATCTACATCTTGAATGCAATAATAACAATACTGTTGCAACTTGAACTGGCCTTTGATAATCGATACACTTCCGTAAGCTACGAGGGGAAAGTTGCTTCGCACGTGACAAAGAACAGTTTTGTTGCTGAAACTATGAGGGTAGTTGGAGGCGACCCCTAAATAATATTTTCACTAGAATAACTGATAAAGGCTTTCTTGATTATTAAAAACTGATGAAGAAACTGATGTGAAAGTATCGTGGAGCAACAAAATCTGATTTAGAGTTACCCATTATGTGAAAATATATTATGGTAGGTACTAGCTTTTGCCCGCGGCTTCGCTCGCGTTAGAAAGAGACAAAAGTAGCCTGTCACTCTCCATCCCTTCAACTATCTTCACTTAAAAAATCACGTCAATTCGTCGCTCCGTTTTGCCGTGAAAGACGGACAAACAAACAGACACACACACTTTCCCATATTAGTATGGATGGAAGTATGGATATATGTTAGCAAAAACGAGATTAACTGAATGGTAAATATCTTAATGATTGTTTAGATAATAAACATTTTGGTGTTAATTACTTACCCATACATTAATTTGTGTTATAATCCCGGCATGAAATGTTGGAAAGTTGGGTCGTATGAATTTTGCTAAGTACTGTAAGGAGTGCATACTTGACTTTTGGTCGTGGTGTCAGTACCAGACCCATGGAAGTTTCTCTTAATTAAAATTTCACGTTGCCAATTCACTTAAAAAACTTTGTGTCAGACACAGAGCTGTGCGGATTAAATAAATGCTGCGACGGATTTTAAATCCATTCGCGTCATGTCGCTTTGCATTCATGTCATATCAAATTGGTACTGATTTAAATGTGTATAAAATATCGACATCAGTTCAACGTCGATTACGGTAGTCTGAGTATCTCCTGGAGCCAATAAAGTATAAAGTACTGAAAATGTAACTCCTGGGGAAACATGATTGTATTTTAGCCGATACCGAGAGTTCAGTTTTCACTCTAGATTCGGCTGAAACTATAGTACATTACTACAGAGGCCGGGACAAATGGGGTTGCCGGCCGAAGATATATAGGATAGGTCTGAGGCGGGCAACCCCATTTCCCGCCGAGGTATGTATAGTGCTTTTCTCAAACATGCTATGAAATAAATAAAGTCTACTGAAAATAGTAACTTTGGATGGCTGTATCTCCTAAACGGTGCGTACGTCGTAGCGCAAAAATAATTTTCGTTCCCCTTTAATACCCCGTATACGCCTATAAAAAAACAAAAAATTAAAAAAAAACGAAAAAATTTTTTTTTGTATGAAAACGCACCCTAAATCAAATATTGTCTAGGGCCCGTACCAGTTGCAGTCGGCACGTCTATAAAGCCCCTTATAGTTTTTTTTTCATTGGCTAAATACCTGGATGTTATGTCACAATTATCTGTGTTTGGAAATTAAAAAAGAAGACTGCCGGCCTTGGCCTGCAAGGTTTGTATGAAATTCCATTATCTATCAATCGTCCTAGCCGCACCTGCAACGTCATACTTCGCTGCCAATTATAAGGCACATAACATCAATATTTCATACCATGTTTGAGAAAAAACTTTTATTCAAAAAGCCTCATCGGTGTTAATGTTAGTTGAAACGTCATACGTCGATGAAATTATGACGGTTTCAGCCTTTGTAGAAGGGGGGTTCTTAAAATCGATGCAGACTTATCTTAGCCTTACTGTTTGGTTGCTAATCTTGGTGAACACTCTCTTATTTTAATGGTAGTCTTACTGCCCGCAGCTACTGTCAAATTTTATCGTCTAAATTTTTTATTTTTCTTTTACAGAGGGGATGCACTAGCCACCACCCTCTCGGCGCTTTATGGCAAGCTACTGGTCGTCATGGGCGTCGCCTTCCCGATGGCCGAAGTAATTTCTACATACATTCCACCCTCCTTTTATGAGGTAAGTATATTGTGATTAACATTTTTATATTGTTTGTTTTCCTACCTTCACAGAGACTTGTACTTATTTATATCTACTTGCCTACTTTGCTGTTAATTAAGTGTTAATGAAAAAAAATATACACTACCAATTATGTTCAAATGCGTTTCTTCTAAAGTCCCTAGAATCAGTTTTCGTTGTGGCGAAACTTTCAGATACGTTGTCTTCTGCCATAATCATCTGCATCATAAAATAAATGAAATAGAAAACTAGTTTATGGTTGCTACAGACCCTTAAACCATCAGAGATTTAATAAATCAAAGCAACATTAAGAAAAATACATGATTGTTCATGTAACTAACGTACATTGTGATGTCCAGGGCTTCTACTTGTACCTGTACATCGGCAGCATGGTGTTCCTGCTGTACATGTATGCTGCACTGCTGAGGGATCGCTCGAGGTCCGGCGCTGATTCCCCTGTCGTTGCCAGTAACTATTATCTTTTATTATATACATAGGTTTATCATAACCTCCTTTAGTACTGAGCGCTTACATGCAATGCTTTTCCCGGATTTTTGCTACGGGTCATAGGAACTTGAAGTCAGTTTGTCAACCAATCCCAGGATTCATTCCGTGGAAGTTTTCCTATAACCCAGATGGTAAACTAATATTTCGTATAGGATATACTCCGATTATGACACAATGTTTTTTTTTTACTTCCTTCGTCGAAAAGCGTCCGGGCCGGATTTTGAACCTCCGTATTGAAAGACGTGCTCTTACTTCAAGGTCACCAGCGCACTCAATTTAGTGGCATTTCTTCGTTCTGTTAAATGGCTATATGGTACTAGTTTTGATGATGATGATGATGATGATATCCTGTTACTCTTAATCTGGGACATAGGGTTATCAGGAGTTTTCATTGTTCTCGGTCCGACGCGGCCTCCTCGAGACTTGCCCAGCCCAGTATTTTTGTAGAACAAAAAAAATTAACGAATATTTTAATAATCTAGAATCGGACTCAAGTTCGTCCCCTTCCGAGTCGGACTCGTGTTCCTCGCGCACAGACCGCAGCACCGCTACCGCGCCGCACCCGCAGTACCAGATGCCGGCCAACGCTGCCAAGAGACTGTCCCTCGGGTTCGCTCTTAGCACAAGAACCCACCACTACGGGAGCTTCTATCTCAGGATGGGTGCTGTCGGTGAGTTTAACCTTTCATTTCATAAAAGACACAAGAGTTTTTCATCATGTAGAACCGGAGTCAAGTTCAGGAACAGATGCCTGCCAACGCTGCCAAGCTACTGTCCCTCGGATTCGCTCTTAACATCAGAACTCACCTTAATGGGAGCTTTTACCTCAAGACGGGTGCTGTCAGTGAGTTGAACCAATTTCAAACAAAGGATACCGATAAGTTGTTCATCATGTAGAATCGAAGTCCAGTTCACTATCAGATGCCGGCTAATGTTATCAAGAGACTCCCTCGGGTTCGCCCTCACCACTACGGGAGATGGGTGCCTGAGGATGGGTGCTGTCGTCGGTAAGCTGACATAATAAATAACCTTACATTTGTTCGAGTAACATCGACGATACTTTAAAATAACTTATATTTCAAACAAGGGACACGGACAATAAATACAGTTAAATAATTACTGACGTACGGACAGACAGTATACTAGCTATCTAATTAACAACTTAAATGTCCTTGGCCTAATATTTGCTTACATGACATGTTACGTGTAACATAGTTTCCACTTTCCAGTAGTGATAAAGTGTGATTGTTAATCATTTAGAAGAAATATTACTGAACGATAAGAATAAAAAATGAACAATAACTTGTCAGGTAAATATTAGGCACAAACATTACAACATCGATTAATTTATAGACATAACAGACAAGCAGTTCAGCCGTTTTATTGATAAAGTCACGTATTATATTATATACTCGTACTAGCGGCCCGCCCCGGCTACGCACGGGGATTATCAGAAAAATGTCACATGAATTGAAATATACTTTGTCAAACAAGTCTGTCAGTAAATATGTAAGAACAAAGAAAACTATATGCATCCTTTTCTTAAAGGTGCTATAGAAAAGGATACCTATAGTTTTTTTGTTCTTATTTACTGACAGACTTGTTTGACAGAGTATAGATATCATACACGAAAGAAAACACGACAAGGCCCACTGGAGGCCGAGCCGGGAATCGCACCCGGGTCTTCAGCTTACGCGGCTAACGTCATTACCATTAGACCACCCGTCCGCCGTTGTATCCGACGAAATTTTTCTAGTGTATATTATCTGTGATAAGGCTAGGAGCCTTTTGACCAACTCTAAGGGCGAGCAATTTGTGCTTGCACCTCCTATACGAATCATTTACAGGATTACGGTAAAGTGAGAGAGATGGTGCTGCCATCTATACAACTAGGTAAGAAATCAAATTATTATATTGAATGTTTTTTGATTTGTTCTTTTTCAGGTAGTCACACTACTGTATATCCATACTCCATACTAATATTATAAATGGGAAAGTGTGTGTGTCTGTTTGTTTGTCCGTCTTTCACGGTAAAAAGGAGCGACGAATTGACGTGATTTTTAAGTGGAGATAGTTGAAGGGACGGAAAGTGACATAGGCTACTTTTTGTCTCTTTCTCATCCCCACTTTCCTAAAATGGGGGGTGGACGTTTGTATGGAGCATTCCTGCCTGCTAAGCCGCGGTTCTGGGTTCGAATCCCGATAAGGCCATTTATTTGTGTGATGAGCACAGATATTTGTTCCTGAGTCATGGATGTTTTCTCTATGGATATAAGTAAGTATTTATCTACCTCTATTTATCAATTTAAGAATGTATATCGTCGCTTCGCACCCATAGTACAAGCACAGTATAATAAAGAGTACTATCGTTCAGTATGGCCACTCCCGCTCCCCGTTGAAAGTTTCGCCCACCCCCTCTCGGTTACCTCACAGTTACCGCCTGTCAAAAATGCGAACAGTCGACCTGTCATAATTTCACTCATACAAGCATAGTACGCGTTCACCTACACGAGCTTGTGCTAGGAACGCGCCTCTTTCATATATTTGATTGCCAGAGTCCGAGGTGTGGTACAAGCTTTGCTTAGTTTGGGGCTAAGTCTGATGTGTAAGGTATCCCCAATAAAAAAAAAGGTGCCTGTTTATTATTTCGCGTAAAATCACATCCAGCTGCATTAAGTATATCCATATACTTACATTATAGAAATCGCTTCGAGAGAATATGAATACGGTTATAAATTGAAAACATGGTTACTATGCATCTTCATGGTTTTCATACCAAGCAATTTTTTTTTGTTTTTTATTTTTAAATTATGCTTTTTTTGTTCCTTTTGTTTCTTCTTTTGTATGTTATGTTACCTTCCGTGATTTTTCTCACTTAATGGTCTCACCGGAAGACCAGCGCTGGAAGTCGCCAGCAATATGCTGAGGTGAAGCCATTTCGTGGCACTTTATTACTATTTTATGTCAGTGTAAAATTGTTTATTATCTGTGTGCTTTCGAATAAAAATATTCTATTCTATTCTATTCTATTCAATTTCTCATATATTGATAATGCGTGGCTCACGGCTCAATGCTGCTTTTAGACGTAATTTCCCATTTATATGAGGTGGAAACATTTATATGTTTAGTTGCCCATTTAAATATTGTTTTGTGGTCTGTAATTCATTAGTTATAAAAGTTCGTATGCAAAGGTAATTCTATTTGTGAATAAACAATAACATTAATGTTATTCTCTACAATTTATCATTAACGCAGGTAGGTGGGAACTTACTGAAAAAATACTTACATTCACTGGTCGCATGTATTCATATAAGCACTATTATTTGACAGTTCTTTTAAAACAGACATGTATTTTAATATTAAAATACTATTTCACATTCTTTGCCTATTCTCTACTGTGTTCAGTGTGGAAATTTTTAACTTAATTGATGAATATGAAAACGATACAGTTGCTTGCGTCGTAAATTTGATATCCAAAATCACAAATGGAACTGAAGTGGTTATAATTAACAACGATGAGATGACTAACAATTTGATCCAACGTATACATGAGATAAATAATGTCAAATTATATATAAGAGACTACAACAGGATCGTGAACATCACAACACACGACTTTTTTATAATAAAAGCTAAAGACTTTGCCTCTTTAAAAGATGTTATTAGTGAATTAGACAGAGATTGGAACCGAAAACCAGAATCTGTGCATGTCATTATTTTCCCAGAGTCAACAAAAGAAGAGCGTTTAGCGATATTCAGGATATTGTGGGAATACAATATAATTCGTGCCC
The DNA here is from genome assembly GCF_023078275.1 of Leguminivora glycinivorella. NCBI lineage: Eukaryota > Metazoa > Arthropoda > Insecta > Lepidoptera > Tortricidae > Leguminivora > Leguminivora glycinivorella. The sequence continues at coordinate 9,812,909 of NC_062978.1, forward strand.
TAATGATAACTAGGGACGTGGGTACAACAAATTCAATTTACACCTACTTTCCTTACGAAGTCGGATGGTGTGGTTTGGGCTACAACAATATAATCAGGGTATGTGGATGTCAAGACGCTAAAGAATGGAGCGTGTTTATAGATCTTGAATATCTTGATAAACCTGTATTAAGGAATTGCACCTTACGTGTTGCTACTCATAATTACCCTCCATTGGTATTAGAGCACCCGGACCCTGAAAATATAATGCCTGCTATAGGTATTGAACGATACTTGGTAGAAATGTTTTTTGAGCGAGAAAATATAACTTTAAATTATACATTTCTCCCTGAAACAGATGAATTTGGAAACATTTCTGATAATTTCACGGTGACAGGAGTTCTTAGCAAATTGTATAAAAATGAAGTTGATGTAGTCTTTGGTGGTTTTGCGATAAATAATAGACGCGCAGCGTTTTATAGTTACACTAGTTCGCACTTGACAGTTGAAGATAGTTTTGTTGCCATATCACCTAGAGAAGATTTACTAGAAAGATGGAAAATAGTTTATATTATGTTTAGTATATTAGGTTGGTTAATTATACTTTTACTTTATTTTGTTTGTGCTACAATTTTATCATGTTTTAATGATTTAAGTAGGGACCAAATGGCTGATCATTATTTTTCAGTGTTAATCAAACTTGTTGGAAATGCTACTCAAAATACGGTTTTGGATCTAACAAATAAAGTTTATAAAAATGTGCTTATAATACATTGGATATGGTATATGTTTTTACTAAATACGTTCTATCAAACGCGATTAACGACTTACACAACATATAGACCGCACAAGTCTCAAATAGATGAATACATGAATTTACGTAACTATAATTTAAGCCCTTGTTTTGCTATTGATATAGGGCCGTTTTTGTTAAACTCGGGCGATATCCCTATAATAAATGAAAAATATTTAGAATACAAAGGCTGCGAGACTGGCGATCTAGCTCTGGACAGTGTAGCGAAAACACATACCAAGTACACCGTAACAAACTATTTAAGATATCAATGGTGGATTACCCAGCATCCACACGAGAAACGGAAAATTCACCTGATGCAAAACAAGTTTTATAATTTGCTCTATGGTATATATTTTAGACGTGGATTTCCGCTTCTGCGTAGGTTTAGTAAAGCGTTATGGCGTTTTGCTGAAAACGGTTTTATCGAGGCTAGTAAAAGTTTTCACACCTTACGTAAAGAGTCACGAACATCGGATGATAAAAGTCATTATTTTGAGATACGTGTTCTTATATTAGAAGACCTCATTATACCATTTTGCATTCTAATTTCCGGCACAATATGTTCATGTTTAATATTTATTATTGAGCTTTCGCTCACATGTAGAAGAAATGTTAAATAGGTTTTAGGCCATTAATACTTTTTTCTACTCGTCGACTTTAATCTGTCAATTAGGACACCACAGACTAAACTATAAGTGCTGACTTTTCAGTGTTAGATAGTCTTTGACACTTAGTCAACTATAATATTTCATTACAGTTCACTTTTAGTTAACTGTAATAATTTCAAAAACAGAACTTCATACAAGTTCTTTACTAAATTTTTCTGCATCTGAAACACGTTTTTTTTAATCTATCGCGTTATCGACCAATCAGAGACGGTTATTACAAACAATTGGTTGCCAGGTAATTAATAAATAAATAAATAAATAAACAAATATTGGGGACACCTTACACAGATCAACTTAGCCCCAAACTAAGCAAAGCTTGTACTATGAGTGCTAAGCGACGATATACATACTTAAATAGATAAATACATACTTATATACATAGTAAACATCAACATCCATGACTCAGGAACAAATATCTGTGCTCATCACACAAATAAATGCCCTTACCGGGATTCGAACCCAGGACCGCGGCTTAGCAGGCAGAGTCACTACCGACTGAGCCAGACCAGTCGTCAATGCGATGATACAACGGTGAACGACGCTATTAACATTAATTTTAACTTGAATGATGATATTTTTCGTCCATTGATGATGAAGATGATGACTCATAGAAAAAGTATTGTATACAATAGTGATATAATTAAGCTTTCACTCTCGTACCGAACTATTAGGCCACTCAGCAAGCTTAGTGGCCTAAACATGGTACTCGACTGAAAAGCTTTGTATTATATCACGACTGTATAAAATACTAATTTAGCTATGATAAATGATAATTTATATTTTTAAGTTCTTTTTTTAATATTAGTTTGAACGTTTAAACGTTTATTTTAGTGTAATTTTTGTTTGTATTTTGTAATATTATGTTGTACTAGCTTTTGCCCGCGGCAAGACGGACAAACAAACAGACACACACGCTTTCCCATTTAAATTATTAGTATGGATATATCTTAAGCTATTTAATCAATAAATTAAATAAATACTTAAAAAAAAATGATGACAAAATGAATATTGTAAAACATTGAAAGTCGAAACATAGTAATTAATAAAAGTACCTGTAGTTAATTATGTTGGTTATTACGGATGTTATCTATCTACGTTTTACTACATTACAACTAATTGCAGTCACTTAAATGGCTGTAGCTGTTAGTATCATTATAGCTTTCCAGTGTCACAAACATGTTTCGAAAAATTGTGGTTGTTTATTTGATTAACACTGTTTATTCTATTTTGGCCTTTGGAAAAATTCATAATGCCGAAATACCACAAACAATAGTAGACCATTGTATTGTTGATATTATTGCATCAAAATCTCACTTCAGCTCAGATATAGTTATCATTAACAATGATGTTGTCTCCACGGAGTTGATTCGGAGGATTCATGAAACCAACAACGTGAAGCTTTACGTAAAGGATGGAGCGGCGCTTGTTCCTACATCTGCTAGTATTTTTATAATATATGGTCAGAATCTATCGTATTTTCAAAATCTGATTGAAATTATGGACAAGAATGATTACCGCAAGCCAGAAGCTTTATACATTATAACAATATTAGATACGACTAGCGATAATTTCATTCTATTATTTCACACATTATGGAAGTATCATATTATACATACACTAATTATTGTCAGTGACGCAAATGAATATGCTTCAATATACTCCTATTTCCCTTATGCAGAAGGTGGTTGTGGCCGGAATTATAATAATACAATTAAAATAAGTGATTGCAATAGTGTCATGAAATTGGATATTAAAGACGCGATACGTAAACATGACTTCCCTGTGATTAAAAATTGTTCTTTACGAGTTGGAACTCATAATTATCCACCGTTAGTTATATCAGATATAAATCCGAAAAATGAATTTGCAGTTGGAATAGAAATAACTTTGTTAAATATATTAGCAAAGAAAGAAAATATTTCTTTACATTATGTTTTTCTTCCCGAATCTTGTGAATTTGGTCATGTATTTGATAATTATACTGTCAATGGTATATTAGGCAAATTGTATCAAAATGAAGTGGATTTGGTGATTGGGGCCTTTGCGTTGAACAGTCGAAGAGCGCAGTTTTTTGATTACATATGGACACATTTTGCTTACGAAGATAGTTTCGTTACTGTTACTCCGAGCTCCGGTCTCTTAGAACGGTGGAGAATCATTTATATAGTGTTTAAGCCACTTGTATGGCTACTATTATTATTCATATTCTTACTTTGTTCATTTCTTCTTTCTGATTTTTTAAATCTATTTGGGAATTGCACGCAAAACATAACATTGAGTCTCAAAGGACATACATTTAAAAACTTGATCATTATTCATTGGATATGGTTTGGATTTTTTGTAAATTGTTTTTATCAAAGTAAGTTAACAAGTTTTACTTCATACAGAATATACAAGCCTCAGTTGAATAATTATATGTCTTTAAATGATCACAACTATACTCCATGTTTTGCCCTAGACATAGTTCTGTTTATGAAATACTCTGGTCAAGTTCCTATTATACACGAAAAGCATCTGGAAACAGTGGGTTGCGAAACAGCCGATCTGTCAATGGATATAGTGGCGAAAACGCAAAATAAATACACCGTTACGAACTATTATCGATATCTCTGGTGGATATCAAATAATCCGACGAAAAAGGAAAAAATCCATCTCATGAAAGAAAAATTGTACAACGCTCTTTATGTCATATTTTTCAAGCAAGGTTTTCCTCTTCTAGAAGAGTTTCAGGTTAAAATGTTGCGCTTATTCGATAATGGTTTTGTGGACATTGCAAAAGCAATTCATATGATTCATAACGATGTGAATTCGAATGTTTGTGGCTCATTTGCAATTAGTAGTTTAAAATTAATAGACTTTATTGTACCGTTTAGTATTTTAAGCACAGGTTTTGTAGTTGCATTTGCAATATTTGTAATTGAATTAAAGCACGCTGATAAATAAATAAGTATAATATTTATTTCTATTTAACCAAAACTTGGGATTAATCATGTGCATTTGGTAATATTTCGTGTGTAGGTAATATATTATTTTTTTAGCCTAAGTAACAATAAATTATTTAAAAAAATAAAAAAATATTATTGTTTTATTTAATGTCATATCACATAACCTTCAAACGTGTTACGGATCGATCGTTGTATTTGCGGCAGTAAGCAGTTGCTTGTAGTAGTAAAGGAGTTGTATGAGCATTTGGGAGGGGTCATAATAATTCCCACAGAACCAAGGTTTGGTTTCTTTAGTTCTTTGTGTGTGTATTTTTGACATATTAAAAATATACTAAAATATATCGGTGCAAAATGCGTTTTTTCAACCGCCAAAAATTGTATGAAAATAGTACTGTAAAAAAAAAGGATAAAGTTTAAAAATTGTTTGTGATATCAGATGTAGATGTAGATGTAGTGTAGGGACGCCTGGCCGGATACAGGCGGGCTGTCGATCGCTGGTGCGTTCATTCAGCCCAATTCCCTGGAGTTGGAGCTGCAGGTTACTGTCCCGGCTGCCCTCCCACACTTCTCTCCTCAAATCTTCTTGTTTTCCTGCAGAACAGAAGGACATCTTTAAGTTTGACATCCTTGAGTTCATCTTCTCCCAGATTGTGATATCAACTTATGGGGTATTAGGCGGCAAAAAAGTTTATAGCGTTGATTTTTGGCAAAAAATATAACAATATACCACCATTTTGATATAATAAAAACTGATAAAAAATCATAAATTTGATGAAGAGAAGCGATTGAAACATAGATTTCAGCAATGTAATTTTTTTCATAGGTACCACACGATGGTAAATACGGATACGATCAGCCTGGTGATAAGCAGTCACGGTAGCCTATGACACCTGCCACTCCAGAGTCTCCACATGCGCGTTGCTGGCTCTTTAGGGTACCTTTGCACCAGAGATGCGCTACGTGGATGTGTTTGATATCCACCAGTCATGTTCATTGTTCCACAAAGCATAGCGTTAGTGGGAACGGGTTCGACTAAGCTGATTGGTGGATATCAGATGCATCCATAGCATATCTCTGGTGGAAAGGCACCCTTAACAGTCCTCAGCTAGATCGCAGGATCCGGAGCGTCCGCGGGAGAAAATTCCTCCTAAGCCGCAGTGTGCGACCATTTACGGGTCCAGGATGTGAGGATGCGCAGATTTATGACTATTTAGAAAAATCAATGATTATTAGGTTTTGGTTTTCTCTCGTGTTCGATTTAATACTATAACGAGAGGTTTTGTTTGGGATGCAACAATTTACTTACATTGAACCTCACAAAAATACAAGTTTATGGTAAATACGGTTACCACTAAAAATGCTCCTTTGACTGTGAGTGAGAACTTAATAGTTTAAAGTGAAATTGCTTCCCTGTGTGTATTCTACCGCGTGTACAGTGACTTGTGCTCTGAGAAAATGTTTGACATCCTCACACTCTTAAATGGTCGCACACTGTGGGGTTTAGGAGGACTTTTCTCCCGCGGACGCTCCGGATCCTGCAAGCTAGCTGCGGACTGTTAAAGGGACGGCAACGCGCATGTGGTGGCTCTAGAGTAGCAGTCGTCATAGGTTACCGTGACTGCTTATCACCAGGTTGATTGTATCCGTATTTACCATCGTGTGGTACCTATAAAAAAAATTACATTGCTGAAATCTATGTTTCAATCGCTTCTCTTCATCAAATTTTAGATTTTTATCAGTTTTTATTATATCAAAATGGTGGAATATCGTTATATTTTTTTGATAAAAATCAACTCTATAAACTTTTTTGCCGCCTAATTGCCCATAAGTTGATACCACATGATACCACAAACGATTTTTAAACTTGAAAAAAAAAATCATAGTACTTTATTCGTACAATTTTTGGCGGTTGAAAAAACGCATTTTGCAAAGTGATATTTTAGTATATTTTTAGTATGTCAAAAAGACACACTCAAAGACCTAAAAAAAACAAACTTCGGTTCTGTGGGAATTATTATGACCCCAAACGCTATATCTCCTCTACTATAGTCCGAAATGGAAATGGTGCATTTTATTCGAGTCGCACACTCTACTTCTCATATCGAATGCGAGGAAATCAAACTGAAGTGAAATGTTGCCTGGAATACACGATTGCCGATGGTACTAGTGATGTGGCTGAAGAAGCTAGTATAACGGATGCGAGTATATTTTATACTCGCTTCGTCGCTTCGGCTAGTGCGCATTGGCCTAAATAGCTTTCTTGATTAAAATTATTGGCATCACAAGATAGAGATGTATACGTATGTATACACTTATACAGTAGTACCTACGTACATATATTTGTTCAAGGGTCCATGGTGGGTTGAAGATCTATAGTGTACACCAAGTTTAAAGACGACATGAAAATCGTGGTCGTTGGGTATTATTTTAATTCATACCATTTTAATTCGGAAGCTTGAAAATGTCTGAAGATAAAAGAAATATCCTTAATTGAAAAATAATGCTTTCACAATCACATCACGCATTCGAGAGGGAACTTTTATTCTCTCTTAGGAGGGAGCAAAGTGTCACTTGTCTGTTCATGAAATTTGTTTTTTTTTTTCAAATACGTTACACAGTATGACAGTAAAAACCAAAGCAAAAGCACTAACTAAAAATACATAAAAGCATAAAAAAATAAACACATAAAAGTAAGAAAAAATCAACACATCACAAACTATGTATTAACGCAACAAAAAGAGTTTGCACATAACTTATCTATGAAAAAACTGAGTCGATTAATTTTTACAACAGCGATAGTTCATAATGCTCACAGGTAATGTGAAAAGCAATATGTGTCACATTCTAGCTAAATTATTTCCACCTTGGGTGTTAGTACTTGAATACCTGACTCCGTTCAGGATTCTATTTTAGAATCCCTCACTAGTCACTAAGCTCAGGATGAAATTTAATAACATGTAATTTTGCTGCCTTGTAACACAATCTACTAATTACTTCCCTCTAATTCCAGCGTTCGGCATCGGCTCCATGATCTACTCCGGCCTCGAGTTCGGTCAGTACTGGGAGCTGGAGAGGAACACCAACTGCCACAACGTGCTGCTGGCGCTCACGCCCGCCACCAGGATGGCCTTCATCTTCATCCAGATGTATTTCATCTTTCTTAACAATGAGGTTAGTTTTATGTTCATTTAAACCATTAATGGCCGGTATGTATGGCACCGTTCTTTTATTACAACAATATATATCCAATCCCTCATCAAAAATACATATGCATATACGCTGAGATGAGGCCATTTCGTGGCACTTCATTACTTTCTGTCTTGTTGTTATTATGTGTTCTTTGTCTTGTCTGTGTTCACGATAAATGTTTATTCTATTCTATATAATTATATATAAAGGAAAAATAAATATGTACGCTTCCGGCGGGATTTGAACCCGCGTCTTTTGCAATCCGTGCATAACTTTTAACTAATTGAGCTACGGAAGTCACGCCGGACTTCGCAAATCTTTCCATGGCTTTCCTTATGTACACACGCCTTGGGGCGAGCTCCATAGCCACATCCTCGCCTCGGCTAGTCTGCGGCCATAAGTAAGCCCACTATACCTAAAAAACAAAAATTATATTCCATAAACATTAGAGAGTTTAACCATAATGTATATATAATTCCAGATGAAAGTGTACAAGCATAAGATAGTGGCTCGATTCGGGCTGATGCACATGGTCGGGACGAATTTGAGCGTGTGGCTGAACGTGCTCGTGCAGGAGACCAAGCACGAGATCCTCACCTTTTACGATCCGGAGAATAAGACCATTGGCTTATCGCATAGACTGGGTAAGTTTCTTTCCTTATTCAAAGGTATATAAGACCTGGTATCTAGCTAGTGTCACAATCAAACGTTCTACCGTATTGGCGCGACAGAGCCACTTGCGTTTTTTCGATTGCCAGCGTCAATGATTGTCATTTCAGCTAGGCCAACAAGTCGAATAAGACTGACATCGTTTATTCTACCCGGGCCAAGAGCAACAGTGTAAGGATTCCCTACGTGTTGGTCTTGTTCCAATGTTTGACTTACCCCTTCTTAGCTTACTAGTAAGAAGTCTCGGTAACGAAAAATTGTATCTCAATTCTGAATACCTTCATAGGGTAAGCTGGGTAGGTATCAGGTATTTTTGTAACAATTTTACTATAGCAATACTTATTACTTACCTCTTATTTTGCATTTCAATATTATTTTTTTCAAGTCACTCACTAATAAAAAAAGATGTTTTCATTCAAATTTCAAAATGGCCCTAACGCTTCATTATAAAATACAAAAAAAAATTAAACGTTGCGGCAGAACTGGCAGTCGTGGTCAATATCATGTCTAATAGTATCAACATATTTGTAATAATGTTATTTTCTAGGGATAAAAATGAGGACTTCTTTTGTGTGACACGTATTTTGTTTTAATAAATATTATCACTTTTGTCAGCAAAATCCATTCAGTTCAGACACTGCAAACTTCCTTTGCTTAATTTATCTGATTTACTTCAACTTTATTTCCCAATTTACAAAACAAAAGATGGGTTGTACTTAATTAATAATAAGACCCTTTGTCACGTCAGCGTCCCGATTGCGTTCTCATTCCGACCCGTCGGTATTCGACCTAAATTCCTGGCGAAGCTGGAAACTGATCGGCGGGTTGACGTGCTTTGCCTCATAACTGAAATTATTTATTGATTGGAGATTCAGTTCACAAGTAATTTCAGAATTTTCACTTATTGTCCATCTAGTTAAATTAGCCTGCTTGTGCCTGTGTGGTGACGGGTTAAGAATTTCACCACCCCCTTTCTTCCCGTGGGTGTCGTAAAAGGCGACTGTGGGATATGGGTTAAATTGTGGCGTAGGCGAGAGGCTGGCAACCTGTCACTGCAATGTCACAGTTTCGGTTTCTTTCAACCCCTTATTTGCCAAGAGTGGCACTGAAACGAGTAGTTTCATGTGCTCTGCCTACCCCTTCATGGGACACAGGCGTGATTATGTAGTTAAATTAGAATTTCATGTGTATTTTTTTACGTTTCAGCGTTTCAAAAGGCGTTTGTTACATCACTGTCAACCGAAGTGCCTCCATCTCACCCAGCAGCAGCACATCTACGGGTACCTCGAGGCTTGAAGGGACCTCATCACATCTTCGAGTGTCGGCGGACCAACATCATGGGATCTTTAGTACAAGACGCGTCGCCTTTTCTCTTCCCGTGCACTATCGAGTATTCCCTCATATGCGCTGCTATTTTATACGTCATGTGGAAGAATATATCCAAGTATCCCTCAAAAGACGTCGCAGCTGCTATCGCAAAAGCACGATTGCTCGAAGGCCTTGCGTACAAAAAATCGCCACATTTGTATAGTGTGGACTGCGCGAGAGCTCATAAAGGCCTGTTCTTCGGAATCTTGGTCTTAGTACTCACAATTATCTCACTTATACTGTTCTTTGTTTTGATTTCAAAGAAAGACTACGCAACGTTAGCTGTGGTGGAAGTTAACGTATGTGAATTAGCTTTATATGCTATGACCACCTTCGCAAGTCTAGCAGGGATGGTATGCGTACGAAACCTCAAATATGATGGGAACAGGAACCTGGAGCTGGACAATATCTTGCTTGTAGGAGCGCAGACCGGCATGTTCATCTATGGAACTTTTACAATAATCGGAGGTCATTTTACGATTGAGAAGAATACCATTTTAATCTTGATTACGGCCTTATCGTCACTAGTGCAGACGACTTGCCAGACGATGTTTATCTTAGACGCGAGTCGTCGGTCGGCTAAAACACCGGATCAGCTGCGGAAAAAGCCCGGGAGAGAAATCGTTACATTCCTTCTTGTAACTAATTTGGCTATGTGGGCGATAAATACGCTTGAAAAGTCTAGAGCGGAGTCCCACCCGGTACAATTGCACTTTTACGGGTTATGGGCATGGACGATCATCACTCATGTGTCTATGCCGCTGGCAATATTTTACAGGTTCCATTCTACAGTTTGTTTGTGCGAAATTTGGAAGCGAGCCTACAAGATGAAGCCAGCATACATGTAGCGCCGAACCTTGTACTAGTGTGCCTCGCTCACTCAATAAGCTACCGCACTTTTCAAAGCACATATGTAAGGTTTGAAAAGTAGCGTAATAATTAATATAGATTGTGCCATAGTTTTAACGTCAGTGGATACCGGATTAGCACTGTTACTTATTTAATTGCTGTTTGGCCAGCTAACTATTATAATTCCAACCAAAGCTCTCATCCAATTTTATTATTGCTTATTTCCGGTGTGCACTAAAAGTTTATTACTAAATATATGTGTTAGTTTGAAGTTGACTGCTTTAATGTTAAGTTATTGTATTTAAATATTTTAATGTGTTATTTATTTGTAGCTTTATTAGACGCTTTAACTATCACTTACCTACAGTTCCATATTAAAATAAATATTGGGGATTCATTGAAAAAAAAGACAAGTTTGAGGTGAACAAATATTTTCTTCTTTATGCACAGAATTCATACATGATACATCTACTACTTAGGTACGCAACAAAATAATAAATACATATACGTACTATGGAATATCTTGCAAAAAAAAAATCAGAATACAGTCTTCCAATAGGTTACAGATCACTCTTTATGACTTTTTATTCGCATTTGTACTTGCAATATCTATCACCATCTCAAAAGGGAACAACAGAATGGAGATCTAGCGTAGCAAACACTGATTTAATAAAATTATGTAAGTGTTTCATATTACTTCGGGCCCCGAAAAAGCATAGTCTGATCAGATTTATACATTTTGTAGCGATATTTTTGCGATAAATGTAGTGTCAGTATTTTGGAAAAATTTTAAACCATAGAGATACGTAGGATACACCGAGGACCCAGTAGGTAGGCAAAAATAACACCAAAGTTTTATATTACCATTATTGGAGTAAGTAATTTTTGGAGCTTATAATTGTATACAGTCCAGTGTTTTCACGTTTTTTAGAATCTTTAAAATAATAGAATTGACTTCCATTCCTAAGATTCCTACACTAATTTTGAATATTTCAAGGTAATTTTATAGGGTTAGATATTTATTACGTCCAGTGAGAACATTATTTGGTAGCGATCGCTGATATTCAAGCCCGAATAAGTGAAATCTTATGCAAATCTTTTTTGGCTAACTCAATTGCTCAAGTGGTACCATGATGGCATAGGTATCCTCCTAAAGTGGAAGTTAATATTCTAAACTTTGGCTCATAATCGATTTTCAGAACAATAATCTATTTTATATTAATAGCAATAGCGTACTATTTTTTTGGCATGCATCTTTGATACATTTTGATATTCTAGCTCCAAAATGTAGAGTTAGACTTTTGGTATTTTATTTTTTTATAAATTTATAAATACTGTGATCAGTACGCTGCAGTAACATAGGGTAGCATCTCAAACGAGAACGTACTAACTTCAGCTATAGCACTGAGCAAGTTACGAAACGAAATTTTTGGATACTTTAATTATATAAATCTACATATAAGTATATATGTAGGCGTAGTTATAATACAGTTTTATTGTATTAATTTAGTTGTACATACAATAATATATAAGATTCAAACAATACTCAAGCATGACAATGTTAGCTTTAAATTGTGTGGGTATCTTCTATGAAATATTTATCAAGCTAATCTACATTCTACTCGAGTGAATGAAATACCGACTATTTATGAGTGGTAATATATGTGAAATAACACTACTATTATAAGCTCAATTGCTTTAAATGCGTTTTACCTCTACATACAACATGCATTACTGTTAAAAGCAGTCCCATGGCATTTGTTATTACGTGCAATAATTATTTGAACCGCTTAATAAAATTGTTCTTATTTCCCGATATCGATTAAAATAAAAAAGGGGGTAGTTTTGATTTTAAAAATGTTTGTATGAAGATTAGTGGATATTATTTGTAATATGTTTTTTTTCTAAACTATTAAGATTTCTGATATGCGGTGTTAATCGTTTGTTTTCGTAGCCTGATAGGCACAGGCCAAATGTTTCACCTCTGCTCTGGAGAGGAGTTTATTCTGTTAGAAAAACCGTAGTCGGATTAAAGTTATGAAAAGATTTACTTGTTAATGAGTTAAGAAAGACTCGGAGTCTATTTTATGTTAATAAAATAAGTACACGTGCTCTATTTTGTTTTAAACGAATAGACAAGCAAAATATTTATTTTGGACTGCTTGAAATAATTTTAAAGATACCGTGTCGTGTCTTCTAATTTCTTTGTAATGTACACTGGCTAACATTATATTTTTCTTATTCTTTTTTTTCAGTTTCGAACCAAATATTTGTTGAATGTCCTCTTATTACTCACTTTAGTTGTGTACAGTATTATAGTGATATTAGATTAATGTTTATTTTATATATATTTGAATTATTTATTTGTTTAGGCGAGATTGTGTAATATACCTAAATAATTTTAAGATTGTCTTTTCGGATGATAAACGTTTACAAGCAAATAAACTCTTCAAATTTTGGATCCCGCTAATATATTGTTTTTTTTTTCCTAATAACCTACATACCTGTATCAAACAAGGTATGGTGATTTTTATAGTTAGGTATGTACTAGCCACCATTGTAATTAGCCACTCCATATTCAGGCAGACAATAAGGCAATATACCTACGTCTTTTATGGTTAAGAGTGAGCCTTATAGGTAAAGGTAAAAGCACAATCAGCATATATGTATTAAAACGCGTGTACACATCATACATCAATATCAATACTAATATTATAAATGGGAAACTGTGTGTGTCTGTTTGTTTGTCCGTCTTTCACGGTAAAAACGGAGCGACGAATAGTCGTGATTTTTTAAGTGGAGACATTTGAAGGGATGGAGAGTGACATAGGCTAATTTTTGTCTCTTTCTAACGCGAACAAAGCCGCGGGAAAATGCTAGTGTTTATGTCCATAAAAACTTATCCAATTGGAATCCATTCATTGGATTGTGTGAAGTCTTTAGAATAGGAGTGTAACCAGAAGTTAGCAACTACTGCAACTAGTGCATGATTGGCCTTGATATTATGATATTTATTCCTGATAATGATGAGAATAGACTGAAAAGGATATCATAAACTAAAGAAAAAGCTATCCACTGCGAAACAGCCGGTTGGAAGGCCCAGGTTCCGATGGATCGACGAGGTCCAGAAAGACCTGTGTGCCTTTCAAGTGACTGAATGGCATCGGATCGCACAGGAAAGGAGCGAATGGCGAAGTCTAGTGTCGTAGGCCAAGATCCACTTCGTGTCGCTGAGCCAGCGAAGTAAGTAGTAGTAAGTAAAGAAAAAGCGACCAACTCCTAAAGACTGTATCGTTAAGTATGAAGACAACTTTGAGTAGCCGTATTTATTTGCGTATTATTTGATTTTTTTCTTATAACAAGACATGGGCTTAATAAGGCACATAATAAGGTACACATTTTGTCCTAGAAGCTCGACGTAAAGCATATGGTTTAGACAGTATTGACTTAATCCTCCCGAGTACCAATTACGATTCCGGACAAATGCTACTAGAAAATTCACAAAGTGCGTAAAAGACGATACGATTGCGAAAAAAATTGTACGGTGCGAACCTCAACGACACATGATCCACAAAGCAGAATATCTGGACATAGTCTAGCCACTGTTATTTAAAAAATAAAGTTCAGGATCTGTGTATGGCGGCCATTTAGAGAATGTGGCATGGTGCTTACTCTAACTCCGACTTTGATGTCGAATTTGACTATCATACACTGTTTATATTGATCTGGTTTAGGCACTGTTCAAACACCATGAATGTCAATTAGACTTTGGCCTATGGCTAATTTTTTATCTGTTTCTCTCATCCTGCTCGCATCAAAAATTTACGGCAATCCGGAACGTTGCTCAAAATTGCGTTTTATTAATTTATATAAATTCACCGCATTTATTCTACAAGTACCCAATTGGAAAACCATGAAGAGGACTCTTAAAGAATATATTTTGGCAGCATATTAACCTTTGTTTGTTGAAATCGTACAAAGAGTCATTGAAATATTCTCAAATTAAGCCAGATAGGGGTTGTCCGAAATTTATTTGCTAGACCTTAATGAAAGTACCATAAAGTCCCTAAAATAAAAAATATCAGACCTTCTTATATCAAATAGTGCTTACCAATACCTTCAGATCATACTCTCGTTTGAACATAATAATACAAAATTATGCACATGTCAACATTTAGACGAGGTTTGTTTTGTCCTTATACTTAACGATACAGTCCTTATTTGGGCGGTGTTTATAGATTATTTGAGACCCAAATAATAGTTTTTTTTAAAAAGCTATTAACGACATACACATTTGTACTTAGTTTTCTTCTTTAGACGTTGTAAAGTTTACTAAAATAACAATATTTTTGGAAAACGGATATTGTGTAAGACATTGTTTGTGAAGGAGTTTTACCCATAAAAACTGATTTTATGTCAAAAATTTTGAATATCACGTAATAACAAAGTGTTTAGTAGCCACAACAATAATAAAATAACAATAATAGTGTTGTTTAATATGGGTCGGTCATACATTTTACGTTAGTGCTTACATATTCTTTCAACGACTCATAGAAATCGCTATTACAAACCATGAGAAGGTATGACCGATCGTTCCTGAATACAAACATACAAGTTTTAACAAAAATGTGGCTTTGGTACCAAGAAGAGTTGCCTAATACAGCCTCTTGGGTTGTGCCTCTCTTGCAGCACTGTAGGAAAAAATATCACGACAAAAGTTAAATTTGTTTTACAAGGGGGCAAATTTGTTGTTTAACCGCACGTACAAATATTGATACCTACTATCTAATAATGATACTCGAGCAAGCTAAAGACTTCAATATTGATCCATGAGCGTAGCGAGTGGTTCAGAATGTAGCATCTGAGGGTTGCGAGGGTTTCAAGATACGAAGGTTAAAGAAACTTTAAATTTTTTTAAAGTAACACAATATATAATTGTTTTGATTTGTGATTTCATTTTGTTTTATTTCTTAGTGGGCATGATAGACGTGAAAATGTTATATGAATAGGTACAATAGAAATGAATCTTCGATGACAATGCTGAACATGTTTTTAATAAATTACCCGTTACCTGTGGACTATGCCACTATACTAGGTGTTGCTGTACTGTGTACTCGCTGGGCGTTCAGGTAATTACTCATACTTATAACACAATCGGTAATAGCTGCTTAAAAATCGTTGATAGCTTCATATGCATTTTTATGGGTCGCTAATGGTAGCAATCGACTCAGTAATTTAAAAATAGATTTTTAATATCATAATGTTTAATTTGAGTACAAGTAACACAATATTTACCTTTTTTAATTATCATAGTATCACATATAATAGGAAAATAAAATGTTTGAACAACGTGTATACTTAATAATTAGACCCGATTGTAAAATTGCCTTAAGGGGGGCGTTAATAGCTGCGTTTACCCTATATGCTACGATTTACATTCTTCTGCAGCTCTGGCCCCGTAGCCGAATGGCATTTCTCCGACGCCAAACGAAAGCGATACGCCGCTGGCTCTGTCGCGCCAATACGCAAGCGCGATAGAGATAGATATCTACTAGCGCTTCGTTTCGTGAGCGTTTCGTGAGCGATTGTGCCATTCGGCTAGCCACCCTGATCAGCTTTTTGCTAAATGTACCTAAATCAATGGAACCCAACGCGGTTAAAACATTTAGGATTCTTTAGTAGTTTTGGTACGTATAGAGATTAAGCAAGACAAGTAAAACGAAAAATATTTTTTATTATATTAGTCTTGTGAGAATATCTCACTTCTGCATATTCCTCGGAATATAATTTAATGTTTTCTGAAGGGACTTTATTGTTCCGGAATTTTTTATTTTCGCTCGATGCGAGTGGGAGAGACACAAAAATTTATGTACTGGGCTGAAAAACTTATGTATTAAGCCTAGAGCTATCAAAGTTGTATTAACAAATTTTACAAAGTTGTAGCTACACTGGTACAGGATTAATTAAGTGTATTAAAAAAAATTTAGAACGCCATATCATAATGATGAATACCTTACCTACAGACTCAAATGCCTGTAGGTACCTTTTCTACTAAGCCAACTGTGTGATATTAAGACTTTGTAGGTGGACGAAACTACAATCACATAATGTTGCTACTCATTTATTTATATGCAGATCATTTATAATTTGTAACAGTCAGAGCCAAAAGTATCGTCAAGAAAAAATCTAAAAATACCTAGCCAGCTAGAGTGTGACATGTCATAACTACCCGTATTACCATTGCGTGTGACACCCGAGGGGTAGCGACTATTGATCGTTAGTCAATCAAGAGGTATTGTATGGGGGTGCAGCTACCTAATTCAAAAACTGTTACTACTACGAGCCACGCCCGCGATACCAATTTAACTTGACCTCGAGATATGGAAGTCCCCAATATGGAATTCCAGGCCCCGTAGCCGAATGGCATTTCTCCGACGCCAAACGAAAGCGATACGCCGCTGGCTCTGTCGCGCCAATACGCAAGCGCGATAGAGATAGATATCTACTAGCGCTTCGTTTCGTGAGCGTTTCGTGAGCGATTGTGCCATTCGGCTAGCCACCCTGGTTCATATCCACAACATCATCATAGTTTTTTGTCGAATGCCGGTAAATCAGGTTTGGTATTTTAATTTAGGTTCTTGAAAATGATAACTTCACCAATAAAAAAACATTATTGTTTAATATAAGTACCGTGTATGAGTACCGTGGCAAATACCGGGATAACGCAAGGAGGATGGATAGATGTATGAGTACAACATCTTTAAGATCAACGTAGGTACATTATTGGTTTTACTTCCTCGTTTAGCTTACTTCCTCATTTATACTGGTCTACTCGAAGCGATGCCCTTGGAAATCGTGGTTAACAGTACTAGGGTAAAGAAAATAAACAAGCGAATGCCCCTATAATGCATGCTACGATTAGTAAGAACAAAGGGTGCCATGACTGTCATACAATGTCTTTGACGTAATCAAAAGAGCGAACGCTGGCGTTTCAAGAGATTGGAGTGGATTTTGAGGGTTTGGTATGGCGGGTAAAGCATTTTTGAGTGTATTAACAAACAACATATATTTGAACACGTACCAAAAAATTCATACGTTAGTTGTCAGTAGGTACGAGCGATGTCATACATTGTCCAAATATAGGTACTCGCTCATTGTAGCAGAATTGAATTGTATCATATATGTCGATGAGTTGCTCCAGCGCACGTAGCCAAATGCACGACCGCTCACGATAATATCTGTTTCGTACCTATCTATCTCTATTGCTCTTGTGTATTGGCGCGACAGAGCCAGACTGCATTTCTGTCACCACGATTGCCATTCGGCTACGCCGGTAGGGATATCCGTCTCCGTAAGTTTTCTCTAAATATTGTACGAACTTTAGGTTTGCCCTTTGTACCCATTTATATGCATCTCCCCTGATCCATGAGCTTTGTGTACATCAGTCAGTTGTTCCTAGGTAGTATGCGGGTGTTAAACATCTCTTATGGTTCTATTTTAGGCCTTAAACCGCTGAGTTAAGGCTGTATGTACCGTACCTTTACGTAGGTTATATGCCTCAACCCTCATTGCAATGCAAATGTGAAACGGGTGTATTTAATTGGCGCCTGTGTTCTAGAAAAAGATGGAAGAGGCGCTCATCTACAAAGAATCAGAATGAGTGCTGCTGGTGTAGGATGTGATGTGTGATTTTGAGGAATATTCTTGATAAGGGCTTCGGCTTTATACTCGTATCTATCTATACAAATGCGAAATGCAATAGCGTCAATTACAGTCGTGAAGGGCCATGTACGAATCCACAAAATATTTCCGAATAAATTGTTAGTAGACCGTAACTTTCTCGAAAAGTTTTCTAGAATTCGCTCATGTCGTCTGGGATTATGGCTAAAATTAATTGTATTGGATCTAAATAACCTAGCCTTAAAGTTAATAGTAATACTTACGTACCAAACATAGAAAGCATCCACAACGGTGTTCATCACACACAGGTACCTACATGCCCTTCCCGCAATTCGAACCCAGAACCATCGTCTCACCATCACCAGGTAGGGTCACTGCCGACTAGGTCAGGCCCCGTAGCAGCATGGCATTTCTACGACGCGAAACGAAATCGAAACGCCGCAGAAAATTAGTCTGGCTCTGTCGCGCCAATACGCAAGAGCGATAGAGATAGATAGCTACGAAAGAGATAATATCGTGAGCGTTTCGTGAGCGTTTGTGCATTCGGCTACGCACACAGATCAGTCGTCAAAAATAAAGCAAATAAGGGTCGGTTGCACCAAACGTCTGTCACCGTCAAAACGTTCGCTAAATTTTATTGTATGAGAAGTTCCATAGACCTCTGCCGCGTGACGATGATTGTCTGTTAACTGCCTTTGATGCAACTGGCCCTAATGTAGACAAATACTACGTTCGTTGCACTACTCATCAGCATCCCTTTGATATAGACGAGCTTGTTCTAGTTCATCTCAGAGATGAACGCATAGGTACATCAAAGCGCGGCGGTATGTCTCTTGCACAGATGAACTAATTATAGGTACGTACCTACTTAAAGTAGGTATTTTTTATTCATTTCAATGAATGACGATGTTTTCTATGGAGCTGATGATTATTACTTTGTTATAATATATGCTACGGTATAAAAAAAGGGTCAGAAAGCTTACCACTAACTTGAATGATCAACAAAAAGTGGTAACAGCGTGCAGCGTGCGTAGCCGAATGCACAAACGCTCACGAAACGAAACGCTCGTAGATATTATCTATCTCTATCGCTCTTGCGTATTGGCGTGACAGAGCCAGACTACCTTTCGCGGCGTTTCGTTTTCGTTTCGCGTCGCAGAACGGGACCTGGTGGTTCCTGATAACCTAACTAACCTAACCTAACAATGTGTTGAATTTAACGGAAAACAAAAAAAAAACAGGGTGTATATCTAACTTAAAAAATCTAACAGCAATAAACATAAAGTTTCTTTTGTTCTAAATCTAAAAATACTATGACCTGATAATAATCCCATAATACATACACAAATCATGTCTACGAGTCTAATTGAAATGTAACCTGGCCCCGTAGCCGAATGGCATTTCTCCGACGCCAAACGAAAGCGATACGCCGCTGGCTCTGTCGCGCCAATACGCAAGCGCGATAGAGATAGATATCTACTAGCGCTTCGTTTCGTGAGCGATTCGTGAGCGATTGTGCCATTCGGCTAGCCACCCTGCTTCGTCAAAGCGCCGAACAAGGGTTCCTCTAACTATGGGTATGAAGGAACATAAAATTGTAATTGAATTACCGAACTGCTACACCACCAAATATAAGGAGTCATAAATTCAGACACTGTCTACAATGATACATTCCGGTAGGTATTCGTCATTTTTGATTGTTTCATCGCGTCGTCTTCTGATATTACTTATTCTTCATTTCTTATTTTGGTCTTAGGCTAGGCTATTTATACTACGAATATAAAAATAAAATACAAAACCACTTACAAAACAATAAAAAAAACATATAAACATATTATAAAAAACCTAACCTATTCGGGTGCCGCCACAGCAGCGGGGCAGGGCCCAAGCTACCGGTGGTTAGGGCTGCAAGAGAGGTACCGTCGGACTATAAGCGCCGTGTCCAAGATCACCGCCTTCTTCATTTGACCCTTGATCCACCTAGCGAGAGTCTCTCGAGATGTCGGTCGAGACTCTTCGCTATGAGACCGTTTGCTGAAACGACTATCGGGACAATGATCGTCGAATCAACATCCCAAATGGCGGTTATTCTTCATTATTATTATTATTAGAGCCCATTGTGTCCCACTGCTGGGCAAAGGCCTTCCCCTCTTTCCCACTCATCCCTGTTTAGAGCAATATATGGCCAGTATTTCAAAAAGGAGTCCAAGTTATACGGCCATCGCCGACGTGATTAATATTAACCCTATTCTTCATTATCTAATCTAATGTAAATACTTATGCGGATTTACTAAATTAAATTTTGTTTTTTATCATGTAGAAACGTCGACGAGGGATACTACATATTTTTAAATTAAAGGAAAAATCTGCGGTTTCCAGTCGAAAGCAATGCTCGCATTATTTCTTTCCCCTCTCCGAAGAGTGTGTCCAATCCATCTCCATTTTCGTGTCGCGATTTCCTCGTCAATGGGTGTGCCCCGGGCGCCCTGTTCACTCATGGAAGCGGTCCGTCGAAAATGAGCTACGAGCGGCTGGTCTGAGCTGGAGCGAGGCCACGAGGGTCGCTGAAGATAGAAAGGCGTGGCGCGAGCTTGTGGAGGCCCTTTGCACCTCTGGGGTGCCTTAGGACTACAACAAAGGAAAAATGGAAAAATCCAAACCTCCGGCATCGCTCTCACCAAAGCAAAGGCAAAGTCAGAGGTTGCGGGTTCGAGTCCTACCGGAGGTGTGAATTTTCCCTTTTGTTCTTTAATTTAAAAATATGTAGATGGAATTTTATTTTTATATTGGGTGTTTTTCTTAGGTTAGTTTATTTTTATTAATTCCTAGTTTATTCAATAAGGTCGAGTGTATTTTATATTTATAAGTATTTTATTATTGAATGCTCATGTAACGTGATTGTTTCTCGTTAAAGTTTATGATGTTGATATATATATAACTATTGCATTGTGTTCGTCGGCTGAATAGATAGAATAGTTATGCATATACCCAAAAAAGTACTTACGACTTACTACCCTTACTAGTATACTAACAAATGGTTAAACTGTGGGTAAAGCGAATTCATTTCGGTATTGCCTTATAGTCATACTAGTTATGAAAAAAAAGCTGCACTTTTGGATGGAAGCAAGCCGCTTTGCATGGTGATAGTAGACATCATAGTAAACGATTTTTTCCGAGGATATCGAAATTTCATCCCTTAGGAAGCCGAGCGTAGCGAGGTGTTTTATGAAAATTAAAAAAAATCTATCTTTTTATTGTATCGTCCGATTTTGACAAAACGTATCTCAAATGAAAGGTATTGATTTGTGTAATTTAAAAAAAAAATACAAAGAAAAAAAAATTGAAAAAAAAGTAAGAAAAAAAGAAAAAAAGAAAATTTACGTCTCGCACTGAATAACTTCAAAGAATGACAGACAAAATGTACAATGTCGATATATGAGTTTTTTTTTAATCGAAGACAGATAAATTTTTAGTTAAAAACTGAAGACCGCATCGAAATCAGATTAGCATTTTTTAAGATACAAGTTGCCAAAGTTGGGAAAGATCGCTTTATATGGCCACTTTGAAATTCCTTTGCCAGAAAGTCAGAAATAATATGTTTTTCTGAAACAGAAAATACAAAGTAACAGTACACATCAAAATAAAATTAAAAATTCCGAGAATATTATAATTTCATCCCTTAGAACGACGAGCGTAGCGAGGTCGGTTACGAAAACCGAAAAAAAAATCTCATTTTTTTGTACGTCGTCCGATTTTGACAAAACATGTTTCATTTGAAAGGTATTGCTTTATGTAACTTAAAAAAAAATATTGAAAAAAATTGGGAAAAAAATGTAAGATTTTTAAAAAGAAAACCTTAATTTTCGTATCACACTGAATAACCGCAAAAAACGGTAGACACGGTGTATAATTTCGATATATGATTTTTTAAAATTAAAGACAAATAAATGCATGATTATAAACTAAAAACCGAATCGAAATCGAATCTGTAGTTTTTAAGATGCAAGTTGTCAAAGTTGGCTTAGTTTGTTTATATGGTCGCTTATAAATTCCTTAGGCAGAAAGTCAGAAACATTATATTTTTCTTACAGTTAAAAGTATGCATAGGTAATAGACATCGTAATAAACAATTTTTTACGAGGATATAAAAAAATCATCCCTTGGAAAGCCGAGCGTAGCGATGTCTGTTACGAAAAACAAAAAAAGGCAGTTTTTTTTATTGGATCGTCTTTCTAAGGGTTTCTAAGGAATGAAATTTTTATATCCTTGTAAAAAAATGTTTATAATGATGTCTATTACCTATGCATACTTTTAACTGTAAGAAAAATATAATGTTTCTGACTTTCTGCCTAAGGAATTTATAAGCGACCATATAAACAAACTAAGCCAACTTTGACAACTTGCATCTTAAAAACTACTGATTCGATTTCGATTCGGTTTTTAGTTTATAATCATGCATTTATTTGTCTTTAATTTAAAAAAATCATATATCGAAATTATACACCGTGTCTACCGTTTTTTGCGGTTATTCAGAGTGATACGAAAATTAAAGTTTTTTTTTAAAAAATCTTACATTTTTTTTCCAATTTTTTTCAATATTTTTTTTAAGTTACATAAAGCAATACCTTTCAAATGAAATATGTTTTGTCAAAATCGGACGACGTACAAAAAAATGAGATTTTTTTTCGGTTTTCGTAACCGACCTCGCTACGCTCGTCGTTCTAAGGGATGAAATTATAATATTCTCGGAATTTTTAATTTTATTTTGATGTGTACTGTTACTATGTATTTTTCTGTTTCAGAAAAACATATTATTTCTCACTTTCTGGCAAAGGAATTTCAAAGTGGCCATATAAAGCGATCTTTCCCAACTTTGGCAACTTGTATCTTAAAAAATGCTAATCCGATTTCGATGCGGTCTTCAGTTTTCAACTAAAAATTTATCTGTCTTCGATTAAAAAAAACTCGTATATCGACATTGTACATTTTGTCTGTCATTCTTTGAAGTTATTCAGTGCGAGACGTAAATTTTCTTTTTTTATTTTTTTCTTACTTTTCTTTCAAATTTTTTTTCTTTGTATTTTTTTTTAAATTACACAAATCAATACCTTTCATTTGAGATACGTTTTGTCAAAATCGGACAATACAATAAAAAGATAGAATTTTTTTAATTTTCATAAAACACCTCGCTACGCTCGGCTTTCTAAGGGATGAAATTTCGATATCCTCGGAAAAAATCGTTTACTATGATGTCTACTATCACCATGCAAAGCGGCTTGCTTCCATCCAAAAGTGCAGCTTTTGGCCAAAAATTCTCCATAACAAGTATGACTATTAGAGCGTTTTCACATAATCCGATCCGGACTCGGATGTAGGACCGATATCCGACCGACTCTAACTTGTCTATGTCTATGACATTTCAGTCTTATAATGTGATCAAAAGTACACTATTAAAATTATTCGGTTTCATGTTACACAGTGTATAAAAAGTAATATAATAAGCATTAAAGTGCCTAATGTATGACAATAACTTTCACTGGCCATTGATTTCTAGTTCGCGGTCAGCAGTGACTTATTTTTAGACCAAATGCAAAGAAAGTATCTCGAGCGTTGGACGATACGAGACATCATTAGTGTCGCCAAAGCTATAATAATCTTACATTTAGAAATAAGGTTTATGCAAATAAATAAAAAAATTAAAATTTCTATAATAGATCTAGGTAGGTATTTTCATAAAACCAATAAACTTTTTACATCATAGAGTATATACTGTACTGCATTGCCCTTAAATGCAAAGGATAAAAATTACAAATGTGACCCTCTTTCTGACATCCTTACGTTAGACTACTCCTATCAATTCGCCTTTTTATCTTAAAGAATAGCCAAAACTATAAAGCATTTACAAATGATGATGAAGATTTTATAATTTAAGATTTATAAAAATGTGTACGGCATTATGTTCGTTCAAACGTCTAATTCGGAATCATTTCGCAACCACCCTGGCGATATGAGAAAAATGTCGCCCACGTAACACCCACTTGTTTGTTACTCCCAAGTCTTGATTGTACTTCGTTGTTTACAGTCCACAAGACAGATTGGTATGAACAATACACATATTTGAAGATTCTAGACATCGATTGATATTGGTGCCTCATGGGCACCAAAGAGACAATAGCAAATAAAAGGTGTCCAACTGTCCAGCGCTTTTCTCGAAGCATTATGTCGTTTTTAGGGTTCCGTAGTCAACTAGGAACCCTTATAGTTTCGCCATGTCTGTCTGTCCGTCCGTCCGTCCGTCCGTCCGTCCGCGGATAATCTCAGTAACCGTTAGCACTAGAAAGCTGAAATTTGGTACCAATATGTATATCAATCACGCCAACAAAGTGCAAAAATAAAAAATGGAAAAAAATGTTTTATTAGGGTACCCCCCCTACATGTAAAGTGGGGGCTGGTATTTTTTTTCATTCCAACCCCAACGTGTGATATATTTTTGGATAGGTATTTAAAAATTATTAAGGGTTTACTAAGATTGTTTTTAGATAATATTCATATTTTCGGAAATAATCTCTCCTAAAGGAAAAAAAAGTGCGTCCCCCCCCTCTAACTTTTGAACCATATGTTTAAAAAATATGAAAAAAATCACAAAAGTAGAACTTTATAAAGACTTTCTAGGTAAATTGTTTTGAACTTGATAGGTTCCGTAGTTTTTGAGAAAAATACGGAAAACTACGGAACCCTACACTGAGCGTGGCGCGACACGCTCTTGGCCGGTTTTTTTGAACAGACAAAACTTGTGTTTGGTTTGAATTGTGTAATGTGTGAAGTGAAATACACGAAAATGTAGTCAATTATACAATGAATTTTTAATTGCATAACCTTTCTACTTTAGATTTAATTAAAAGCCAGTTTCGTTACTGACTGACATAATGATAATCAAATTTTTTAGAGTAGGTACTTCCTGAAATCTGCATGTATTTTGGTATTTGGATACACAAAAAAGTTAAACTATTGGAACTTGTATCTCCCAACCAAAAAAGTTCCTAATGAACAGCTTAGGTAGGTACCGTTTTAGTCAAGCTACACATTTTGACTAAGGCTGCTGTAGTATAAACTTTAGCATCTCACACGCATTTCTTTAGACACGGAATGTATAAAACGCATAATTTACTGGAAAATAAAACTACCTATCTATAGATTATGATTCTAAAACATGAAAGAGGGGTGTACGTTGATGTAGAGTACTATAGTTATGAGGTACGGCGAGAGGGTTCGCGTGTCTGGCAACCACCGGCGCACAATAGAAGACTGCAGCGTAGCTATGCGTGTTTGTATACCTCGGCGCGCTATCCGCGAGTTGGCGTCTGACTGCGAACTTGATCGCGCGTTCGCACGAATTTCAAAAAACGAACCCAATTTAATCGCGAAGAAAACAATAATATATTCCAATTTAAGTGCCATTAGTGCGTTCTTTTTTCTAAAGGTGACGTTTGAATTTTTGACAAAGACGCTTTCAGGATATGTTTTGTGCGCCCGCGTATTTACAATAGGACCACTCTGAACGGACACAATAGAAGTTTCCTCCTAGCAATTTTCGTCCCATGAAAATGAGAAAGTAAGCATTGTGAGCTTTTTATTTACTTTCTGAGCCTAGCCGCTTCCAGTCATTGAGAACTTGTTGAATTTAATGCTAAATGCACTTTCTTATAACTAGCTTGGTGGCATGTTTCTCCGGCGGCGACGGCTTAACCGCACGTTGATATAATTACAGAATTACACACTTCTTAGATGCATGCTGGCATTAGACCACTCCTGGAGGTAAACACTTGTCTGAGGAATGTTGTACTGTTGTACCTATGCTGTTAATTAAAATAACTTAAACTTTTAATCTGGCAAGCGTGGGCATCAAACAGTGTGGAGTAGAGAAAGGAAGGGGAGGCCTTTGCCCAGCAGTGGGACACAATTTTGGCTAATAAAAGGAAATCGGAATATGCTTTCAAGATCTTATTTGGCACTTCAAACATTAGTACCTTTTTGAAGTCGGGTTTTTTTTACAAAGTACGGGTATGTACTATAACTTGGCACAATACCTCTTTTTATCACAGACTTATTCCTGTTAGTGCGACACTGGCGTTTCGTTCGCTACTGAGCGTAAACTAGTGGCATGTTGGCTATGAACCCTGATCTCAAACTTTTTAAAATTAGTATTATTTAAATACATATATTAGTGTGTTTTATGCAGACACCGACGGAAATAGTTTACATTTATATTACTTCCTTCTGAATAAAATATAATAGATACGCCGGTCATAATAATGCTGTATGTAAACATAAAATATAATATCATCTTTTGATACCTACCGAGTCAGGCAGATCAGGCAAATCTCTTGTAAATTAAAGTTTTAATAATAGAGACAAGCAGTCGCGATTACATTGTGAATGAGACAGCGGGGACGTTGTGCCACTTATTGGGCTTCCAAGGTGACGTGACGAGTGAATACTGAATACTCAATACGTACTCATGTCGGCTTTATTTGGTTCTTGTTACATTTTTATAAGCTTTCATTTAGTTTCACCTGTCTCGTCTGTGAGCGTGTCTTTTGATTATTCAAATCTGCAGAACATCCTCATACGAGTATAACATATTTATTAGGGATGTACCGACTAGTCGCCGACTAGTCGGGAAAGCCGACTATCCGGCCACATTTGTAGTCGGCGATTAGTCGGCGACTAGTCGGCAAAAAAGGCCGATTAGTCGGCACTTCATTAGTGATAGAGAAACTGAGAGCTACTTATTATATTTGAACTTCATGTTCAATATTTCGAGGCTCGTGAACTTCAAGCGGCATGTCTAGTTTTTTTGATAACTCATTGAATTTTCGGCCGCTGGCGAGCCTTTTTAAAAGCTCTGCCATTTTTTGTGCCTGACAATTGCGTTTCCTGTACGAGTAGTTATTCGTCCTAACTACCACATTTTATGTTGGAAGATAAATTCGTATTAATTGATTAAGTTTTTCTTAAAGGATTTAATTAATAATTCAGATCGCACCTACCCTTCAGAAAACCAGTTTATGAATACGGGATGCTGTTCCACGAAAAGATAGATTCAATCTGTGCTCGTTCCCTCACGTTTTACATTTGAGGAATTAAATAATAAGAATTTTACAAAGTCTTATTCATGATATGACTATTTTCCGGAATGGATAAGGGTACTAACGGCGACGACAGAATTCAGACTATATCTGCATTACTGCTACCTAAATTGCTATCGCTCGTTGCAATTTCGGTTTAGACATTGATTTTTAATTTTATACCGTTAACCTACATACCAGTAGAATAATTTTAGTATAAAATAGCTAGTGATATATCTTAAGGATTCGACAAGCAATATTTTAATCAAAAATATAAATAAATACTTTCATGTTATTTAGACGTCAGAATCAGCACACTTGTCAAATCTTTCTTTGCAACTCAAATGTCTATTCCCTGGGCTTCAACGCCCTCTTAATCATTAAACATCGTAACCCTTGCGCGAACCTACGCGAAAAACGTAAGTTAGTAAATACTTCATAAATTCCAACAAACAACTCAGATCAATGTAGATTGGCATAATTTACTGAATTGGAACCTTCAAGGCTACGCCTATCAAGTTACGGCGGAGACTAATAGTCCTAATAGAGTCTGTTTCTAATCGACCTGTCATCTTTTGTCTTCATTTATTTCGGAGTAGCACGGAGAGACAAAACACGTTTTACTGTGTTGCGGAATTTAAGTATTTATAGTTATATGCTTGTAGTCTACCGGGTGGACAAAGAAATATAATCTTGGGGGTTTAGAATTTTTTTTACAAAAAAAAAAAAACAGACGAAACTTTTTGAAAAATTCTTATTACCATCAAACTAACCTGCTGATAGAGGACCATTCAAACAAAGTTGGAAATCTTTCAAACTACAAGAAAACTGTCAAAAATGATCTGTGATAAGAATCTCGACTTTTTGACAGTTGATAGTATATACGACAGTCGATGTATGTAAAGACTTGTATCAGGAATGAAATGTACATCTAAGAATTATGTTAAATGCAATGGAATGACGTGCTGCCAGATCTATTACCTGTATTAAAAATTATCTACAAGAAAATAATTCTTAAATCTAAGACTTAACAAAGTCAAGGCAAGACTTAACAAGGTCAAAGGCGGCACCCTGTATATGTTTGTCTACGCTAGTAAAGTCTATTTGTTTAGTCGGACGAGGTTCCAAAGACATGTTTATGACTCCGCGACAACGGAGTCCAATGCCATTACATTACGATTTACGAAGCAGAAGTTCAAGGCTCGAATGACATAATAAGCATAATAATTGCGATGTTGTGCCTGCAAACCACGATGCAAGAGCGGGGCGCGGTAACTGCGACTGTATAGTGAAGATTTTTTTTTCTTGTGAGGAAAGGCTAAGCTGAAGCATGAACATTGGGCTAATAATATTAAGTAGGTACCTACATAGGCATTATTACGAATTAGATAACAATATTAACGGAGAAAATATTATTATACCTAATGAACATAAATACCTAATGGCAAGGAAGGATTAATGGTAATGATAATGACTAGCAGAACTATTCTTACATCAGTCTCTATGGACTACTTAAGAGAACAAAGCCGCCAGACCTTCCTCAAATTCTCAAGGATGAAACTTTGGGATAATGTAGAGTTCGTATCGACGTTTAATGTCTGCATACTACCTTGTTCGGCCCGTCGGGCATTTTTTTTGCTATAAGTTTTTTTTTAAATGCACTTACTTACTTTCCTTACATTCTCAAGGCTAATTTTTAACCGCCTTCCAAATCTCAAGGGAAGGGGTTCTCAATTCGTCTGTATTTTTTTTTTAATGTTTGTTCCTCGATATCTCCGTCGTTACTGGACCGATTCAGAATTTTTTTTTGATTGAATATATATGCATACAGATTGGTCCCATTTTTCTCAGAACCCAGTTCTGGTGGTGGAATCCTGGAGAAATCGAGGGAACTCCTCAAATCTGAAAGGCATAAATATGGTGATTTTTATGTTTTTAAAGGAACAGCATGCATTTACGTACGGAACAGTGACATTTGGTGCAGTGGAACTCCTGATGATGGTCAGAATGAAACTCCTCAAATCTGAACGGCACACTTATAGTGACTTTGGTATTTTTATAAGAACAGCATGCACTTACGTCCAGAATAGTGACATTTGGTGCAGTGGAACTGCTGATGATGGTCAGAACGGAACTCCTCAAATCTGAACGGCACACTTTGGTATTTTTATAAGAACAGCATGCACTTACGTCCAGAACAGTGACATTTGGTGCAGTGGAACTGCTGATGAAGAGTGAGCCGTCCCTGGTTAGAGTTCCGTTCTGATAATCATTCTCATCTGTAAGTACTTCAGAATCATCCAAATTTGAAAATTGGTTCAGAAATGACGGAGATATCGAATAACAAACATTAAAAAATATACAGACGAATTGATAACATAATCCAACATTTGAAAGTATTTATCACCAGAACCCCAAAGGAAGGCGGTTTTTTTTTCTTAAAAATTATTATATACGTGTTAGAAAATACTGTTAGGAATTGATAACTATCATTGCCTAATCATTTGCGCCGGCCGTAGCTTAAGAAATTAGGGTAAGTAAATGAAGATAAAAGGACTTTCAAGCGTCTGGTAAAAGTTACAGCCGGGGGAAATGGTCTGGAAATTATGATTATCAAATCCTTACAGTTTTTTCTATTATAAATATATATAAAAATCAGCCTTGAGAATTTAAGGAAAGTTAGTGTTTAAAAAAACCTTTTAGTAAAAATGGCCGACGAGCCGAACTAGGTAATATGCAGACATTAAACATCGATACGAACTCTACATGGTCCCAAAGTTTCATCCTTGAAAAAATGAGGAAGGTCGCGGCTGTGGGCACTAGGGGTCCATACAGACGGATGAGACAGAATGGAGACCCGGCTGTGATTTCTATGAAAACTTTATATTGGATTGGAACTAATGATATGCAAGTTGCGGAAACTTTCCAAAAATATCTTAAATTTCTTGAAAAATTCACGAAACTCACGAAAAAGGGAATTTAAATTTATGAAATGGAAAGTTTCCATCCATACAATTGTCCATACAAAGTGTGGAAAGTTTCCGAAGTTTTCCTGTGAAAATTTCAGAATTTTGGAAACTTTCCGTCGGTACATCAGTAATTGGAACTGTACAGTCGGTGTATTCCGGGCAATTTTAGTTGGGTTGTGTAACACTTGTGTGGTCTTCTATTTGTGTCGGTCCCTACTTATGCACTATATAATAGTTATTAGTTTGACTGCGTTAACATAATTCTACTTATTCTTAAGGAAGCAAACAGGACAGCAAAAAGGAGTGTACAAATTTCTGCGCACGTGACACTCCTTGAGTTGCAGGCGTCCATAGGTTACGGTGACCGCTTTCCATCAGGCGGACCGTATGCTTGTTTGCCACCGACGTAGTTTAAAAAAATCTTAAGGAAGCCGTTCTCCATAAGTCGTAAAAATGAGTAACCTGAAATTAGGCAGGCACGCTGTTAGAAAGATTCTCTCGTTTCGAAGGCCAAGACTTTGGATCAATGAGCCAAAATAGTTAGTTAATTTTAGTTAGTTAGAAATTGAGTGTTATAAACGCTCCTCCCTATATAATATTTATACATACATACATACATACAATCACGCCTGTATCCCATAAAGGGATAGGCAGAACACATGAAACTACTAAAGCTGCAGTGCCACTCTTGGCAAATAAGGGGTTGAAAGAAATCGAAACTGTGACATTGCAGTGACAGGTTGCCAGCCTCTCGCCTACGCCACAATTTAACCCGTATCCCATAGTCGCCTTCTACGACACCCACGGGAAGATAGGGGGTGGTGAAATAATAATATTTATGTATGAAAGTATTGAAAGTAGTATACATATTTTTAAGCTCGGCCACCCTCTGTGCAAGCGGTTATCGCTCGTGAGTATCTCAGCATCAGGAAGTCATCTAATTAAATGTGGCTTACACTTGCGGGCTCCATGAGAGAATTAATTAAGTTTTTTTTAAGCAATCTCTGTCGTCACGTGGTGCGTGGTGACTGGTGAAGTCATTTATCATTATTAATTTTCAGCTCATGACATAATACGTGAAAAGAAGGGGTGTGATGGCAAAATTACCAAACTAAGGAAACCAAAAGTGGCTTTTTAGAGTCAGTATTTCTCCTGCCTGGCTCTCTTATTGAGCTCGGGTTAAAAAATGGCAATTAAAATATGTAGATGATACGTGTTTCATGTCCTTGATTTAGGCGGCTAATATCGCAATACCTACATAAGTGTAACATATATCCTTAACACGTTCGCGGACGCGTATTCTATAGCATACGTTTTTGTACTCCTTCTGGTGACGCGTATGCTATAGAATACGTTATTTGGTTTGAATTTCTGCGTCTGTTTGCTTAGTAATCTTCTTGTTCACAGTATAATATTATTCACCAACATTTTCTCTACCATTCACTAGAATTATAGTATGCATACTGCAACATTACATAGTTTTATCGCAGTTAAAAAATATGCTGTGGCGTCACAGATCGAGTTCACCTTTTTGTGACGCGTATGCTATAGAATACCTCTTTGTATGGAAATTTGCGCAGTAGCCCCGCGAGTGTCACCGGGAGTTGGCCCGTGAAATGTGGCCAAATTTCGAGCGCAAACGCAATTTTACGGATTGTTTAAAAAATCATAAGTAATTATTTTTACAGTTTATATATATTTTTGTGTTGCGGTTTTGTTAACAAACATGTCCACTGTCGTTTTATAATAATACACCGTGATTTTGGTTACGATAAATTAAGAAAACCGAAGCATGTTTACACCTATTATTTGAGTAATTTCCTTCGTACTTAGTCATTGCTTTGCTCATATAATTGTGAATAAACCATATTTCTGGTTGATACTGACTGTTTACGTTAAATTATATCTTTTTGAGTGAATTTTGTTGGTGTTTAACTACTTGAACTTGGTTTAGATGCTTGTAAAATAGCATATAAAGCTGGGCGAATCATCGCGTAGTGAGAGGTAGTGGATAAGTTCTACCCAGAAATCATCACACCAAATGAAGGCCTTTAGCACCTATACAACAGCAGGTTTGAACAAACATTATTCTAGTCTCAATGACGAAACGGGTGACTACAGTTCTGACGAAAGTTAGGTACTCCAAAAGAGTCTGTAGGAGATACACATTTAGACAATTCTTCTTGTACCAAAAAACTCTGTATTCGTGAACAAGCTTTATACTTTTATTTGTGGGCATCATCCCCGCAGCCAGAAATACTAAATGTTTTATTTGATATGATTCTACAGAATGAATCTGCTGTATCACCATCTATGGATCGTATGCTATAGCATACGGTGTCATATAAGATCACATTTTGACTCAGTATTGTGTCACGGTATGCTATAGCATACGGTGTCACATAAGATCACATTTTAACTCTGTATTTTGTCAGGTATGCTATAGCATCCGAATGCTATAGCGTTCCTTGTCACATAATAACCCTAATATAAGCTGTCTAAGGACAGGTATGCTATAGCAGTCGAAAAATTCCCATACAAAATATTGGTGTCCCAGAGAGGTGACTGAGCGTCCGCGAACGTGTTAATTTCGATTTAGGTTTCTTTATTGGTAAATTTATAATAAAGGATCACGTTTATACTTTCACGTTCACATTAAATTTTCATAACGTGAGATGAATAACAAAGTAGATAAATGAACTCAATTTTAAGATACAAGATAATAGAATTTAATGACAACTTGCAGCTCAAGGCTACCTCATAATGTAATGTATTGCATAATTATATACAAAGTTGCATAGATTACGTAGGATGCATGGAATCGAACATCTGTTCTGTTAGGCCATTGCACCCACTTGGTTGCAAAGAACATGACCTTGTACCTATTTCAAATATTTAGTTAACGGTTTTTTATTTAATCAGTGGTACAACACTGTTCCTTTTGGACAAAATCGGCTTCGTTCGCATCAACATATGCGGTGATTTTTAGGGTTGGATGTGCCTCTGTGCTCACAACTAGTATGCACATCAAGCACTAGAATTTGTGACAGCACTAATTAGCCAAAAGGGGAAGTGCAGTACCTACATTACAAAGGGAAAACATGATTCGTTCCTGCATCGCTGTAAAACTTTTTGTAAATTTGGTAGGAACAAATTAGACAAACATAATAATATGAGATAAACCTAGAAAAAGATACCAGGATACAGGCCATATCAGTTGTTTTTTCAACTGCCTGCCTGAATTATATAAATAATAATAATAATAATAATCGTCAACCAGGAGGCAGGGATGACCCCCCTGGCCCGCAGGACTTCATAAGGATTGAGCGAGGAATATTCCAGGGTGACAGTTTGAGTCCATTATGGTTCTGCCTATAGCTCTGAATCCCCTCAGCACGCTGCTGAAGGATTCTGGGCTAGGTTGCCGGCTTCGGAGAGAGGGTGAAGTCATCTCTCACCTTCTGTACATGGACGATCTCAAACTATTTGCACCGAACACCCAAGACCTGATGGTGCTATTGAACACCACAGAAGTCTTCAGTACCGCCATCAGAATGGAGTTTGGTGTCGATAAGTGTGCGGTTATGCATGTACAGCGGGGGGAGGTTGTAAATTCAGAAAATTTACAACTTTCTGAGACGATGTCGTTCAGATCTATCTCTGAATCAGAAACCTATAAGTACCTTGGTATGTCACAGTCGTTGGGTATTGAGGATGTTGGCATTAGACGGTCGGTGAAGGAGCGCTTTTTCAGTCGGCTCACAAAAGTCCTTAACAGTCTTTTGTCAGGAGGCAACAAAGTGCGCGCCTTTAACGCCTGGGTAATGCCTCTACTCACATACTCCTTTGGCATACTAAGGTGGACCCAGACTGAGCTGGACGCCCTGGACCGGAGGGTCCGCTCACTGCTTACCACACACCGCATGTTACACCCGCGCTCGTCTGTTATGAGATTGTACATCCCACGGAAGCGGAGGTCGAGGCTTCCTAAACGCCAAAAATCTCCACAACCGTGAGGTGTACAATCTCAGGAATTACTTCCTTAACAACGAGTGCGGGATGCATCGTGATGTGGTGGCAGTGGACGGAAACCTCACGCCGCTCTCCTTGGCGAAAGAGAACTGGCGCAAACCTGTGGTACTAAGTACTGCGGACCGCAGGGCGGTATGGGAGAGCAAGCAGTTACACGGGCGGTTCTACAAGGCCCTCACGGGACCCGATGTAGACCTGCTCGCATCGGTGAACTGGTTACGATTCGGGGACCTCTTCGGAGAAACCGAGGGTTTTGCCTGTGCAATTGCCGACGAAGTTATGATGACGAACAACTACCGGAAATATATCCTGAAGGACGGTACGGTCGACATTTGTCGGGCATGCCGCCGTCCCGGAGAGTCACTCAGGCATATCATTTCCGGTTGTTCTCATCTAGCTAACGGTGAGTACTTGCACAGGCATAATCTCGTAGCCAGGATCATTCACCAGCAGCTTGCTCTTCAATACGGCCTTGTGGAACGCGAAGTACCGTACTACAAGTACATACCTGCGCCAGTTCTCGAAAATGGTCGTGCCACGCTCTATTGGGATCGATCTATTATCACTGACAGGACTATTGTAGCCAATAAGCCTGACATTGTCATAATAGATCGATCGCAACGCCGGGCCGTGCTCGTCGACATCACCATCCCCCATGATGAGAATCTCGTGAAAGCCGAGAAGAACAAGTCCAGTAAGTACCTAGACTTGGCTTACGAGATAACCGCCATGTGGGATGTTGATTCGACGATCATTGTCCCGATAGTCGTTTCAGCGAACGGTCTCATAGCGAAGAGTCTCGACCAACATCTCGAGAGACTCTCGCTAGGTGGATGGATCAAGGGCCAGATGCAGAAGGCAGTGATCTTGGACACAGCGCGGATAGTCCGACGGTTCCTCTCTCTGCAGCCCTAACCACCGGCAGCTTGGGCCCTGCCCCGCTGCTGGCGGCACCCTAGGTTAGGTTTTTTATAATGTGTTTATATATTTTGTATTGTTTTGTATGTGGTTTTGTATTTTACTTTTATAATCATATTATAAGTAGCCTAACTTAAGAAGAAAGATAAATAAAGAGAATATAATAATAATAACTTTCTGCGTGGTTGTATGTATTATTCTGTGTCAAATGTTCCATTACATTGGCCTAATGCTCACTATTTTTGATGATTATGATGAAGAATCACCATACTATAGTGGCTACTATATCGATCGCAGTGGCTACAGGTGTTCTTTGTTTTGGCGCGGTCATTCACCCAGGAGGGTCGTCTGCCGCGCCCTTGTGATTCGCCTCTGCTGCTACAAAATGGTCTAAGCTACTCAAAGGAAAACATCGCTTAGGTCGTTTCAAAATGGCGTGGTCTGTATGTCCGGGCATGCGCAAATATTTTCAACTACTACGCGTTAGCTGCGGCTTAAGTAACCCTAGTTTAATTGTAGTAACCTGCACCATCAGTTTAATTATTCATTTACTTTTGTATTTTGTAACGGCTGCGCAGTGCGCACTATTAAGGGAGCGATATAAAATTTATAAAATGCAGGTATCGAATTCCGCATAAGTCTAATCAAAACAAACATCGTGAAACAGGATTATCCTGTTCCTTTATTATGATTAAATTTTAATATTTAACGTGTTCCATGGAATGCGAATTGGGCCTTAAAACAATCAGAGTCAGGCAGGAGAAATGTCAGTGTTTGTATTCTAAATTTTTCTTAGGTTCCTGATTATGATATCTTAAATATGATAAATAAATACTTAAATTTCACTATTAGTTATTTGAATATAACAAAACGCCTGTTTTATTTATGAACATTCTATTTGATCAATGTAAATGTTCATCAAAACAGTCAATAGTTATCCAGCTTGAGTGGTTGAATCGCCTAAAAAAGTGTGAATAGCTAAGCGCATATAACTGGTTTATACATGACTGGCAAGAATTACTAATGTTACAATCCGTTTGAAATACATTACGAACCGTCACTTTCAGAACTTCCTATCTCATCCATACTCAATAGCAATTTTTCCCTTACACGAGGAATGTACCTACAGTCAGAATCGAATATACGGTGACAGCCCAATTTATAAGCTCATATCGTAACACACCTTTCTTACCATAATAATAAAGATGTGTTCCGGTGTATTTGGCGCTTTGGTTACAATATACCTATTCGCTGCTGAATGTACAGTTAAAGCGATTCCCTGCCAATATTTGAGTACGGTAGCGTGCTCAAAAGGGCAATATGTATACTATATATATATATTGAGATACCTACACCTTATTCAATTCAGAATCGAGTTTTCGTTTACATGGCTGTGTAGGATGTTTTTGTAATATCCGGTAAGATATGAGCATCAGATTGACTACTTCGATCGAACGGAAGATAAGTTGCTTTCGAAAGCTCGTATTACACTAGAGGTTTTTTTTGGAAAATGCACTGTATTACACGGATATCATGTTTGATTGTAGAATTTTATGTGAATCAGTTTAAAAATAGACTAGACAAGCACATCACATCTACAACTCGGCTATGATTACTGTCACAATGATCACTGGATACAGGCTATATCAGTTCTTTAACTGCCTGCCTGCTTATTAAATAATAATAAATAAAATAAATTTTACTATTAAGTGCCACATGCGGTGGTCGAAGTTATGGAGTGAAATGTGTTGCATAACAACTTGCATAATGATCGTCCAATGACGGAGTGATTGAAAATGCTATTTTTGTTTTTATGCGATAGCTTTTGTAAGCTTCATGATTTTATGGTAATAGGAAAGTGGATCGGATTTGTGTAGGAGAAGTGAAATCTACTTTATGTTGTAATCTTCTATTCAATAGAAAAGGTAAAAAGTAATCGGCGAACTGATCAGGTACATAACATTAAATACGGCAATAGTAACCAACTAATATACTAAGTAATTGGCTATCGCCACATTAATTAATTCCAGATTTCTTTATACATTAGGCATTCTAAGATTATTTAAAGTTTATACACAACACTAAACGTAAAAAAAAAAATAATAACTACTTAACATCAGAATAATACGCGATCAAGTGTGATCCAGAGAGTAATGTTGTTTTTGTTATTAAATTTTTGTTTTTGTTTTTCCTAGCCTATAATTGTATCCCACTGCTGGGCAAAGGCCTCCCCTTTCTTCCGCCACTCATCACGATTTGCCGCCTGCTCCGGCCAGTCGCTGCAAAATGCGTCGAGGTCATCCCGCCATCTTTCTTATTACATTAAGACGATACGGTAGGGGTCAATTCTCCATACAAACGATCTCGACTATTTCCTCCCTGGTTTTTGAAGATAGAGCAATGATTTTTTCAACACAGATTGTTATTATTTTTATCTGTGTCGGACCGTTTTGATTTTTTTGATATTCTGCTTTTTAAAGATTCTAGAGCCAATGAAAATTTTCCAAAAACGGCCTTTTTCGTTGTGGCGCAAAAAAAGGTGTGATACTCAAGATTGGTAACAATTAACCATAAAAGCTAAACGGTCCGACATAGATTATTTCATTGTTATTCAGATTCTCAAATTTCGTTCCAATTGATTAAGTTTTGAAGGAGGAAAGAGTTGAGAGCAGAACCTCGATTTTAAAGATTTTTTTGAAATATCTTTTGACTGAGTTGTTCTTAATGAACAATTTTTTTTCGATAAATCTAGTTAATAACAGTTGTATATTTAACTGAAATTCCCAAGTTGAAAGGGGGGCTCCTTTCCATTTTAGCATTTTCGTTACCGTATCCTCTTAAATTTAAAATGTTTTTGTATCATACACGATAACATTTGACGCCCATATGCACTGTGTCAGTGCAAGTGACTTTCTTAACAAAACGAAGGAAGTGATTAATATTACAACACTTACATCACAATGCACCAGCCGGCCACTGAACTTATCGTTTCCGGTCTGCGTCTTGCTTACGCGACGTGGTATTTTGGTATGATACTCGAGTTAAAACCTTGTTACTGAGAAATGTGTAGAATTCTATTGGACAATTGTTACTAATAGAAACAAGGTGACACGAATTTGATTTTAGTTCTTAATAAAAAAAAAAAGTATATCAAACTACGAATACTACGAATACTACGAATACTAATACAATAATTTAAATTTTAATATACCACCACATAATAATTATGTACCTAAATCAATTGTGACGTGTATTATAAATAGATGAGTATGAGTATGAGTATGGGGAATCGGTGCCATTCGTTACTGACTCTTTGCCCAAATACCCGATGACATAGTCTTGAGAATCTTGAGCCTATAATGAGCACACTCTTGGAAAGAGGTATACGAAATTACTTCAAAACCATGAGGCTCATCTTTTTTTTTATCTTGTCGGGAGGGAGCACTATGTACCTACTGTGCCCCCAAATTACTGCTATATTTTATGTAATCAGATGTCTATTTAAATTTTCATAGTCTAATCATTAAATAACTCTCTATCTCGCGATCATGTCAATTGAGGGCATTTCATATCTTTAAATAGAAGGAAACTGACCCGACTCAATAGTGATTTGATTCAGCGTTAGGTTAGATTCGATCTGAAGGTGCGATTTATTTTAATGCATACATATAATAGGTAATAGAGCTACTTTATAAATTGTAATAGCAGTTGGGTACCTAATACGAACATTAAACACGTCTAAAATTAGGTTAGATATGATGTTTCTGTCACATTACGTAACTTCTGACACTGACATATCCTATTCTTATCGTAATTAGAGTTTATTTTTGACAAATATTAAAATCCGAATCAGTCAAAGTCGTCAAAAACCTTCGTGTTATAGCCAGCTACTGTTATGAGTGTTATGACAGATGTCGGTCACGTAAACAGCGTGCGCACGCGTTTGTTTGGAGCCGCGTATGCGTTCTCGGAATGGAAATACTTGGGAATTAAGATCTAGATAAGGCGAAGCCACGGCGAAGCTTTATGGTAACGCTTCAGGTTTTAGCTTCTATTTGAGAATACGTTATTGTAGATAAATGCAACTTTAAAATATGTATGACAGACGGGACGAAAACAAGCTTGGAATATTCCTTAAATTATGTAACATGTGAGTTAGGAAAAGAGAAGAATTTATTTTATATTTATAAATATTACAGAATATAAGATGTGTGGATTCTGTGCTAAAGTATTATAATCAAGAACTTGAAATTTAGGCGAACTATGTTAAAAATGGTTTGTATGATTGAAGTTTTAAGTCCTGTCAGCTAATAAACATTAAATTTAGATAGGTACATAAAGTATTAAACATAAATTAATACTTACATATAAAATCAAATAATAACCTAGAAGCCTCACATACTTCTAAACCTAGACAAAGTTTTGTCGAAGGGATCTCTCATCGAACCTAAATCGACAGCATTATAAATAGTGCCGACGCATTGATGGTGGCGGTGGCACCCATTATGAAAGTGTGAGATACGACAATAGCGGGCGACATTGGACGAACGAACCCCACACTACGCCCCCATCTGTTTCCTACGCTACGGCCATTCATTCGCCTAGACACGATGGGTTATTGTGGATAAGCTTTCTTGGAATTTCGTTATCAAAATATTATTGTTTAACATACCAAGATCTCTTTAAAAAATCTCGTGTCTTACATTTCTGTGCAAAATTGCAAGATAGTAGGTATGCATCTCATACACAGATACCATTTTTTTTATTTGACAGAACAAGATAAGAGTTTTTTTGAAGTTTGCCGATATGTTGATATGACGGTTATTTGTTTTCTTTGCGTGGGTTTATTTTAAGTAAGTAGTATGTATTTGTAAACGGTATTTTAAGTATTAGCATTTTTTTACATGTATACATATAAGTATGTAAGTACATGATTTTAATTGAAACTACAATCCGGTAAATTTTTTTATTTTTTTTAAGTAGGTAACCAAAACTTTAGAATTGATTACTTCATAATTCACTTCACTGATACAGTCACGACTTTCAAATTTAGCTTTTTTTGAATAAATGTAGTTTCAACTATGTAACTACTTAATTATTTTAATATCGCCTAATTTTGTATTTATTATTGGTATTTGTTAATTCGTCATGTCCACGTTGTTCTACCATTACAATCCAACAGGCGCTACGGAAGACGCCGAAGTTAGCCGAAAGTTTATGTTGTTTTTTATTCCCTCTCGCTCTTTCACTTAACGAAAACATGGTGGCCATGCTAAGCTTGCAGGCGTTGCACTTAGTCGCTCGCCATAGATGGGTCGAGCGTGCTACGGACTCCGTCGATAAATATTGTTTATGTTATTAAAATACACGAACAAAGTTGTTCGCTAGCAGTTTATTTGTGAAACTAGTGCTGTTTTGTTTATAGTTTACACTTTGCAGTGTTCATTTAATAGTGCCAGAAGGATTCTAGATAAAAGTGCGTAGTCCAGTTAGAAATATGTAAGTAGATTTTAACAAATAATTATTGTATTGATTTATTTGCTGGTATTGATTTGTTTTGATTTAGGAACCTGGTCATGTTTTTTCTGGGTTCCGTATACAAATAGAAAGGTTTGTTTGGGAGATAGTGTGAAAGTTGTTTATAGCGGATGTTATTGTTATTAGGTACAAAAGGCGGCTATTGACTTGTGGGCCTTGTGGCCTAGAATCAAATGTGATCTTGTGCGATGCAATTTATTAAAGGAAAATAAATAACAGTAGGTAAAATTTAGGGATAAGGGCGCAAAGGTTAACTCATAACTGTTTTAATTAAACATGTCAACAAAAAAATATTCTTTCGTAAACTAGAACTTTCCTTTGCTAATCCGCGAATAGATAACGTGC
Organism: Leguminivora glycinivorella; assembly: GCF_023078275.1. Lineage (NCBI taxonomy): Eukaryota > Metazoa > Arthropoda > Insecta > Lepidoptera > Tortricidae > Leguminivora > Leguminivora glycinivorella. The sequence continues at coordinate 9,853,981 of NC_062978.1, forward strand.
AAGTCAATCAGTGCTAACCTGTTATAATTACTTGCGTATTTTTTACATGCAATTAATTTTCCCACTCTCCCACCGCAAAAATAAAAATAAATACGCAAATAAATATAACAACCCACCACCAAAAATACAAAACTCACCCTGACCTTTGAGTTTTGTATTTTTGGTGGTGGGTTGTTATATTTATTTGCGTATTTATTTTTATTTTTGCGGTGGGAGGGTGGGAAAATTAATTGCATGTAAAAAATACGCAAGTAATTATAACAGGTTAGCACTGATTGACTTGCACGTTATCTATTCGCGGATTAGCAAAGGAAAGTTCTAGTTTACGATTAACATGGATTTCCGCAAAGTAACGCCTGATTCCATCGATTAAAATATTCTTTGTCAATAAAATATGCAATAGGTACAATTTGAAAAAACTTTTTGGTTTTAGTTCTCTGAAATCAAAAACTTTCATTGCGCTTGTAATAGTAGGTATGTCTACAAATTATTCACTAGAATTTTGGAGGATAAAACCGCCGCGAAGAAACTTGCATAAATTCGCGAAAAAATTCAATGAAGGTTATGTGAAAACTGTGAAGTCAACCCTAACCCGATTTGCCAATGCTAAGGATACACTGAATCGTCATGTTTTCATCTGTAATTTGGGACAATAAACGCGAAAATGAGTTTTGTATTTACAAATGTATATTAGCTAGAACGAAGAATGAATGTAACTTGAAGTACTTGAACAGTCATTGATTACAAATGAATAAATAACATGAACATAAATTTGGTATCCCGGGTCCCGTAAAAAAAAAGACTACGTGTTGGCTTCGGTTCCGCGCACGCTTCCAAAGTTCTGGAAAGGTTGAACATTATTTGCAGAAGATGATAGATACTTTGTGTTTAAGACGCAACAGGAGTGGTCGTTTCAAGATGCAATATTTATTCATTATAAAACATATTTGTCATACAATTAGAAAACCGGTAGGTATCAGCCTATCAAAGAAATTATAACTGCGTGCTGCCCTGATGTTAAATCGCCCATTATGCGTTAGAAAAGAGCAACTTATTTGTTAAATATTTCATAATTAACGTGAGAAGTAGAACAACTTAGCTCTAATGATCAATATTAACGTTGATGCGCGTACAATATAATATATAGGTATGTATGATATGTATAATATGTATATAATATGTATGATATGTATGTATGTCAATGTAATGTGTATAATAAATATCTATACAATATAGTTCCTAGTATTGTAAGGAATTTTACGTTTTTATGTCATGCCTTTATCTCCTTTAGTGACCCGACCAAACAAAATCCGGGGATGAGACCTCCCATATACTCGTAGAACCACATTTTGGGCCAAACCACAGGCCAAAACGAGTCGTGATCACTCCTAACCTGATTCCGATCGAAATTATCTCAAATGATAAATATTACAACATCTTGACTACAAATAGAGTCCTACACTTGAAAGCGCTGGTGGCTTAGTAGCGGTAAGAGGGTGCTTCAATCCGGAGGTCGCGGGTTCAACCCATTGGTACGAGCAATGAGATTTTCGGAACTTCTGTGCAAAATGTCACTTGATATTTGGGGGGCACTTTTAGGTGGAGATCATCGCGAGGAAACCGGACTAATTCCAATAAGGCCTAGTTACCCTTTGGGTTGGAAGGTCAGATGGCAGTTGCTTTCGTAACACTAGTGCCTACGCCAAATCTTGGAATTAGTTGGAGCGGCGTTGTCACAGCGGATCCCAGGCTCCCATGAGCCGTGGCAAATGCCGGGGTAACGCAAGGAGGAGGATGATGATATCTAGAGTCCAACAATTTTAATGGCATATGAAATTAATATGAAATGATCAAATGAGGAGTGTCTTTTCAAAAGGGCTTATTTCCATTTTTTCTTTTTTTTAAACTATGAATGCAGTTTTTCTTAGTATGGAAAATTACGCGTTGTTTTGAGATAAAAGTTCAAAAAGTCTCGCCTTGATCTTTAAAAAAAAGATTAACACCAAAGTTTAGAACACATTTTGAAAAATGTGTTATGATTATTCATGTGGATAAACCAATGTATGTATTACAACAACATTCATATCAACTAACGTTAATAAAAAATCCAAAAATAAAATATAACTATTTTATAATAATAACATTTACGCTACAAGGCCACAACAAAAGGGCTTAATTCCCAAAAGTTCGCATCAAAAGTGCTTAATTCTCAAAAACATATGGTAATTAAATATTTATTTAGGTACACATGTTATGTTTGATGTAATCATAGCATTAACGTCAACTTACAATATTACAATTTTGCAAATTAAATATTAATTTCAAAATCAATACAGTGGAATTATGTTTTTCTCAATTTCCCAAAAAAAGTTCAAAGTGAAAATAAGCCCCTTTGAAAAGACACTCCTCAAATGATGAATACTACTTATTAGGAAGCTGGTTATTGAATTCTTTGCTGTACTTACACGAAACTTGATGTGGTGAAAAACTAATTTAATTTACAAAGGCAAAGGCGTTATGGAGCGGCAGGCGTTACTCAGTTGTCATCTGCAGGGTTAGCACAGGATTACCGCGAGAGTATGTCGCCGCGAGATAGACTACCCGTTCTTATGTCATTAATACAGAAGAAGACGTGCCATCTACCTCGCGGCGACATACTCTCGCGGCATTCATGTGCTAGGCCTACTGAGCATCATATACTGATCAAATCATAATTTCCATTAAACTAATTGTTCTGACAACCATGTCACATATTCCCCTTTCAACAATAAATGGAACGGCGCTTCATAAATCAGTGAAATTTACAGCCGTCTCAAAAATAGGCTGAAAGAGCATTAGTGCGACTAGTACGAGTCTCCGGCGTTACGGTAAATTCAACGTCTCGTAATGGTGTTTTGTTTACATGTCAGCCGTCTTTACTTTGCTTTGTGTGTAAATTGTAAATAGGTCTACAGTGGGTGTACGTTAGCGTTGATTAGGTTAGCTCTTAGCTAAGGACCACCATAATTATTTGTAGGATATAAAACGAATTGCAGTTATTGAATTATCGACATATTAATAGTAACTATCTAGCTTCACATTTAAACTGTTACCGCTTTGTAATAAATAAACAATAGGTATTGAACAAAATCGGCTAAAAGTTCATTAGTCACCGTTAGGTAACTTATTTACCTAATCTTTATCGAACAAAAAACACAATTCACATTAGGCGAACTTAATGCTATAAGAAATTCTCTACCAGTAAAGCTTTGGGCAAAGCAAAGCATTGTACAAACCAAACATATTTCGTCTCTATAGTTTGATTTTCTCCCTAGGTACCTCGAACTAGTAATGTAGAAATTGCAGAACATTCCCAAAAAGCGGAAACATTCTTGAGAATGTTCGCAGAACATTCTCGCAACATGCAATTTATTATTTAAACAAGAGAATATACTTGAAATAATGTTTAAATGGGCATAATATAAAACTATATGTTATTATAGGTATAATATTGTCTATTACAGTTAGCTATTTTGTTGATAAGTGATAAGTTACCTAAATTCTCACTATAAGTTGCTTAAATTCTCACTATACTTCAGGGAACATTTCGACTTTCAGACTTCACAGTTTTAGTCCTGACTTTTTTAAATTAGGTACCGAACTATTATTTCTTGATGCCTGTTTTTGGTCATGCCAATATATGTATACAAAAAAAAGAAACAAAATAAAAACAAAAAGATAGCTGTCAGGATCGAACCTGAGAACATCGGCATACGAAGCCAGCGCACTACCACAGGACTACGTCTTGACTTGCTGAGCTTGACGAAATTATGGTATAAACTACGAAGTTACTAAGTATTCTGATAAATTCTCGTTCTCGAGAACATTCTCAGAAGTTACCGAAAATTCTCATGAGGAATGTTCTGCAACTTTGGAAACTTCTCGACCGTGCATTGCTACCTCGAACTGAACTGAATACATCAACTAGTGTACTGTATTACATTCAATTAATAATTATTCAATATTGTTTTCTCATAATATTTGTACACGCCATTGTTATAGTCGTGTGTTTGTTACAGTATGCATTGTGGCAGTGAGAATTTTGTTACTTCCTTATACGAGACAACAGTTGAATTCCTTTTCGTAATAAGTGGTAATAATAATAAATTGAGCCTATAATTAGACGTCCCACTGGTGGGCACATGCCTCTCACGCATGAGAGGGCTCGGACTAGGCTGTCCCTACGCCAGGCCAATGCGGATTGAGAACTTCACAAACACCTTTGATTTTCTTCGCAGATTTGAAAAGTGACCAAGGCCTCTGGTATCTGAGGCTGGAATCGAACCAGCATACTCTGCAATCGCGGCAGATGCCTGTTTATCCGCTCGGCCACCCAGGTCACAGTTGCTGCGGGCCGATTTTTGAGTCTCACGCATTCGAATTCAGAAAATTATCACTGAAAATAATAGGCAAGTCACCGTTATCAACCAGTATTTTAGTGACAGTGAGACTCAAAAATCGGCCCCCTGAGGTTGAAATTATCTCTCATATGAGTAATCTATACAAGGACTCGTAGCGCCCTCTGACCATCCCTGGGGTAGAACGGTATGGTTCTTGCCCCTATTTGTGAGATTTAGGCCGGCAACAGACAGTCTTAAAAATTCATAATCTTAAAAAAAAATTGTATGCAAATTGACAGTTCAAACTGACACTGAAACTGACAAACAAAACAAACTGAAACTGAACTGACAGATCTGTCAGTGTCAGTTTGCATACAATTTTTTTTAAGGTTATGAAAATTAAGACTCGTCTGTTGCCGGCCTTATTCAGGTTTCCTTAAGCTAGTGGTAAATTTCAAACTACATTTCGTACACGTTATGAAAAACTCATTGGTACGAGCCAGGGTTTGAACCCGCGACCTCCGGATTGAAAGCCGTGTGTCATAATAATTATATGACCATATCCAGCATGTACTCGTAATAGTCAATAAATAATGTAATCATTGCATAGGAAAACTGTATTGTATTGATCTAATATAATAATTAAGAATGAACGACATTTGGCGAAACAAAGAAGTGATATATCGGACCATAGATGCCAATATTGCAAAAAAACAAACTAACTCTTTCTCAACTCCAACAAGTGGAATAACCCCCCCGTCGACAAAAGTTACGACTGCATAATCTCGATGCTAACGAAAAGTTAGCGCACGCATTTAGCTAAAGTTATACATTGTCGTTGCCAAAGAACATTGTGCTCCTAACAATGATATGAGTTTTGTTTTTTAAGACGATACGGTAGGGGTCAATTCTCCATACAAATGCTCTCGACTATTTCCTCCCTGGTTTTTGAAGATAGAGCAATGATTTTTTCAACACAGATTGTTATTATTTTTATCTGTGTTGGACCGTTTTGATTTTTTTTATATTCTGCTTTTTAAAGACTCTAGAGCCAATCAAAAATATCCAAAAACGGCCTTTTTCATTGTGGCGCAAAAAAAGGTGTGATACTCAAGATTGGTAAAAATTAACCAAAAAAGCTAAACGGTCCAACATCGATTATTTCATTGTTATTCAGATTCTCAAATTTCGTTCCGATTGATTAAGTTTTGAAGGAGGAAAGAGTCGAGAGCGGAACCTCGATTTTAAAGATTTATTTGAAATATCTTTTGACTGAGTTGTTCTTAATGGACATTTTTTTTTCGATAAATCTAGTTAATAACACTTGTATATTTATCTTTCCATTTTAGCATTTTCGCTACCGTATCCTCTTAACGCCTGCTGGTTTTCGAGAGAGTACGCGAAACTTCAAAAGTTGATAATTACTTTTAGTTTATTATTTCTGCTGTATAATTTTTATGATCGAGTGGATAACGATGAAGTTGAGCCTATTATAGCCGTGAAGAGCAGAGTCCGGCGCATAAAGCGCAAATCACGCCTGAATACCGACCCAACCCTTACTAGAGGGTTACCAGGAACTTGACCGCTTTAATTACATTTGTGGTTCTAAACAAAAATAAAAACAAAGACATGTTGGTATCTCTAACACAAACAAAAACAACTCTTAAACTGGTCACGGCTATAAACATCTTAAAACTCTTAGATCACAATCACGTAAGCATGACATCACGTCCCTATCCGTCAGCCCCTCCACGAAATATCGCAACAACCGACATCTCCCCACGACCTGGCAACCCTGCGCACTATTTGCAGAACAATGCAGGCTTGATATGCGCACGCCGGGAAAGCGCGGGAGGGAAAACGTGCGCGGAGCCGTCCGCTCAGTCTAGGCCCGCGAGCGCGACCGGCCGCGCGAACCCCGCGACGCAAGCGCCCTGGCGCACGCCGCGCGCCGCGCGAAACGCGGCGTAACCTTCCTCGAATCGACCGAGGTAGGCAACACTGCCGCCGAAACCGAAATTCAGTGTCAAAAGGTTGGTGAACCCTGAACCTAGAGTGCACCTAAAACAAACCCCCGAAATACGAAATTTGCTCGCCGGCTTCGGTGACATCTGTTGTTACGACGTGCGCTCGTAATTTCCTCGTGCCCTGGTACTGTCAAACGTGAAATCGTTTGTTAATTCCTATCGATGTGCATGTCTCTGTACTGTTGTGTTGATCGGTATCAAGAAATCGATGTTCGGTAAACGAACGGCTTTGTTGTAACACATTTGATTTTTTTTTTTTTTTGTCAATCACAAATTCATGGGATGTAACTATTGCGGCGGTATAATGTAAACCATAAACCACACATAAGTCATAATAAATTAAATATGTATCTACTGATGAAATAGACAATATTAACAATAAATTTGGTCTAATTTCAAATGTAGAACTAACATCAGCGCACAGAAAGCGTCCAACACAAAACGAGAATAAGAAACCAGGAAATCTCTCCACAAACTGCCTCAGATCTCGGTATACCGCTCATAAAGAGAAAATTGTGACCTACATTCGCGTCTTAAACTGAATTTATACCGCGAAATGTGCTCGCTAGGACAAGAGTCCATGCCAAGTGGTCCCATGTCACGCATTAGAAATATCGCCAGCATCATGCTTGGAAACGTCGATGACAAGATGAGATCATCTTATGCAAATGACACATACATGCAATAAATAAAATTTCTACTTATAGAATTGCGCTACCTATAATTTTTACTATTATTTGTAAATGGCACTAAACGCCATCATTTTTGGAACTTCCTCTTTTCCGCACTTGTATCGCAATGTACTTTTTTAGTGCACAGCAATCGTAACATACCCTTAATTAGTTTCATAAACATATATAGGTACACGTAAACTTTAACTGAAATTATTCCTTACACTCAAAACTGTAACTTTTAAGTACGCCTACGCTTTTTAGTATGTATTTTGCACATGAAGATGAGGACCGACATTGTCAATATTAAGGAGGTACCTCCCAAAAACAAAGTCTAACTTGATGTTTTTGCTTTACTGTGTTAGGCATGGAATACCATATACCTATAAACCCCAACTCAAAAACGTAATATGTAATATTGATAACTATTTGCCTACTTAGTTTTCCATTTAACTCGAGCTAAATAAAACATTGGAAGAGTATTAATTCAGCAGAAACAATAGCGAGCGTTTCAGCAAAATTAAATACGATCTCCATTTATACTGAGGTCGATGTTATACAGAAGCCGACTCAATTGCATTTTAAAAAGAGTTTATTATTAGTCAGCGCCTACGTTCAATAAGCAACAGGCAGGTGAAAATAATGAAAAACTTTTTGAATACCACTCTCATCAACGCATCAGAACTCATAGTAGTAGCTTTATTTGACGTTCATATGCGCATTGTAATATGCCTACTTGAAAAATAAATATTTCATTTTCATATTTTCATTTTCATTTCATACCTGTATTCCTCTTGAAATAATACAGACATACAGTAGCAGCGCGGTAATAACATGAGCTAGGAACCTTTTTATAATTATTATGTTAATTTTATCTAAGCTTAATCCTTTGAAGCGAGTTACACAGCGCGCGTAAAAGGTATGTTCCAGACGGATAGCAACACCTTTTAGCGTTATTTTTATCGTTTAGGGCGCTGCGGCACGTTCATGCCGCTTGATGAATCAGGGCGGTAAATTTTTACTATGTAATAATCATGGAATATGATGGTGCCTTAAATGGGTACAATCTCACACAAATCGACAATTCGTACGTAATTGCTTGGAATGTGGGACTTTAGGTAAAGATATAATTTTGTACGGTCGACTACAAAGAGATGTATACACTTTTTCACCTTATTGCATTGTAATAAGGTGAAAAAATGGATACATCTCTTTGTAGTCGACTGTACCATTGTTGGAAAAAAATTCGAACTGAAACCCCAGTTAGATACATATCTACATCATATTATTAATACCTAGTTCGTTTTGAATCCATCAGTATCCATCAAATTTGAATTAGGGGTACATTATAAGTCCACGGAAAAGGGAAATTGCAATTTTATTGTACACATTACGCACGGCTCGCTAGTAGGTTTTACAGCTGCCGCTTACTGAAATAGGTGTATGAGTGCCCAAATCTCTACTAACAGTGGTGAGGGTTCACTTTATTTACACAATGTCATTAATTTGAGAAAAGCCACGTGTAAGCAAATATTAATTAACTTTTGCCGGAATGAGCCAAGCAACAAGAAGGTATAATCGTGGACGGAAAAGCTTGGAACACAATTTTACACTGTATCATTTTGTTTGGATTAGTTTTAAGGTGAACATATCAAAAACCCTAAGAAACAGATAAGCCTTTTTATGTTTTATCGCTTAAATATTGAAAACTACGCGGTTTAACGGTATTACTACGCAAAATGAAAGCTGATGATTTTCTACAAGTTTTATTGAATCAAGTTTTTCTAATATCCTGTGTAGAGGTTCTCTATTTTATATTATCGACTAGAAGCGATTAGGCGATTTCACGTGGGCATTGAAGGCGTGCTAAATCATATAAACGACATATCCATAAGGTGTATTCGGGTAATGCCGCTAATTGGATAATTCCGAAATTCTAATGATAATCACCCGTGATTCCATAGTAATAAGGGTCTTTTTCGGGCCCTTTTCGGAATTTACCGACGGTTTTTGACGATCGGAATTACCTGAGTACACCTTACTAATATTATAAATGGGAAAGTGTGTGTGTCTGTTTGTCCGTCTTTCACGGCAAAGCGGTGCGACGAATTGACGTGATTTTTTAAGTGGAGATAGTTGAAGGGATGGAGAGTAACATAGGCAACTTTTTGTCTCTTTCTAACGCGAGCGAAGCCGCAGGCAAAAGCTAGTTTTTTAAATATTTTAACTCTTCGATAAAGACATCATGAAGAAAACAGACTACACAATATTTACATATTATGGACTAGTTTTCTCTCTATCTTAGAAGGGAAGCCGGTAACTTATGATATTGACCTACCTTTTTAAAAAAATAGTAATTAGTTATTATTCTTGTTTGTTAGATTACCAAAAGAAAGCGTTAAGGAAGAGAAAGCTAAGGAAGACTGCGGTTATACAAAAATATTTATCATGAAAATTATGTATTTTTTTATCCGTCCCAAATTATCCTAGACAGTAAACGCGCAACAAAAAACATACATACACTGAACCAACAAACTAAGCCCATATTTTCGATTTCCTAATTACTTCGTCTTCGATTACGCAACGCATCAGGGAGCATACTCGGTGTCTCTTTCATCGTGGATTGAAAACAAACCCAGTTTTGTTTCCGCTCTCGTTGCTATTTGCGGAAACCGATGTTGGAGCAACTGACAAGAAAAGTTTCCACAAGAGGTACACCTATATGGGGCTTTATTAGAGTTTTTGTCAGTGGAGAGAGGCAAATTTTGTTACTTTGGTCAGACAGCAAAAAATCAGACCAAAGCAGGGAAGTTGTCTTCACTTCTACCTGAGACTTGATGCAACTATTACCAGTAAAACCTGTGAATCCGTGATCGGAATGCTGAAGTAAAGATATATAGCTTATGAACGGGGTCATATTTACGGAACATAACGGGGTCCTGTACGTGACAAAAATCAATAACTAAATGGAAAATGAATCACGTTTGTCATTAGAACTTTATGACTTTTATAAGGCTTCAATTTCCAAGTATTTTCTATGGTCACGAGGCACTCTTAGCTCTTGGAACTAAATGACTACATGGCGAAGGAGGATTTATATCGTTATTCATAAATTCTTGATATTTTGAATCAATGTTTTGTATAATATAATGATAGTTTTTTTATGCATTAAACAATATGTACCTATTAGAGTTTTTTATATACTACGTCGGTGGCAAGCAAGCATACGCATAAGCAAAGCATAAGCATAGTTTAATTCTTATTTAGTACCTAAACACGTCCAGCGATGTTTAATTAACTTTATCGTTTTTTAACTGAACCATTACCAAAGTCGAGTACCTAATCGTTTGCTAAGTGTTAGTATAAGTTGTCTTCAGGAGTACCTACATATCGAAAGTGGTTTGCGTCGTCTGTTTGGCACAAATAAGGAGCACCTTATTTGTGCCAAACAGACGACGCAAACCACCTTTGAACCAAAAAACAAGTATTGCCTCTGAACCACAAAAACGAAACAATAAACTTTTGATAGCAAACATCAGCAGAATTTGTACATCTATTAAAATAGAATAGATATTTCAACTTTTAAAGCTCACGCCAGCTGTCGATGATAGTCGCTAAGCATCGGGCGCGCGATATATTTACAGCTAGAGTCCGACAGTTTCGGCATAAAAACATGTTTCGGCGGAATTTTTGGTTTCGGCCTTCGGCGCAAGAACTGCCGAAAATTGCTTTGTATATTCGTTTCGCTCCGCACTCGCAAAGGCTATGAATTGGAACCGGAAGTCCCCTTACCTCTTTAACCTCTTCAAATTTAATGTAGTAAGAATACGTGGTAAGTTTTATAATGATATTTTATTCGATAATATTAACATTTCAACAATTGTAAGTCTATAAAAGTTTCGCTTCTAGCCAAAACTGGAGTCAAAACTCAATCGTCGGTTTCGGTTTCAACAAAAACTTGTTTCAGTCGGACACTATTTACACCGATACGATTAAGCCACGATATGTTTACAATGGGAGGTTTACGGCTTGCGGTTACTACATGACTGACCCATATTCAGAAATAACCCGTTTATACACTATTGGAATGGAATATTTAATTTTGTATTGGAATTTTGTGTTAGTTCGCTCTTTCATATAAAACAGTTATTTATGTAAATGCTTACTGACAGACAATGCCCAAAACCGAAAGAATAACCTGGAACAATAAATGCTTCTGATGTAGAACTGTGCCAAGACAAGATTTAAAAAAATTTGGTTTGTAGTTAGAATTAATAATAGGTACCTATTTATATGGACGAAGTAGGTATCGAGCGGAAACTTAGTGTGCATAGATACTTTTTTTAATATGCCTAACGTAATATTACTTAACAATACAAGTTATCGACCTTACCATATCCATAACACTAACCATATCTTGATTCTAGATCCGCGCGTGCCCGTGAATATATCCATGCTAATATTATAAATGGGAAAGTGTGTGTGTCTGTTTGTTTGTCCGTCTTTCACGGCAAAACGGAGCGACGAATGGACGTGATTTTTTAAGTGGAGATAGTTGAAGGGAAGGAGAGTGACATAGGCTACTTGTTGTCTCTTTCTAACGCGTGCGATGCCGCGGGCAAAAGCTAGTAAACAATAAATGGTTCCTTAGCTTCACTAACAGTCTTATGTCACTCGATAGTATATTACAAATCGGCCTTATTTTTTATAGGATAAAGTTCACTATCAAGATACCGTGAAACATCAGATGGGATAGTAGGAAAGTTATCACAGGAGTAGAAAAATGATTCAGAGTAACATAAAACAAAAGGGCAGATAGCTACGACCTACATGCATAAATGGTATAGACATAGGTCACACCTACAATGTATACATTGGAAATGGTCGTCAACTGAAGAGGGCAGCACTTTGTTATGGTGTGTGAAGTATCAATTATATCAATGACATCAATTTAAGCTTCCGATTCACACCTAAAGATGTCCGACCTACCAACTCGCACGGTTCCCATAGTAAGATTCTACATTACTGATAGGACTGGGAACGCGCACAGTTTGCTTTTAAATTTGTCCATGACCCCGCTACGCACGTTCTATGCTGTTACTCTGAACCATGTATTTACTCCAGTGACATAACTACACACTTGTAGAGCTGTCAAGAGACACAACAAAGGGCGTCTCAAGGGCCCCCGTTTCAGAGCTTCGGTCCTCTACGAATGGGCTTTCAGTTTCCTTTCGCTTGTGTTTTGATTGCGGCTTGCGGAATGGTTTGCTTAGCACCCGATTCGAAATGTAAGATACGTAAAAATTTTACCTGGATACGATATGTCTACAACTCTACAAACGAAAAAACTTGCCTTTTGACACCGACACGACATGTCGATGAGAATGTCAAATCTGTTATGTGCTCTTTTCGTTGACAAAAGTATTATTTACTTTTATCAAAATCGCGCACATGACAGATTTGACCGTCTCAACGACGATATTCTATAATTCTATCTGTATCGTACTACTTATTGATGTAGGATATTATATTTTGAATCGAGCCACTATTAGTAGGAAACATATGCACAGGGCAAAAAATCTTTTGTGTGTATATTAGGTATATGACGGATGACTGTGTGCAAGTAGGTGCTGTAGGTAACTTTACTGTAGTTACTTTGCGTAACTTTGGCATGTATGTAGTTAACATAAATTGTAATACTGCCATGTAATACATCCATAGCTGAATCGAAATTCTGACAATCCGTATATGGGACGTACTGCATTTAGGTATGTCATTGCAAAAGAATAGGTATGCTTCAATTTAACGAAGGTTGTTTTAACGAAATTGCAAAATGCATTCATCAGTTATATATATAATTATATCTGTTTTTTTACACAATTGTTTTTAGTTTATTAGTGTAGAGCATGAATATTTAATAAATTATGTAGTGCTTTACATTATAGGCATGTCCTGACAAATTATGCGTGTTTGTAATGACCATAAATGCACGTTTGCAAAAGCATATGCGATCGATAAATGCATGTTTTTATTATAAATGTGCACTGGAATAACATGTAACTATAATATATATATTATTATACATATATGTCACAACAGCCATGTGCATCAATGTAACTAAATGAGACAATTCTTATTTTTCTTTAGAAAAAAATCTTGCGGCGAATGATAAATAACAACATTGTGAGTGTGTTTAGTAAAACTTCCCACTTTGTCGGTTACCATTAAGGCGAGATTTACTTGTATCTTTATATGAATAAACTGACAAAGCGGTTTTATAGCAATCGACAAAGTGGGACGTGCTCACTCACAATTACTTAGATATTTATACTAAACTTGATGGATGCCAATTTGATATCAAAATGATATCCACATTATGTTATTTTGTCCACATTCGCCTGTACGTCTAGTTCTCTCTAAGTAATACATGATCGTGCAATAGCTAGCGTTGTAAGCACTAAGCACTGCTGATAACTCCTAATCACTTTTCATTATACTTTACCTTATTTTGATGTTCAACTGTACGTTCAAATTAGCCCCCCATTTGGAGTTCAAAGCGAACAAAGAACCGTCTTATGCAAATACCCTTGTTAACAGATTAACATTATAATTAGCCATGTCATGTCACTGCCTGCTTTGTTACGTGGGGTGTCAACTTAGTCCGCTGACCTATTAGCCTCATTACTGAAATCGATTGCAGCCCTTAGTGTTGCGTGAACCATAATACGTGCACTGCAGCTTTTATAGCTGTTTGATGTGCATGAATCGCTGTACAAAAGTAATAGACAGTTACTTTAGAAAGTATAATACATGAGACATTGCACAATCGAGACGGTTTTATCACGACACATCCGTTATTTTTGTCACACGAACATTCCTTCAACTATTTCACACACTTTTTGTGTCTCACTATTAATAAGTACCTACTTACTTAAGTGCACCTAACTTGCAAAGCGTAAACAGATGAAAATGTATTATTAGGTACGTCTAGTTTTTTAATTCCCAAATTTAAATACTACACGTGCAATTTACGTTTTTGAATGAACGCTTGATGTAAGCGGATGGCTAATAGGAATAATAAAGATCTTACATAATAGGCGGGCGCCCAGAACCGCTTACAGTAAGACAGGAAGTGGTGAACGCGCGGACCCTGGCAAAGGCCAGGAGCCACAACAACTTTAAGTAGGAGAAAAAGCTTGTAACTTGGTCTATTCGTAAACTATCGCTAACAATAAAAAGGCGTTCATCATACCCTATCGCTGCGCAAAAAACGGCCTGTAATGCCTAAGCAGTCTGATGGTTTGTTTGTAAACAAACCAGTTGCGTAAGTTAGGTAATTGGATTGAGTCGAGCCCACAATTCGCCAGCGTTCGAGGGGCGTGGGCAGCTCGCCAACTGGGTAACGGCCTTTGTTTCATTACCAGTTCTGGCCGAGTATGATTGCAGCCCCAGCGTATGCTCAATCATAGTCACCCAGTGTAATTTGACCTGCAGTATCTAAGCTGGCGTGTGATGATCAGTATGACATACATTTTTGTAGGTAGTTACTGTCAGTGTCAAATGTTTAAGGACTATATGGCACTCCATGGCTTCTTTAATCAATTATTATGTCTCATCATTGGCCACAGCATCTTTAACAGATGATTTTTTTGCAGCGTCTTTCACGAGGTATGTGCGCCGACAGACCCAAAAGCGAATTAGAGGAACTATCATGCGTCATAGGACGCGACAATTATAGTACCTACCTATTGTCCCGGAGCTGTAAGTTCCTCTTTTTGACACATGAACATGACAGCGTCCACAGATGTAAACTAGGGTAACCTAATGAAATTTTAAATTTATTTATTTAGTCATACGTATGGCAAAAACAGAAACATTCATAGGTTAAAATTAAATAAAATCCTGTAATAATATTTAAGAATATTTCGCTTACTTTAAACATAATCTAAAACGTTACATTTTTGCGGCTCTTCGTTAGTGAGTATTTTACAATATTAATTTATCACGCAGCATTTACTTAATGTCATTTATCATTCATTTTTATTTTTAAACTAGTGCTGTGGCAGAGTCTGACATTTCGATTCAAATGACATTTCAGTAAGTTTATAGAAATCGTATATTTGTTAAAGCGTCTCCTTGTACATAGGGCCTAATCGATTTAACCAATTCGTAAATAATCGCTAGATTTGGCAAACGATACGACCACATCGCAACATACTTCAAAACAAATGTGTCAAAAATGTGAACTTACAGCTCCGAGACAATATATTATGCTTACTACTGGTTGCCCATGCCCAGTTTTATTTCCTCGCCTGGTGTTGTTAGCGATTGAAATTACAACTTTTCCATCGCTATCATTCGCTCATCGCAGTTTGCAAATTTTACAATTGTCCAGGTGTCGCATCCGTCCGGTGGGAAATGCAAATTGGTTTCGATAAACTTTCACGTTGGCAAAATACGTTATTGTAGTAACTGATCAAAGGATTCCGAAGAGTCATATTTGAACTTACTACAAATAATGAGGCGGACTCCACTATCTTCGTAACGCCCACCATGCAAAATTTTTGCTAAGGAATTTAGATTCTAGTTGTAGGTACTTGAAATTGAGTTGAGTTTCATTTGTTCGAAAAATTTTAGAAACAAAAGAAATTATACTTTTTTTGTTTACATGAAAGTTAAAATTCCATTGAAACCAAATGTACATCTGATTGTACATTGGGCGGCAAGAGGGTATGATATTAATTTAATGACTCTCCGAAAGTAAAACAATTCGATGGCTACTTAGTACCTACTTACAGTACTTACTTTAGACTCGAGTGTAGGTACTCACTTTTATTAGACGTGTATAGGCGTCTGAGTATGTCATTATAGGTCTTAACTAACTTTAATTAAAACACTAAATAAACTAAATACTCGTATTAGCAGCAGTTTGATTGTAAAACACCCTGCTTTATGAAAAACTTGATTGGTTGGACTGCGTATTTTTTATACGGAGAAAGGGAACAGCTATCTGACTTCGTGATCAGGATTAAAACCCATTTAATTGAATTAAACACTCGTAAAAATACCCAAGAAGCTCTCCGTTACTGACGGTCTGCAAGTGGAGCTTCCCCATATGGCGAAACAAGTACCACAACGGGAAGTGTCCCAGTATTCTCAAGTCTCTACATAATAGAAACGTTTACAAAAAATATACTTACTGAATTTAGGCCGCTTTCTGAGCCTCCGCGAACTCTGAATTAATTCGCGCAGTGCTGTTGCACAGAGAAGCTAACCTTAATTTGTTTTTTGTTGTTTTACTTAACTTTAGTTGACTTCTAAAGAAGGGAAAATGTACTTGATTTCTCTAGTGACATGATTTGATCTCCTGCTGCATAAGATATAGCACCGTGCGCGGTAAATAAGTTGTATGTCGAGTATGTGATGCTTTAAAGCTGTCGGTTGCTTTATGTGATGAATGCAGCGTTGACCGCATGCGATCAGCGGAATGTAGGAAAAATGACATTTCTTTTAAATTTGATTATTTAATGTCCGCTGCACATTACGTACGTAATGTAAATCATGTCATCCCATGACGTGACCTCGCGCCTAAATCATAATTTTACTAAATAATATAATAAATAAAATATTCAGTTTACGACAGTCTTCAAAAAATATTTTGATCACACACTCGATCATCGATCAGTATAAATCTTCTGTTAACTTCATCTATGTAGTCTTCGCTTCTGTTAATTGTCTCCTAATTGCCCGTTAGCATAGTCAGTAGTATCAGTACTACCAGTCATCTAGAACAAAACAGTACCAGTCTTTTCGGATTGACAGTACTTAGGTGCTTAAGACATGACCAGATTGTTGCAGTTGTTAGGTGACCAATTTTTTAATGTTGATGAAATAGACCATAATTATAAGTAGGTATTCCTCATGTCTGTAGGTTTCTTATGTTAGTTCTCGTTCCACAGGTCCGCGTACGCGAGTTCTACATCGCGATGCAGCGTTGCCCCTACATCCACGAGATGAAGGAGCGGCTCCTGACCGTGGACGGTGACTCGCGGGAGAGCCCGCGGGACCCCCGCACCCTGCCCGACCCCCGCGACGTGCCCCGCGAGCGGGGCCTCGAACTTCAAGACTCCCAAGTTGGAACCATCGTCAAAGTGAGCAAACGATTTTTGTGGCATCGAAAATTAGCGAAATCGGGACCGGATCCTTCGGCCACGCAGCCTAGGGGCCCAGGCAACCTCACAATGGTTTTCAGGGGATTAGCAAGGGGGCTGCGATAAATATAGGGGCCTCTGAAATTTCCTGGAAATTAGATTCTTCCCGATCATTACACGAGTTTATAATTTGCAGCCAAGGAGACAACTTTTGACTAAGTAGGGAAGAATTTCGTCTTAGTCACGATTCAAAAGTTGCATGTTACAATTTTGTTCTTCTATTTTATCTTTAGTAGCAAAGAAGCTATAACCTAATTTCTTGTATCGTTAAAAACAGACTTGAATGCTGCTTTTCGTAAAGACGATCACCGTGTAATTATTATGATGTATGATAGACAGCACGACATTTTTAAAGAAATAAATGGCTATAGGTTTGCATCTGTAGGTACCTAGGTACCTTTGTTAGGAACACCCGCAATGGCCGCGATCATGCGAATACCAATCCCGCTATTATCTCGGAATGACAATACGCAATGGAATAAAATACCGTAAAGAGAACCGGTTGATAATGACAAAATAATAGCAGTTAACGCACGCAAGTAACCATTTCTCAAAGCTGATCCGAAAACAGGCCACCACGTGTGCCCCACTTCATAACTAACAGAATTTGTTAGTCCCCACTTTTACAAAACACATAAAACCCCATTATAGAACGTTTTATGTAAAGCGGTTATGCCATTAGCAAATTTTATGCGTAGCCTAATTTAAAGCAGGATTTTGATAGACATTTTTATTCGTTAATTAAGGTTAACCGACTGAAATGTTGTTTTTATATAATAAGGTTTAATATACGAGCACATTACCTAGGTACAAATAGTGCTAAAATGAAAACGGGGTTTCGCGCTCATTTGCTACATTAGAGGTTTTATTGTCTGTTTGCGACCCGACCTTTTAATATTTATATCATTCAATTGGTTATTTGGAAAAAATAAAACCGCCTTCAAAAATGAGCGCGTTACAAAACAAGGAGAAACTAAAAAGCAAAAAATAATAAACCTTTGAATTCAGATTTCTTATCGGATTGCAATAATCTAAACATCCAAATTATAAACAAATCAATTACTTTTGTAGTCGGTACCAGACCTGTTCATCGTTTTGCTATTCCTGTTTGCACCACCCAACCATACGCAGGCTGGTACCGACTCCAAAAATAATTGATTTGTTTATAATTTGGATGTTTAGATTATTGCAATCCGATAAGAAATCTGAATTCAAAGGTTTATTATTTTTTGCTTTTTAGTTTCTCCGTGTTTTGTAACGCGCTCATTTTTGAAGGCGGTTTTATTTTTTGTTAAAAAGTTTATTTATTTGTTGATTTTTAGTGGTTCCTATTGATATTTTATGTATCAGTCCGAATATATTATGTACAGTAGTGAAAGAATTATCCTTTAACTCCTAACCATTGAGGAGTTGACCTTCCATCATCAGCTCAGCCACATAAAGTTATCACCATCAGGCGTAAATACTGGTGTACCTTTGAAAAAAATACACTAGAAACATTACATGTGCCTATAACATTTGAGGAGTTTCCTCGATTTCTCCAAGATCCCATCATCAGACCCCGACTTGGTGCCAATGGGACCATCTCGGGGTTATACCTGATCGAATGAAATAAAAATTTTGAAAATCGGTCCATGATTCTCGGAGATATCGAATAACATACATACATACATACATACAAAAAAAAAAAAACATTCAGTCGAATTGAGAACCTCCTCCTTTTTTGAAGTCGGTTAAAAAAGCAGCAGTTGCATCAAGCAGCACTAGAAATTGACTGGGACCTTAAGGGTAAAATTCGGATATACAAATACGACTATAGTCCGTAAATAATTGGGGTAAACAAATTACCGGTTTTATTATATTTTTAGTTGAAAAGATATCCGATTTCACGACTCACGAACGATTTCGACGATTTTCAAAATTCACGAACTATAGATCCGAGTTTGTTCCAGCTGAATTCCGACGGGTACGGGTCGCACACGTCGCCGGCGCGGGCGCCGCTCGTGGCCGACGAGTGCGACGCGCCGGAGGAGACCGACGCGCTGTCGCCCACCGACGCCATCCTGCGGTACCGGGCGTGCTGCCAGCCGGAGACCAAGCCCAAGAATGCCAAGTGAGTTAGAGAAATTGTTTTCCCAGCTGTATTCTGATCCTTAGGAAAAGTGAAATCGAAGACCTACTGGCTGAACCTAACATCATAGGAGAGACTAAAGCACACAGACTCCGTTGGTTGGGCCATCTCGAGAGGATGGATGAGGATTGAAATGTGAAAAGAGCATACCTAGGTCGCCAAACAGGAGGACGACCTGTCGGACGCCCTAGGTATCGCTGGAGCGACATGGTGGAGGTAGATCTGTGCGAACTCCAAGTCAAGAATTGGCGAGAAGTAGCGCAGGACCGAGAAAAGTGGCGCTGTCTTGTATCGGAGGCCAAGTCTCATTTTGGGGCACTGAGCCAACGGAGTAAGAAAGTAAGCTGTATTCTGACGCGTACAGATAAGACGGACGAGTGCACTACATATTCGGTACCTAATAGAAATTCGATAATGTCGGAGGTTCGGTAATTCGGTAACGTAAGAGTGTGGTTACTCTTACGCATAGCTGGGCATTAACTCGTTAATCCGTTAATCGTTAATTAACGAAGTTAACATTTCGATTAACGGATTAACTTTTAAGTTAACTTTAAAAAATGTTAACGGATTCGTTAACTTCCGTTAAATTTCATCGGGTCCGTTAATCGTTAATCCAGCACCCCAAGCGGCTCGCTGCGCCGCGAAAACCACGTTCTTACTGCTACTGTAAAAGCCCGTAATAGTACGGCAAAACCTAGAATTTATCGGTAAAAGCAGATCCGTCGGTTATAAACAGTCTAAAGACCAATTGGCGACTTTGGATCACTTATTTGAGATCTTCTAAATCTTATTAGGCGTGCTAGATCGATCACTAACCTGGGAATAGGGTGCAATCATCAGGCATGACAGACAAATCGCGCAACCGACGCATCGAGTTAGAGTCCGGCGCGGGCCTTAGATTACTCTACTAAGTTATCGTGTCCCACAGCATCGAGTTCTGAAGATCTCAAATCTCAATCTGAAGAACCGACGCATCACGATCGCGACCGCATGAATGACCCAATAATTACCAATCCGAAGTAAAACCTAGGATTTAGCCAACCAACGGCAGTAGGTAAAAGCCCGAAGAGACCGTAATTATTACATTTCGGTTTTTTTTTACCGATTGGCGTCACAGGTTTTAATGGTTTTTGGTGGATACTTAGTAAATACAAATACATAATACTTACCTACAGTGAAGTCCTATTTTTATGACGTGTTAACGGATTATCGATTAACTTTAACTTCCGTTAAATCTACCGAAATGTATCGCTTTAACGATTAACGAAGTTAACTTTTTAAGTAACGGATTAACGATTATCGAAGTTAACTATTTGATTAACGGTGCCCAGCTATGCTCTTACGTTAGTTACTCACTCGTCTGGTACAGCGACCCTCACAAGCCCTAAGCCTTTCTTGGCCTCCAACACTAATGCTCGCTAATGATATGCAGTATAAGCTAGATGCATAAAAAGTTGGTTACGCAAACGCTAGCAAATGTTAGTCAGTGACAATGCTGCTGCCAACTTAGCTTAGACTCTATCTACTGTTCATGTTCAAGGGTTCAGTTAGCGCCGCATTCATTTCTTATAAGTGTACTAATCCCTGCAAAGAACGGATCCCTGAGAAGATCGAAGCCTCAAGTACAATAAACAATGTTAAGAGTTAATCGCGGACGCTCATGCATAATATGCTTAAAACACATGTGTAAATCTTGTAATGAATACAAATTTATTCTGAATACTAGAATCATGTTTGCTGCGCAGGTCGGCTTTGTAACAATTGCGACTGCGTTAAGTAATCATGAAGAAGCTTTTGTGCCAATAATCCTATTTAAAACGTATCGATGACCTAGTTCATATCCAATGGCTTTACAATCGCATTCGATTTATTCTGTATACAGGCTGTCCCAGGACTATAAGATATGAAGCGAAAGTATTACCGACCTAAAATTTAATATCGTAGATAAGATATTTTGCTGAAAGAAGACTTTATGTCATAATAATACCGCATTCAAAAATGTTCTAAAAATTAATTAGGTAGTTCGTCTGGGAATCAAACCGACTTAAATGTAAAAGATACCCTTATTTTTATGATAAGTACCAATTGAAAGGATGGACAAATAGTAATAATTAGTAAAGTACTTCTTTAGTAACATAGTCGGTATTCTAAAAGAAAGAAACAACGTAAACTGTTTGAGTCACTAATGAAACCAATATCCTATTTACGATATTTCAGGTACTTTCCCTTCATGTCTCATAGTCTTGGAACGCCCTGTATTTTAAATTAAATGACATCATCGGACAAAAAACGCGGACAATTTAAAAATAAATAAAGGGGAGGAAGCTTTAATCAAAGCGCTTCCCTGCCGCATGGATGGACAATCGATTAAATGGTTACGCATACAGACGTGACTAAATGACCACGTGTCTGGCTGGGCATTGTAAACTCAATGTACTGGCTTTGTGATAGAGCTTACGATGAATGAGCGTGGGAAACAGGTAACATACTGGAGCGTGGTAAGGCGTTCATCCGTTGTGGGATGTGGACAGCGCTTTAATGAAGGATCTGCCTATGCAAAACTTTGCTTTGAACTAAATTTCTATACCTATGTAGGTACTTGTAGTGCGTAAAGCCTGGTCTTAAAGGACTTTGTGTTTGCCACAAATTGGAATCCAGAGAGTTATGCTGCGACTCTGATCATACCTACTTAAGTAGTCTAGAATATATAATATGTGTACACAACTGCACATATCATGAGGAAATCGAATAATTTTAACCACCCATTTCTGAGGCCAAAAGCTTAAGGAAATTTTGCCATATTTTTTAGTATTTTGCATAGCTACACGAAATGCAGGCCGTGTGACGAAAATGTCCATAAAATTCAAACGAGGTGGTTTTGGTCGATATTATTCTTAACAACCAATACTTAGACCATAAAATATCAGAAACAGGAAAAAATAAATTTACTTTCCATAAAAAGTAACTTATTTTGTAATTTGCTTGGTAGAGTAAATAAACCACGAGCGTCATTTGCATTAATCCTAATACGAAACCCACATCCGTCCCCTATTCTATTCAATTATTTATCACACAATATCAATTTCAATTAAGCGTTAAAATAGTGAATGACATAACGTTCGGCCTTGGTGCACACAATGCACACTTACATAACATTATGGTCGTCTAGCCGGACCATTAATGGGTTTGCTACGAGTGTCACCAAGTCGTTTTGTTCGCCCCTTCGTTTGGCGACTGTACCTTTAAATGTATAGTCGCTATGTTATACTCGTATATCAGAGCTAGGAAAGTGCTCACAAATATCGGAACATGCCATGATACCAATCGTTAGTGTTTGTTCCGATTTTTGTGAGCCCGCTCCAATAATATCGTTCCTTCTAATCCTAGATAGTTTTCATTCAAATATAGACAATAGTTAGTCAACCTAAAGTTTGTTAGCTTAAGAAGTGGGTAGTTACATTTTATGGAGCATGATTGCGAATGTCTGAAGCATAACCGTTGAGGTGCTCCGTCAAATAGGACTTCAAGCGCTTTGTAAAGCGCATAGCATTCCCAATGCCTAATTATTATAAATGTAGGTCTGGAGACGATTCGCTTTAATGGCTTTGTTCAAAATTATAGCGTGTTGGCAACGCAACCCGGATCTAAGATCTCAACGTGCTTAGTTACATATCTTCTTTCTAGTCGATGTACTCTTTAATCGAAAAGTCGAAACTTGAGGCAAATTGTGTCAGAATATTTTTTCATAATATCAATATCCAGAGAGAAAAAATGGGAGCTACGTTTATATGCAGAAGTGATCGTCTCCCCTTTTCTCTCAAGACTTCTTTGTGGTCCACCCCCCGGTCGATACTTTATGCCCTGATAATGATCGTTTTGTAGGGGTTCTTTAAACCCTACTTAATTTATGTAAAGCTCTCTTAAGAAGGACATTCCGACCTAACAAAGCCACCCCTTATAAGTTTTCACGGCTCAGTCACGTGCTAGAGTTAAAGAAATACTTAATGAAGAAAAAGATTGTGTAGAAACCAGTTTCATCACAACACAATACGGCTAACTGTATCGTTTTGGGCTGGAAGGTTAGATGGTACTTTGTAATTTTTCGGTATATCAATAACTCAAGTTCCACACTCCAGATAAGTGTCTGGCCTTTTTACTCATTTTCACAGGTGATTTGGCGAGTTCGTACATTTGCTACTCGTGTTTAAGAAACACTGATCATTGTTTAAACGGGCCAAATGTGAAGGCACGACACACTACTCCGTATTGACTGCATATTTTGCATATAATAAAAGAAGCGTAATTGCACTGCTCTTATTTAATCCTCTGGAACTAACAAGATGACGACAGAGACAAAGCAGGATCTTGCGTAATGACCGTTTAGAATGCAAGTGGCGATTCTAGCAAGCCTAGATCACGTCGCGGTATACTAATTACTTGGCTCGTGTCTCAACTCGGTATTATGTGCTAGAAGTATATATGTGACTTTCATTGACAGAAGGATCCTTCTGCTTCAACCTTCAAGTGCAGTAAGGGCGTTTTCGTCTGAAATTGATGAAGAACCTTGAAATACGTCCGTATTGAAATTGAAATATAAGGTCTCTTCTGTAATGAAAAACCACGTAAATTACAGTCTACATGAAAACAAGTCATAATCACTGATCAATATAAATAGGTAGGTAAGTACCTTAAGTATAATCATGGATACAATAGTTAATAGCTGCAGGGGGTCTATTAGCGATGGTGGCCGCTTACTATCAGCCAGGCCGTTTGTTGGTTTGTCACATAAAGTGATAAGGTCAACCGGAATAAATACGACTGGTAGAGTAAATCCTTCTTTTGAAGATATATTCTAAACGAAACATATTAGTACTATTTATAGCCGTCATACATACATTAACAGTTTGTTGACTATAATGTACCTAGTGTAAAATATGCCTCGACTCCCTCCTATAATAATTAAGTAGTACTATTAGTAGTAGCAAAATCACAGTAATTACAGTAAAGAACAGTACAAAGGGGAACTTATACCTTTGAGGGATTAAAAATTTTGTATTATAATTAGTCCAGCAAGGATAAGTTCTCAGCTGGACCGAAAGTGATGGCTGGACATCCAAGGACAGAGGATAAATAAAGTTCCCGGTCCTGACCTATTTAATCACTCATCCATTTTCCTAGCAGGTAAATAATAACGTCCAAATTACGGTCAATGTCAACATATAGTTGCCACCCCGTTAACTATGAATATTTTGCACTAATTATTTCAAATACTTTTAGAGATCATTACGAAATTTTTATAAATACTGTGTAACGAGTACCTCTAATAGTGACTTCTTATAAAGTTATCGTTTATTTTGCGTTTATCCTCCGGCCCGCCTTTGCCTCTAGCTTCCCACTATACAAATGAATTTCTTTTGTTTTAAAATCGAATGCATTAAACTAAAAGAAACTGTTCCTTTTAATTATTTTGAATGCATTTGTTGTTACTACATTGATATCTAAAGGCACGTAGACGTGTCAAAAACCTGGCTGTAATAAAATTGCGCTTCTATACTTACAAATTTCATTAAAAAGTTCCATACAAAATAAAGGCGTAATGGTAACGTAATAGTGACCTCGATTGCATTGGAACATACACAAAAACATAGTGTATGGCGGGATCGTCGACCCCGCTCGTAGGTCACTATTCAATCGGGACCGCGCATGCGTACCTTATTCATCCTTTTATTACCATCAGATTGGTACTTAACTTTACCTTTATAGAACTGTGGTGCCCCTTGATGCATATTAGGGTTGACACGTTGCATTTAAGAGGTATGGATGCATGTTGCGTAGCGTTTTGGTAAGGGTGTGTGGCCGGGTCAGTGGGTCGCTCGCGCAGCCTCCCGGCGCTCCGGGACGCGTCTCTATCGACCGCTTGCTACCGGATTAGGGTTGTCGAGTGGATACATTTTGGAGTCAAACCAAATATGCTGGTTAAAGGTATTTTGACCACCCGAACTCGGTTTGACACTTTGTAGGCCGTGCTAGAGACTTGGCACTGAGTCCAAACAAGACCGGTGTCTTTGTGTACATCATCATCATTGTACTTTCCGAGGATATAGTATTTTTAAATCACGAGGGGTAGGATTATAAGTTTCATTTCCTGTTGTTGTTGCCTGTACCTTATTTACATTGTTTTTTTGTAGGTAGCGCAATTAAGAATATGTACTTCATTTATTATTTGATGGAATCTGTGTAGAAAAAGGAAAGTCAGAGAATGTATTATAGGGCCCTTCCACGACTCTTCTTTTTCCGATGTATGTATATGTATATTTATGGAACGGGCAGAGGGTCTTTCTCTTTACCCACTTACCCAGCAGTGGAATAACTAAGGTGCTTATAAATAAACTTTTATGTATAACTTAAAAATCCCACACCAGATATTGAATAATAGTATTAAAGAGTTCACGGAACGTCGGTACTTATTTTACTATGACTTTTTTAGTTTAAAGAGAAAAACAGAGGTTATGAAAAAGGAAACCACCGCACAATAAATCTGATTGATACTGTATAATAAAGAGATAAATATAAGTCAAGTAAGATATCAAAACCGCTGAAAGTCGATAGCGCATTAGCTGCATAAAACATGCATTTCTGCACCTCCCCTTCACAATCACGAGTCGAAGGGAATTACGACCCTCTTTACGAGTGCAATTTAAAAGAGGGTTCGCACCAGAGGGTCGACACCCCTAGTTAGCCGCGCAGCATCCAACACTGCGCAACTCGGCTCTCAGTGTCCCGCCGCACCTTACTTCCGGAGCTTTGAGAGTACAGTCCGCCCTGCCCTCGTATCCTTAACCCTGAGTCTTATGGATACTGTGTAAGCGCGTTCAGTGTGTCGTGATGGGGAAGGAGAAGCATCAGCCGATGGAGGCTGAGGTGAAGGTGGCCACGGTGGAGCTGGAGGCCGTAGACAATATGGCGACTCTGCCGGTGGGCCAGCACCGACAGCAGGGGAGTGACATCGCCATCGCCGAGAAACATAACACGGCTAATAAGGAAATGGAGCTGAAATGCGTGCAGCCGAAGCCATCCAAAAAGTATGTCTGTTAACGATTTTTTTTTCAGATTCATGTACCTCATCTTAAGGACCACATATTATACACCAATTCATATAGATTGTGTGTAATTTGTGTCTTTGTAATCGAACAACCTATTTTTGCACATATTAGTTCGATAAGCATACCAACATACATCGATTTATCTTTATGCAGTCTTTTGTATAGTTAAATTAGTTAATCGAATCAAGGCATTAATATTAATTAGGTATATATTTTGTACACTGGAATCAAAAGGTTCGTATTGTTGATAAATGTAAAGTTGTAAAGCTATAGATATATGCAATAATTATTGTCCCAATTATTTGACATAAACTTATAGCAGAAAGAAAATATTTTATGTGTTCTGTCCATGAATGCAATTGCAACTGCGCAGAAAGGTGGTATATACCTACAACGTATTTGAACGATCCGGTTAAATTTCGGACCTTCTTAGTCAATTACTTACTACCTATATGTGTAATCTGAACAACCGCGACGTTGTAAATTACCAGTACTACCAATTACTCAATAAAATATTTCGCTAACACCGATTTCCGCGATTACCAATCAAATAAGCCATTGTTCGGATTCTAGGAAAGCACATGTGCGCTAATTTCATAAGAGTTTCTTTGTTTGTTACAGAACCTCCCTGTTCATCATCTCAAGTTTCATCTACGCGAAACTTCTGGTGGTGGTCTGCATCGCCTACGTGATAAGCGACGTCATCACCCATAACCTGCCCCTCTACTACTATGAAGGATTCTTCACCTATCTCTATGGCATGAGCATATTGTTCTTGCTATACGTTTTCTGCTTCCTACTTCAAGGTGAGTTCGGATTTCTTTCCTTTTCACAAAAACATCATGATTTTCAAAATACTTATAACAAAGAAATCGATGGATGTTTTTTTTCGACATGATATTGCCCATTAATCAAACAATTGGGTAGGTAAAGTTTTTTGACGATAGGCAAATAAAATATATATCTGAGTGATAGAATACGTTATAATGACCATGGAAAGGTGGCTCTTTTATTTTTATTTCATATTATTTATTAATTATCTTCTTTTAAGTGACCGAAATGACGTTTTTGAACATTAATGGCATAAGAGGTGACAAATGCTGAATGTAAGTCTGTCAACTGTCAGTGTCACTTAGCTGTCACTGGTACAAAATAAAATACCTACCTAATTATTTTATTTTTATATTTTTGAAGTTTCATTTAAGCAGCCGTATACTTGTAAATACTTAGGCTAGGTCTTTGTATTTGGTGGACTGATTAATATCAATCCGCCAGAAATACATAAAATTTGCATGCTTGTTTAAGTAGAATATGGAGAACTTGTCATTATATTATACCAACCCTATGTAACCCGTATTCCGCAAATAAATTCATTTCATTTCATTTCATTTACTGTATAGCCTTTAAACGGTTTTTCACAGAAAGCGCCTGCTGTAGTGGAAGTCCCCCGAAACCGAAGCCACCCCCAAAAGAGAAAAAACCGAAGAAGGAAAAAGAGAAGAAAACCAAAGATAAAGAAACGAAAGAGGGGAAAGACGGCAAAGACGGGAAAGATGGAAAGAAAGATGGCAAGAAAGAAGGCAAAGGCAAAGACAAGGACAAGGATGCCGGAAAAGAGAAACCAAGCAAAGAAGCCAAAAAGCAAAGTCAATTCCAGGTGCGTTAAGCTAAAAATCTTTAAACAGCACATCCATTTTATTAGTTCAATTTGTCACACACACTGTTATCGCTTCGTTTGGTTAACCCTATAAATGTTCGTTTTAAATTATTATTTGTTGAATATCACCATGATTTTCGCAATTCGTTTGTTTAACCACGTCGTCACTGTGATCGCTTGACAGGGACGTAACAGGCGCATGACCCTTTTATGTTTACGCCGGCTACTTTTTTGTTTTTTCATATCATTTTGGGCAGGAGGTGTATCCCCGTAAGATGCGTGATAAAGTTCGTCAACAACAATTACAGATTCAAATGGCGCTGTATGCGTCGGACCAGGTGAGGATCATCCGCATCCCGCTTGACACTTGTATCATTATTATCATTGCGGAGAGCTTTGGATGTGCTGTCGTAGATCATTTGGTTGGCAGTAGTGCTTTTTGTGTTTGAGTGTACGTTTTATAGGCTTATTGAAGACGTGAGACGCCTACAAGCCATACGTGTGAACTTAACGCGTTGATATTGGGATAATTGTCTTGTATATTTTTAGCACCAATTTAGAAACATCATGTTACTATCCTGAAATATATATTTTTTATTATAGAGTATAATAAAGTTACAGAATTCGATTCGTAATTAATTACCCTGTAAAATGTAAGTGTTCAATAAGTCTATTGTTTGCTGTATGGTTTTGCTTTCTTGAACAACGCCTGGTAAGCCGGTATAGGAATTCCTACCTGTTGAACCAGCGATGATAATAGTAGGTACCTATAACATACAAGTGTAAAAAATTAACAGTAGGCACGTTATCGAGCAGTAATACTAATTAATTTGCAACAATTTTATCACCACTGTACAGCGCGGGTTCCCTTTATCTTGCAGAATATTGATTGTCCGAAATACATTTGGCATAGCAGCTTTCGCAGAAACATTTTTACCCGAATGATACTTTTGCATAATTGTACAAATAGCATAACTGTCATATCGCATATCATTCATTTGGCAGAATTCTGGATAGCAGAATACTAATATTGTCGATTTTAATATAGCAGAATTGTATATAGTATACATTACATTTCACCGAATTAGTAATAGCATACTGCTAATATCGTCGACTTTAATTTTGCAGCATTTTATGTCTCATAATACTCATGTTTCTGACTGTAATTTTGCACCGAATAGACTTTCCGCCGAATTTATTTTGTCATGTTGCCAGAAATGTACATTAGGTTAGAACCCCCATCCAGACAAAATACTCACACGACACGGAAATCTTATATGTCACAGAGTCGGTTTAGGTGCGACGACGAGCGAAGCGAGGAGGAGCGTGTTAGGTTGACAGTGACTAGTGAGTAAACCAGAAAACCCTTTTAAGTGTAAAAAATAAATAAAACATAAGTGACATTATTCTGCGCATCAACATTATGCCAATGTATTATTCTGCCTTAGAGAATTGTGCGAAATGACAGTATGCCAAGTCAATAGAATGCGACACAATTTTCGACAAAACAATTAATCGATTATACGACTATTATACAATTTAACATTATGCCATTGTATTACTCTGCCTTAAATAATTCTGCAAAATGACAGTATGCCAAGAAATTTATGCAAAAAGTCATTCTGCGAAAAGAGGATTCTGCCAAGCGTTGTTATGCGAAGGTAAAATATGACAAAAAAATTATGCAAGATAATGGTAATCCGTACAGCGCAACTATATCACCGAAGTTATACTTCTCTATGAGGAGTGTGATTTCATTGGATAAAGGTATATTTGGTGGGTTATCTGTTGTAATCATACTATATTTAATAATATTTTATTTCTTTTTAAATAGCAACAAGATATTGTGGAGATGGAAGCCGGACCAGTGGCCAGACCAGTACGCAGAAGGAAGACTTCGCAAAACGAGCATAGTCATGGTAGCTTCTTCCTGCGAATTGGAGCTATTGGTAAGCAAGAAACACATCGCTTTTTTTTAAATAAGATTGGCAACTTTTAATAAGAAAGTTTTTTAATGTATGGTTAATAAATTAAATATTCATTTCAGCTTTCGGCTTGGGCACCATGATATACAACGGCTTAGAATTCGGAACATTCTTTGAGTTGCCCCTCGAATCCCCTTGCTATCTTATCTTGAAGGGGGTAAACCCGGTGCTGCAGATGGTCTTCACTTTCATGCAGATGTACTTTATTTTCATGAACTCTCGAGTAAGTATTTTATAGACACTATTTATATTATAAACATTTACATACATAGGAGATCCAAGGATTTAAAATAATTGCTCAATATTTCAGCTAAACATTCATCGATTCAAAGTTATTGCCCGATTTGGATTGATGCACGTCGTGGCAACTAACATTTGTGTATGGATAAGAACACTGGTCTTAGAATCTTTAAAAGAAATCACAGACTACCATGTGAAGTACCCTAACGGAGTGTCCGGCGAGACAGTTCTTGGAGGTAAGATATCGCTGACTTACTGTAGGTTTTTTATTAATTAAATTTGGGAAAATTATAGCGGAATATTAATTAGTAAATTACATTGTGTTGTTGAGGAGACACCGGTAGTAGGAGACTTTACTTTCCTTACAATAAGACTTCTGTTATAATTTTTCTCCTGAAAATTCTAAGAACCATTTTTACATTTGTATGTCAAGTTTGTGATTGGTAGTTGAAGGGGCCGTGACTGTGACTGATAAACATGATGCGGTTACAAAATAATGACGGATTAATTTTGGAGCTGGACACTTTTGAAGTTATCCAATTTGGCTAAGATTAAGAATAAAAATCTTTTTTCAGGAGTCATTCGTAAGCATACTTTGAGACACTCCGGAAAAGTATTTGGAGCTGCTAGCACAGCTGCAACTGCTATTGCTTCAACGGCTGTAAATTCTGCCAAAGCCCTAGGAAATTCAATTGGTGTAACCACATCTGCTCCCGTCACAACTCCTACAACGAGTAAGTTTCGTGTAATATTACTTTTTATTCATTTACTAATACACTAATGTTGTATTTGTGAATCGTTCGCAGTCATATTAAAATTTGCATGTTACATGTCAATAAAATGCGTTTTGAACTAATTTTTCAGCGACCACTCCCTCACCATATTTGAGCGGGTTTAACATGGGTGGTTTTCCTTCGAAATCGAAAATAATTGACACCATTAAGAGTACCATTGGGTACGATAATGGAATGGTTTATGGTCGCGAACAAGACGCTTGGCCCAACGATAATCCTTTCACAACGACTACACATGCGCCACTGGTGGATGAGAAAGTGACTCAATCCCAGTCGGCAATGTTAGAGGTGTACCAAGGGTTTTACTCGTCGACCTTGAAACCGATTGTCAGCACTATGGTGCAGAGTTCGACCCCTGGATCGTACTTCACGAGTAGGGACGAATGGGGTAACAATGTCGAAACTTACCGCGTTGACGATCCGCCTCACTCGCCAGGTTTGTCGGAGTGTCGTTTTGAACTTCACGTTTCCGTTCGTCGCCGATGCACTTTTTATTTGCCGTTGCCTGAAATATTTTAGTACCATCAAATTCTTTATGTACAAGTAGTAGGTATAGTCTTGTGTTTCCATAGGAAATCGTCTTAGGTATATTTTTGTTTCATTCATCACCCTTTGTGCATGTTTGTTGTTTATTATGTGACCGAAAAATACCATTCTGTTGTAATGTAAAAAAATGTAGGGTTTCAGTTATTTTAGTCTCCTATAGAATTTATGTTTAGTTCGTAAATAAATCCCAACCTTGTATATTTCCCTTACGCCTTGTTACATATTATAACTAACTTACTTACATTCGCTTTCCTCAAAAATTCTAACTTGTAATAAATATATTTTCAGCGAGCAACTCTTCGGAGGTGTTCGAGTCTTTATACAACCTGCAACCGCAAGCACTGATCGCCAACATCGATAACACCACAGTTTGCGGCCGAATCCCAATCATGGGAACCATCGTTACCGACTCCGCTCCTTACCTCTACCCGTTTATCATCGAGTACTCTTTGATTGGGGCCGCCGTTATCTACGTCATGTGGAAGCATATTGGCCGCTACCCTAGGTAATATACTTTCAAATTCATCGCTAGAAGCATGTTGTAACCGAAACGCAACCTAACATTTTTATTGACTAATGTAACCTTATTATATTCAATCAAAGTAGTTTTCACCATCCATTCTCTGCCGGTTTTACATCATATACCTATATTCCAACACAATGAATGCTTCAACTAAAACTTCTTACCCTTATCAACTGACATAAACTACACTAAACTGACCATTGATTGGCTCCTTAAATTGCTCCCACTAGTTACTATGAACAATCTTTCTACGTCTTGAGATATCTCCAAATAAATTATTTACCTACTTATCACTTGTAAGTTTAATACTTACTAATAAAAATACATAGATACGTTTTTAGAGTGATTAAAATTAAATTATATTGAACTGGAATGACATATTGAACTTTTTTTACTTTTAAAAGTATTTTTGTTTTTGCTGGTGTAAACGTCAGCGGTTTCTCTTCTTAGCCTATCCCTAGTGGTATTAAACAAGAAAGAAATCCAATTTGTTGGTGTTACTGGGCGTGGTTTTTCTCAATTGAGTAATGTGAAAGAAAATCAGACGTAACAACCGGTTGCAATTTGGAATAATTAGGGAATGGAAATAACCTGCCCTCGTCAAACTTGTATACTATTATACATACAGTGAATTCATATTTATAAATTGAAAGGACCAATCATTGGGTGGTTTGTTATTTTATACACATACATTAACATTAACATTAAAACCGGCAGTTAGTGTCGAGATATTAAGTACTGACGGGTACGCGTTTGGTTGCAGCGTGGCCAACGACGAAGATCTGGAAAGACGTCTGGAAGCTGTTCTCTCCCGCAGGGCGGCGGCATTGGCAGCAGCTCAGCGTGGAAACCGCGTCGACTGCGCCGGAGCCTCGAAGGGACTCTTCTGTGGACTGCTGTTATTGGTTGCTTCGCTCATCTGCTTGATTCTGTTCTTCGTGCTCATTAGACATCAAGAGTTGAAGCGCATCTCGATCTATTTGGCTGATGTATCCCATTGCGCTCTGATGGTCTTGTCTATATTGGCGATCTTAATTGGATTTATACGGTAAGTTTTATGTTTTACTTTTGTTTAACCGACTACATTCTTATATATGACAGTTACACATACCTTATTGAAATGAAATCCGTTATAACTATGGTAGTTAGCCTT
This sequence comes from Leguminivora glycinivorella, assembly GCF_023078275.1. Taxonomy (NCBI): domain Eukaryota; kingdom Metazoa; phylum Arthropoda; class Insecta; order Lepidoptera; family Tortricidae; genus Leguminivora; species Leguminivora glycinivorella. The sequence goes on from NC_062978.1 coordinate 9,887,401, forward strand.
ATCTAATTGTGTCACTTTTTTAACAAGTATAACGTATATAACGTTTTTAGGAATTAGTTTGTATAAACCTCCATAGCAATACGCACTTGGGGTTTTAGTTTATTAATTTATTTTCTACCCAACTACTCAAAGGTCACCCATTTTAATTTTAGTTAGATATTAATTTAAACTTTTTTATTTTACTTATTTAGTTTGTTGTTTTTTTTCCTACCCTGCCCTTCTCCACGCTCCAATTTTGTCTTAATTTATTACACCCATTGCTAACTTTCACCACGATTCTGTGTGATCTTCACCCCTTAATCATTTACCATACTTGGTTGACCCTATAACGACCAGTGGTCGAGTTATGAGATGGAGCAATACCCCCTCCTACACCGAACCTCTCCGCAGGGTGCAATCGCTGAAGTTCCGCTCCGAAGAACAGTCGGACTTGAACGATATCCTGCTGCGCGTATCTGCCTTCGGTCTCTTCGTCTATGCCGTCTTCAGTGTCATCGCTGGAGGGATGGGAGCTTTCACCCATGAGCCGAATTTGCTCGTCATGATTACTGGATGCTTAAGTGTTCTCCAGGTAAGCTTTATGTGCTAAAGCTATAAATTTGCTTGCATGTTAAATTTGTGCATAATAAATTTAAATAAGTTTGATTAAAGTGAAATACTAAAGCTACCTTTAACAGGCAGGCTATAAATATATAATAATTCACTATTATTCTCTAAATCGTCGACGTATACGTATACGTAATCCAATTTTGGTTTCGGTCTCTACTGGAAAACGATACCTTTCCTCCTCCTTGCGTCGATACTAAGCATGTTCCGTTACGACATAACCTTTTCTCGTGTGAGTTCCGCCATCTATCGATTCCCGGCAGTGTGAACTGATCCGGTAAATTTAATTTTGAGTGTGGTCTGGATCGGTCCATTGATTCTTCCCTTGTCGGCTTTGATATTAGTCGAATTTGAGAGCTAATGCCATGCAAACATAATTTCAGGTGGTACTCCAACTGCTGTTCATCGCCGACGTGTCCCGCCGCCGCGTGCATCTCCCGGAGCAGGAGCGCAGCAAACCGGCGCGCCAGGCCGTTACCTTCCTGCTCATTTGCAACGTCACCATGTGGCTCATCTACACCTTCGAGGCACAAAAAGTGCTGGCCAATCCAGTAAGTATGATTTCTACGTATATATATATTTTGAAATACAATTATAGTCAATTAAGTATATTAGTAAAATTTAAATGTCTTGCAGTTGAAATATCTAGTACTTATACCGACGGAAGTTACACGAAATCACTCAGTGCTTCAAATATGATGTTCTTCAAAGGATATTCATGTTGATTCCAGGTTCAACTGGACTTTTATGGCTACGTGGCATGGTCCTTGGTTCAACGCTTCACTCTGCCCCTTTGCATCTTCCATCGTTTCCACTCAGCCGTCACCCTAGCAGAGATATGGAAGACCAGCTACAAGGCGCGCTTGGAGTGAGCGCCCAAATTAACACCAATGAGCGAAATAGGTCTCGCAAAATGAGGGTTTCTTGCATTCATTTCCTCAACTCAAAACCAGACACTACTACCATGATGAGTTAACCAGGTATTTCTAAATGTTGAACCCTCAATGCAGTATAAGGAATGTATAAGTAATAATCCTATCGGCAAGAACGTCCTGGAACATACTGGAAAGCCACCGATTTCGTCCTTATCCGGGACAGCAATTGTGTAGTTAGAACGGAATAAATTTTATTGTTATCAAAATCATCCTGCTAATTTGTATTATCGTGTGACGAATTTTGCGAAGCTGTGAATCTCTTTGTTACTGTAGAATTAAACTCATTGCTATCCCGGAGTAGGTATATAAACAGCTGGTGAAGGTGAAACTACGTATAAAGGATTTTTATTATTTATTTGGATACTTTAGCAGTTTTTTCAGTTTTTGTCACATTCCATATAAGTTACAGATCATAATAAATTAGGTTTCTTCGAAGACTGACTGTGGAGACTAACGCGACCAAACATTTTTTACAATTTGCATTGCCTACAATGGTTTTCTTTTGTAGGTACGTACGTAAATACAAATTGCTCATTTTTCGAATTCATATCTTGTGCTTTCAAAAATAACATCTTTTTTACTTAATGATAAGTAAACTTTATTAATCGAAACAAGATAATATTCATATTTAATCCCAGTTGTGAGAAGTTCCCTCCTTTGTTAGAATAATTTACGTGCCATGAGTTTAGGATTAAGGCTCAATTAAAATTTGACAATATTTTACATTTTACTTTCATTTATAATTTGAGAGAACTACCAGCAATGAGAATGAGCAAAACATTTTTTTTATATTTAGTTTGTAATAGAATTTCAAATTATTTCAATAACGTGGTGTGCCGTGTGCCGCGTTTTAAAAGTCGTAACAATTTAGATATAAAAATAATATTAACACCTATATTAAAGTTTCAGAAGATTTATTAGCCAACATAATAGATTACCTTGATCAGATTATTTGATGTAAGCAAGTAGAAGTACCTATATCGGAAATTTAATATAAAATTTCGGAATGTTTATAATCGTAAGCCGGTAGTGAATAGTGGGAAGTACCTATGTACTTAATTTTAGGAGTACGTACAATTTAATAATGTACTTTTTTCAGCTGCAGTTAACTGCTTGGTACGGATGATTTTGGGTAGCTATCTAATATGATTCAAAGATACATTTTTATTGCAAGGGGCCATGCGAAGTGTAACTAATCTACCATTCTAATTAAGCATGCACATTGAAACAATTGAAACACCAATGATGAAATAATGCCAAACTTCCGAATGCCCATTTTTGGAAATGGTCTCGATGAACCACGAACAGTCAGGTAGAAAAGGAAATCTAAATACTTACCCTCTTCTTTCTTTTTGTATATTTATACCGGGATATCGATCTCCCTATTTTCAAAAGCATAGAATAAGACACGACTTTGGCTTTGATGTGTCACCAACAATCATTTATTCTACCTATACTTGACCGTCAAAAGAAGGCAATTTGCACGTACTAAATGACTATGGTACCGCCTTGTTGCATTAAAAATGGTCACTGCAGATATTTTCGTAATGATCTTTGTGTGCAATCTATTTTTATAGGCTTACTAATTTTTACATACGATATTAGATGATGTTGAATACGAAACGCGTCGTTTATACGTGATATCAGTTCGATGTTATGGATTTTGTATAAAATAGTTAATAATTTATTTATTTATAACACATTTATTAACTTTGTAAATTAACTTAAGGTAAAAATAAACCTAATCACTATAAGATCTGGGAGTGTGTGTGCGAAGCGGCGTGGTGTGTATCTAGTTAGTTTTCGAATGGTTTTATTATATTTTAATGTTAAAGTAAAGTTCGTAATTTATTACTAATGCTAAGTAAGTTGGACTGTGAGCCCCTCAAATAATTTCCCGAAAGCTTTGGCCTCTGTCAGAGTTTGCGAGTGTCAGTGGAACACGAGAGCTAGGCTTGCCTCATCACTGCCGATATTTTATAACACTAGGACCTTTGATAAATCTATACTATTATCTACTTATCAACTCGTTCAATTTTGTAGGTGATATATTTACTGTGTACCTAAATGTTTGGAACAGAAAATACCGACGTGTATGCGTTAGGTTAGGATATAATTACCATTGTAATCAAACCCACACTTGGATACTCAATAAGTGTTAAATACATAGATACCAAAAATTAAAATTTGGAAATTCTACTTTATAGTATATGAGTAAAAATAAATGTCTATTGAATAAAATAAAATAATATATGTGATCGTAAGTTTTATTTTCCTTCCCTACTAGCTGTTACGCGGAGAACCTATGCATTTGCATTAAAAGTAAGAGGAATAATAATTTTTTACCACTCGGGCAATGCCACTTGTGCTCTACATAAATTAATCATGACCTATCCACATATTTGGACTAAGGTGTATACAATAGAGCGTCAGAAAGTACTCCCTGTGGAAAAATGGAAATGTTTAGTTTTTATTTTTAACGTGTTTCTGGTGTTTCGTAATGGCCGCTGTACCTACACATGTGGCCAACGGGTCCACCAACCCTTGGTGGAACCCCTTGGCCAAGCGTGTAGAGGGCTACTTGGCCGTATGTTGGCAGTTGGCGCTAGCGCTGGCCGGCCAACCGATTGGTGTCGGTTTTTTGCCCACACATCAAAGGATCTTGGCGCCAATGGCCAACTGCGTTTACACGTTGGCGCTTCATTCAGTTTGTCGTCAGCCGTCAGAGAGGACGACGGTAGTGAAATACATATTTATGAAAATAATAAGTTTATTTATGCCAATAATAGTGTTGATTTTAGGAAATAAAATAACCTTGCAAATGTTTAATATATTGCCTAAAAAAGATTAATGTGCTTATCAGAATATTCAAAAAATTGTTAATATTTCAAATAATTTAATTTTACTACGGGGTTATTATTTTTTAATCAAATTTTGCTGACAACGTAAATGATCTAGAATTTCCTAGCCTTTTCCATTCCACGTCCATCTTTCATGAAGAGCCAATGCCAAGTGATTGGTTCGCCAATGTGTAAACAGCGGCTCTTATCTTGGCCAAGGGGTTCCACCAAGGGTTGGTGGAATCCTCCTCGGCTCCTCGCTAATCTATGCATGCATTTATTTCGAATAGCCTTATGTAGCTTAATAGATGAGAGCGCGAACATTGAATAATTTGCAACTTACTATATTAAACTTACTGGTAACACTTAGACGGCATAATCCAAAAATACTTTAACTTAGAAAGGTTAATAAAACTACTAATTGTTTCGAGAGAAATTAAATTAAGTAGTAGAAAGAAATAAACTCGAATCTCACCTGAGTTTACGGCTTCGCGCCGTAATTAGCCCGTGAGTGTCTGAGGAGCTCCATTTACAAATAATACCGTGGGTGCGGGTTTTGTACCACAGCTAAGAACTAAGTATTACAGGTTCACATGTTATACTAAATACTATTTATTGTAAATAAGTCTTGAATAAAAAATGATATTAGAAACGACGGAAATAAATGAAGGAAAAAAACTTTCATCTATCAATATGGCAACTGAAAATCAAAATTGCCGTGATTGGTTGATTAGAACCACTGTAGAACGCTCATTCTTTGTCAGTGATCTACATCGACTAGTGCGTTTCGATCGTAAAAGCCATAACAGACTATTGCTCGCAACAAGGTCACTGTGCTTGCACTTTTCGCATATCTTGCATTTAGATGACAGGCATTACGTCTGTAGAGCCCTGGAGTTTGACAGTGACAGTGACAGCCATGCAGTGGCATGGCAGTGCAGCCTGTTGTGGCCCGAATCGAATTAAACCAATTTTATCTTCGGATTTTCCTTATTTTCCTTATCGTAGAGCAAATAACAGCGAGTTGGGTATTCCCTTTGGAATTTATTGTGTAATGTGGTCCCGTGTTTGGGAGATAGGGATAATATCGCAAGAGTTTTTAACAACGTGCGAAGAATGAGTAATATCAATCGTGATATCATAGGACTTCATTGTTTGCACCATTAATTCAGTGATTATTGCAACCTTCAACTTATTTAGTGTTTTAAAAAGAACGATGTTGTTACGTTGTGCGGCGTTATTTTTGTTTGTAAATGTTGTGAGGACATCTGGGGTTGCCGGATTGAGTAAGGATTTTGTAAGTGATGTTAATGCGAGATACTCGTTATGGCCGTCGATTCACCATGGGATGAGATTGATGACGATTCGTAAACGCGAGGTGGAAACGCAAACGACAGTGAAGCCAGAAGTACCCTCTGGTCAAGCTGTGGCTCAGGCTAATTCAGAAGTTGGAATCCCGGGCGCTAGTGAAGGACAATCTACTGTGAAGAGTGGAACTAAGATTTCTGAGACACCTGTTCTGCCTCACTCTACTGATAAGCCTCAGTCACCCAATGTTTCTAATTCACCTGTATTGGTTAATCCACCTGTGCCTCCAAATAATGCAACCAAAACTGATAAGGATGGTGAAAAACCTCCAATCACAAATAAAACAGGTTTGTAAACTGTAGTAGCATGTTTTGTTTAAAATATTCTTTACATGTATATAGCTATGAAAGTTTACATTTATATTATGTTCTCCATATAATATGATTATCAAGGGTTTACTGGTGATAATAAAGCGAGATTATTTTTCATTGAAATAAGAAATTTGTGTAAATTGCACATCATTCAAATTTCAAAAACCAGTTTGCTCAACTTGTTGGGTTTCACCAGTAAACCCTCATTATATGCAATTCATTAATAGACAAAATGAAAATGTCAAGTCAACTTTTGATACTACTATGACTATAACTTGTAACACAATATACTTAATTGCATATACTTACATTTTATAACTAACTTCCAAAGTTTTGAGGATGGGGTTGTCCCCGTAGTCTCCAAGGAAGTTGGCTTAAACTTGCCATTAACATCTTCTGAGAGTCCGCACAAGTTTTTTAAATACCTGCAGTTGGTCTTGTTTATTGTTATGCATGTTTTGTTTTAACTATTGATATGCTTTTCTGTACAAAGCATATTCTTTGTAAGCATAATCAGATTAGGAATCAGCACAATAAAACAAAAATAGCACAATAACAGCTCTTAATATATATTTGCAGAATTCACAAATATTTTTATTAATGTGTTAGTCTTATATTTTTTATGTATGTATGATATTTATCTGTATAAGTATCTTGTTGCCTAGTTCCCATAGTAAATAAATAAATATTATAGGATTCTTACACAGATTGACTGAGTCCCACGGTAAGCTCAAGAAGGCTTGTGTTGCAGGTACTCAGACAACAATATATTTAAAATACAAATACTTATACATAGAAAACATCCATGACTCTGAAACGAATATCTGGCTCATCACACAAATAAATGCCCTAATAATACATATATTTCATGTAGATAGCCATTTAGTATGCTAAGCCCAAAAGTTAATTATCAGTGTATTTACATTTCAGTGCAGAAACCTGATAAAAAAAACACAACAAGTGATAATTCAACAAGTGTTGACAAAACAAATAATGACAAAACAGAATTACATAATGCAACAGCAGGGGAAGCACCTAAAATCAACCTGAGTGACCCAGGGGTTGTGAAGAGGGCGGCTATAGTGTTTGGAGGGTTTGCTCTGCTGGCAACAGCTTACTACTTCTTCATATACAGGTAAATTAAATTGTTATTTCGTACATAATGATATGATGATTTAAGCAGCATCCAAATAACACTATCGTAGCATTGTAGCGATAGAAATTGTAAATGTGTCGCTTTACTTCAAACCTGGCTAAATCCATTCTGCTTTAAGGTTAAATATATAAAAAATATAATATGATCTGAAAGATAATCAACCTTATAGCAGAATCGATTTACCCAGTTTTGAAGTTAAGCGACACAAATGCAATGCCTAGGCCTGAATGCCTGATATTGGAACTAGATATGGTTTTGGCCCTTTTAAAGTCCTCTCATCCAATATTGCTTATTCATTTCTAAAGAATCAATATTTTACAAGCTCTTATTTACTTTCACCTGCCCCAGTGTCTGTCTGTAATCAAATCTAGTAAGTTAAATTTGTCCCACTTCCCGGTTTCCGATTGAGCTGAAATTTTGCACACATGTAAATCACATGACAATGCAATATTATGGTATCATGCAGCTGATCTGATAATGGAGCAGAAAGGTGGCCATAGGAACTCGGTAATGAAATGTCGTATCCTCATTGAGTAAGGGGTTTTTAGAAATGTCTCGGAGAGCAGTAGACGACTGTTTATCGCCAACTGTAACTACTGTTCTTTGTAGTTACAGTTGGCGATAAAAGCTTCTACCAATAATGAAGTATTTGCGAAAATCTAAATATTCCATCATGGTGTAGTAATAAGGAAAAGCAAACCCATAATAATAATAACTGAGAACTAGTTTTCCCTAAATACAGAGGAAGGTGGTATGCTTACTTTTGGCTACCTTACATATACTGAATACTAGTGATAGACAATTTACCGAAAATTTACCCCACATCTGCTGTTGTTGTTTTTTCCTTGATTATATTGGCTTGGCTATTTTGTATTAAAAGTATACTTTCATAGTGTGAGGAACAATAAAAATAAAAAATATAGTAAATGTGTTATCTTGTTATTAAATTTTCTCAACAAATACATTGTGTGACAATAATATTACAAACCTATATTTCCAGGAAAAAAGCTAACACCAATGATGCTAAAAACACACACAGCTCTATTGATCCAAATCAATTCCGCTATGGTGTGCTACAATCCGAAGACAAAAGGAGTAACATGGAGTTATCCAGGGTGCCGCTGACGATGGAGTCAGATGAAGACGACGATGAGGACTTGGAGATATTTGACTTAGGACAGAAGAAAAAGTCACTATCATATATCAACTTACAACAACATGATGAAGATATCGTCTTAAATGACTCGAGAAGTATAGATATGGAGAATCTCCTTGTGGACATTGACGACACGAACACGGACACTCTGATCAATTGGTCTGGTAATGGTAGTAAGTCTGTTTTATAATAAGTGTTTAGATTGCATTGCTCTTAAAATTTTGTTTTATTTTTTTATTGATTTGTTCATATAAAATATGTGACCTTTTAGAAAAGATACTCGGAATGTTATTCCAAAAAGGGTTGACAAATTTTATATGAATCAACACGAAAATGTTGCATTTAAGAAGATCTTATTGATAAATTGTTTATTGTTGTAATTAGACATATAACTCTATGTCTATGTTAATTGAGTATGTTTAAGCGCCTAACTGCTGAGCGGAGGCCTTTTACATATGGAATAAAATTCTTAAAATACGCGTCATAGGATGTTATGTTGAATGACTGTGTAGCATTAAGTCTGGTACTTATTGAATCAAGGCCATGTATTTGAAATTGAACAAGACTCAATGAGTCTTGCATGCCGTAGCAACAAACAATTGTTTGTGAGTATTCAGTCATGCCTGATAACATATGTAAATACTTAGTTGGATTTCGTTTCGTTGTATGATTCTTGACCTTGGATTCGCTTTGAGCAAATTATGTCTAAGTTTACATTGTTATCAACTTATCATGTTTAGCTAAAAAAGGGAACGACGTTTTTTATAAAACGTAATACTGTTGTTAGTAAGATCTGTGGGTATACCTAACAAGATATCGTCACTACTTTTAAAAAAACTTGTATCTTCGTCTGTCAATGAAAAGAAAATTGTAGTAAGTATGTATGGAATGCATATAGACTTACTGCGTTTTAACTTTGAGGAACAGCGTGAGATACGAGATTTTTTAAAAGTAGTGACAATATGTATAGCACATATTTTCGATCAAAGGTGTATTAAAAGTTTGTGTTGGTTTAGATACTAAATTTTACAAATGAGCGCACTAAGGAATGTGGCGGTCTTTTTTAATACCAAAAATTACTATGTCTTGGCTTACTTTATTACTAAACATAGAAGTGAAAATACTAATTTTTAAACTTCAAAAAGATGGTGATAAAAATTTAGACAGGCTGCACACCCTTTTTGTTACCAGATGGTCCTTAGGCTTGCCTGAGAATGTTCACATGTAATAGTACCTATGTTGAAGGTTGTGTTATGATTTTCTTTACCTTTTGGCGTGGAAAGCTTTTGAAATTGATTGTAGATCTCAGTACTGATTTTATAAAAGTAGAAGCTAGACGGTTTGCTTCTTACCTACAGGTTCACCCATGATAGGTTTACATACCTCTGATAATAACTAAGCAATCAAATCTCTCATTCATAATGTTGTAGGTGCTTAGTTAACAATGTTAACATGGCAATCGTTTACGCGTTGGAACTAATATGGAAGAGTAGACAAACAGGAAGCGTTTTTTTATGCAAATGTATGTTTATCGTCTCGCATTCCATATTTTATTTATTTTGAGGAATTGATGTTGCATTTATCCGAGCATTTTTGGTATCTGGACAGCTCGAGGTTATAATATTGTAATGGTGTAAATTAAATATATGTCTGCCTAAATTGGACCTAAGTTATCTAGGGTAAACTACCCAATGTTTGCACTGCCTGTAGTTTTATTAAAAAGTTAATATGTACCAAACATTAGTGTTAGGTAGTTTACCTTACTGCGAAATTCAACTTATTTTTTTTGTGCAAATGTAACGAATTCTCCGTTAAAATTTAAGAATAAGATATAAGATAAAACTTTGAAGGCTTTGAAGTTTAGGTAGATACAGTCACCGGCATAAATACCTAAGTGATGATTTCTGTACCTTGTCGCTTTAAATCGTTTGAAAATTTCGTATGACATTTCAAACAAGACGCTAATGTGACAAGGTATAGAAATCATCACATATTTATGCCGGTGACTGTACCTACCAAATACTAATTTTCTGTCTGTCCTATGTTTGTAATACATTGTATACTACTGATTAAGCACCATTGCATTGGTATGTTATTTTGTAAGAATATCAGATTATAATTATTTTTGTAAATTTTATTTAAAGTATTGCCTTTTTCAAGTTTTTTTCTAAAAGTGCCATTAATTTTTTTATAAAGTCGCGGTTATTGAAATCTTGTGAAATACCTACATGCACGCATCTTATAGTTGTTTTTTTTGGAAATCTGTATCTGTGTGTCTTAAAAGATGTGTATAATAACGGGGGATCCAAATCCAGACGTGATGTTTCTTCGTACAATCTTCTCTAATTGACAATTTGATTGTGCGCGGACGCAAAACAAACTTAAGGCTCAAATCAGGTTGCGGAGATTCGGACGTCCAAATGCCAACTTCAATGAAGTGGAATTAGCATTTGGCGGAATTGGCGAAATTGGCAAAGCTAAAGGAAAATGATATATAATGTAAATTTTACACAAACATATCAGTAATAGGCAGATGTAGGCCTAATTATAACAAATTTAGCACGTAATAACAATATTAGAAGCCTCTCTTTTTGCCTTCCTTACGGCTCATCCACGACATTGGTTTAAGCGCGACAGCCATACGTGCGAATGAAAAGTCCCATCGCTGTGTCTCGCTCCAATGTATGGCCGCCGCTCACCGCTGTCGCGCTTAGACCAATGTCGTGGCTTTGCCGTTAGAACTGAGATAGCGTTTACAATGCAAATAGCCTTAAAATGTCTACCACTTGAACCACCATACTTTAAGTGCTGATCCAATATTTTCCTGAACTTGGTGGGGTAGGTATATTCATAATAAGGGCCAGTTGCATCAACCACAGTTAACAGACACGTAAACGTCACACTACAGAAGTCTATGGACATTCCCATATATATTATACAAAAATTCGGTGACAGACGGTTTGGTACAATTGACCCCTAGCTATAGCTGTGTCATCCACCATAACTGCTGCTTGCTTTGTATTGCCATAGGTACTAACTATATTTTTGACACGATTTATATTAAAACCGAAATAAATTACACATATGAAAGAAAAAGTGACCAAGGCCTCCAGTGCCTGAGGCTATCATATTCTATTGTTTTCTATTATATGTGTAATTTATTTCGGTTTTAATTTATATTTATAGTAGGGTGTCCTGTCGTTTCGCCAAAAAACGTTTCGTCAAATTTCATTTCCCAATAATCATATCGCAATAGTTTCATTTCCCAAAGTATTGTTTGGCAAAGGTATGTTTCGCAATGAATTTGTTTGGTCAAATTATCATTTGGCACAATTTTACTTAGTCAAATTTTATTTAGACAAAACTTTATTTCGCAAACGTTTTTAATGGCAAAACATATATCCCAAAAACATGTTTGGTCAAAATTTCACATCGCAAATTTCGAAAATATTTAGGCATTTTCATTAGGCAAACTGGAAATGGCTTTTTAAAGTAATTAAAAATTAATAGAAAAAAAAAGAGCTAGAACATAATGGTCTTGAAAACATAAGGTTTCTTTTTAATAAAATGTATTCGGACATGTAAGTGAAAATGTCATCCTTGACATTTGCAGCAGGAGGAAAAAAAGTACGACATACACATTATTTCACACAAATATTGGACACAAAGTATAAAATCAACAAACAAATTTCTAGTGCGCCATTTAATTACAATATATTGGGAAATGGAAATTTTGCCTAACAATACCTTTGACTAAATAATATTTGGTAAAATGAAATTTGACCAAGTTAATATTTTGGGAAACAAATACTTGCCAAAAAAAGTTTTGCTAAATGTCTATTTGCGATAAGTTGTTTTGCCAAACGTTTATTTGGGAAATGATAATTTGGGAATAATAGTTTGGGATGTGAAACTTTGGGAAACGTTTTTTGGCGAATCGTCAGTAAACCATATAGTAGTGTGATTACTTTAAGGTACAAATAAACGTTTGGCAAAACAACTTACCGCAAATTGACATTTAGCAAAACTTTTTTTGGCAAGTATTTGTTTCCCAAAATATTTACTTGGTCAAATTTCATTTTACCAAATATTATTTAGTCAAAGGTATTGTTAGGCAAAATTTCCATTTCCCAATATATTGTAATTAAATGGCGCACTAGAAATTTGTTTGTTGATTTTATACTTTGTGTCCAAGATTTGTGTGAAATAATGTGTATATCGTACTTTTTTTCCTCCTGCTGCAAATGTCAAGGATGACATTTTCACTTACATGTCCGGATACATTTTATTAAAAAGAAACCTTATGGTTTCAAGACCATTATGTTCTATTAATTTTTAATTACTTTAAAAAGCCATTTCCAGTTTGCTCACTGTCAACCTAACACGCTCCTCCTCGCTTCGCTCGTCGTCGCACCTAAACTGACCCTGTCGCACACGAGTTTTCTGTTACAATACTAATAAAATTATTACATTACATTTATGTCTTGTAATATTTATTGTCAAACGTGGTTTTGCATGGTGTAATTTGTAGAAACATTTTTTGACAAAAAATAGTTGACAAAATAATTTTGTCCAGTAATTAATTTGACAAAAATAAAGTTTAGCAAACTTTTCTTGTCCAACTGAAGCCTTGGGAATAAAACTGAAATTATCATTTGACAATTTTCAGTTAATTTTGCCAAAAAATTTTTCGGTAAATTAAATTAATCCCGTAGAAATGAAAATGAAAATGCCTAAATATTTTCGAAATTTGCGATGTGAAATTTTGACCAAACATGTTTTTGGGATATAAGTTTTGCCATTAAAAACGTTTGCGAAATAAAATTTTGTCTAAATAAAATTTGACTTAGTAAAATTGTGCCAAATGATAATTTGACCAAACAAATTCATTGCGAAACATACCTTTGCCAAACAATACTTTGGGAAATGAAACTATTGCGATATGATTATTGGGAAATGAAATTTGACGAAACGTTTTTTGGCGAAACGGCAGGACACCGTCACCAGACTTTAGTCGGGAGCCATGTTGGGTCTTTCCAACTTTCTCTTACTAGAAAGTAGGCTCTGGCAAAGGATTTTGACTCTAAAAGTATGGCACCTGTACAAAATTCGTTAGGTTTTAAGTAGTCATCGGAACAGTCAGGTTGCCGGAACATCTTGAATTGAGTTTTCCAAATGTCGTGTAGTTAATAAGTATTTGCCACGCTATTAACATTTTAATTCGCTTAGAGATATCAATGAGTATCAATTGTAAATACAGAAGTACACACCAGTCACAATTACAGTACAGTACAATACGTCACAGTTAGTCACAGTTACGATACTGCGATATGTCACTGGTCATAAATGTCTTAAGCCGGCAACAGACAGTCTTAACATTCATAATCTAAAAAAGAAGATTTGTATACAATCTGTCAGATCAATCTGAAAATTCGTAATAAGAGTGTGTGTGGACAGTTGCAAAATTGTATGGAACTCCGTGCATTATGATTTTTCAGATTAGGAAATTTAAGACGGTCTGTTGCCGGCTTTAATCTATCTCATATAGGTAACCTGTATAGGCATAACGCAAATTAGTTGTGTCATCGTCCCTGAATGAAACAATCTGAGACCTGCCGTACGAGAGTTATGAGCCAGTTTATAAAAAAGTGCCAAAATGTAAACGTTTGCTTCAATATCTAGCAGCAATATCTATTATACAAATAAATTGGTTTTGGCTCTGTGTGTAATAATTATGTACTTAGTTCCATAGCTGGGCATTAACTCGTTAATCCGTTCATCGTTAATTAACGAAGTTAACATTTCGATTAACGGATTAACTTTTAAGTTAACTGTAAAAAATGTTAACGGATTCGTTAACTTCCGTTAAATTTCATCGAGTCCGTTAATCGTTAATCCAGCATCCCAGGCGGCTCGCTGCGCCGCGAAGACCACGTTCTTACTGCTACTGTAAAAGCCCGTAGTACGGCAAAACCTAGGATTTATCGGTAAAAGCAGATCCGGCGGTTATAAACAGTCTAAAGACCAATTGGCGACTTTGGATCACTTATTCGAGATCTTCTAAATCTTATTAGGCGTGCTAGATCGATCACTAACCTGGGAATAGAGTGCAATCATTGCATGACAGACAAATCGCGCAACCGACGCATCGAGTTAGAGTCCGGCGCGGGCCTTGGATTACTCTACCAAGTTATCGTGGCCCACAGCATCGAGTTGTCATCTCAAATCTCAATCTGAAGAACCGACGCACCACGATCGCGACCTCATGAATGACCCAATAATTACCAATCCGAAGTAAAACCTAGGATTTAGCCAACCAACGGCGGTAAAAGCCCGAAGAGACTGTAATTATTACATTTCGGTTTTTTACCGATTGGCGTCACAGGTTTTAATGGTTTTTGGTGGATACTTAGTAAATAGATATACATAATACCTACAGTGAAGTCCTATTTTTATGACGTGTTAACGGATTATCGATTAACTTTAACTTCCGTTAAATCTACCGAAATGTATCGCTTTAACGATTAACGAAGTTAACTTTTTAAGTGACGGATTAACGATTATCGAAGTTAACTATTTGATTAACGGTGCCCAGCTATGCTTAGTTCAAGTCGGCTACCCGAGCTAGTCTCCTAGACTCTTAGTAGTTACAATGCTGATGTCCAACACAAATCACTATGAATATTTAATGAATTCTTTGTAGTTATAAGGTACTTAATAGGTTAATTGTACCTTCCACACTTACACTAGCCTTTGTATAAACATTCGAAATCGTTACGTAAGTTTCTTCAACCTAAAGTTTCCAAAACATTCCGCTTGGCGCGCTGTTCCAATGCCTAATACAAAATGAGACTTACCGAAACGGTTTCGAATTTTTATACTAGAGGCAATGTTCAGTATCTAATGGACCCATCACTTCTAAGCTTTGGACTGTGATAGTAGACAAGAGAGTATTTATACTAAAAATGTATATTTTTTGGACGGTCGGTGTTTGTTTGCAAGTGATATCGGAAAGTATTGGCTCTCTGTCTCGCTAAAACTTATTTAATGTGCGCTTTGTAAAGTGTAAATCTTGTTTCTACTAATAAAGTTATATTGAAAATCTATGATTTTACTTAATTCAACTACCTTCATATAATTCCAGACTAAGCTAGATTGTCTCAAATATATTAATCGGATCCAACTGACTAGTTGAATTAATTAATCAATCTGACTAGATTTCGCTGTCCTATGAATAATAAATAAAGTGCATTGCCCTTGAAGGTCTTTAGGGTAGTCGAAAATCACAATAAGGGACGTCAAGCTGTACCAACCCTAATAAATCCATTATTGCTAAGGCGCCTATTTCGCTCGATGCGGATAACAGTGTCCGACCATGGTCCTGCGTAGTTGTGTAATTATATAGACTGTCTACCACAAAAAGAGCGATGACTACCTATATTTTGGTATTCTACTGTTAGTGAATCTCTTCCCATGCGCGCTGTAGGTATCAACACCGCCAAAAAACTTCGCAGACAAATGCTTGCTCGTAAAACGACAAAGGTCTGATTGTAGCCGTGAGTCGAGGCACGTGCGGACTGTCTGCTGATATTGAGACAAACGAACCGCGCGTCGGCTGATGCCGAACGGGTTGTACATGCTAAGAACTTGGTATCTGAATTTTTGACCCTTGTAATATTTTCTAAATAGGACTCCAGGTTCTCATGAACAGAGGGGGAGAGAGAACAAAAACTATTAAATCAGTATTTTTGCCGTTTGAAACAGAACGTTCAAGGTTTCATCAATTTTATATTTAGGTAAATCAGTAATCCAGAACATTAAAAACGTGTCATTTCACGAAACGGGACATACACATACAAGGCCCGGGTCTAGGGACAGAACAGAATAGTTCACAGTCAACCTGTCAATAGTTTTAAGATATAAAAATTGACCTCCCATAATATGATAACGTGTGGGTCTAATGTTTCTATACTTACGGGCATTTTCAGAATTTGATGGGACCCTCCAATTAGAGTAAGTTGTTAACTAAAATTAACTCACTGTCATATTTGTGACGATAATTAAGCATTAAATTTCAATAAAAATATTGTTTTTGTGTTAGTACCCACTAAATAGCACTAGACCCTACTCATAGCGTTGTGTTCCTGCCGGTGAGTAAGGCTGCCAGAGCTCAACGAGGGTGCGGTGTGCTGATGACGGGGGGACTTACGGAACTAACTTGTTCCGTCTATTTGAGTCGTCGGCAACCCGAACCCTCCTTAGAACTTGTACACTCCTTTTTCTGCGTATTTAACACAGCAAAATGGAGTGTACAAGTTCCTAATGGGGTGTGCGCATGTGACACTCTTTGAGTTGCAGGCGTCCATAGATTACGGTGACCGCTTTCCATCAGGCGGGCCGTACGCTTGTTTGCCACCGACGTAGTATTAAAAAAAAAGTTACAAAAACTTTAAGCGACGATGTACATTGAGAATGTGAAATAAGTAAATTTTTAGACATATTTTATGCTTAATTGTCATCATAAAACTGACAGCGAGTTAATTTTTGTTAACGACTTACGCTAATTGGGGGGACCCAAATTATAAAAATGCTCATACTTTAGAAATAAAACTCGTTTTGGTACCTACCCGCATCACTGCTCGGAGCTCGACCTGAGAGACGTTACAGCCAGGGCTGTTAATGCTGCTGCCTATTGGGCATCTACTGTATAAGAAATTAAGGAACCTCGACACGATAAGAAGAACAAGAAGGTACCTACCTAATTGGATAAAAAGATTTTCGGAAGATACAAGTACTTGGTTTTGATTTTACACAGTCCGTCTTTGTTAAGGTTGAGAGATTGAATGGATTGGCAGAAATTGTTTACACGAGTCTAGTCTTACTGCCAATAGATAGAGAGTAATGAATCACTATTATAAGGGTATTTGCCGGTGCTTTATTAGCATATTAGCATAAAAAGTCTGTTGCTACGCTTTACCATTCATAGGTTTAATTTAAAGATTCGGTGCTTAATAATGATCCCACAAATTCCACAATGTTATAGGTATAACATTTATATCTGCCGCTCGTAAAAACTAGTGCCTACGCCAAATCTTGGGATTAGTTGTCAAAGCGGACCCCAGGCTCCCATGAGCCGTGGCAAATGCCGGGGTAACGCAAGGAGGAGGAGGAGGAGCTGCCAGTGTAGGAATTAGACAAACACATAAGCAAGTTTACGATGCAGACAGCAAAACAAGCATGATTAAAGTAAGTAAAAGTACCAGTGGGTTTTTTAGCATGCTGCTATTAGTGTGAAGTATCACACATCACACTAGTGATATAGTTTATTGTCGGTGCGTCCTTTCCGCTCCTTCTGAAAGTTCCAACAGATGCCACTTTCAAATTGTCAATAAATGTGGCTGAAAAGTGTCGTCCATAGGGCATTAGTGTGTCAGCCACCGCTACTGTTAACTTACATTCACCAAACTGATTAATGTTACCGCTGTCACCAGCTCATTGCCCAGAAAGAAAGGCTGTTTAAATTCATTGTGTAAACTCCCCACTGATGAAGAGGACACGTTAAAACAAGAGATAACACACACACACACAAATAAACTAGTCAAAGGGATCGCGTGATGGTAACAACACACGTTGCAATTTACACTTTCATGTTTTTACCGTGTAAACAATTCCTATATTTATTCCTTGAAGCATAGAGTCTACTGCATTCTAGTGTAGGAAGTAGCAAATTGTAGTTACATGTGTGCGTGGAGCTTTATAGGAATGACTTCGCAGTTACGTTGTCAAGGGGAGATAGGAGTATGTGCATGATGAGTGCAGTGACTGGGTTGTCAGTTTTTCGTCATGTTAATGAAGTAGTAAGACATAACAACTCGTTCTTGCACGTTTGTCGGTAAAAATAAAAAGTAGGTAACCAAGTCACATCATGAATTTTAGTTACTACTACTCACGTAACTAGATTTCAGTCATCAAACATAAATAATATTGAACTTGGCTTTCATTTCACATTTATTTTTCTGTTGGGATTATACTCAGAAAAACAGGTTTCACACAAAACCTGGGCCTGTAGCTATTATTAAAGTAGGATTTGTCTTAAAAATTTTATTATTTTTAACGAGTAGGTAGTAACGTGCCGTGTATGACTCGCACCCCAAAAACCTATTTTAAACAGGTAAAAGGAATAACGGTATCCAAAAACAGTTGTAGTAATTAGCAAAACATTTAACTCCCTTGTCGACTCTGGAGCTTATTAAAATATTATTTCGTCCCTTCTATCCCTGCACAGGTCTTTGCTCGGCCGGAGTTGCATTGGTGTTAGGAACGGTTTAAGATATCGGGAGGTAGCGATAGAATGGAATAATCAGAATCACCTACTATCTCTGTAGATACTTAATACATATTGAGGAGGCACACTGATATTTTATCCCGCCAGGAGACGCCTGTGCAAGTGCCTAGGAGAGAGAAAGAAAAACAAATCCTCTTCTCGCTCTCACGTATGAAATTCTTTATCTGTGCAATGAACTAATAGGGTGGCGCGATCTGTCCTAACCTTTGAGTGAGCCTCCTCAATCCTCATTCACGCTTCCAGCAGGATTCGAAACTCGGACCGTCTGCTTTCTGGTGCAGCTGCTCTGACTAACTGAGCCACGGACGTTCCCAGGTTCGAGTGCTGCCGGATTGTTCAATTTTACTTACAATGTAAAAATATGTAGTAGCGCTCGCTGACACTACATAAGTGCGCACTGTTCTCTGATGTCATACCGCATGCGTAACGTGTGCGTGTATTACGTTGAAATCGCGACTGCGATGAGCGGTGGCCATACATTGGAGCGAGACACAGTGATGGGACTTTTCATTGGCACGTGTGGCTGCCGCTCTCCGCTGTCGCGCTTAGACCAATGTCGTGGCTGGGCCGTTAGCGTTTTCCAGTCAGATAGAAAAAGTAAAATCGCGGATCGGCGATGCCTCATCGCCTGCCCCGGGGACGGGCCGCGAGCGGAGGGTCCGGCCCGCGCGGAAATGAAAAATAAACACGTCCGGCTGCTGAAAATGAAGGGCCGCGACTGTCCGCCATCGGCTACGAAACGCATGTTGTAGCATGTTGAGTTTGCTATTAAATTACACATTTCAATTTGGTCTAAAATACCTGAGCATCCAAAAATCCAGATGCGGAAATAAACATGACTTTTTGTATGCTAGTTTTTGTGCCAATAAATTCCTATCGAGTATTAATAGTTTACTAGGGGTCTACAAAAAAATCATCCCGGTCCACAAATGGGAAGAGATGGCGAAAATAGAGATAAGTGGCGCAAATTGGTGCTTGATGGACGTATAATCCACGACAATGCTCGGTTTGCGGCACTCGCAAGTAAGCGAGCCAAGCGTTATCAGCGCGATACCTCTTCGCCACGGGTACACTACGCCTGCCAGAGTTGTTTGTGGTCGTGTTTGCCGCTCCCGTAAATAACGCTTAGATTGCCATCTCCCAATCCGTATTAATTAATTGAAAGCGGTATACGCAGCAAGGAGTTTACTTGACGAAAGAGTAGGTAAACTATTAATTGCCTACATATCAATAACCGTGTAGTTAACTGCCCTCATAAGGTAATTAGCGGTATCCCAAAAAAAAATTATTGCAAACATATTATTATAAAATTCTAACATAATTATATTATATGTTAGCATTTTATACCTACCTTAATTAGGGTTCCGTACCAAAAAGCTCTGTCATATTTCTAAATATCACGAGAACTACTTATGCTATCAACTTGAAATTTGGAATAGTTATGAACATTGTTAACCTCAACAAAATTAAAGAATTTTTTTTTTATTTATTAATATTAACTATACAAAATGGCCAATATGAAAGGAGGCAAATTGTAAATGTCAAGTAACTAGGTCAAGTGGGGTATCGTTATTAGAAAGAGCTCAAATTGTACATATCAAAACTATTTTTTATATTTTTTTGTTGTGGAAAAAAAAACAGAATTATGAAGGAAAATGTAAGAAAAAATAGCGCCCCCCCCCCTTATCTCCAAAGTTTACCAACATAAATTTATGAAATTTTCACCAAACATGGCTATTATAATGAATATTACAGGAAAAATAAAATCGTACACGTATCTTGAAAACTTTTATTTTATTTATAAAAAACCTTTCAGATTTACATTGTACCTGTATTTTTTAACAAAATAACAATAAAATTGCATGCTTTCGAATAGAGGTAAAATGGTTAAAATCGGTTCACGCAATAATCAGTTATTCCATAAAAATCATCTTCCATACTAGCTCGCGCACATTAGTTTAATGAATTTGCCGATAGATGTCACTGTACGTTGAACGCTCATTTCCTACATCGCGTTTTTCCTGATATAATGAGGTCGGTTCAGGAGCGTCCTTGCGACATGTCGTAAGTCGTAAACTATTGAAGTCGAATACTCTTGATTTTATTTGGACGTTGTCTAACAATAAAATTGTATATTAAAATATTACTTGTTATATGGGAAATTGATTCTTGAGGAATTTAGTTAAATCTGTTGAGTTCTATGAATAACATTTTGATGATTCAACTATTGAAAGTTTGTAAGGAACCCTCGGTGAGCGAGTCCGACTCGCACTTGACCGGTTTTTTTAAATAAATTCAAACTGACAGTTCTATTTTCTAATGCATTAGATTATGAGATACCGCGAATTGCTTTATCAGGACAGATAAGAAGACTTGAATACTTTTTGTTATGTATATGTATACCTACTAAACTTATATTTTTATAAAAAACAAATTTACCTACAAACAGTCCAAGCTGTTGACAAAACTTTCGCTGAAAAATCATTTGTAGGTATACCTACGGTATTATACCTATTAACATTATTAACCTCGGTAAAAAGGTAAATTGCATTTGCTTGTACCTAATTTGTACATTCAGGTACTAGGTTGTCGACCCTTAAATTCCTTAATTAGACACATATATTGATCGCGGCAATCATTCAAGCTCTTATCGGGCCGTGTCTCCGCGTCAAATTCAATTAATTATTACCAACAAGCCATTGATTACGAGCGCTAACCGAAGTAGGATTAATTGTACGATTAATTGTAACACGACAATACGAACTTGATCTTATCAATAATTGAAATAGATTGAAGCTTAGGCTAGGTTTAGTTTAAGTGCCCGAGTTCCTCTCGTGGGTGTCGCAGACTTCGACTGTGCCTGTGCTATGCTATGAGGTTCAATTGTGTCGTAAGCGAGAAGCCTCAAGCTTTCGATTCGTTTTCTTTCAACCCCTTAATTGCTATGAGTGGCACTGATACTTAAGCAGTTACATGTGTTCCGCTTACCCCTTAAGGGAATACACCTACATGTGGGTATGTGTATGTCTATGTGCATGTAACTGTCATTTATTATTTGTGGCTAAAACTACTTCAAATGCAGTTAGAACGTTTAAAAATTCTAGCAGATGAAGGATGAAAACACTTTAGACATGAAATGCCACTTTATCTTTATGTAATGCCATTGTACAATTAAATTGTTTTCTGTAACTCAGACTGCATGTTTTTATGTGTTGATTGCAAAAACCACTTTTTCTCAAAATACTGAAGGGAATTTTCAGAAGGGGAATTAGCATAAGTTGTGAAGCAAAATTAAGTCGCTGTCAGTTTTGTAACGAGAATTAAGCATAAAATCTGTCTAAAAATGTACTAGACTTATATTGACCGTGATTACCTTTTTGATTTTTGTCGAGCTCCCGATATTTCGACGCAGTTGCATGCATCATGATCACGGAAAACTGACGAAGGCGGGTGGATGTTAAAGTTGCATAGACAGCGCGCGATCTACCCTCCTTCGCGCGCGTCGGCTGCGTTCACTTTCAGCGTTACCACTGGTCGCATTCACACTCGATGGTCTGTTCAAACACACTACACTCACAATACAAGTCCCCGGTATCCCGGTCAATATAAGTCTAATGATCTAATAAGCGACCGCCAGTATGGCTTTCGCCACGGTCGCTCTACTGGTGATCTTCTAGTGTATCTAACTCACCGCTGGGCTTCGGCCATTGAGAGTCAAGGTGAGGCATTGGCAGTTAGCCTAGATATAGCGAAGGCATTTGATCGGGTCTGGCATAGGGGCCTTTTGTCGAAGTTACCATCTTATGGACTGCCCGAGGGATTATGCAAATGGATTGCCAGCTTTTTGTCCGGCAGACGCATACGAGCCGTAGTAGACGGTAGCTGCTCCGATAGCATGGACATAAACGCTGGCGTCCCGCAAGGTTCTGTGCTATCCCCAACGCTGTTCTTGCTGCATATCAATGACATGTTGTCTATCGGCGACATCCATTGCTATGCGGATGACAGTACTGGGGATACATTTTACACGGGCCGTGCTAATATCCCTCGTTCAATGGTGCTAGAAAGTCGTGAAAAGCTTGTGTCGGACATCGAGAGGATTCTGTCCGGAGTCTCGGTGTGGGGTCGGGACAACCTAGTTTGTTTCAATCCCACTAAGACACAGGTGTGTGCGTTCACCGCTAAGAAAACCCCATTTACTGTGGTTCCACAGTTTCAAGGCACAGCCCTTACCTTGTCAGGAAGTATTGGGATCCTCGGAGTCGACATTTCGAGTAGCGTCCAATTCCGTTGTCACTTGGAAGGGAAAGCTGCGTTGGCATCCAAAAAGCTCGGTGTGCTCAACAGAGCGAGGGGATACTTTACTCCGGGGCAAAGACTGCTCTTGTACAAGTCGCAAGTTAGACCCCACATGGAGTACTGCTGTCACCTTTGGGCAGGAGCACCTGGATACCAGCTTGGACCCTTTGACTCGATCCAGAGACGCGCTGTACGAATTGTCGACGATCCCAAACTCACAGGCGGTATTGAACCCTTAAGTCTAAGGAGGGACTTCGCCTCCTTATGTGTGTTCTATCGCCTGTACAATGGGTTGTGTTCTGAAGAACTGTTTGACATGATGCCAACGGCCACTTTTCATCATCGCACCGCTCGCCATCGACAGGGCGCTCATCCACACACCTTGCAACCTAAATGGTCGCGCACCGTGCGGTTTCAGAGGAATTTCCTCCCACGAACGCTCCGGCTGTGGAATGAGCTCCCTGTCGAGGTATTCCCGATGAACTACAGTATGGGGTTCTTCAAAAAAGGAGTGTACAAGTTTCTAATGGGTCGGCAACGCGCACGTGACACCCCTTGAGTTGCGGGCGTCCATAGGTTACGGTGACCGCTTTCCATCAGGCGGGCCGTATACCTGTTTGCCACCGACGTGGTATAAAAAAAAAAACCGTGAATCATTCAAAACTCTTAAAAATGTACTTTTTTCACATTATGAATGTAAATTATCGCTTACAGTTTATGTAATTAACACACAAACAATATTTTTATAGAAGTTTCTTGCTTACCTAATTATCGTCACAAAACTGACAGTGAGTTAATTTTCGTTAACAACTTACGCTAATTGGGGGGTCCCAAATTCTGAAAATGCTCTGAACTCTTAAATAGTCGCAATTGAATAAGATCTATTCCAAAACTTGTAGGTAATTTAAACCTATCCATTTCGTACTGTCCAGTCTGTCCACTCCGTTACCATTATAACAGGTGATTTCAGTTGATAACAATGATAACCTATCAATATTTCTATTAATAACGAAACAATCTCAATCAAGTATCATAAATTATAACCGCACCAACTAAATGTTCCAATAAGATTCGCACTCTCATAAATAGCCCTAATCTATCGACACAATAGTTTGTTATAACAAGTCGCGGTCCAACAAAAATATTGCCCAACTAGAGCCATAACGAGCGTTAGTTGCCAACTTGCCAACTATTTTGCCCACATTTTGCCCGTCATAATAGCCTAAGTTTGCGGCTGCGGGACAATCTGCCCGCTTACGTGTGATCGCCTTTTTTGTCATTGTTACAATAGCGGTTTCGTAAGTTTTCAAAGGAACTTTTTTGGCGAAAAGATTTACTTTTCTTTACGTCTGCAGTTTCACATTTGGCTCTCATTGAATTGTATCTAACTTAAAATATAAACAAACTAACAAGCAATTGATTTTGTACTTAGATTAGATTTTTAAAATTAAATGGCCTCAGTCACAGTTGTGGGACTATTTTGGCAGTGTCAAGGTGATATAAGCTAATTGTTTTAGATTTTGGTACGGTTAAGTACGACAGTGTTCGGTAGTTGGCACTTGTAAATTGATAGCTAGATTTTACAAGGGCACGTGGACTATCGGCCGTTGACGACAAAAAAGGGGCTAAACGCGGTTCGAGATTAATTATTCATCAGCTTCTCGCTATAACATTAGTTTACTGCATAATAAGCTATCGATATTACACTTTAAACAACATTAATGAGCAAAAGAAGGAGAAATTATTCACGACACGATACCGCTAAGATGGCGCCCGTACCGGAAGTCGTTTAGTTTCATTTTAAAAGCTAAACAACTGACATGCTTGTTTATTAAGACTACCTACTGTTTGGCTATAAGTATCATAACAATATTACGTTCAACATTGCTTAGAAATAAATAAGAAAAACATACGTTATTTTTCTGACGAAGGATTATTTTATTATGTAACAAATATACCTTTCCGGAAAGCAAAAGGTAACGAGAGAAAAACGTAAGAAAAATACGTTTGGAGAAATCTTTTTCCCGTTACGCATGCTAGTGATCCCAGTAAATGAGTAATTATTTCCTCATTAGCGAGCTAGTGTAGGTAACTGTAAATAAATTGCCAACGCTCGTTATTTTCCCGGGAAAATATACCGCAACTTTACTCATAAACTCGATGAGGAAACGGAAAATGTTGGTTTACTTAACTGTTTTGTTTTATTTTTTATTTTCTGTGGTTTCTCGCTCGAAAATAGCTCATGAAGCAGAAGGAGAGGCGGGATATACATTTGTAAACGCGTACTAGCTTATGTTTACAACTTCGCGTGCGTGGGATGATGATAATTTTATTAGCGTATTCGTCCTACCGGCCTAGCCGAAGTGAAAATCTATAACGCTACGAGGCCTACGAGGCAATAGAAAGGCAGCCGGCTCTGTCGCGCCAATAGAAACAGCTATCTATAGATAACGATATGACCGTAAGCGATTGTGACGTTGGCTATGTATCTTAAGCCTATTTTTTTTTACGGTGTCTAGGTAGGTTTTAATTTCAATTCGACGCTTTCAAACCCTTATCGGATGACAAGATCACGGTATAGAATCCTAAAAATAGCGTTTGTAGTAAATATAGAGTATATCGCGCGCTAGCTTTTTATTAAAAACTTGTCAGCAAAAATGTATCTCTAATATAAGCTCTAAATTTTAGCCCGGCTCCAAGAATTCTACTAATAGCATACATTTCAAATCGTTCCAAGGACCACAGCAGGAAATAGAATGATTCCTCCCACAACAAGTCCTAATTAAGGCTAACAATGCACACAAAAACGCTATTTTTTGCCCCCATTCCTTCTGTCGCTGGATTTGCAGGCATTTTAATTATCTGACAGTGTACAGGAATAGGAATAAGTAAGTAAAAGCAGTCCACAATGGGAAAATGAAACTGCACGGGGATTAGCGTTGTCAGGGATGAAAATATGGAAAGGTTTCATTTATATTCTGACCAGGGTGGCTAGCCGAATGGCACAATCGCTCACGAAACGCTCACGAAACGAAGCGCTAGTAGATATCTATCTCTATCGCGCTTGCGTATTGGCGCGACAGAGCCAGCGGCGTATCGCTTTCGTTTGGCGTCGGAGAAATGCCATTCGGCTACGGGGCCAGGAAGGAAAGTTATTATATAGAGTTTTTGTAACTACTTTCTAATTTGGCCTTCTTTTTTATTTTTAAAGTTTTCTTACTTAATACTTATACCAAAGAGGATCGAGTTTTATAGAGAGTTACTGTCAAAGTAAAACGTGTAATCACAGTGCATAGACTGCCATCTCTCGACACAAGCTTAAACTTTTGAACCTCAGTTTTGTCAATTTGGTCCATATTGTTAGCTTGATATGTGTTAAAATGTCAAAGAGCTATCTAGCCGAGCATTCCCCAAAGGTGTAACGCCATCAGTCTAGGCCGCCGTAGGTACCTTTTTAACCGTCGCCTCATATCTCAAGAAGGACGGTTATCAAGTCGTCTGTATGTTTTTTTTTTTTTTTTTATGTTTGTTCCTCGATATCTCCGTCGTTCCTGGACCGATTTTGAAAATTTTTTTTTTGATTGAATGTATATACATACAGATTGGTCCCATTTTTCTCAGAACCCAGTTCTGATGATGGGATCCTGGAGAAATCGAGGGAACTCCTCAAATCTGAAAGGCATACATATGGTGATTTTTGTGTTAATAAAGGAACAGCATGCATTTAGGTACGGAACAGTGACATTTGGTGCAGTGGAACTGCTGATGATGGCCAGAACGGAACTCTTCAAATCTGAACGGCACGCTTATAGTGACTTGGGTATTTTTATACGAACAGCATGCACTTTCGTACAGAACAGTGACATTTGGTGCAGTGGAATTTCTGATGATGGTCAGAACCGAACTTCTCAAATCTGAACGGCACGCTTATAGTGACTTTGGTATTTTTATAAGAACAGCATGCACTTTCGTCCAGAACAGTGACATTTGGTGCAGTGGAACTGCTGATGATGGCCAGAACCAAACTCCTCAAATCTGAACGGCACGCTTATAGTGACTTTGCCATTTTTATAAGAACAGCATGCACTTTCGTCCAGAACAGTGACATTTGGTGCAGTGGAATTTCTGATGATGGTCAGAACCGAACTCCTCAAATCTGAACGGCACGCTTATAGTGACTTTGGTATTTTTATAAGAACATCATGCACTTTCGTTCAGAACAGTGACATTTGGTGCAGTGGAACTGCTGATGATGGCCAGAACCAAACTCCTCAAATCTGAACGGCACGCTTATAGTGACTTTGCCATTTTTATAAGAACAGCATGCACTTTCATCCAGAACAGTGACATTTGGTGCAGTGGAATTTCTGATGATGGTCAGAACCGAACTCCTCAAATCTGAACGGCATACTTATAGTGACTTTGGTATTTTTATAAGAACAGCATGCACTTTCGTCCAGAACAGTGACATTTGGTGCAGTGGAACTGCTGATGATGGCCAGAACCAAACTCCTCAAACCTGAACGGCACACTCATAGTGACTTTGGTATTTTTGTAAGAAAAGCATGTATTTAAGTTCAGAACAGTGACATTTATTTAGTTATGTTTGTTAAGCATATGTTTTGAAGTCAAAGTTTGTCAAGCTTCGATTTCTTATAATATAATCGGATTCATGAGGAATTGAGGAAACTCCTCAAACCTTAACGTTATACGTATATTCATTTGTGTTTCCATCTAATAATTAAAGCATTAAAAGCAGTTTTAAAAAATACTTACACATTTCTACATAATCCAACATTCGCAAGTAGCTTTCACCAGAACCCGAAAGGCGACGGTTTTTTTTTTCTTAAAAATTATTCTCTATGGCTTTGAGGTACTTTTTTTTCTTAGACTTTATCCATCTATACAGAGTTACATAATTATGTCTTTGCTTATACATAATTAATACTTAATAGCATAGCAGACTATTCAGATAACTCATTTCGTTGTCAGACTCCATCGTCTCTTGGTGATGCCTTGATGGTAAGCGATGCTTAAACGATGCTAAAAAGCGATGTTAAAAATTGTATCTTTAGTTTTCTCTCTGAGACAATTATACCCATTCCAAACAGAATAAGTTTGCGATGTCTCATGACAGTGTTTCTATTCTAGTCTTCTCCATCATCAAGCAAGGACGTCAAGTGTACCTACCCGTCCGTACCAAGTTCCGTCCGTACCGTAGCGTCCGTGTCCGTAGGCCAAGTTTAACTTTTAAACTCCTAATTACCTATAGGTACCCGTACAAAGCAAAAAAAAGCAAGAAGCAAGTTTAAAGCAAGAGTAAATAGGTATCTCATAGATAAGCGTGCTCCATCGTAGACCGCATCATCACTTACCATCAGGTGTGATCGTGGTCAAACGTCTATCTATACGAACTAAAAAAAAAAACAACGTTACAAATGATATAAAAGCCTCCTGTTATAGGAGGGTAGGTACACTTTTTAGCAGTAAATAAATGACAATACGTTCAAAATCTACATAAAAGCCCTCTCCACACAATCGAGCTCGTAACTGAAGAGGCAATCTTTGCCCAGAATGCGCATCGGGTTTTATAACGAGATAGTGACTCATAATGCACATTAAAATTAACTTTTCTATTTCCCTGCCCTCTTCAACTTGGTGAATAAGAGGATTTAAGGAGGTTTAAAGCCTAGCGGAATCATGAGTAAGAGGATTGAAATATTTAAAATTGCATTTATGGATTTGGAAGATCGTCGCAATTGTCTGCGAATACACTTAAGGTACTGTGGGGCAAATCTCGTCTGGGGGCAATTGTAACTAATCCATTTTTTCCATTATTACACTATGATGTTGAGTTCTACATGTATCCACTGAACACGCCTACCATATATAACCGGTGGACACTCTATTTTATAATGCAAACATTGTAAAACATGGAAAAAATTAACCAGTTACATTTGCCCCCCAGTCGAGATTTGCCCCGCTGTACCTTATGCAACTTGAAATAGCATAATTATTTATGTTATAAAGAATTTCTGCCATCATCTGTCATTTATTTCTAATGAGAAATAAATGACAGATAAAACTCACACCGACACATTTCAAATACATACTTACTTATACTTTTCCGACCGGTCTGGCGTAGTTGGTAGTGACCCTGCCTGCTAAGCCGCGGTCCCGGGTTCGAATCCCGGTAAGGGCATTTATTTGTTCCTAAGTCATGGATGTTTTCTATGTATATAAGTATGTATATCGTCGCCTAGTACCCATAGCAGGTACAAGCTTTGCTTAGTTTGGGGCTAGGTTGATCTGTGTTAGGTGTCCCTCAATATTTATTTATTTACATTGGTTGCCTGGTGGTTGCCTGGATAAATTGCGTCTTTTCTTAAGCTTTTTTTAAACCCCTGGGCCCCGACGCAAAAGCAACGGGATGTTATAAGTTTGACGTATCTGTCTGTCTGTCTGTCTGTCTCTGTGTGTGTGTGTGTGTGTGTGTGTGTGTGTGTGTGTGTGTGTGTGTGCGTGTGTGTGTGCGTGTGTGTGTGCGTGTGTGTGTGCGTGTGTGTGAGCGTGTGTGTGTGTGCGTGTGTGTGTGTGCGTGTGTGTGTGCGTGTGTGTGTGCGTGTGTGTGTGTGTGTGTGTGTGTGTGTGTGTGTGTGTGTGTGTGTGTGTGTGTGTGTGTGCGTGTGTGTGTGTGTGTGTGTGTGTGTGCGTGTGTGTGTGCGTGTGTGTGTGCGTGCGTGTGTGTGTGCGTGTGTGTGTGTGTGTGTGTGTGTGTGTGTGTGTGTGTGTGTGTGTGTGTGTGTGTGTGTGTGTGTGTGTGTGTGTGTGTGTGTGTGTGTGTGTGTGTGTGTGTGTGTGTGTGTGTGTGTGTGTGTGTGTGTGTGTGTGTGTGTGTGTGTGTGTGTCTGTCTGTGGCATCGTAGCTCCCGAACTGATAAACCGATTTAGATTTAGTTTTTTTGTCTGAGTTAGTCGGGAGTGTTCTTAGCCATGTTTCATGAAAATCTGTCTACTCTGTCGGGTTTTTTTTTTAAATTTTAATTTTGTGGTTAGGTTATTACGTACATCATGTGATGTATCAAGTGATAAGAACACATGTATAGTTTAAAATCAGATTGTCTTATTAGAAACTTGGTCTAATTCATTGTTCCCTAGATTTAAGAGAAAATCAGTTAATCTAAGCAATTATAGACCGGACCAAGAGTTAGAAGGCAGATTCAATCACTCACACGCGTGCACTTAATTAGCTAAAACAATAGGTTCTTACCTTTTTATTTTTCCGAGACGAGTATTCGTAATGAAATTCCCATATCTTTCGAGGAAGCTCTGTCAGACACATGCATATGCCGCCGGACGAACAGGTAGGAAGATTACAGCCTCCGCCACACATAAAGCGTTTTGATAGCGTAGCATCAGCGGAGCGTTAGCGGAGCGCAATGATAATGGTGCGCCGGACGAACGCTGGCGTTCCGCTCGCAATCCGACCGACATTACGGCACAATGACGACCGGTCTGGCGCAGTCGGTAGTGACCCTGCCTGCTACGCCGCGGTCCCGGGTTCGAATCCCGGTAAGGGCATTTATTTGTGTGATGAGCACAGATATTTGTTCTTGAGTCATGGATGTTTTCTATGTATATAAGTATTTATATATATTATATATATCGTTGTCTGAGTACCCATAACACAAGCCTTCTTGAGCTTACCGTGGGGCTCAGTCAATCTGTGTAAGAATGTCCTATAATATTTATATTTTATTTAACTTCTTTTGGCATGACCCTCGTAGTATACCTACTACCTACGTCAAAATCTGTGACAGTTAACATCACATAACTAAAGTGTACGGTATCTATTTGTATTGTAAATAAACTGAAATCCAAGGATGTAGGTATTTTTCAAGTTGTTTCTGACTCCATTGTGGAGGTAGTTAATTGGCTGTGCGCAGGATAAAGGCAGTGACGTTGTCCTTTTGTATGACGTAACCTCGCAACGGGTTTCGTCCTCATTGAAATACAAATTCAACTAAATGTTCTAAAAGAATTCTGAAGTAGGGTAAACTCGCCTCATTCGGTGACACGCCTAATTCGGTGATACAAGCTTTGAAGCACTATTCCGAAAGACGGTTTTTGGTTGTTTCATCGAATTAGGCGTGTCACCCGAATGAGCCGAGTTTACCCTAAGTAGGTAGTTTGACAATATTAATAAGTTTATTTCAGAATTCTGCTGCTGTTCAACACTACTACAACACACAAAGTTACTAACTTAAGGAACTAACGGACACTTAAAGCTCGGCCACACATGCGCGTTTTGAGAGCGTAGGCGTAGCGTTAGTGGAGCGCAATGATAGCGGTGCGCCGGATGAACGCTGGCGTTGCGCCCAGCGGACGCCGGCGGGAACTAACGAGCGCGGATTGCGAGCGGAACGCCAGCGTTCGTCCGGCTCACCGCTATCATTGCGCTCCGCTAACGCTCCGCTAACGCTCCGCTAACGCTACGCTATCAAAACGCTTTATGTGTGGCGCTTTATGTGTAGATACAATACAAATCAGAGTTTTTAAGCCAAACTTTCAAACGGTATTTATAAATCACCTTAGATTTAAAATTACCGTTATAATTATACTCGTACATATTCAATGGATTTACCTATAATCAGAAACTGAAGCTGTAGGTAGTTGGGTTTTCTTTAAGTGCGTTTTCACATTATCCGATATCGGATGTAGGACCGATATCCCATAAATGACAGGCGCCATTTTTGATTTTTTCCATTGAAATCCTTCCGACATCCGATATCGGATCGGATATATGAAAACGGACTAAGACTAAGGTAGTTCAATTTTATTTTTACTTCAAATAATACAATAGTATCAGCATCAAACTAAGCGACTTATTCATTGATTCAATGTCCGGTTCAATCACAAAGTCAAGCCGCCCCTGCCCACTGCCCAAACTGGCTCGTTCCAAAGTATAAAGAAAAACAAGGGTTCGCAATCATAGATAGTAGAATCCCCTAGATGATGGGTATGTGACGTCATCTAGGCACCATTCTTCCATTACGGCGATATATATTTCATTAACAATTATTTGAATTTTAAATTTTCAATTTAATTTGTATTTTATAGTTTTAAAAATGTATATAAAGCTTTGTCTGAATTAAACGAATACCTACCTAAAATGACTGATACTACTATATGACTGATAGCCAAAAATTCATACAATCTTCATAAAGTTGGAGAGAAAAAGCGGTACCACGGTACTGATTGACGATCAAGTAGAGTAGCTATATCTATCCTTTTCAGTATATGCTGTCTCATGGGGGTGTACAGGATGACACAAGTTTATTCAGTTTTCTTTTTTAATTATTTACTGATCGGCGATTAATCCTAGTCACATCTGAGGAAAAGTGACGATCGACTCTAAGATGGAGCTCACCGATTCACTATAGCCTATTCACTCTTGCTCTCTGTAGATTCTGGTTAAAATCTTCCATCCATATTTTTTTCTACGTGTATGTTCGCAATCGTCTCATTGGAAACCAAAACACGCGCCCGCTTTGCAAAGAAAACATCGAAGCCCTTTGATATAGGGAACAGCGATTTTTTAATGCATATCTTGAACAGAATTATTGATAACTAACCAGACTTTCGTATAATAGATTTACCCTTTGGCTTTTTCTTGAATGTATGATTTTACGTTAATGGACTTGTGTCTCTTGGTAAAAGGTTTTATTTTTATGAAAATGTTTTGTTCACGCTTATTGAGGATATTACCGACATATATTTTCATTTTCTGTCTATTTTGTGTCTGAATTACACTGGCAGTTAATATACATATGTACATAATTATGCATAATTGTTTTAAAACTACAATAAAATTACTAAATTATCGGTCGATTACGTATTATTAATATTTTAATAGAAACATTGCGGACTACCGGTCAGTCTCAGTCGGTACTGACCCTACCTGCTAAGCTGCAGTTCTGGGTTCGAATCCCGGTATAGCATTTATTTGTGTGGTGAGCACAGATTTCCTGAGTCATGGGTGTTTTCTATGTATATAAGTATGTATTTATCTATTTAAGTATGTATATCGTCGCTTAATAGCACCCATCGTACAAGCTTTGCTTAGTTTGGGGCTAAATTGATCTGTGTAAGATGTCCCCAATATTTATTTATTATTTATTTATTTATGTGTGTAGCCCAGCCGACTACGTTAGCGAAAACTGCCTACGCGAGCTAGGTAGCGCGTATAAGGTACGCGCTACGCGTTCGTAGGCTTCGTCCTCTTCGTAGCAGGGTACGTAGCCGAATGGCACAAACGCTCACGAAACGAAACGCTCGTAGATATCTATCTCTATCACTCTTGCATATTGGCGCGATAGAGCCAGACTACCTTTCGCGACGTTTCGTTTTCGTTTCGCGTCACAGAAATGCCATTCGGCTACGGCACAGATACGAAACTGCAAACTGTAACGAAAAGCGCCTGCTTACAGAGAAGCCTCCGCTGACAGATAGTTCGCATAGAATTTAGATTTTAGAAGATCATACACAGAGAAATTTGCATTGTGAATTTAACAAGTTCGTCTTGTCGCGGGTTTATCCGTTTGAAACAAAAGTATTTTAGTAAACGGAATAAATCACAATATGATAATACAAGTCGAATTTGTTTGAACAACAAGGTCAAACTTGTTAAAAGATATTTGATTGAATCAGCCAAACATATTTTTAAAACAATATGTGTCATGTTGCTTTTATAAAATCGACTTGTTGATTAAGCTATATTGTTGATTCAAATGAAGAGTAGGTAACTTGAAGAATGTACTAGTTACACTTAACAAAATCAGATTTGTTTGAGCCAAAGAGCACGCCGGCGCTATTTTTAACCGCCGCCTCAAATCTCTCAAGGAAGGTGGTTCTCAATTCGTCTGTATGTTTTTTTGTTGTTTTTTTTTAATGTTTGTTCCACGATATCTCCGTCGTTACTGGACCGATTTTGAAAATTATTTTTTACAACATACAGATTGGTCCCATTTTTCTCAGAACCCAGTTCTGATGATGGGAACCTGGAGAAATCGATGGAGCTCCTCAAATCTGAAAAACAAATATGGTGATTTATGTGTTTTTAAAGGAACAGCATGCATTTACGTACGGAACAGTGACATTTGGTGCAGTGGAACTGCTGATGATGGTCAGAACGGAATTTCTCAAATCTGAAGGGCACACTTATAGTGACTTTGGTATTTTTATAAGAACAGCATGCACTTACGTCCAGAACAGTGACATTTGGTGCAGTGGCACTGCTGATGAAGATCAGAACGGAACTCCTCAAATCTGAACGGCACACTTCTAGTGACTTTGGTATTTTTATAAAAACATCATGCACTTACGTCCAGAACAGTGACATTTGGTGCAGTGGAACTGCTGATGAAGATCAGAATGGAACTCCTTAAATCTGAACGGCACACTTATAGTGACTTTGGTATTTTTATAAGAACAGCATGCATTTAAGTTCAGAACAGTGACATTTATTTGTTATGAGATGTGTTATGTTTGTTTAGCATATTGAGTTTTCAAGTCAAATTTTGTCAAGCTTCGATTTCTTATAATCGGATTCATGAGGAATTGAGGAAAGTCCTCAAACCTTAACGGTATACATATATTCATTTGTGCTGCCATCAAACAATTAAAACATTAAAAGTAGTTTTAAAAAATATCTACATATTTCTACATAATACAACATTCGCAAGTAGCTTTCACCAGAACCCCAAAGGCAGCGAATTTAAGAAAAAAAATAAAAACCATAAAACTTATTGAAGGAACATGTAAACTGGTTGTTTTTTCTCTCAGTGTAGCTCTGAAAACGCGTTTAACATTACATGTTAGTGAAGTTTTTTGTGTAACCTATTAAGAACCTAATTTGACGTATGTAGGTACTTACCTTAACGTTAGAACTGCGCCGAGAAAATATGCGCTAACCCATTGAATAAGAAATTGCATTTCATAAAACCCTCTCTAATCCGATCCGAACCGTGAAAAGTTTAACTCGGAAACTTCGGCCGTTTTTCACAGAAACGTACTCCTCGTTTCGATTTCCGAATTTCTTGTCCTTCATTCATTAGCAAGTTCAATCAGAGGGCCGCAGGCTGCGGTTATTTATTACCTCACATCGGCCCACACAATTACGGGAGAAGGAAAAACTTTGCCCATTACTGGCCCTCCCGAGTTTCATACAAAAAAGGGAATGCAATGTATAGGTGTAATGGATTCTGGGCTTCGGCTCCGATTCCGTTCAGATATGGATTGTGTTAAGTGAACAAACGAGAATATCTCTTACGGGAATAGAAATGATACAATTATAAGGTATAAACAATCTTATTTATTTGTAATGCGATTCTTTGTTTTTTGTACTTATTTTGTTTTATTTATAAATATTCAAATTATAGCATACCTACCCTATTACATGAAATAAATAAATACTTAGTGTAAGTTATATTCAGGATGTTGGATCTAATTAAGAGATTTAATGGCCTTTTTTAGGGTTCCGTAGTCAACTAGGAACCCTTATAGTTTCGCCATGTCTGTCGGTCCGTCCGCGGACAATCTCAGTGACCGTTAGCACTAGAAAGCTGAAATTTGGTACCAATATGTAGAGGTACTTATATCAATCACGCCGACAAAGTGGTAAAATAAAAAGTGTAATAAAATGTTTTGTTAGGGTACAACCCCTAGATGTCCAGTAGGGATTGATTTTTTTTTTCATTCCAACCCCAACGTGTGAAATATTACACTGAAATAAACTTTCACGATTATTACTTACTTAATCGCGTATGACTACATATTAAATTGACCTCCAACGTTTCAGGGATAGCGTTGTCCCCGTGGTCTCGGAGAAGACTGGCTTGAAATTACATCAACACCTCCTGACAGCCTCGCGAGTTTTTCGAACTACCCGCACTTGGTTTTGATTATCAATTTGAACTGTTTGCGCACTAGGGATGTGTCTAGGTGTGTTAAAAATAATTATGTGTGATATATTGTTGGATAGGTATTTAAAAATGAATAGGGGTTTACTAAAATCGTGTTTGATAAAATTAATATTTTCGGAAATAATCGCTTCTAAACAGAAGTAGAACTTCATTAAAGATTTTCTAGGAAAATTATTTTCATCTTGATAGGTTGAACAGTTTTTGAAAAAAATACGGGAAATTACGGAACCCGACACTGAGCGTGGCCCGACACGCTCTTGGCCGGTTTTTTAATTTTCATCCGTATCCGGTAGAGAGTAGACAACCGAAAAAAATCAAACAAATAAATCAAATATTTTTTTTTATATTTTTAAGCGATGAAGGCCATTAGTGGCGAATCCGGGTAGTCGAATGCCATTTCTGCGACGAGAAACGAAATCGAAACGCCGCAAGCCGCAAGCGCGATAGAGATAGATAGCTACGAAAGATATATTATCGTGAGCGTTTTGTGAGTGTGTATTCAGCTACGCAACACAAGTCTTCAGATTTTGCGATCTTCAGATCGCTTTTTCTTTGGTATCTATTTCAGTTTATAATTTAATTTGTTTTATTTACGATACTAGTGGCCGTATCATGGTCGTGTTTTGTCACTTGTCGTATCATGCGTCACTTTTGCACTTACATACTTGTTAGAACGTGACAGAGATGGTGATAAATGATAGACTGGCGTCCACCTCAGCCCTGCAATTAGTGTAAATAAAAATCTAATAACAATCTATCGCCACAAATCTGTCTGAAAATTCCTCCTCTCGAACCAAGATGCATCTCACTCCATCCATCAATGCACAAAGTTTCCAAAACCAATTTTTAATAAATTTCAGTTTTCCTTGTCATCGCACTGTCGGCACACCTGCGAACTGAATTACGAGATACGTGCCCGGCGCGCGCCTTGTCCGTTAGCTTTGAGGTTAGGGACGATCGTTTGTATACCTATACAAAGTTAAAAAAAAGTAGTCTTCTTCTTCCCTTTTTTGAATTTCCTAATATTTGGGACCTAGCAGCATTTCAAAGTTGTCTAGAATCAGTTTTTTGCTTCTAAAATTTTATTCTCTTCTTACACTTTCGGCGGAGTGGCCGTGGTTGTCAATACTCGTCATATTAGGGGTGGTGGTAAGTTTAATAACAATCTGTAGTACGGGAAGAATCCCGTACTGGCTCTTCTTGTGCATTTGTGGAGTGGACCATTGAGTGCAGTCTTGACTTTGTCGGTTTATAGCATCGGTGCACGCGCGCCTTAGAAAGATATTGTTAATTTTTAACATCGATCAAAAAATAAAAACACACCAAACGGTGTTCGAATATTTATACTGACAATATCCATATCCAGAGAGGAAAATGAGGACTACGTTTGTATGAAAACCCAGATTCGTGGCGGTCGTCATCTTTAGTCAATGAAATGGCGTAAGTGCCATATATAGTGTATATAAGTTGGAACATTTTACCTATAATGTCTCAAGAATACGGCAAGTACGGCAACGCTGAATTAAAGCCCAACCTTCCTAATTTTTGGTAATACTGCCCCTTGAGGAGCCATTGGCGTCCCAGGGTTTAAATCCGGTGACATTTATTTGAACAAATTGTTTTGGACCTTATAACGGTTTGCGAATTAACACGGGGCAGTTATTTGGGTCTCTTTATTGCTGAGGTTGGCCTGTCCTTGTATACAGGGGCGCAATACTTACATACCTAACATACAAAGTTCTTTAGTTCTTATTGCGGAAGTTGCGCAGTACTGTCTTTATCTAATGCTATAGTACAATAAAAACGAGGTTATTATGACACTTTTATTTTACTATTCTTTTATTATTTAATTACATAATTATAGTAAAACCTTTAGGTAACACTTCAGTAACACTATTATAACATTCTTAAGGACCTTTCCAGACACATTTATTAAATTAACAATCAAAATTATAACTAGTCTCTGTCTGGGGCCTAGTCAGTGTATTAAATTGTTATACTGCCTGTCTGCGCATAATGATGACAAATGTGACGAAGACCGTACTGCGTGACAAATACCCCTCCCATATTGTTCCCTAGGACTCCTAAACCATTTCATCTAAAATGATTTAGTGGTAGTGATAAAACGAAGTACATAACAGGCAGATATGTACCCTACTCTTCTTTCTAATTTTGGCATAGGTTTATTAATATTCGAGATACAGTTCTAACAATTTCATTCAAATTAAACTGGAACGTGTTAGGTAAGTATATAATATAATTTTACATACGAACAGTCCCTGAAATAATCCAAAGCAATGTAAATGCTAAGTAATCCGCAGGAAACTAAGAAACATATTTATAATACAAGGGCCTTAGGCGTCGGTAAAATGGAATATTCACGGCTGGGCCACCTGTACTTCCTAGCCAACCTCACATTCGCTTACTCTTACTCGTAAGCGTATCGTATCTTTCGCTGTCATTCTCATGAAATGACAATCTTTGACGCTAGACGACGGTCGAAACGCAGTCTGGCGATAGAGATAGATAGCTACGATAACGATATTATCGTAAGTTGTTCTGCATTTGGCTACGTACCCTGTAGTGGCGCGACAGAGCCAGAGTGTGTTTCGATTAGGGTTTCTGCTCGAGAGTCTCGAACTCGAGACTTCTCGAGAATTTCGGCTTCATTCGAGACGAGAAAAAAATGACAGGTACTCGAGACGTCTCGAGTCCCGAATGTACTATAAAGTACGACCTGAAGTGAAATGCAACTTTTTACCTTCTGCCCGGTCTCATCACGAGGCGGTGGGGACAGTGTCGAACGGCGGCCATAAATTATAACGAGATAAAGCGATCTAACCTCTCATTCTAACGTAAGCTGGCAGCGACTTTGGCTAGTTTTGACAGCCTCATGTTATTTAAAAGCAATTCGTCGTTACGAAAAAGTCAGCGCGTTTATGTATCTTGGGTCATTGATAACCTGCGAAGAGTGCTATGGCTAACTTCGACAAGATTTGGAAGAACCGAGGAATCCGACGTCAAAATAAAGTGCGATTATTTCGATCTCTTGTCTTCTCGATAATCTCGATATTTATGTATGGTGCCGAAACTTGGGCCCTGAAAAGTTTTGATGTGGCTAAGATTGACGCTATTGAGATGTGGTGCTGGCGAAGACTGCTACGAGTATAACTTGAAAAGCTAGAAGGACTAACAAACATCTCTATTTTGCAAGAACTGAACATCACCACACGGCTCTCCAAAATATGCCAAGAGCGACCCTCAGATTTTTCGGACACATTATGAGAGCACCAATGCATAATATGGCGAATTAATGGTAAACATTCTTGGGGTGGGGCTCGTAAGAGATGGTCTGACTGTGTGAAGAAATCGTGTGGCGACAGCGTATACTGTGCAGTCCACATGTCTTATGACCGCGTTCAATGGAGCCACGCTACTTGTGGTCGCGATCCTCGGCATTGAGGAAACGAGGAAGAAGAAGAAGTTATTTTAAACGTTTAATTTCAATGACATTATGATTTAATACATGACATTTTAATTTACTTAACCCGTGCACAGGCGGGGAAGTTAAAGGATTAGGTATTATTTTCAAACCTATAATTGTAGTTTTCTTGTTAAAATTTGATTTATGTTTATTTCAAAGAAGATTTTTATTGCTCTTACGCATTTTTTATAATAGTGTGGTGCAATAAAAACTACTAATCATATTGTTGTTTATTCTTTTATCAAAATTTTACCATTTGTAAAAAAAGACTCGAGACTCGAGAAGACTCGAGACTTTGGGCTCGAGATTTCTCGAAACTCGAGACTTCTAATAGGTCGAGAAATCAGAAACCCTATGGCCACATAATAGCGTCCACGATTGTCACTTTGGCTAGACTGGGCACGGAAATGTTATTATCTCATTAGAGAAGCCCTTTCAGTTTCCTCAATTTGTTACGGACAAACGGAATTTTAATATCATTCCCGTAATAACTGTGCTCTGTTAACATAAGAAATTTTCGGTTCGCTCGCGTACACGCTTTGTTAATTTTGGTGGAAATTAATAGTTATTATTTCGTAGGCACTCGTAAAAATACAAGTATAAGTAATGCAGGAAGAAAACACTAGTAAATTGTCTTATCCACACAAAGTACGCTACAAACACACGATAAAACATCACAGTTTCGGCACATCTTAAAATGTTTCCGAGGACGTAACATGTGAACGGCTGACGCAGGGCCCATGAACGTTCGTTTCGCATAATGGTATGAAAACTGTTCGTAATTAAACTGGCATGGCAGCCTCGGGCGCTCAAACAGCGAGTGACGTCGCTGCGCCGGAACGCGACCTAAATATTTATTTACATTTCATTTGAGAGAATGGAGAATGTGGATACAAGCTTGTATGTGTGGGACAATGGATGTGGCATACCTATAGTCAAGATGCTGTAATGAATTTTAGATAGGTACGCTTATAACGAACCATTTACAAAGTTTAATATTCGACCTATAGGGTCAACAGTTTCCTTGTAATAAATAGTAGCAGATCATGCATTTGAAGAGACGTATTTATATAAGGTAGGTACCAGAAATGCTGATATCGCCATTAATTAAAATGCCTAAAACCTACTTCTAAGCCTTGGGTCCTATTGACCTGCAAACGAGAATACCTTGAAAAACCAAATAATATCTGTCCAAACGATATGGAGACTTTCGTGATAGCTCGGTCAATTATAGAAGTAGGTACCTTCCTACCCGATATACCAATCTAAATAGTTATTTCACTTCATCTGTTAAAACGTTAAAAATGTTAAAACTAATGTGACACGGGAGTGACATAATTCGCATATATTATTTCACTCTATTGGATTTCTATTGGAATAAGTAGCTTTTAACTTTTGCCTAAAAGACCAATGTTTCACAAAAAATATGCTGTGTTACGATCTTTTACTATGAAAGTAATTTTGGATTATAACTAAGTGACAGTGTGACGAGTGTAAGTAATATTTTTGTCGACGTGGAACGTCCATAAATAAGTATATAGTTTTTGCTAAAATTACTTTAGATACTATTTAAAGTGAAAATTGACCGTGATATTGCGACAGTATCCTTGAGACTGCAGTCTATACGAATGTAACTATACAGTGGTTTGTTTTTGATGTGAATATGATGGTGATGCCCGTATTGTTGGCATTTAAGGCATGTTATGCTGCAATGATATGGCAGTACCGCCCGTGAAAACCGCATCCATAAGCAAAGATGGTATATATTCC
The DNA here is from genome assembly GCF_023078275.1 of Leguminivora glycinivorella. Classification (NCBI taxonomy): domain Eukaryota; kingdom Metazoa; phylum Arthropoda; class Insecta; order Lepidoptera; family Tortricidae; genus Leguminivora; species Leguminivora glycinivorella. The sequence goes on from NC_062978.1 coordinate 9,928,654, forward strand.
TGAAACGGTTGTCCTAGATTTAAAGATGGATGAAACAGATTTTTTAAAACGGCAACTTTGAAACAACCATGCAGCAAAATGCAAAAAGTAATTCAAAAAATGTCTTTGTTGTATGTTAATTGTTAACTCTCTCTAATGAGAGTACGAGTTAATATTTCGGTATATACTCGTACTAAAACAGATACATTTCTGTATTACCCCATATTCTCATTTTTCTCTATTACCCCATAAGTTGAAAGCTTGAAAGTAAAGTGGTTTCTTATTGTAAATAGGAGAAGAAAGGACCTTAATTTATGTGTATTTGAAAATGATCGTGGCTTTTCACCCTTGCAGATAAGGTTTCAAGTGGCCGGACAGATGGCAGATAACAAATGCAATTTAAGTCAGGGCAGCTGGGAAAAATTACCTCTCTCCATTATTTAGACTATTTTCTAGTGAGATAGGTGTTTGAGATTAAGTCACGTTTCAGAAGAGTTTATATTATTCTAACTTAATTTTAAATTGTTATTATTGAATAAATGTGCAATAAATTTAAATAGTTACCGTTACTCATGAAATAATACAATGATAACTGAGGTAGTTATATCCTGTTCGTGTCACCTGAACCACGGTATAATATCAGAACCTGCAGAGCTTCTGAGACTTGAATAAAGAATTAAAGTTGAAGCTAGAAAAAATATTTCAAAAGGTAAACATACCAGTAAACACAGCCAAATCGTTTAAAATATCTTTCTAGCTATGTTGATTACCTATTGAAAACCGAAAACATGTTCAATGATTTATTTACAGATAGAATTTTGTCACATTGTAATATTTTCCGTTTGACACATTGTACTCGTATTTCCGTCACTTCCTCTCCGGAAAATTTAACAAAACACAGTCGGAATCCTGAATAACCTTTTCCCACAGACCACCACAACTACTAGACGGAGAATTCTAGCCAACTCTAAGCCGCCACACATATGAGCTCCCGTAGTAATTTAGTCTGGGATTGCACCCGCTTGCTGGGCTAACGGTTACATTGACAGCACTGGTGTATTTTTAAAATATTTATCAAAAATCAGAAGCAGTGGCGGTCGAGTGGATATGAAACGCGACTTTCAATCTGGAGGCCGAGGGTTGAAATCCTGGCTCGTACCAATGTGTTTTTCGGAATTTATGTATTAAATATAATTTGAAATTTATCATTAGCTTTTCAGTGAATAGAAGAAGTGAAGAAGGAAAGCATAGCGAGGAAGCCTGCATACATCTGCCAAGAAATTCAAGTTAGGTACTGTGGGGGCTATAGCCCGCACGCTCTCATGCTTTAGAGGAGACCTGTGCCTAGCAGTGTGACGTATTAGGCTCAGTTATCATTTTCTTTTATATTTTATTCTTTTAAACGAGCAATTATTGTACATTTATTTACGATCTCGGAAACCGCTCTAACGAATTCGCTGAAATTTGTTATGTGGGGTTTTCGGGGGTGAACGGTAGAGGGGGCGGAGGTAGCTTAGATCCCAGAAAACGCGAATTTTCGAGTTTTCATGCGTTTTTCTTTCGCGTTAGTAAAAGAAAAGTATGGTCGTTAATTTCGCCGACCGCGCATCGGCTGGGCGTAGCTCAGTCATAAGAGGTCGGTCTAATGTTCGCAGGCACATCGCAGGTGTCAGGGTTTCGAATCCCGGCCAGAAATAAAGTTTTTTTTTTGTATTTGTAAGAGTTTTTTTTTATCTAAAGTCGTGATATAATAATATAGAACCGAGCGAAGCTATCATCATTCGGAATTATCAGCTGTTGGCTTTCGGAACAATAAATAAATAGAAAACAAGTTTTAGGGTTAAACTTAGGTGGTTAAGTAAACGATGCACTGGTGTAAGATGCGACTCACTTGCGTTGTACAAATCGTGGTATTTAACCAGTAAAACTGTAAAAGATTCATAATGTGGTGCTGTGTAGTCTGTACCCCTTCCCAACACGTCAGGCGACTGATTTCTTCGTAACGTGGGTGTGACGGTTCGTTCGGAGACGTAAATGCTGCGAGTTTCATGTTTCGCATGCCAAACCGACAAATTGAGTCGCTTAGGAGTAAGGTTGAATCGAAAAAATAGTAGGCAAGTAATATGTGCTAGGGAAATTTTCTCACACGCATTGTATTTCCTTGATGCACACAGTTTCTAGTACTGTTATAGGTAGATTTGTAGTCTATTTATATGTAGATTGCGTAGAGCGTGAGCAGTTTCATGTTGGTCTTGACAATTAAGGGGTTGAAAGAAAACAGAACACTGCTTCAAGGGTAAGCCATATGGGTCTCTATAGTTATAAGCTAAATACATCGTTTTGAGGACATTTTAATTATTATTAGAGACATGACGTTCAGTAGATCCATACTATATTAATATTATAAATGGGAAAGTGTGTGTGTCTGTTTGTTTATCCGTCTTTCACGGCAAAACGGAGCGACGTATTGACGTGATTTTTATGTGGAGATAGTTGAAGGGATGGAGAGTGACATAGACTATTTTTTTAGCTTTAAAGCTAGTATTCAATAAAATGCAGGAGCTTCGGAAGCTTCATATTCAGATCAAACCTAGTCGACACACTAAACTTGATGTTTGTCGCAACCACATACTTCGGAGGAAAATTTGAATCTCAAAATCGTGTTATGAATTTACAGCAGAACAGACTGATGTTCCAAATTGTCAAGCACATACAGCGTAAATTTATGTTTCTCGTCTGTTCTCGTGAAAATAGAGAAATTGTCGGGAGCAGCAGTAATGCCTGTCACGTCAGTTCCGCGGGCGCCACGCGTGGAGACATATAAACGCACTGACTCCGCGGAAATGCTGTGTGATACAGTAGGCTAATCCTGTACCTTGAATAATTCTCAATTTATAATCCTTGTAAGTATAAAATTGTATTTCGTTGTAAACAGTTTGCGAGAGCCTAATCAACATCATCGTATTGAGATGTTGACCGCCCATTGCGGAGATTATCTCTCTTCGAGTACTCCATCCTCGGACGATTTCATTCAGAACTTTCAGAAGTGAACTGCAATCTTTTGTTTCATGCGTCCTAATGCAAACGAGCAGACAGGTCATGAATTCGCCTGATAGTAAGCGATAACTGCCGCCTATGGACTCCCGGGTGTACGCTCTTTTCTTGAAGGTTTGAAGGTCCTCCAAATGTCGTCCGCCGTCCACCTAACAAGTCAAATTCGATTAGATAATATGGATTCGTACGCGAGAATACTAGTTGGATAGTAGAATTTGATGAATCATATCTTCGTAATATATCGTTAAATAGGTTGTAGAGGACTTGGAGAGTTCACAAACATATGTAAACCTTTATCACAGGGTTCGTAGCCGAATAGCACAAACGCTCACGAAACGAAACGCTCGTAGATATCTAATATCTCTATTGCTATTGGCACGACGAGCCAGACTACATTTCGCGGCGTTTCGTTTTCATTTCGCGTCGCAGAAATGCCATTCGGCTACGGCATCAGAAGGTTTGGAGATGCGTTGCCTTTCAAACCTTCTTGTGTTCTGGTCATCTACTGTATTCGTACTTGCTATGCATTTGCACGATATAATGCGACGCGAGAATAATTTACGATAGTGTATGCAGTAAGCAAGTTTTTGAGTGATTTATGAAGCACAAAATGATCGGTCGCATTAGGTTATTAAACCACAATCATTGTGCTGCGATTTCAATACAAATTTAACCTTTGTTTACATATATTTATTGTTTTCTTTGGCATCCTAAGGATGACATTACTTTACTTGTATAAATATACAAGTAAAGTATCTACTTTACTTGTATATTTATACAAGCACAAGTATTTACTCGTACCAAAGACATATGTAACTCCGTATAGACAGATAAAGTATAAGAAAAAAACGTACCTCAAAACCATACAGAAAAAGGTACGGTGACCTAGATGGCGATACTTTGGGGGACGCTCGGCTAGATGGCGCTAATATTAATATTTGACATTTTAACACATATCAAGTTAAGAATATGTGCCTAATTGTCAAAAACTGAGGTTCAAAAGTTTTAAGCAGGTTTTAAGCCTGTGTCGAGAGATGGCAATCTATACACTGTGATTACACATTTTACTTTGACAGTAACTGTTAATAATACTCGATCCTCTTTGCTCGTACTTATACGAATAACCAGTCAGAGCACCAGGGGCATTCCACGAGAATGTCGCTTACGACATGCAATTTTTCTAATACTTCTAAAGACGCTAAGAAAGCGAAGTTGTGTCTAACAACCTATCATGACTTGGTTAACAAATTCAGCAATATGGTAGGAAACCTACTTTTAAACATCTAACGTAACTTTTCATTATGGTGTGTGATTAAAAATCGGCCAGACTTTGCAAGGTAAGCTTTGACCATTAATTTTAGTATGAATAAAGAACTGACTATATTAAATTAAGTCCATCCCTTTACACAGTAACGTAAACTGACTGGACACTTGTTAACTCCGGACAACAAAGCATGATGGAACCGTTTCCACGATTATACTCCCATGATAAATTAGGTGATTTACACCGGCCGGGATTATCGCATAGACGTAGAAAAACATATAGACGGAAGGTTTTACGCATCTAAATTATCTTATGTTATCATGTTCACTCTCACGAAACATACCATAAACACATCTCGGACGCTGGCGATCAAATATATGTAAGAAGCGCGTTCCTAGCACACATTCTAAGCTCGTGTAGGTGAACGCGTACCATACTTGTATGAGTAAGATATGACAGGTCGACTGTTCGCGTTTTTGACAGGCGGTAACTTTAAGCGGGGAGCGGGAGTGGCCATACTGTACGATAGTACTCTTTATTATACTGTGCCATAACTATAGTGAAAGAGACAGATATGTCTACCCTGCTTGATATTCTAACAATACTGTGGTACCGCTTTTTCTCTCATACTTTATGAAAATTATATTCATTTTTGTTGAGCAACTGGCTATTAGTCTTAAGTACATTGTCGTAATTTAAAGTGGTGCCATCATGGCGTCACATACCCGTCATCTAGGGGTTTCTACAATCTATACTTTATCGCACCAGAGAGACGCGTGTTTATTTGGACAGTAATACGGAATGACGCTTGACGCTCAATTCGGACCCATATCCGGTGGCGCTTGACGTTTATGAGGGTCCGAAGCATACTAACATCGCCGAAGGTAATCCAATATATCTAAAACGAGGTTTTATGTGCTTTCGACTTAAAGGTGTTTTGGTTAAGCTTTGGTTGTTAGAGTTGCAACATTCGTAAGCGATTATGAGAGCAAAGGAAGTGAGAATTAACTATAAGGAGGTATCATTTTGTGGATTTTTACTGCAAGTTTAATAAGGGACATTTTTTTCAAAGTTGTCCACCCCACTTTTTAGGGTTCCGTAGTCAACTAGGAACCCTTATAGTTTCGCCATGTCTGTCTGTCCGTCCGTCCGTCCGTCCGCGGATAATCTCAGTAACCGCAAGCATTAGAAAGCTGAAATTTGGTACCAATATGTATATCAATCACGCCAACAAAGTTCAAAAATAAAAAATGGAAAATAATGTTTTATTAGGGTACCCCCCCTACATGTAAAGTGGGGGCTGATATTTTTTTTCATTCCAACCCCAACGTGTGATATATTGTTGGATAGGTATTCAAAAATGAATAAGGGTTTACTAAGATCGTTTTTTGATAATATTAATATTTTCGGAAATAATCGCTCCTAAAGGAAAAAAAGTGCGTCCCCCCCCCTCTAACTTTTGAACCATATGTTTAAAAAATATGAAAAAAATCACAAAAGTAGAACTTTATAAAGACTTTCTAGGAAAATTGTTTCGAACTTGATAGGTTCAGTAGTTTTTGAGAAAAATACGGAAAACTACGGAACCCTACACTGAGCGTGGCCCGACACGCTCTTGGCCGGTTTTTTGTAACATGGGTATTTTTTACGCGATTGATATTTAGAATGGCGAGGTCTTTCGATCCTGATAGGAGAAAAAAAAATGTTCCAAGATTTCCATACACTTTTTAAACCTTCCATTCCGTTACCACCATACAAAATGTATGAAAAAATTGTAACGGAATGGGAAAAAAACCTTGGGACACTTTTTTCTCCTATTAGGATTGAAAGAGCTCGCGATTCTGAGTGGAAACCAAATAAAAAATTCCAAATCCAAAAAAAGTGGGGTGGACAACTTTGAAAAAATGGCCTATAAGGATCTCTGTATTAGAATTCCTGGCAAAATTGTATAAAAATGACCACTTTTAGTACATAAAGTATGGATCGTTCTTTAAAGAAAAGCCACAATGAACGGTAACTATATGCCTGTGTATAAGCCAGTGAAATTAATTCCTAATGTCAAAACAATTGGGGGTAAATTCTTGGCCAGATTAACAATGGTGTACACAATAAATACCCTACCGTATACATAAGCACTTTATTTGTGTTGTAAGTGTGCGTACAGACACGTACAAATATAAATAACGGTTGTCTTCACAACCGTGAATTGTTCGTCCAAAGCAGCGACTGCCCGTAATCTCATTAAGTACGTTTAATAACAACTTTCATTGTTTTTTTCCGCAAAATAATTTGCAGGCCGAAAGCCTTTTACCGAATCTCTCACAAAGTACCTATTGTGTGACAGCACAAAGACCTCTGACAGCGCGTATCTTTTAACAATCCACTGTAGCAATTTATTATATAAATACTCCATCATTTGTGGTTTTAATAAAAGCATTGTTCTCCGTTCTGGGGAATAACAAATGGTGCAACGCTGCCGGATTGAGTACCGAATTAACTGATTCATCCACTCAGATTAGTAAGTTGATAAATAATTTGGTTTGGAACGATTATTTGACTTATAAGGGATTGTGAATTGTTTTGTTATGGTTTTGTTTGATCTACTTACATTGTGAGTTGTATTACTCAATTACTAAGGATAAACCACAGACCAGGATAAACACACATAGGTACCTACTAGAGACCAGCATCAAGACAAGAATACAATGCCTTTAACCTAGGTTTTATTCAGCTTTTATTGCTTTGAAGTTGCACTAAATTATTCTTGATGCACTGCTAGCACTAACCTACATAGTACATTTTTTGCTTTTTTAGCCAAATAACACTACCCTTATCATACTGTTCTAGCTAGCAAGGTTGCCAGAGCTGAACGAGGATACGAGGACATGTAAAACACCTCTGGAGTTCACGCTTCAATAGTATCCAGCCGCGGATACAGCTACTGCTTCTGTATGTTGTTTGCCACAGAAATATACAATACAATACAATACAAATAGTCTTTATTGCACACCTCAATACACGAAACAACATAGCAAGTATAAACAACAACTTAAGAGGTAAAACAAGAGGCGGTCTTATCGCTAAAGATATAGTTTTTAAAAAGTTGTCTTGCTGACTTGGTTACTTTTTTACTCAGTTTGGTCTTAATACGGCCAATAATTGCAGTAATCCAAGAATGCTTATTTTATTTAGCAGCAATTGAACGGAAAATTCCTCGGGATCAGCAAACAGGGCATGAATAAATTATTGCTTCCTTTTATCTCGACTGTGCAGAGGTAGTTCCTAATGATATGTTAATCGGGATCATTTCCATTTCCCTCATTGTTTGAATGTTTCACCGTTTTATAGGCGGTTTTAAAGTTTTAAGGGAAAGGCGAGTAGAGGAATATTTTTAAAAATATTACATATTTTAAGTACCTCTACAAATTCTATGATTTTCTACGAAAATATGAGTTATAAGTATCTGTGAAGTTTAGTTGACTGGTTTTCACACCATTTGATATCATTTGGTACCTATAGACCTACAAGGAAATCAATCTGCACTGAATTAATTCACACTCGGCTCTCTAAACTCAAAAATTCTGAATATGTTTTCGTAAAATAGGCAGCCGTTTCTTACCAACTCACGGAAGTCTTAGGGCCAGTTGCATCAACCAAATTTAACAGAGACATCATAGTCAGGCAGCAGATGTCTATCGAATTACTCATAGATTTTTTTTAACGTATGCTTTAACGGTGACAGACGGTAAACGGTTTGATGCAACCGGCCCTTAATGTAACAAATCAGAATCAACCGTTACCGTTAGTGGTAAGATTAATAATAATAATAATAAATAATAATAAATATTGGGGACACCTTACACAGATCAACTTAGCCCCAAACTAAGCAAAGCTTGTACTATGGGTGCTAAGCGACGATATACATACTTAAATAGATAAATACATACTTATATACATAGAAAACATCCATGACTCAGGAACAAATATCAGTGCTCATCACACAAATAAATGCCCTTACCGGGATTCGAACCCAGGACCGCGTCTTAGCAGGCAGGGTCACTACCGACTGAGCCAGACCGGTCGTCGAATTACTAGAGAAGGAGCTTTAAAAAACTTATTTATTTATAATTTCATTGAAACCGTACCTAACTTTTTTGGATACTTACTTGCAGAGTCGAATCGCACATCGGTCAAGGCTTGCGCCTACCAAACAAGCTTTGACAGGCGAGGGAATCCCCCGTAACTATATTATTCGAAGTCACGTTCTGTCGAGTGCCCAACCTTTGTACTGACGTTTTAATCACGCGTCGCAGTAAAGACTAAAGACCACTCGGTAAACCAGAGATATTGCTCTTGTGAATGTTTGTTATTTCAAATAGATAACAGAAACCTTCTTAAAATAATTGTCAGCAAAGTAATAAATGGGCCCAAAGCTTTAAGTACATTCACTAATGTGTAAACTATACACCAGTGAGAACTATTTGGGCAGTTCCAGACACCTAAGTACCTAACTGTAAAGTAAGTGACCGCTTAAGAGCGCTATGACAAAAAAAGGCGATATATTGTAAAATGCACAATATTTATCGACAAAATTGTACACTTTACTCATACTAAAAGACAGTGAAAGTACTTGTTTCAGTTAGAACATCTTATTAACTGTCGGTTAAATAAAAAACATATGAAAAAAAAAGCTTTTTCAATTAGTAATGATTGTTTTTCTGATGCTCGTTTAGGAAAAACCGCGTGAAGCACAGAATTCGGAGCTCTTATTATGTACAATTTGATAAGATCACTCTCATAAGTGAGGTAAATTTAAGTTCCAAATATCTTGTACTTAAGGCCCATTAAACAATATTTATCATTTAATCCTTTGAAATTGAGAAATTGAAAGTAAAACGAACTCAATTTTGTCTTGAAAATACATCGAAACAAGTGATCATTTCTCCGAAAATCTACATGTTATCGAAGTTATATTAGTATATAAATAATCTGCACAATGTGCTTAAACTGCTGATATACATTTGTCGTTATAATATTTTATCATGATTTTTTGCCAATTTTTTGAAAACTAGCCTTCCTGTAGCTATTTTACCGGCGACGGACGCCTGCGATTTCAGTGCCGCGCCGGAGCTCGAGCAGGTAAGACGTATGTCGCTTTGGTCTCCGAGTTTTCATCGCAAACGTCGAGAATATTTATTGTTGTGTGGGTCGGACGCCTTGTTTCTACACGGGCTATCCTCGCATTGTGTGTGTGTAAACAGCGACCAACGAATTTGATCCTAGATCCGTAAATATTTGCTTTTGTAATACTTTGTTATGTTTGAATGTTAAAGTATTACAACGTTGTGATGATAAAAATGTGAAAATTACAATACGGTCAAGATGATAAGACACATCAAGATGGTACTCGGGATCTGATGATGGAGCCAGAAGGTGGTCACCAGTACCAGTGAACCATGTAAGTAAACGACTTCGTGTTTAGGCTCGTTGGGTTCGTCTCAACAAGACCTTTGACAAGAGGTGGTACTCAGGGTCTGATGATGGAGCCAGATGGTGGTCACCAGTACCAATGAACCATATAACTAAACCCAGAGATGGGGAAATCGTAATCGATTCCGGATTACACGATTACTTGATTTTACTTTGTAATCTGACACTACTGGGTGTCAGATTACTTGTAATGTAATCAAGTGAAACGGTAAATTACCATTACATGTAAAGGAATCACTAATCATCTATACAATCATTACTATTACCAATAATTCGGAATCATAGTCGATTCAAAATAACTGAAATTATTGACTTGATTACTTTCAGATTACGAATATGTAGTACCTCAGATTGCTGACTGTCACTTTGACACAAAATTAATGACCAATGTGGAATCTGACATTGCTGACTGTCACTTTGACACAAAAGTCGTCATGGGTGTCGTAAAATAGGTTTTAGGGGGTGCTGATTCCAAAATTAATGACCAATGTTCAATCTGACATTGCTGACTGTCACTCTGACACAAAAGTCGTCATGGGTGTCGTAAAATAGGTTTTAGGGGGTGCTGATTACAAAATGAATGACCAATTTGGAATCTGACATTGCTGACTGTCACTTTGACACAAAAGTCGTCATGGGTGTCGTAAAATAGGTTTTAGGGGGTGCTGATTCCAAAATTAATGACCAATGTGGAATCTGACATTGCTGTGGGTGTCGTAAAATAGGTTTTAGGAGGTGCTGATTCCAAAATTAATGACCAATGTTCAATCTGACATTGCTGACTGTCACTCTGACACAAAAGTCGTCATGGGTGTCGTAAAATAGGTTTTAGGGGGTGCTGATTCCAAAATTAATGACCAATGTTCAATCTGACATTTCTGACTGTCACTTTGACACAAAAGTCGTCATGGGTGTCGTAAAATAGGTTTTAGGGGTGCTGATTCCAAAATTAGTGACCAATTTGGAATCTGACATTGCTGACTGTCACTTTGACACAAAAGTCGTCATGGGTGTCGTCAAATAGGTATCCGGAGGTGTTTGAAAACTAATGACCAATTTGGAATCTGACACTGTTGACTGTCACTTTGACACAAAAGTGATCATGGGTGTCTTCAAATAGGTTTCCATGGGTACTGATCTCAATATTAATGATCAATTTGGAATCTGACATTGCTGACTGTCACTTTGACATAAAAGTCGTTATGGGTGTCGTCAAATAGGTTTCCAGGGGTACTGTGCAATGTCAGGTTCCAAATCGGTCATTACTTTTTAAATCATTTCATTAATTTTGGAATCAGTACCCCCTAAAAACTATTTGACTACACCCATGATTCCTTTTGTGTCAAAATGACAATTAGCACTGTGAGATTCCAAAATAGTCGTTAATTTTGGAATCAGCACCCCCGGAAACCTTTTTGACGACACCCATGACGACTTTTGTGTCAAAGTGACAGTCAGCAATGTCAAGATTCCAAATCGGTCATTAATTTTCAAATCAGCACCTCCGGAAACCTATTTGATGACACCCGTGATGACTTTTGTGTCAAAGTGACAGTCAGCAATGTTAGATTCCACATTGGTCATTATTTTTGGAATCAGCACCCCCTAAAACCTATTTTACGACACCCATGATGACTTTTGTGTCAAAGTGGCAGTCAGCAATGTTAGATTCCACATTGGTCATTATTTTTGGAATCAGCACCCCCTAAAACCAATTTTACGACACCCATGACGACTTTTGTGTCAAAGTGACAGTCAGCAATGTCAGATTCCACATTGTTCATTAATTTTGGAATCAGCACCCCCGCAAACCTATTTGACGACACCCATGACGACTTTTGTGTCAAAGTGACAGTCAGCAATGTCAGATTCCACATTGGTCATTAATTTTGGAATCAGCACCCCCTAAAACCAATTTTACGACACCCATGACGACTTTTGTGTCAAAGTGACAGTCAGCAATGTCAGATTCCACATTGTTCATTAATTTTGGAATCAGCACCCCCGCAAACCTATTTGACGACACCCATGACGACTTTTGTGTCAAAGTGACAGTCAGCAATGTCAGATTCCACATTGGTCATTAATTTTGGAATCAGCACCCCCTAAAACCTATTTTACGACACCCATGACGACTTTTGTGTCAAAGTGACAGTCAGCAATGTCAGATTCCACATTGTTCATTAATTTTGGAATCAGCACCCCCGCAAACCTATTTGACGACACCCATGACGACTTTTGTGTCAAAGTGACAGTCAGCAATGTCAGATTCCACATTGGTCATTAATTTTGGAACCAGCACCCCCTAAAACCAATTTTACGACACCCATGACGACTTTTGTGTCAAAGTGACAGTCAGCAATGTCAGATTCCACATTGTTCATTAATTTTGGAATCAGCACCCCCGCAAACCTATTTGACGACACCCATGACGACTTTTGTGTCAAAGTGACAGTCAGCAATGTCAGATTCCACATTGGTCATTAATTTTGGAATCAGCACCCCCTAAAACCTATTTTACGACACCCATGATGACTTTTGTGTCAAAGTGACAGTCAGCAATGTCAGATTCCAAATCGGTCATTAATTTTTAAATCAGCACACCCGAAAACCTATACTCGTGGTATATGCACTTGAAATGTGAAAGTGAAAATGCTAGAATGACATGTAAACCACGAAGTTGTATAGTCATATTGTTCATTGGTATTGGTGACCACCATCTGGCTCCATCATCAGACCCTGAGCACCACCTTGAAGTAATTAGAATTGTATTTGTCTTATTTTATCATCATATTAATATATACTTTACTCTAATACTTATCATATAACAAAAGCAAATATTTGGGATGGGATCTACTTTTATAATTATTACTTTAATTTTTTAAATAAATTTTAACATAATTGATATTATTTCGCGCTATATTCTCGTATATTCGTACAAAATAATGTTTATTAGAAACCAAAAGTTTATATCGAGATAGTAGATTGTGGTTGTTATCAAAATTCCATAGAAAGGATCAAGATTGTTTTGTCCATTATTGTTGTGCGAGCGAGTGATAAGACGTGCTAGAAAGGGTCGGCATATTGGGCTCGCGCGGCGGGTAAAATACCTAATTTCGCCCGACGCCGAAATGTTATAACGCTCTTAATTGTATGTTTGTTTATGTATGATGCAATTTGAAGAGATGGGCTTATTTTATATATAAACATACAAATAATTATTAATTTACATTACCCTGCTGTCACATGGAATTGGGTATATTAATCTGTTACAATGATAAATTTATTTCCTTCACGTACCTAATGAATTAGTTTTTATCAGTTACATTCGTCCTAAACATACTTAACAATAAAGAATAATGTCCCACTGAAATAAATTAATAGTTTCAATGCGTTTCCTTATATAGAACAAAAGTTTTTCTAATAAGCGACAGTAAGTTGCTGAAACTTCGTCAAGTTGTCCTTGCGGTGGTCGCCGCGTCAAAACTCAATAAGTTTGGGGCCAAGTGGCGCCACCGTGCGGGTTTCATGATACGAGACTTGCCAGTCTGGCGCTAGCTACGTGCTCTCGTAGGATACCAACGAAGTTTTGGTTAGAAATTTGTTATTATCTATTACATTGTTGCCAAGTTTTACTTAATGGTTGATCTTATATAACCAACGCAACTTACGCAACGTGCGTTCATTTATTTATCAAAGTCAAAGGCGACATAATTACTAGGGTGGAGCGAAAAAACACTTTTCTGGAATTAGCAAACCTAATAGTTATCAATCAATGCCACTTAGTCTATGAAACCTTTGTGCAAATTTTCAGCTTTTTAAATCAACGTCTTCTGCCTCCGCATTAGGATTGAAATTTTTAAAATCTCATACAAACCTGAAAATTCAACTTTTAGATAAAAAATGTTTTTCGGCAGTATTATGTTCAGTATACATTATTGATACATATTATTACAAGAAACTACCAAAAATTGCGAAAATAGCGTTAAAAATCGCCAATTTTCAGTATTTTAGCGGCTATTTTGGCGAATGTACTGAAACTAGACAAACTTTGGCGATTCTTGACGCTATTTTTGCAACTTTTTGTAGTTTCTCATAATTATATGTATCAATACCATATACTAAACATAATACTGCCGAATTTTTTTTTTTATCTGAAAGTTGAATTTTTAGGTTTGTATGAGATTTTAAAAATTTCAACCCTAATGCGGAGGCAGAAGATGTTGATTTAAAAAGCTGAAAATTTGCAAAAAGGCTTCATAGAGTAAGGGGCATTGATTGATAACTATTAGGTTTGCTAATTCCAGAAAAGTGTTTTTTCGCTCCACCCTAATAATTACCTAAATAGGTAATGCAATTAAAAAGTTATTTGAACATTTTAGTGGACACTAAACGTCAATAGGCGTAACCCTTTGGTCCTTTTTGCTGACACAGTATATGAATTTCTAACATATTCCCGTAATACGAGTATGTATCTACATATGTCATACACGTTAAACTTTCGTGAGACATATTCAAATAATTAATGAATCTACGGTTGTACTCACGTTATTATATCGCTATTGCTACGACATGTTTCGGGCCAATTCGGAGGCCCCTCTTCATACTGGGGACGCTATTGCACAACACCCTGCATTTTATGATTAAGCACTGAGACTTGGCACAGGTTGTTCCTTGGGTGGCCCTGAGTAGATAAAGATCGGGAGGCATTGAGAGCCCCCCTTAATTTAGGAGGGAAAAGAGGGGGAAGGCTGGCGCCGCCGCGCTTCCTTTGAAACCATATTTCTCTAAAACTATACAAAATAGGGCATGCGATATATCTTTTCCGGATAAACGAAGGACGAGGAATTCATTTTTGGAACAAAAAATATGTACTTTAGAACAAAAATACAAAATAAAATGGGAAAATCTTAAAACGAGATTTTTTTTTATACATATTATTGCATTTTTTATAAAAACCGTAATAGTTATTTTAAAATAAAAAATATTATTAAATAGCTACATTTATCTAGTTTTAGAAAATGTATAATTTGTTATAGAAATATATTATAGGACGAGTGATAAAAAATAATTTACATCGCCCGATAGGGTGATTTGAATGCTCATTTCAATAAGTTTTGTCAATTATTTCAGGTATAATCACTATTTTTAACACACAAAAGCCGTAATCATTGCAGTTTATGGCTATTTTAGTGATTAATGTACTTAAAATACAAAATTTTTTAAAAATAATAAAAATGTGATATTTTTTTTAACATTATCCTATTTTGTTCTTTCTACATAATATATATCTAAAAGCAATAAATATAAATAAAAAGCCATATTTATACAGTTTATAAAAATATATAGTTTGTTATATAAATATATTACGAAACGCAAGATAAAAAATAATGAAAATGAAAATTTTAATGTACGGGTCAGCTTGCATTATTCGATGAGGTGAGGTAAAGGTACCCACTATGCAGTGGAGTTCTGTTCGTCTAGTAATACAGAAATATACTTATTCTAATAACGTTTACACATGTAGGTATATCACGACCCAGTACAGAAAATTGTAAAAGTCCTATAATATAGTTTATTTTGATTGTAAAATAAAATTGCATGTGATTTATATTGCAAAAAAAATGTCTTAATCACGTTCTCCTCTCCTAAAGCAGTTCTGCATGCATAGGCTTGAAGATTTTTTAGTTTACTAGCAGAATTTAGTTACTTCCTTTGGGCCCCCTTAAATCGGTTTTACCCATCCATAAAAGATAAAATAAAAATCGTCATATTCTTCCTTTCAGTATCAATGATAGTTAATTATTGCGCAATAGTGCCATAAAAAATAAACTAGATTCGTATTAGCATTAAACATTAATGATTTTTGAACTAAGACATTGCTTTTGTACAAAGGAGAACCTCAAAAAATAATCTGACTAGACCAAAAAATGTGTATCGGGGCTAGTACTCAAGGCTCTCAAAAAGTGTAGCTATTTTGAGTTATTCAAATAAAATAACATGAATAGTCTGAATTTAATTATGTATAATATCACAACATCCACTGCATAAGCACATCGGCTCCGAACATTTAATTTAAAAAGTCTTTTTTTACGGTTGCACCTTACGCGGCACTGTTTTTTACACCTGCATCCGACAATTTCGAGGCATGTTTCTGTTGTAATGGCATATTAGCCACTTTCTATGTTTAGCAGTAACACAATAGTTTACTGCGACATAATGCATATTGCTTGGTAAGCGACAACCCAAACATGTATATATAGGCACACCTTTACACAATAAAGGGGATTGATTGGATTCATTACTTTACCTACTACTCGTGTCTATCATTTGGACACCTCATACCGTGGCGCTGCTCCTCAACAGTAATAACATATTTTGTTATTACACTGTAGCAACAGGCAACGTTGCGGGCAAGTAGGCTCCCAAATCCCAATTGTTACAGACTTTCGTCCAGCCACAAGTAGCAAATAATGGCAAATTTTGAATTGGGTCTAGTTGACCCCATACATGGACACCTTGATATACCTATAACCCTTACAAAAATGGTGTAAGGCATCAGCTTTTGTCGGTGAAATGCTGTTAATTTGGCGGTCTTTTTTGGGTTATAACTATTTTCGGCACTCGTTAACCAAAGTACAGGACACAGATCTGGAATAATAAATATGTCAAGTAAGAATTATCCATAAATTATGCAAATCATATAGATAACTACTATTTCACAAGATGTATTAGGATCAGATGTATATATCTGACCTATCATATCAATCGATCATTTCATGTATATTGTTTATTGACTTTATTGATTGAAGTGACATAGAACATCAGTTGGAATACATATTGTGTAAAAAGAAATACAAATTTGAAATATTGATTAGCCAGTAATACAACATACTCCGCCGTAATCAAAATAAAAATTACAAAGTTAAACCTATCCCTTTTACACAACCCTGATGCTTTATACGCGCTAAAGGCTTAGTGAGAACATCAGCCCACATCTCCGAAGTAGGAGTATAAATGACATTAATAATTTTGTCATTCAATAAATCGCGTATAAAATAAAAACGCGTGTCAATATGCTTGGTTCTATTGTGATGGACTGGATTCAGAGCCAACGTTTGGGCAGACTGTGAGTCATTATAAATCGGTATAGTAGTCAACTCACCTGTGACTTCAAACATCAACCGTCTCAGAAACACAGCATCCTTCGCCGCACTCGTCAAACATAAGAATTCAGCTTCACTTGATGAAAGGGCAGTGCTGGATTGCTTCTTACTTTGCCACGAAATAGCTCCGCCGGACATTGAGAAGTAAAATCCAGTATAAGAACGACGATCTACAGGACAGTTGGCCCAATCTGCATCTGCATAGCCGTGTAGATTTCCACCTCCTTTCCTGTAAGTAATACCCAATTCGATAGTACCTTTCAGATACTGTAACACTCGTTTTGCGGCAGTCCAATGACTTTTATCATATTTCGTATTGAATTGACTCAAATACGACGTCGCGTAAGCGATATCTGGTCTGGTATTTACTGCCAAAAACATTAACGAGCCAATCAATTGCTGATATGGATAAATAGAAGATTTGTTTACATTACCATCTTCACAGGGCAGCAATTTTTTCATTTCTAATGGCGTAGGCACAGACTTGCAATCCGACATATTGAACTTTCGCAGCAAATCCTTGATGTAAGTTCCTTGAGATATTTTAATCTCATTAGGTTTACTATTTACATTTAAACCTAAATAGTAACTTAACGGGCCTAGCACTTTCAAGCTAAAATATTCCTTTAAGTCAGTTATGACGTTGTCTAAAGTTATATCTTCTTTATAGAAAATGACAATGTCATCGACATGGAATGCGAGTATTATAACCTCGGTACCAAACCTTTTAGTGTAAATGCAGGATTCAGAAGGAGTTTGATTAAAACCTATACGAAGTAAAATTTCGCTTAATTTCTTAAACCAAGCCCTCGACGCTTGTTTAAGGCCGTAAAGCGAACGCTTTAGCAAGCACACTTTACTTTCTTGCCCAGGTTTAGCAAATCCTTCCGGCTGACTCATGTACACCTCCTCCTCCAAATCGCCGTTTAAAAACGCTGTATCCACATCTAAATGATGCATCTTCATACCTTGTTCTGCAGCTAGCGCGAACAGCATTCGCAGAGAAGAATTCCGAACGACTGGAGAGAATGTCTCAGAATAATCAACGCCATATGTTTGATTATAGCCTTTGGCTACGAGCCTGGCTTTATACTTAATTACGTCACCCTCCGCATTTTTCTTCAGCTTGTATACCCACTTGCAAGGTATGACCTTCTTATCTGGCCTGTCAACGAGAACCCAAGTATTCTTCTCATGCAAAGATTTATATTCATCTTGCATAGCTTGATGCCACATATAACTATCTTCTGCATTCATAGCCTGTATATAAGATGTAGGCTCATCCATTTGATTATGGGATAAAGATTGCATACATACGCAGTTGGCTTCAGGTTTAGGTATTCTTGGTCTCAAATTATAACGCGTACCTTCTGCAATTTCCGTATCAGATTGTTCTTCAGCTGATGAAGGTGCAGCAACAGGATCAACCTGCTCAGCTCCGGTACTAGTGTTGTACACGGGGTCTGATACATGCGTAATATCGGGTTGAACATGTTTATCAGAGGTGACTGATGAACTATTTGATGAGTTCGCTTCTGAACTTAAGAGAAGAGGTATAAGTGCTGGTTCAGGTGAATCACTACCAGACTTACCTTTCAAATCTTGAAATTGATTTTCGAAGAAAATCACGTCTCTGCTTTTCACTATCCTTCTGGGATATCTAAAGTCCCTAAAGTAATAACATCGTGGATCATCTGAATATCCTACGAAAATGTGTTCGGATGCTTTCATATCCAGTTTCTTCCGATGACATGCGGGGACATGAATAAAAGCTCGACATCCAAATACTCGTAGATGAGACAAATTTGGTTTCTTACCATACCACATCTCGTACGCCGTCTTGCCATCTAGAGCACGGTGAGGCGATCTGTTCTTGAGATACACAGCTGCCTCTGCAGCATCTTGCCAATAGGCCGGAGAAAGAGAGCTTTCAGAGAGCATAGATCTGACTTTCTCCATAATAGAACGATTCGTCCTTTCAGAGATTGAGTTCATTTGGGGGCTATACGGAGCTGTTGTTTGATGATGAATTCCTTGGCCTTGTAAATAGCTTGAAAATTCATTATTAACATACTCCGTCCCGTTGTCACTTTTCAGCGTCTTGATTTTGTTTCCCGTTTGCCGCTCCACAGCAGACTGGAAAATACAAAACATTTTCTTTACTTCAGCTTTTGAAGAAATAAAGTACGCAAAGGTCATACGAGAAAAATCGTCTATAAAAAATAAAATATATTTGTTGCCTTGAAATGAGGTTTCAGGCAGAGGACCACAGACGTCTGAATGAATAAGCTCTAAAACTGAAGTTGATCTCTTATGCGATACGCTTTTAAAAGGGTTTGCGACTTTGCTTACCTTCAATGCAAGGGATGCAGGGTTCTTTGTCTACCGCCGTGTAGTCGACGCCGACAGCGTGACCTTTCTTGAGTTGATCCATTCCGATGCGGCATAGGTGACCTAAACGTCTATGCCAAAGCTTGAAGCTAGAAACATCGGAGTTTGCTTCAAATGCGGATAATTGGCGAGGTGGGTTGACGGTACAATCTAAAGAATACAGTCCACCACAAACAGAACCATGTAAAATTACATCACCTTTACAAGAAAAAGCATCAGAATCATAAAAATTACAACCAGTTTTATCAAAAACTACACTAAAACCTTTATCAACAGCCTTCTTTACTGAAATAAGATTAGATTTCAAGTTCGGCACGTGAACTACATCCGTAATCTTCTTTACATCAGTATTGTGACCGCAACTGGTAATAGAAATATCACCAACGCCTTCGCTGGGCAAATTTTCTCCATTTGCAATTGTCACAGTCCCAGTTGAAGAACCTCTCACGTTTTCCATCCAATCAACTCTTGACGACATATGCGCCGAAGCTCCCGAGTCTATATAGAACTTGCCATCTTCAAAACTGTCAATGACATTCAGCGCGCATAGAGAATTCCTGTGATTAACGGTTTTTCTCTTCTTATCCTTCTTATTTGGACAATCTGGCCGCTTATGTCCTGGTTCCATGCAATCATAGCATACTACGGGCTTCTTTTGTCTTGATTGAGAACGTTTGGTCTGGTTCATTCTGGTTTGAAGAGCAGAATCAGGCTTATCTAAGTTAGGCTTGTTCAGTTCATTCAATAACTTCGTCTTAATCAGGTCTACGGTAATGTTTATATTGGAGTTTTCCAAAGCCATTACTAAAGGTGCATACTGAGGACTTAAACCTCCTAGAAGAATTGCAGCAATTGAAGCATCTTCTATAGTTTTGCCTATATCAGCTAAATCTTGTACAGTTGACATTACAGCATTTATGTACATCTCTATATTGGAGTCAAAATCATCAAGGCAGTACCTGTATAGCTTCCGTTCAAGACTTACGCGTCGTCCTAAGCCTTTGTCTTCGTAAGCGGATGCCAGCGCGTCCCATGCCTCCTTTGCTGTTTTGCATGACCTTACGTGCGTGATGGCCATGCCGTCTACAGTTAGGCATATTTTCGACAATGCTTTTTGGTCGTTTCGCAGCTTCTTTTCAGCTGAGGTATCGTTACCTGGTGGGTATCCAGCAATGGTCTCCCAAAGTTCCTCGTGTATGAGATACATACGGATTTTGAATTTCCACGACGAATAACCATCTCTGTTGACTAGTGGTTTAATCGCACCGAGAGAATTACTGCTTGACATAATCACAGCTGTTTCGAACGTCAAAACAACAACAAATGTTCAAATTGAAAATTTGTGAACTATTATTTTTCACGGATTTTCATAAATTACACACGCGCACATAGCTAAAACACGCCGATTCACTTTTAAATGAAGAATTTGCAGTTTTAAACGTGTAAACTCAATTAAATATAAGCATTCGTGCTGATAACGTATATTGTTTATTGACTTTATTGATTGAAGTGACATAGAACATCAGTTGGAATACATATTGTGTAAAAAGAAATACAAATTTGAAATATTGATTAGCCAGTAATACAACAATGTAACATAAATAGTTAAATTCAGACTATATAGGAGTATGTTGTTTAATTTGGAGTACTCTAAATAACTACACTTTTTGAGAGCTTTGAGTACCTTTACCTCACCTCATCGAATCATACAAGCTGACCCGTACCGTACATCAAGATCGCCCTGCCACGTCACTTTCATTATTTTTTTACCTCGCGTTTCGTAATATATTTATATAACAAACTATATATTTTTATAAACAACATAAATGTGGCTTTTCATTCATATTTATTGCTTTTAGATATATATTGTATAGAAAGAACAAAATGGGATAATGTTATGAAAAAGTTATCACATAATTTTTTTTTTTTTTTTTTGTATTTTTTTATATTTATGTACATTAATCACTAAAATAGCCATAAACTACAATGATTACGGGTTTCGTGTGTTAAAAATAGTGATTTTACCTGAAATCATTGACAAAACTTATTGAAATGAGCATTCATATCACCCTATCGGGCGATGTAAATTATTTTTTATCACTCGTCGTATAATATATTTCTATAACAAATTATACATTTTCTAAAACTCAATAAATGTAGCTATTAAATAATATTTTTTATTTAGAAAAAACCATTACAGTTTTCATAAAATGTGCAATAATATGTATAAAAAAAAATCTCGTTTTCAGATTTTCCCATTTTATTTTGTATTTTTGTTCTAAAATACATTTTTTTTGTTCCAAAAATGAATTCCTCGTCCTTCATTTATCCGAAAATGATATATCGTGTGCCCTATTTTGTATAGTTTTAGAGAAATATGGTTTCAAAGGAAGCGCGGAGGCGCCAGCCTTCCCCCCCTCCTCCCTCCTAAATTAGGGGGGGCTCTCGATGCCTCCCGATCTTTATCTACTCAGGGCCACCCAATGAACAACTGTACCAAGTCTCAGTGCTTAATCATAAAATGCAGGGTTCCCATACAAGACATAGCAATAGCGTCCCCAGTATCAGGCATATAGGAGTTCACGCGACGGCTAACGGAGTCCACGGAGTTTATATAATAACGTGAGTACAACCGTAGATTCATTATTTATTTACATATGTCATCTATGTGACTTCATGTTTCAGTGTAGGTGGCTACTTCATCCTCAAAACAGGCAATAGTCAGGCACCGTACCCTTTATCCTTTCTTATATCGCCGATTAAAATAAGATAGAATCTCAATATAAAGACAGTATAAATCACTCGTAAAAGGATATCGCGCAAATCCATCTAGCCGCAAGGAGGTTTAAGTTGAATTGGAATCCTGAAGAATGTCTGCAGAACATGCAGGCCATTTTCAATTCGAGTATTAGTGACCATTTCTACGGGAACAGAGTGCAGTGGATCGTCTCACGCACTGAGTATTAGCAAGTATTAGAAAATAATCCAATAAGGTTTGGGTTTTTAGCGTCAATATTAAAGAATTAGTATTCAGTAATTAAATAAATTCGAATGTGCAAAAGAAGTACCTACTTATGGTGCCACTCTGTCCAACCGTCCTTCTGTCTATGGCATGCTAAATATTGGATAAAAATATAAATTTTAAAACTTGGAACGGAAACTAAAGTAAATTTTAAACTGCCAATTTGAAAGTTACAAGGATTTTATAAAATGATTCTAAATAATAGAGATTACAAATAATTTAACCTGCAATTAGACCTACATAGCTGACACGTACGTACAATACTATAGGTACATGTTCATAGCTAATAATTTTTAAGAAAAAAAAACCGCCGCCTTTGGGGTTCTGGTGAAAGCTACTTGCGAATGTTGGATTAGGTATGTAGAAATGTGTAGGTATTTTTTAAACTGCTTTTAATGCTTTAATTATTTGATGGCAACAAAAATCAATATACCTATACCGTTAAGGTTTGAGGAGTTTCCTCAATTCCTCATGAATCCGATTTTAAAAAATCGAAGCTTGACAAAATTTGACTTGAAAACTCAATATGCTTAACAAACTTAACTAAATAAATGTTACTGTTCTGAACTTAAATGCATGTTGTTCTTATAAAAATACCAAAGTCACTACATAAGTGTGCCGTTCAGATTTGAGGAGTTCGGTTCTGACCATCATCAGCAGTTCCACTGCACCAAATGTCACTGTTCTGGACGTAAGTGCATGCTGTTCTTATAAAAATACCAAAGTCACTATAAGCGTGCCGTTCAGATTTGAGGAGTTCCGTTCTGACCATCATCAGCAGTTCCACTGCACCAAATGCCACTGTTCCGTACGTAAATGCATGCTGTTCCTTTAAAAACACAAAAATCACCATATGTATGCCTTTCAGATTTGAAGAGTTCCCTCGATTTGTCCAGGATCCCATCATCAGAACTGGGTTTTGAGAAAAATAGGACCAATCTACATGCATATACATTCAATCAAAAAAAAAAAAATTTCAAAATCGGTCTAGTATCGACGGAGATATCGAGGAACAAACATTAAAAAAAAACAAAAAAAAAAACAAAAAAAAAAAAACAGACTAATTGAGAATCACCTTCTTTTGAGAGATTTGAGGCGGCGGTTAAAAATCAAACAAGTAGGTAGTAATTATTTATTATTATATAAGAACCCTGCCACGAAATGAAATAATTTGTCTATACGAAGCCGCTTTAAATGATTGCTTTCTTATTTCCACGAGACTTACATCACCTAAACGGAACCGGAAATGTTAAATAAAGCTGTGAAACTTTTTAAATTTCGGTACGCTGTCGGTACATTTTTCTGTTACAATGTTGTCAATCAGTCACAGCCAGTCCACGTATTTCCTCTTCCAGTTTTCTCCTTACTTTGCTGATTTGATTGAAAACTTCGCTCCGCGCACCTGAGATCCCTTTTCTATAGGCGCTTGCGAATAATGTGAACCGTTTTGCTTGTAAATGTTATAAGGTTGGCGTGTTCGGTGTTTATAGACACAGTTTCTTTTTTATATATTCACTACTAGTAACCGGTAACAACGTTTGTCAATGGCACCGTGGTTGATTTAAGGGAATTTGTAAAGTGAAAAAAAAAACGTCTTCTAAACTGCACCAAGCTGCCATGAAATTAGTTCAATATTAACGGTCGCTAAAAATAATTCTTGCAAAATGAATTTATTGCAAGGACACATTCTTTGTCCAAAACTGAGTTAATGTGTAAGTATATTTCCAAAACGTTAAAAAGTATATTCAAACAAGTATAGTATTTTTATGTTACTAATTATTACTTATTAATTTATAGTTAGGTACTTGCATATTTATCCAAACTTCTACAACAAAAATAAACATACCTTATTCAAACTGCGGTTGCCGTCCAAAAATACCTTTAAAGGCCCGCGGCAAAGTTAAGTATGGGTTCAAATTGTTGGATTAAATTTTATTCGTCCCCTATTGGGTAGGCGGGGGGTTGCAATTGGTCCCGTGACGATCCAAGTTTCAGGTTAACTGCTGTAAGGCTGTGTCTCACAATTGCCAGGGAAATTAGGTCATGTGTCATGTGATATGGGTACGAGGAGTGATTTATAGTATGATAATTTGGAATGCATTGCGTAGACACTTATATTTCAATTACACCTTTTAAATTAAATTGGAATAAATATTTGTATTTCCCTTGCGCTTTGATATGGGGTGCATAAGTGGATTCCCTAATGTTGCTTATGTCCATGGACGGCGATGACTGTTTCCCATCAGCCGGCTCGTCTGCTCGTTTGCTGCCTATTTCATGAAAAATAATGCGACCGAAATTTTGTAACATTAAATATATTTATTTTAACCATTGCCTAAGGTTGCCTACTTACTAAGGTCCTAAACTGCAAAAGTTTGAAAAAGCTGTTATGATTTAAAATAGATTTAAATCTAATTCCCAATAATAAAAAGAATAATAGGAGGAATTTTGAGACGTACCTGGGTAACGTTTAAAGATTTATTTATATTAACAAAATAATTATGTTTAAGTAGGAACAGAGTTTCATGTAAAATGTGGCCAAGTTATTTATATTTTTTATTATT
Organism: Leguminivora glycinivorella; assembly: GCF_023078275.1. Lineage (NCBI taxonomy): Eukaryota > Metazoa > Arthropoda > Insecta > Lepidoptera > Tortricidae > Leguminivora > Leguminivora glycinivorella. The sequence continues at coordinate 9,953,584 of NC_062978.1, forward strand.
ATTTCGATGTTTTGATTATTGTAGAAATTAGAAGAAACAAACAGTTTACATGAAGTTTTTAAAATTTTGAATTAGGTACCTACAGTGAGTATTATATTCTTTGGTACCTACCTAACTTTTAGTTTTAAACTAAAACAGATTTTAATCGCGTAACGTATATAATTACTCGACGTGTTTAATAAAAAAACTGGTTTCGAGGCGGTCGTCTCCTTTCATCTTAACACTTATTTTTATTTACTTAAATATTACTTTTCACAACTATAAAGCTCAAGATATAAGTTAAAAATTCCGCCGGAATATTTCCTCCCTCCTGTGAAAATCCATGTCATTAATGTGATTCCGCAGACGTCGCGCGTCGCCGTCCGTAAACTTTTATAGTTTCCCCTTTAAACTTTCATGAAATAATCAAGGCGAGATACTTTGTAATCATTTCTGTGCGCTTTCTTTGGAAAGGTTTCACGTTACAAGTTTTTATGATAGGCCTTGTCAATTTATTGTAAACGGTTTCAGTTATTTTGCGTCAGATTAAAAGTAATAAAAAGACGAATTTTAGGGTAGAATTAATTTAAGAATATTATAAATAAGTCGGTGTATCCCTAACATTTCATTAAAGTATCCAAAGGGTCTCTACGTGTTGGCTTCGGCTCCGCGCAACCCTCCCAAAGGTCCGGACCTTGTGGTTTCCGTGACGGGAAAGACTTAAAAATAAAATATGCTTAACTTCCCTTGAAACTAATGTGTATCATGTTAAAGATTTTGTAAGCATAGTTTTTATGTTTTTAGAGTGATAGAAGTATATTAGAGTATATTAGTCACTTTTTATCGTGTGTCTACTTGTTTTTAATGCGTATCCAATAATTTTAAATTGAAGTACCTAAGTATTATTATGTATCGCAAATTATAAATGCAGACATCAATCGCAATGAAAAAATCAACAGTGATCGACTCTGGCCAACGTGGGACTCGAACCCACATCCTTGCATTGCCGGTCCAATGCGTTACCAATTGCGCCAGCCGACCATCCGTCCATGACTGCGAATTTAACCATTGCGATTGGTAACGCATTGGACCGGCAATCCAAGGATGTGGGTTCGAGTCCCACGTTGGCCAGAGTCGATCACTGTTGATTTTTTCATTGCGATTGATGTCTGCATTTATAATTTGCGATTTGTAAAGTGGTACGTTCCACAATAAAAAAGGAAAAATCCATATGTTTATATTTAAAAACATATGGATTATTAACATTATTATTATGTAGTTAGCAACTTTTAACTCGGCCTACTTAAGTATCAAAAAAACATCAAAAATAAACTTACTTCACAAGCATGTCGAAGAACTCCGGTTAAGTAAAGAGCAGAAGGCTTTACAAAGCAAATTTTAATTTTTATATCCCACCGCAGTTCGTAAACAGTCGTTACCGAAATTGTGTTTGTTTTGTTCCGAGTTCCATTCCCGTTGTTTTACTTCGCGGCACACTTTCAGCGCGTCTGTTTCTTCTGTGTAATTTGTTCTCGCTAGTTTTAGTAGATATGTTGGGATTTTGTAGGATTAAATAGACGGATACAGATACACGGGATTATACTAACACCGTGGAGAAAATATAGTTTATGTATGTAACAGGGTACCAATATGTATGAAGAAATATTTTCAAGAGAATAGGCGAGACGACTAAAAAAAACTAATTAGTCCGTCAGTTTATTTAGAATTTAGCGATTATCAAAGAATTTTAGACACGTATTTTTTTATTTTATCTAGTAAACGAAAATTGAAGTTTCGCGTGACGTCACGCCTAGGTACAAGTTTTACTTAGGAGTGACGTTACAAGCCCGCGCTCCGGAACTTTGATGCTCTATATCTTTGTATTTTTTCATTAATGTGTTCAGTATGGGTTACCCTCATCTGGCAGAATAATTTCAGTCCGAAACACACTTCGCATAACATGTTTCGCAGAAACACTTTCGGTCGAATGGTAATTTTGCAGAAAACTTAGTTGGCATTATTACTACCACGCATAAGATACATTTGGCAGAATATTGTTTTACAGAACATTACTTTGACTTTGGTTTAGCATAATTGTATGTACCTACCATAATAATCTTAAAGCATAATTATTACATTAGCAGAATTGTTACTCGCTATCAGAAAAGAAAAACTGCCCCAGAGTCACCGTTAGGTACGACGACGAGCGAAGCGAGGAGGAGTGTTAGGTATCTTGCATCCCCAACACGTCCAATTCGCTATCAAATAGCAAATTACAACTTTACGCCGCCTAAATATTATGCACAAATATTATCTGCAAATGTATTGTTCGACTAGAAGACTATTATGCTCATCAACATTATGACAACAGACGATTCGGTATTACAAAAATCTGCGAAATGATTTGTGCCAAAGCATATTCTGCGTAAGGTGTTTCTGCCAAACTTGACTTCTGCCAAGAACTATTATACGAATCAAATATATGCGTAAAAAGTTTCTGCCAGATAATAGTGAACCGTTCAGTATTTTTGGACGATCTAACTGACGGACTAAACAGTGTGCCATTTTTTTTATGTAGTCGTCATCTTTATTGACGCAAAATTGTTTCTCAAGTTAAGATAGATCTCTACACACGCGTACAAAGATACCTCTGTCCATCTAACGTTATGAGCATAAAGCATGTTTCAAGGTGTGCAGATGTAATCTGATTGAAATTCATTGGATAATATTATTTAAATATGTATTTCAAAATTGAATGCTAAAGTTGTAAAAGTTTCGTAATCATAAGCTATTTATGCACCGAGCGACAGTAAATGAAGCGTCGAGGAAGGCAGGAAGCCTATTGTTCACCTTTTCGAAACTTCTACACTTACCAAAAACTTGAGAGCGACTATTAAACTTTCCGCGGAGTCGTGTCCCGGTAAACTTTTTAATAAATTCATCCATCCAAAGCCAACGACATTACGTACAGGCTTGGAGCGACAAAGGAGACGCCATTTGAAAGCCATTCCTTCATCTATCAGAGTGACACGCAATCAAACAATACAATAAAAGTTCTCTTCCGAAAAATACTTCAATATAATTCTCCATTTAAATTCAGGGAGGGGGAGGTTGTGACGAGTTCTGCGCTAACAAAGGTTTCGCCTTGGAGGTAATAACCGTTGAGGTGCTTACGGTATTGTACGTTTGTGAAAAAGGTGGAATAACGGTATAAAACAGGGTGAAACTTTTTACTAGCATTTGCATCGCCTTAATCTCGCTCTGTCGCCGCGGATACACATGAAAATTTTACTTCAGCAAACAAAGACAAAGTTATTTTATAGAATGAGCTAACTCTATCTCTAGTAGTTCCTAGTTTCTGGTAAAAAATCTACCAAAAACTGTATACCAGGCTTAAATAAAAATGTTTGTCAACAATCGAATTTTCTGATTACTTATGCACTCAGTGTATTTGCAATAATATACAGACGGCAAACGATATGTTCGAAGAATTCCGATGAAACAGTAAGATTGTGCCGAAATGGCGAGGGAGGAATTCGGTGTGTACGTGCGTGAAACGGCACGATTTCCTCAAAGCTGGAATGAAGCTTATTACTGAAATCCCGAATATCAAATATTTGAAAAATAAAAGCAATCTTATCAAGATTAGCATGTGAAAATGAGATATTAAAAAAATATTTTTCCCCTCACTAGCTCGGAAACACGTGTTTTGTCCTTTAATACCAGTGAGTAAAAACGCATTCTATCCACTAGGGAGTAAAGTAATTTGACCTTGAATAAAGTCAAATTAACTGCTTTAAAATTGATAAAAGTAGTTGAATCTAGTAATAAAGATGATTTACCACCTATGAAACCACTGGAAGCAGTGATAAACGCAGTTTTTGCGTTGTAGTTTCCTCGCTATAGTGAGGGGAAAAGTTTTGTGTTACACTCGGGTGCAAATGTATTTTACTTCTCGTGTGTTAAAAAACTCGCAAGTTCAGGATTCTATTCTCGATCCACTCGCTTCGCTCGTGGTTCAACTATAGAATCCTTTCACTTGCTCGTTTTTCAATTCCACACTCGGCGTTAAAATACAACTTTGCCCCCTTGTATAACAAATAACTATTGCTTTCTTGTACTTTACACTACTAATACAGCACACTGGGATACTGATACAGCACACTTAAATAGTTATTTGTTTTACAAGGGGGCAAAATTGTTGTTTAACCGCACGTGCCACAATATTGATACCCGAGCAAGCGAAAGATTCCAAGCGAATATTGTGGTGATTCCAGTATAGTGGAATCTTGAGCGTTGCGAGGGTTTCAAGGTACGAAGGTTAAACAAACTTTGCCGCCGAGTGAAACACAAAATTTTTCACCACGCCAACACGAAAAAAATACTGACTGTAAAACAGCAAACTAAATCAAATCTATCAATTTATTCAATATTATTGATTCATAATCACCATTTATAAGTAAATTCTGCCAGCCAGGTCAAGAAATCAAGTTAAAATTGGTATGAAATTACTTTGCACTCTTGTGGATAAAATGCAGTTTTGCTATCTGTTTATAGCAAAGTAAGCCTTTACCAGTTGGTGTGGTGAAAACATGTTTGTTGAATTCATAAATATATGAAACGGCCCTTATTGAATCGAGATTGTTTCTTGTAATGATCGTGGAAATAATAATATAAGCGAGCGATTCGTAATTTAAACTTACTTAATTTTATTAGCCCTACAAGTAAAAACAATAATATAAAAAGTCCACATTATATTCGGTAAATTAAATATGACGCTATGAATCTCAAACGATACGAATCGGTTACGATAGCGTCAAAAGCGAAGTTTTTAGTTAAAGATGTATATACATATACGTATATATCCCTGGTTATTTAATTGCAAAGCAGCCTGCTAAATGCTCCGCTCTCCAGCTAAAAGCGGAATAAGTCATAGCGATCAGGATAACGACGGCCATGATGAGTTCAATAACCGTTACGGGTTCCGAAGTGACGGTAACGATAACACACATCTGCGCCACGTCTGCTGTGATGTATTTCATTTACCTCACTTTCGAGAGGAAAGTGAGACCTTTTCAGAAGCGGAGTACGGGTGAGATTTGTGCGAAGGTATGCAATGGAATCGAAAGTTTAAGTGAAATTGCATATTTGGCTAAAGTATTTAGGTATGAACTATTGTCTAGGTCTAGTTTTTAAGACTTTCAGTTTGTAAGTTAATGTAAGTTGTAGCGATTTATAGCAAGCCGGTAGTAATCCAAAATACGATTTAGAATAGAAGCTTTATCAAAAACCGCTTAATTGAAACTTAACTATACATATAATAACACTGACAATAAATAGTACTGTATAAAGCGTAACTGAAAAGCTCTCAGTTAAAAATAAGATGATAAGTACCTAAGTAAATACATACGTTTATACACTTCATAAGGTGTATTCGGGTAATGCCGTTAATCGGATAATCCCGAAATTCAAATGATAATCACCCGTGATTCCATAGTAATAAGGGTCCCTTTTCGGATTTTGCTGACGGTTTTTGACGTTCGAAATTACCCGAGTACACCTTACATAGAAAATTATTTACCTTACGCATGATTCGATTCGTTGTAAGTGTACTCTTAGAATGTGGGAGTAGTGTTATCACGATAAGTGTATCAGAGTAAATAGCATTTTTAATATTATTTTTTCAAGTTGTCGCATAAGTATATCAATATCACAAAAAAGGGTGAAGGAAATCTGACAAAACATCAGTATTTATAGGACGAATACTCAGTTTTCCATTTCTACGCAAACTACCCTTATTTGAGGGGAAGAGAATAACAAGCGCCCCATGAGGATTCATAAGCCTGAAATTCGCCTGCCCGGCCCTCCGTGCGGAAGCTTTAACTTTTCCGTTATTCGGAGGCTTTAAAACAATAATCCGGTGAAATTTCAGTTTCAACGGTCTTCAGCTACATGTACTGCGAGCTTATAATCAAGCTCCGCCCATACTTTTTTTAACCGACTTCAAAAAAAGGAGGAGGTTCTAAATTCGACAGAATTTTTTTTATGTCTACTGAAGTTGAAGTATAAACTAGTGATACATGAGTAGCAACTGAGGAAAGAGAAAGAAAGGAAGACCAAAAAGAGCGTAAATAGATAAAATAAAATAAAAAATGGGCATATCAGACTGTCAACAAAAAGGCGAAACAAATTGGCGTGGGCACTAGTTTTACGAAAGCGCCTGCCATCTGACCTTACAACCCGAAGGGTAATTAGGCGTTATTGGAATTAGTCCGGTTTCCTCACAATGTTTTCCTTCACCGAAAATCGACTGGCAAATATCAAATGACATTTCGCACATAAGTTCAGAAAAACTCATTGGTACGAGCCGGGTTCGAACCCGATCGAAAGTTGCATGCTTATTAATCGAATACATAATATGTAAAACATCTTATAGATACTTTCCGACAAAAATATCTGACACACGGATGGACAGATAGTCAGAAATAGGGAAACTTAAGGGTTTTTGCCAGTTTAGCTATGGGACCCTAACATTATAATATTAACTATATTAAGCGTAATAATTCAATGAAGGTGGATGTAGTAAGTGAGAAGTCATTTAGTTCGACGTATGTACAATTGAACAATGAAAAATAGTACATTACGATACAAGTGCGTAAAAAAGGAAGTGCGAAACGAGTGGCGATTAATTAAAAGTTAAAAGTTACGAGTTACGAATTTCCTATTCGCACGTGTATCATACGACGTTTTTCAGTACAGAGGAGCCTTCGAAGTTTCGACCTGGCATATAATGAACCACTTCTCGTACTAGTGCGTAAAAAAAACACCATCTGTACTGAAAAATATTTTTAGCATCGTTTAATGTCTAACAATTCAACAGCTCATTGCGCAGTGCAATGACTTGCAATACTAGTAAACTCCCAAGTTTCGAAACAATAAGGAGCCTCGTTTCCTCCCAGCTTACTGGCATCCAGCGTGTTAATAAACTAGTGGTTGTCAGAGGCTTGCGAGTTTACGAGTAAGTTATGAAAAACTTGCAAGTTTGTAGACAAAGTAGTCTGCGAGTCTACCAAGTCGCTGCGGTAATGGGGAAGTTGTTTTAATACATTTGTAAAGTGAAACACTAAACCTCTTCGCTGGAAAATGCCTGTTATCAATGTTTTATTTTTAATTCAGGCCTAATATGGGAGAGTGACTAAGTGGGCCATTTTTTTCAAAGTTGTCCACCCCACTTTTTTTTTGGATTTGGAAATTTTTATGTGTTTTCCACTCAGAATCGCGAGCTCTTTCAATCCTAATAGGAGAAAAAAAGTGTCCCAAGGTTTTTTCCCATTCCGTTACCATTTTTTCATATACATTTTGTATGGCGGTAACGGAATGGAAGGTTCGAAAAAATGTATGGAAATCTTGGGACTTTTATTTTCTCCTATCAGGATCGAAAGAGCTCTCGATTCTGAGTATGAATCGCGTAAAAAATACCCATGTTACAAAAAAAGGTGGCGTATTTATCAATGAATTCATTTATAATTTCTCTATGCAATTTTGCAGCTCACTGTACTATCACCTACAACATACAAATACCTACTGTAAATGTACATTCAAATACTTAATAACATTAATTAGTGACCACAATTTTGTGTGCAAGAATTTCGTAGGTGTTAAACTGGACACTGCCAAAGTTTAGTGTCACACTTTAAAGTAATGGGGCTCCCACATCGGCTGTTTTAAATATGTCATATACTCGTAACATCGCATGACAAGAACAGCATCGTAGCGATAGTGTTTTCGTATGTTATACCTTTCACCATAATGTTATACTTATATTATAACTGTAGCTTTCTTGCTGTGCAATGATAAAGAGAACTATCGTATCGTACCTACTCGTATTGCCACTCCCGCTCACGCGTAACTCACAGTTTCCGCCTGTCAAATATGCGACCAGTCGACCTGTCATATCTCACTCATACAAGCATGGTATGCGTTCACCTACACGAGCTTAGACTGTGTGGCGTAGGAACGCACCTCTTTCATATATTTGATCACCATTGTCCTAGGTATGCTTGCGCCCAGGAACTTTGCTTTTGAATGATGTTAAAACGTTTATTGTAATAACTATATTTTCTCGAATCATTCAGTAACTAGTAGTTATTTTCAGAATAATAACAGTTTCTTTCCAAACGTAGGTCCCTTGGGAGGCGGCGCAATTAGCCGGAGCGGAGACGGAATACGAATAGAAAAGCCGATTATCTATGTAGTCATCGATTCGCTCTTTGTTTCACTGAGGGCACTGTTGTACCTGTGTTAGATGCGGTAAAGTGTAGATGCGAATAAACACATATTAATGTTCATACTTTATATACACTGTGTAACATGAGGAAACCGAAAGATTTTAACTACGTATTTCTGCAAATTTCGCAAAAAAATATATCTTTTTTTTTACTTTCTTTGGATGTATTTTCACATAAAAAGTAAATGTTAGTCCTTAAACTGGCACTTAAAATATTTTTTTTTCCAAAAAAGTACTTATTTGTAATGAGTCACTAGTTTGTTTTTGATATTTATCAACGAGGATAGTTAGATTATGTCCGATAACGTCATAAAAACAGCGGAGAAATAATAAGTAATTGTTATTTTTTTAAATGGTTATAACTCTGAAAGTAGTCAAAATCCAGAAAAGTTTATATGACATTTTACTCTTTTAATAGTTTTAATATGATGAGGAATACGCTATTCAAATTATTCGGCTTCCTTATGTTACACCGTCTATGACTCTGGCCTAGTAGGTCTGGGTAATGAGCAGAAGTTGGCGGGGGTAACTTATTTTCCTACTAATATGTCGTCAGATATGCCAAATTAAGTAGAAAAATATGTGGCTCACCCCCGCCCACCCTCTGGTAATTAAATGTGTAATGACCAAAATGACCATGCCTGCTAAACTGATGGTCCTGGGTTCGAAACCCAGTATAGGCAATTATTTATTTATTTATGTACCGCACTGTTCGTGAATACAATTATTTAGTATAGAAAATGTATGTGGGATAGTTTTGGCGTGCTGTTTATGATACTTAAAATACATAGTTCGTATGTGAAATTGTGTCGCTTAACTTCAAACTTGGGTAAATCCATTGAATATATAAAAAATATATATAGTTTGAAGTTAGGCGACACAATTGAAAATTAAGTTATTTCGGCCGTTAAAATACCATCAAGCGTGATTAACCAGGAATTGGAAAATCACCCGATCAGTGATGCTCAAGATCGATACATACAATTCATATTTGATGTACATTCATTTAATTATTCATATTCAGGTACAGATTTATGAAATGGTTTAAAATGGCGACATTGCAGAAATTCTGTAGGTAGATAGATAGATAGATAGAATACTCTTTATTGGCACACCTCAGCAAGAGATACAGAAAAAAGATACAGCGGAGACAAAACAAATGATTATAAATAGAGGCAGACAACAGGCGGTCTTATCGCTAAAGAGCGATCTCTACCAGACAACCTTTGGTAACTACTTATAAAGTGAAAAAAATGAAAGACTTTAAAATTTCAACAATTATTAAATACGACTTTTTTAGATTCTGAGTTTTATTTAATATGTGTATATGTCGCAGGGAAATGGCCAAAACAGAGATTTCATCAAATCACTAAGGGATATGATCAAATCACGCAGGATGTCAAAATGGCGAATCCATTTTATCATTTCTCTAGAAATTTTCAGTCATTTGACTAAATCCCTGACTCTGTCTAGTGAAATCACAAAATCGTCCAAGAGACACGCCACGCTTCGTCATTTCACTGGATTTGTTTAGGGATTTGACAAAATCCCTGAACTACGACAGCAAGTTGACGAAACGAACTCAAAAAGTCAATTTCTTTTAACATTTCGCTAAACGAATTTAGGGAAATGATAAAGTCTTAACTGAAATATGGTATACATATAATAAATATGGTGTATAATATCTCTGGACAGGTTTCGTCGCGAAATGATAAAACAAGTTGACTTTGTAAGCTCGTTTCGTCAACTTACTGTTGTGGTTCAGGGATTTTATCAAATCGCTAAACAAATCTAGTGAAATGACAAAACGTGCCACGTCTATTGGCCGATTTTGTGATTTCACTAAACAGAGTCAGGGAGTTAGTCAAATGACTGAAATTTTCTAGAAAAATAATGAAAAGGATTCGCCATTTTGACATCCTGCGTGATTTGATCATATCCCTTAGAGATTTGATCAAATCTCTGTTTTGGCCATTTCCCTGCGACATATAAATATTTAACAAATTCCACGGCTATTGTCGTATTAGCTTTACAAACCAATGACGTGTTGCAAATATACGAATCCTGAATTAATTGCAACTATTTATATGATGATTTTACCATTAGTGTCATTTCATGTCAGAACCGATGCAATTCTTGATATTGGGTCGCGTGTCGGCTGACGTATCTAAAAACAATATAATCTAATGCTAGTACAAGAGGATCGTTATTTCTAGTACGGAGAATAGAAGGCATCCCTGACGGCGACGACTTTTCGACGGGGGCTGACTGGAGCGTAAGCTATAATGCGCTTAACGGAATAGATTTGTACGGGACCCACTTTGACAAACCAACGAATTCATTAATTTTACCGTTTTAATTATCTTTGTATGGTATTAGGATATCGGCCCAAAACTGTTTAAGTAATTACCTACATCTAATCATTTTCGTATACATATAATCAAGCCGGTTGTGACAGGGAGGCATAAAAGGACCATATGGAGGCCCTAGGCACCTCGAGAAACCGCTAGGAATGTTAATAAAATATATTACCCAAAGGTTGCCTGGAAGAGATCGCTCTTTAGCGATAAGGCCGCCTGTTGTTTACCTCTGTAATAAAATTTATTGTAATGTGTGTGTTCCTATGAACATTTCTGAGGTTGTGCAATAAGGTGGATTTGTATTGTATTGTATATTGTGTTTTATTTTTAGTTAGCCTCTTTCAGTGTCCCACTATTGGGCATAGGCCTCCCGTCCACGTGTTTGCATTATATCCCGCCTTTTTGGTCTACCCGATCATTCCAGTTTATTCTGACTTTATAGAGTGGTTTTGGAAATTTTAAAAGCCATTTTCGTGATTAATTTTCTACTACTCGTTGTCATTTATTTCTGTTGTGTTTATATTAATCAGTGTTTATATTAATCTTTTTAATTCTGGATTCAGTGTTTATATTAATCTTTTTAACGCAATGCGACAACAATGCAGCATCGAAATAACTATGTGTATGATGGCCTATTTACTAACTATGTACAGGTGCTACAGTGATGTAATAACGGAGTCGAAACGCATTACGACATTCACGACTAAACATGTTTGTTGTGTTATATTTTGAAATAACTACCACGAGCGGTCGAGCATGCCTAAATGTCACCATGTATTATTTTACCCTTCAAGACCAGCGTGCGTAGCCGAATGCACAAACGCTCACGAAACGAAACGCTCGTAGAATATCTATCTCTATCGCTCTTGCGTATTGGCGCGACAGAGCCAAACTACCTTTCGCGGCGTTTCTCGTTTCACGTCGTAGAAATGCCATTCAGCTACGGGGCCAGTTTTAAGCTTTTTATTTTGATCAGATCAGAGAGATTCGATTTGCCCCAATGTACTCCCAAGTTACTTTGATCTATTGTATATAGTTGTTGGAATCTCCGAACTTCTCCATCGATATGATTACGCGTAGATTAGATAGTGAATCACCTGCTAAATATGGATCATACCTACTTTTTAGATTGTATAGGATTTCCCCATCTTAGGCACTTGAAATCGTGTACGATTTGGTGAGCAATAAATATAGATAAGAAAAACATTGAACGCTTACATCAGTACCATAAATCCCACTTAAAATTGAGTAATGTCACTAGGTACCTACGAGTAAGTATTGGACTTTGGTATGTGAATATTTACATATACAATATTTTTCCGACTATTCTGAAACAATAGTTTTTCTTTTAAGACTGCTAAAACAATATCAAATCAAAGTTATTTGGAGCTTTCAGACTCTAGAGGTAACATTTATACTAGTTCAGAGAGAGTTGTCCGAATGACCTGACTAACCCGCTGGCGCGTGTAGCACTCACCCAAAACTCGGCAAAAACCTCAAGCGCACATTAAAACTTAAAACTGGGGCAACTCCATTTTATCACGTAAAAACTGTGTTCTTAAAACTTTCTCTGTTTTCCGAGATTAATGTGAAATGTTTGTCGAAATGGTTTGAGAAATATTTCAACGGGACGTTTTCATCAAAGTGATTTATGAAAAGTGTATTAGGTAACAGGAATAAAACACATGTTTGTAACTGTTTTCTATACAATGCTAGTAAATAACTAATAATTTGATGCCATTCGTCTACAAAAACATGATAGAATGCGCAAATCGTGTCGTACTCACTAATAAAATAAAAAATAAAGTGTATTATTACGCTGTTATAAGTATCTAAGCTTCATTACATCCATTATGGCTCCACATATGAAGAGCCCTTCTCTCACTCAGACATAACGACGATTGCCAAATGAATAATGCTCCTTATGTTCCATTTAATTGTGAATAACGTGCTATGATAAAATTAAATTCATTATCTCACGACAGCGCCGCTGTGGCAGCCGCAAGCTTTTTGTAATTTCAGTGACAAATGAACAGCGGAGTGCGCGCTGGAATCCGGCAGTTGATTTTCAAAATATAGAAGTGCGGGGCAGAGACAACATTGCTTTGTTGACTTGTTTTTAGCGGAGCATGAGCCACGGGATATTTGTTTTGGCGTGTGTGATTTTTATGCGGTTTAGGACGGAACTGTGATACCTAATTCAAATAGGAAATATTTGAAAACACCTTTTTATACTGAAGAAATTTTAATAATGATTAGGTATGTGACAGCCCAATTCCAATAATATTGATACTAATGTTATTTGATACGTTGTGGATTGGATATGTGTTTTAAATCATAACGTGTTTATTTCAAGAAATGTAATCTCAAGTTGTGCCATGGCGTAATAAAATTTGGTCTCGTCCGTTGTAACACGAGACAACCGAAATTGTCCTTCTAGCTGCGCAAACCATAGCGCCGGTTTTTCAGGATAAAACGGGGGAATCTTGACACCAACCCGAAATGACTCAGCCGTTAACGGCTCGGCGCCATTTTGTAACGGTACTTCTTTGTCTTTGTCTTGCTCAGTGCCTTTGCCGTCTGCCATGCTGAAGTGTTTAGCGAGGAGTCACCAATGTGGGATGCGTAGTGATATCTCCCACGGGTTCCACTTACTTGCAGTAGGTATAGCTCCAGGCGTAGAAAGCAAACAAGCAGGATACGTTTTGAAGCTTTATTCTTGAGCACACACATGCGTAAGCGAAAGTTTAAATTTACAGAAGGAGAAATGCGAGATAGGCAAGGCAAAGCACTTAAATCTATAAAGCGCGAGCGAGTGCACAAAGGAATGCGATAGGAATGCAACCGAGCAGCGCGGTGGCGTGCGCTGTGCGTCAGAGAGGCAGATAGACTGGTGAGCGCGGCGCGCGGGGGAACATGCGCGGGCGCAGGGCGGCTGGCCGGGAACCGGTCACGCCGCGACGTTATCAGCTGTGTGCAGTCGCTCCGCGCGCTAAACTATCTACTAATAACAAGAATCTGTTTGTCCGCTTCAACATACAAAACACGTGACATAAACATTTTATTTTCCATAATTCATAGTTCAGATTAATTATTTCATAGTAATGAATAAAAGGTTAAAAGGGTAAAATTCATTAAATGCTAATCAACAATTAAAATTACTGTACATAATCGTTAATTGAATAATTAGGATATAAAATAAATTCATTTGACATAATTAAATTCATTGTAAATAAATAAAATTAAAATGATTTGATATAAATAATTAATTTGAATTGATTGATGAATAAAATTGTAAAAAGTAAAACTGTAAAATGTAAAACAATAAAAACATTAAAATTAATAAAATACATAAAATCTGTGGCAGAACGCCCACAGTATCGAACAGCACAACTCGAAAACGTCGTTTAGCTAAGACAGTGTCACAAAATTTGTATGTGTAGATATGTATTTTCTCTCTTTCGTAAAATATAACTTTAAGCAGTAGTAACCATTAAGTTGTTTGTTATTGTTATATTTTATTCAGTCGTAGGTAAATTGATATAATTGAATTATTTGTAAACAACATAAGTTTCACATTACTTATAAGTATTAACTAGCTCGACAAAATATCATTATCCATAGAAAACGAAATAAAATTCTATTACTTTCGCTTCTACAGAAAACACGAAAATTTTGCATGTGTTAATTAGCGTGTGAATAAGGAATATAACTTGAAACAAGCCGAAAAGTTAATGTTTACCCTCCTTCTTCTCACGTTTATATCCGTTTTTATAGTTTTTAACTTTCGTGAAAACTGTACGAGCTTCAGTAATACCGTCTAGAAGACGTGTAGACGTGTATATCTTTGCGTCTATGTGGTTAGGGTTAAAATGTATTTAGATTATCCTGTTTAATTATTAATCGAATGTGCCTAAATACTAACCTTCGTTAAATAATCTTTGGCAATAATTGCGGGGCGTCGGAGCGCATTTCCGAACTTTGCGAAGCCGAGTTAATGCTCTCTTACGCGTCCGTTCATTCGGAATTTAACATCGTGTTCCAGCCAACTTGGTAGTTCGGAAAATATCAACAAGTCGAATGTGAATGATGCTTCAATTTCGGTTGTTTAGGTGCCTGTTCATGCATTATTTCCTGTTACCTAATAGTTAATTCAGTTTGCCACGGCGAGCTTTAACATGTAGAACTGATAAACATAACCAGATGTGTTTGCTTATTGAAAACTGTATTTATTGTACCTAGCTAATGAGAAATGATAGTCTTTACACTTTACAAAAGTAGTCATAAAATTGATTGTTTGTCAATTTTGTACCATTATAATGAAATATTTATTCGATTTGAATATTTACTTTCTGTGTGAAAGAACTGGTACATACCTGTTAGTATTTAACTATCAAAATAATGTCCAATAAATTACGCAATAGACTGGCTTCGTGCGAAGTGCATGGAGGGGGTAAGCAAAGCGATCGCAGTGCTTGCGGTGGTCAAAATCGACACTGATTGTGGTTGTCATCTATCAAAACTCATAAAATATAATACAATGTGTAATGTTTGATATGGGGCATCAATGTTGTTTCGTTGTTAATTGTAAAAATAATGGCATAAATAGTCGTTGCACGTTCTATGCGTTTCTTAGAGCACACTGGAAATTGGATCAAAGAAATAAATGGATAGCTACGGTGAAAAGAAAACGTAAGTGACATGTCAAAAGAAACCATTATAATAAATTATATTTAAGCTTTGTTTACCTAATATTGTTCAATACGCTGTTAGTATTTTTCCTACCGTAAAAGATTATGCTTAAAGATTCAGGCCTAGCCTGGGAATAGGTCCGTGTCGGATATTTCTGCGGCCGCGGACATGACTAGGTACTTACGTTTAGATTTGTTTTATATGGCATTAATGGGACGGAGGTTTAGCGAATACCATATCACTAGCTCGAAGAACTTGTACCATTACTCCTATGTTCTTCAAGATTCCTTATATGCCCTGCCAGCACCAATTTATTGACTCTTTCTGTAGTCTGGGGTTGGAAGTTTATACCGTGAGTAATGCTTTGGAAACTGATTTTTGGTATTATATCCATGTCTTTATAATCTATCTACCTAAATTACACTTGAAATTGTAGCTCTTGTTATTCGATTTATTTAAAATTAACGAAAAATCGTTAAAATATAATGTTTGTTTACATGTCATTTTTTGACATTTTCCACTTCAAGTTCACATGGTAGTGGGCGTAATTGTGGTGCACGTAGCCAATACGATTAATTAGAAATTTTATTCTCTACGGGGTGCCCACGTACCTAATTCGCTATAAGTCCCATACTTTTAATACTACAGGTAGCACAATAAAATAACAGAGTATATAGGTACGTATGCCAACCTTGAATAAGGGTCCTGCACATGTCTAGACATTACAGCCCACACTACTATTTCTTTCCAAGCTCAAACAAAAGAAACAATTTCATCGTAAACACGTTCATTCTACTACCCCTTCAGAAACCAGCAAGCACTCACCATAAAACAAGCTGCAACAGTCCCTCCCGTATTCAGATCACACGTTTACACGCCGCCACTTTTCCGAAATCAAAGTAAAGCTCAAAGCAAACACTCGTTGAAAATGCGGTGTAAATAATAAAAAGGTGCACCTGAGAGGCTTCACGGCAAAGGCTGTCATTTTCGCCATTGTGGCGTTCCCCTCGCGGTTGACGTGAAATATGTCGAACGGCGGCGCTTACGACGCCTGAAATGGATTTTGGATGCACACAATATTGTTTTTATTAGGGTCGATTTAAGAACTTTTATGTGGGTGTGCTCCTTTAGATGGGATTACGATGGATTGCTTTTATCAAACTGATCCTTTATAATAGATAAACATAATAATGAAACATAACATTATTATGTTTATCTATTATATAGACAATCGGCATTGAAACTAACTAGACTAACTAAAAAGGCTGAATGTCAAAGAAAAAAATTCACATTGAATTTCATTTATAACAAGGGATATTACTAACTAATTCATGACATCTTCGACAAAATGCTAGCCTATAAAGTCCCCGTGGGCATCGAGAATGATTGTATTTACATAATAATTTTACTGCACGCGTTACGAAATTAAGGTATTCTATTTAATGTTTAAATTCCTTCTTAATTTAAAAACCTAAGTTTAAAAAAAACGATCAAAAGTAATCTTAATTAGGTAAGAGATACGGAAACGTTGCTCTAATTTACCCATATTTACTTTTTTCAGACATTATCTGTAATAAATCGGATAGAATTCGCGACCCCGGGGACTCGACCCAACTTATCTATTTCCGATTAGAAAAAGGAATAAATTTTATTGCAGGCATTTTGAGACAAAGGGCAGTGCAGGAAAAGTTTTCGAGATTAATTCTCTCGATAAAATTTCACGGTTGAAATCTTGTAACTACCTTCGGAGGGCGAGGCACGAACCTGATATCACTGCGAAATCATAGACTTAAAACGCTTAGACAGAAAAAACTAACTAAGTAAAAGGATTTTATTGCATATTTATAATGAATTTGAAAGACGTTTAGAGCAACAGCGTTCGTGTAGTGGTCAACGTACTCGTAGGCGCTGGGTATTCGTTTACATAGTTTTATTTTAGGAAATTCCCCATGATGACGTTGGGTTGAGAATTTCCTACGAGTGGGTAGGTATGTCGCTTTCTTCCCGTGGGTGTCGTAATAGATGATTGTGAAATATGAGTTCAATTGTGGTTTGAGTGATGGATTAGCCCCCCGTCTTTTATCACTTCGCCTTTTTGAACATAAACGTGAACAAAACGAGTTGAGGTGTCCACCACTGAGTGGGGTCACTGGACTTTAAATAACTTGCTATTTATATTTCATCAGTTACTTCAGTAGGTACACATTTTCTATGAGTGAGCTGGGGGTGAAATTTTAAAGTTGATTTGGGCTCTGTTAGTAATTAGTATAGGTATAAAAAAACGACAAACTGTAGACTGATTTAACATGTTATTCAATTATAAAAATCGATAATACGACAGGTCTAAGCATCTTAAAGCAGCTGAAATTCGCGCAAGAAGCGGCCCGCCGTCCCGTGGGACTGGGCCTTTTTATGGCTTTCTTTCAAGGCAACGCCGCTTTAATGCCCGTTAAGGAGCATTTTATCTTTTAGTTTGTCTTCCTAGAAGGGTTCATTTGCTCCGTGACACACTTCGGATAGCGGAAAAAGATAAACCAATTCCGCTTTTTATCAAGTTTTTCCGCTTATCGGGATTGGGAAGACGTTTCAGTGAATGCTGGTTTGATTAGGGTACGCGGATGTGCCTTTATCAAGAAAAGTGATCAAAAATGGTTCATATTTTATGGTACCTACACATAAACATCAAACTGAAAAGGTACAGAAGCAAATATAAAAATGTACTATTCAATCTTCATTTTTCTACAAATTTTAATTCAATCCAGTATATTTGTGAAAAGTCTGAAGCTGGTATTAAATATTAAATGAAATATACGTTTTCCTTACTTTTTATTTTTAAATAAGTTTAAAGTATCAACTTTGTGTTTACATTGCTATTTTTTTTCCTATTACGAAAATCTGTATAATTCGATTAATATTTATAACATAAACATACTTATAGGGACCCCAAATTCGTTATTATGTATTAAGTAATCACAGTATTTTGGATAGACTGGGGTGGCGGCGCCAGCAATCTTGGCTGTAGTCTGCCCTTGCCCGTAAACGGATAATTCTGTTTTATTGGGTTCATACGGCGTTTCTATGAGTGACGATGGCTGCACGCTGAGCGAGTTATACCCCGATTTTGAGAGCTTACATAAATTGCCTATTTCTTGGAGAACATCACGATTTTTATAACTGTCTGTGCTATGCGTCTGCCTTGGGCCTTTTTGATGGGCTGGGCATCAAAATGAAGTAGCTATGTTAAGTAATTTAGACGTTAATTAAGTACATTCTTATCACCTATTTCAATCGGAGCTGTAACCCAAATTCATCATCATCCTCCTTGCGTTATCCCGGCATTTGCCACGACTCATGGGAGCCTAGGGTCCGCTTTGACAACTAATCCCAAGATTTGGCGTAGGCACTAGTTTTACGAAAGCGACTGCCATCTGACCTTCCATGCAACCCGAAGGGTAACTAGGCCTTATTGGAATTAATCCGGTTTCCTCACGATGTTTTCCTTCACCGAGCGACTGGCAAATATCAAATGACATTTCGCACATAAGTTCAAAAAAACTCATTGGTACGAGCCGGGTTCGAACCAGCGACCTCCGGATCGAAAGTCGCACGCTCTTACCGCTAGGCCACCAGCGCTTCGAGCTGTAACCCAAATTGCTAGTACAAAATGTGGCATGCTGACAGATAAGAGTTCTGAACTGATTATACAGATGGATGAAATTCTGTGGGAATTTTAGATGAATACTTTTGCACTTGCAGAATACTTCAGCATTCTTCTGGGATGAAATCTCAGGATGAAATCGACATATTTGTATTTACAAAATTTACTTATTAGCATACATAATGTACATGTAGCAATAGTATAGGAGCTAAATCTCAAAAAGCATAATCACATCTGGTCCATAACGCTTTTAATTACACTTCTTGTATTAGCTTTGTTAGATTTTTTCCCTTTTACATTTTAGTCGGAAGCAAAGCGAACAGACAGCAAAAGAAACTCGTAATGAGAAAATGAGGATTGGATTTGCTTTGTCAGGGCCATGCTGCCGCTATAGGTAGAAATAAAATGTCATATAAACCATTAGCAATAGGAGAATGGGTTTTCTAATGGCTACATTTTATTGATATCTGTTTTCAATAATTATATTATTGCATTTAAAGTTTGAGATAAAGATTATATTAGAGGAGAAAGCGTCATTCGGTCATGTTGCAGCTTTCCAAAAGTACCTACCTTATTGTCCTAGTATAAGGTTCATTCTATTTCATCATACTTCTTTCTTTGACGACCGGTCGGGCTCAGTCGGTAGTGACCCTGCCTGCTAAGCCGCGGGCCTGTGTTCGAATCCCGGTAAGGGCGTTTATTTGTGTGATAAGCACAGATATTTCTTCCTGAGTCATGGATGTTTTAAGTATGGATATCGTCGCTTAGAACCCATAGTACAAGCTTCGCTTAGTTTGGGGCTAAGTTGATATATGTAATGTGTCCCCAATATTTATTTATTTAAAATTTCTCGTAAACGACCTTACGTCACGTAATTGTACTGAATAAAGTTCTATAATTTCTTCCACATGATTTTTGTATTAAGTGTTTTATGATCTGTAGAACTTTTCTTTGTTAGTTTTCGCACCCCATCTCGCTTGCACCTATACTGATTGACAAGGACATCAAAATATATAAATAAATATGGTATGTAAATACCTGCCCTCCATTGCGGAAAAACTAGCCAGAAAGTCGGACACATCGGAAATGAAATCTCGTTTGCATACAAATATTTGTTATTTATGCAAACACTGATAATATACGGGATTGCACGTCATTGTTATCGTTTTTCAATGCGTAAATTAATATTACATATTTCGACACATTCCTTTGCAGCTATATCGAATTTCAACCGTAATTACCATTTTGAATAAATCAACGTCTGAAAGAGCACGTGGGTAAACAAATTCGTGTTAGAGGTTCGTTCATTTGAAAATTTGAATGGGGGCGTTTTGCATAAAATATCATTGCTGTTGCAATTCAATCTTTGATCTTTTAACTTTGCCTACTAGAAACCTGCCAGGCTCTCTCCATAGTCATTTTTCGCTACATGTGGGTTTCCCCCTGTTATTGGCTACACTGGTAGGGCGAGACATACGTTGGCATTTTGTTGACCTCCTCGGTCCTCGAGTACAATGTTTTGCCCTCGTGTACAAATTTTTATTGGGTAACAAAACGTTCCATATTTAAACAAAACAATTGCTGCCAGGACTCACGCAGGGTCAGTCAATGAATAAACTCATTAATTTCAGTCAACACAAGCCAAAAATTAGCAATAATATAATTTTAAAAGCATATTTCTCTTTAATTCTTAAGAAAACAGGATCAATATTTGGACCAATAATGTCACTTCGTCAAATTATTTATAAGACGCCAGTGTTCTGTTAAAGTTGCGATATTTTACTTGCATATCATTCAAAAATTTATAAAGGAGGATTATTAGTCCACACAATGTCTATTAATTATCTATTACGGCGTCAAAACACTACGTCACGGAGGGTCTCCATTGTCATCGGCTCGTTTAGCGAGCAGCCGATAATGGAACCAATTAAAATGTATGGCGGCTTAACTGCAATGCTCTGCAGCGAAATTAATTTATGGCCATTGCAAAATAGCCCCAATTTTCCCTCGCCCTTCCCTTGTAATGGCAGTGTTTAGGTTTTGCTCTCTGATATAAATTAAACTTAATTAATTTTAGCGTTTTATTGCCGCAATGATTAATTGCTCTAGTTTTATCTGCTTTTAGGATTAAAACGAAGGGTTAAGAGGACCAGTCTGATAATCATCTTCTGTTGCAATGAGTACGTGAAAGACTAAATTTATGTTGTAAAACGTAATTTTATGTCTCATGCTCTACAAGTCCATGTTCAGTGTAATTTGCATTGAGTCAAAATACAACAGCTGCAGGCCTAGCATGTGCATGTGCTCTCTCGGTAATAATGTGATCACCGAGAGAGTATGTCGATGTCGCCGCGATATACTACCCATCCTTATGTCATCATTATTATATATATCTTGCGGCGACATACTCTTGCGGCAATCATGTGCTAACCCTGCTGAATAGTTAGTATATTCAATATTTTATCTTTATGCTCTCATGACAGAGCATGATCCTGTACCTGTAGCATCAATAGTAATGAATCGCCATACGATAAATAAAATAAATAGTAAACAACGCGCTAACATATTTCGTTTATGTATAAATAATCTAAATAAAGGCATATTTTTCATACAGAAGTACATTTTGCAATGTAATTTATTTATTCGATCCATATTTACGGATATTTATCTTTTTATTAAGTTGTAGATGCTCTTTAAGCTTTGTTTGATCCTTAATTTTCGACTCATTGGTGTTTAGTTGAGTCACTGACTTAAATCTTAATTGATAATTCAAAAACTTTCGGTAATATCTTTCGGTCTTTCGGTTGATATTGAGATTGATAACGATATCAAAAATAGGTCAAACGTGAATTTCTGATAGTGTATCTTTGAAAACGGAGATAATATTTACAAACAATATGAGATGATAAAATCGAATACATGCACATTTTAAATTTAGTTTACAATAACAAGCCGTCCTTAATTCTCCTGTTAATATAAACCTAATACACAATGGCAAGTATGGAACAACTACGAGGAATTCTTCATGATATCGCGAAGAAAGAAAATTATATCTCACACAAAATTGATATTAAACCTATAACATCAGAAGGAGCCAACTTTACAGCAGATTTGTACATAGGCACTATTTCAGAACCGTTGAAACCAGATATTCATATTTTTGCCAAGGCTGCAAATCTTACTGAAGATGCAAGGAAAAACAATGAATTCTTCTCAAGAATATATAAAATAGAGGCATTATTCTATTCTGAAATTGCAGAAAGTTTTGGTAGGATATACGACAAAAACCAAGTTGCAATCGGAGACAGGCTGAACATACCAACATATTACAGTCATAATTTACTGCCTTACCAGGAAATACTTGTGTTGGAAAATCTTGAGGCAAGTGGTTATCAAACGTTTGATAGAATGAAGACATTTGATTGGGAGTATGCAGCTGTAGCCGTAACTCAGATGGCAAAATTCCACGCACTAGGATTATCGTATCGTCAGGAATTTGGAAATGAATCTAGGGATCTTATTTTTGACATGTCCAAAGACCAAGATGAGATGAACAAATTTACGCAACAGGCAGTAAAAAGTTCTTGTGAATGTTTAAATGAAGATTATAAGCAGCGATTGATCAACTTTTTTTCTTCGAAAGAAAGTATGCCAAATGGGATGATGAAAGATAAAACAATGTTGATTCATGGAGATTTTAGGCCAAGTAATTTAATGCACAGACGTCATGTATGTATTATTTGGTTCCAAAGCATCTCTAATCAAGTTAAGTTAAAGACGTGGGAAAAAATAGAAGAACATTTCATTAAAAAATATTCATTTTTCTCTTTTTTAGGACGGCCGTTTGGAAATAGTTCTCCTAGACTTTCAATTCATGAGGATGGGAAACCCAGCAATAGACTTGATATACTTCATCTTCTCTGGTTCGGACCAGGAGTTTCGGCGTCTATACTACCAAAGTCTTCTGAACCACTACTTCACACAGCTGACTGGTGCGCTGCGACACTTGCACATTGACGTAGAAAATGTTTATCCTCGGAAAACTTTTGACGCTAACATGATTGAAGTAAGTCTACGGTTTAATCATTTTTACTATTCAAATCGCTCCCTGTCTTAATAATGACAGATGACTTCTTGGTATTGCGAGTGTTTCTATAATGTGTCTTACAAATAAAAGTAAAAATAGCTGTTCACCACCACCACCTTTTGTACGACTATTTTGGCCTGATTGGCAGAGACGCTGATTGCACTGCCGATGGTCCTGGGTTCGAATACCTGTAAAGGTATTTATTTCCGTGCTGATTTATTCCTGGGTTATTGATGTCTTTTTGAGTGACATGTAACGCACACACACATGCTTGAACTTGACTGTAGTTAAAATAAAATATTTTATACCATGCACGAAATAAAGCATCAGATAATTATAAGACAAACGTGGACAGAAGTTATGTTTAAATCCAATTTCTATTTAATAAGTCGGGTAGAAATATATTAAGTAACTGAGTTGACTGTGACGTCACTCAATTAGATTTCATGTAAACTCCATATTAGCAAGTCGTTAAAATTCGTTTTGACAGTTCTTAAAAAGAAGTTGATTTGACTAGGAGGCAAGTAGCTTTGTAGTGTGGGAATATTATTATTTATTATTAATATTTATTTATTTCAGGCGAGACCTCTGGGACTAATGTTTGGTCTGACGATGGCGGGGATGGTGATGGTGGCACCAGAAGACGCGCCGAAGCTGACAGGAGATATATCCAGTGTACTCATCAAACCCAACCAACTGGCACAGGAAAGAATCAGGGGCATAGTACAAGATTACGTACAATGGGGTATTTTATAAGACGTGCCTGTTTCTAAAGTAACGTTTTAATTTGTTAAAAGAAAATCAACAGGAAACGGAACTCTATTCCGTATGTGTGCAAATTATTTTACAAATCCGTCTCTTCTAACTTACTTGGTGACCTTGCTAAATCTAGGCTATCAAAACACCTTCATCATACTATTGTATACGTCACCATTCATGTTAAAGCAGCTTATTTTAATCATAAATATGCAAGAATAATTTGCTTGAACCATTAAAACTTCGAAGATTATGAACATTTTATAAGGGATAACCAAGGGGGGTGCAACGGCACCACTTTTTTAGCTTCGCTACATCAGGTTTCTTAGGGAGACCTACTACAGTCAGGAGTCAAACTGCATCGATACTCTTCTACAGATCCTCATCTAAACGATACCTATTTACAGAAATCTGAATACGCCGTGACAAGGCGGTGGTACAGATGTTTTCGAGTACCTCGACTGCTCAGCTATACCAAATAGCGACTGTAGAAGTACAAGAGCTTTACCATCACATACGACTTTGTAGGCATGGGGATTGGTAATTAAGGCAATTGTGAGATACGTCCGTGCCGTATGGTAATTTCTCGGCCCATATCAATTTATTGTCATCCTAAAACAGCCAATTTAACCCTTACCACCTACCCTTCTCCCAATTAGTGGTGCGTCAATGTGCTTTTATGTCTCTATCGCTTTTGAATGCCAGTATACTATAGATATACTTATCTATAGCCTCTACAGGCATCAGATCTGTATGTACTTACTCCTAGTGGGTATTTCTCTGTCATTTATAATTACATAAAAACGTGTGGAGGTACAAAATTAGCGCTTGTAGCGTGAAGCAAAACATGTATATGTGATATTACATCAACTGCCTTTTACAAAATACTTTGTAATTACCTATAATTACCTTAAAGCCTAATGTAAACCTATTCCTTTTATGGAATAAGAAATGCAATTAGATGTAAATTGAAGTACCTATTTTTATAACTTCTCTAATTGTTTTTCTAATTAATTAGCTTTGGATAATAAATCGTGAAATTTTAAGGACGTATACAGAAAACGTCGCGGGCGATGACTAGTAAATGGTAAATATTTTCATAGCCAGCCAATTAAAGGGAGAGCGCCTATTGCGCAACAGATAGGGGCTGTGTTCGAAGGCACCGTAATTCTATTAAACGATTAAATAATTCAAGCAAGTTCAAAGGAGATGCGCTTTTACAAGCCAAACGAAGCAAATAACATAGCGATTGAAACGGGGGAGAAAAAATGCATTCGCTTCTATGTGGTTGTTAGAGACGGTAAACATTGGTAAGTTGAGTATCGATAAATGTTATTTTGCTCGTAGCCCTTCTGAATAAATACTTGGAATATTATTTATTTTGCTTGTACGAAATAGTATTATCCTGAACTATTAGTGCGACAGAAAGTTATTCAAGTGGCTCGTTACAAACATGATAAATTAACTTAGTTTGATGTTTTACCTTGTGTTAGTGTAATAAAAAATGTTGTGTTTCACCCGGTGGGAAAATTTGTATGCCTTGAAACGCATACAGTCAAGTCAATAAACGAATACAATACAATACAAAAGTCATTTGGCAACTCACAAGAAAAAAACTTTGACAATTCAGAAAAAAAGTTGTGTGAGTAAACAATGGGAAAAATGGTAGAAAATCGACGAGTAAGGCAGTAGCATCGAAATTGCTACTCGTATGTCTCGTAAATGTAACTAAAACGATATATTATGGAAGTAGTTAAACGATATTAATCGCGCACACGTTAAACTTTTATAATTAAGCAAATTTCTCGATAGCGCGGATAGCGCATCACTAAAGCGCTGTGCAATGGCTTTCAAACGAAGTGGCCAGGCAATAAGGTGCACAAATTAGTGCAATTTAACTTTAGGACGTGTCGGTGGGTCGTAGGCATTTCGCAAATTTCGCAATTCAAAAGGCATGTTGGCTCGATTAGGAGGCTTTTCAACGACATAATTTACCTAAGTGGGTCTTTTAGCTGGTGCTAAATTAATATAGTTAAGACGAAATTTACTGACAGTTATGGAAGTATAATTTTAAAAGTCTTCGTAATATCATTTATGTAGTAGTTTATGTGGAATATAACAAAATATGAGTGAGTGTGGGGTTAAAAGGAATGGTCTTTCCTAGAATTTAAATAATTTACGCTTAATGCAAGTAGGTAAGGTTGTTTTATAGAGACTTCTAATGCGACTTCCAACCAAGCGTTAAACGTTTAACGCTCAGTATTGCCGCACCAACTCCAAGTCTCACTTCTTCCGCGTGGAATAATTCCACTGACTATTTTTTTTACATATTCCACTATATTCGACGTCTTATGCTATTTTATATTTAGATTTACCTACCGAAATATTTAAGTAGTTAAAGAATTTCTTTCTTAATTATAGGTACGATTTATAAGATCTACTAGAATCCATTGGCTTATAATTGTTGATTCAATTGATATAGGTTCACTAATAAGATATTAATCGTTCAATTACGCCCATACGTCGCAACATCAGTTCATTCAAATCGTGATTATATCAAGCCTACGGCTTTTGACTAGGTATTCAATTGAAAGCCTTTGACCGAATGGAATGGGTGAATGGAAAGGTGGTATACTGAACGCATTAACCGTAATTCTATTGATCGATTATGCTATTTAGCGGCAAATGGTTTTGAAACAGATTTCAATATTTATTTCTGTTTCAATTTTCTGTGTTGATGACACCATCAAAGTTATTGTAGCATATTTAAGACTATTTTTATGTGATAGGTCTACAAACGAGTAGGAACCCCTTGATGAGAAGCGGTCATCGTAGCTCATTGCCGCGAAACGCAAAGGAAATAGAAATATCTCAGGAAGTAATTGAAGAAATTACCGTGATGCTTAATGTTGGTCTACCCTATACGAGTATCTAAGAATAATAACGAACTGAAATAACTAGGGCTGGGATCAAATCAGCGTCCTCTGCATTAGCGGCAGATGCCTCAACCACTCGGCCTTAAGATAAGATGGGCATGGATTCAATTTTCTCAAGCACTTGCAATATCTTGAAGACTTAAGGTACCTTCGTGGTTACAGCCAGAAATTATAATAAAAGCTCGCACTTTTAAAGGATCTACAAGATTACTATGTTGTATGAACGACTTTGATCTTACATTTCAAGGAAAAAATACAAGCCTTTTTCACGTTTACCAAAAAACGAATCTGGTTCGTTAACCTAATGATGCCAAGAATTAAATCGTATAACATTGATTTTCCTACTCATATCGTGTGATCTCTGTTTTTATTTTATTTTATGTAAGTAAAAATTGTTATATTATTAAAGCAACCGATATTCATTACGGTCAGGATATTAAAAGTTATTAAAGATGTTTTCTCATTTTCTGGTAAAACCCTTGAAACATCTAATTACCAACCGTTTTATATAAATTACAAATTTCTAACTGGGTAAAATCAATAAAGTTCCTCTTCCACGCAAACGTTTTATCTTTTACAGCGGGTTTCAGCCCCGGGGAAGATTGTCGGTAATTATGTAAAAAAATCCTTGGAATTATGGTACAAACAAATATCCCATTCAACGAAGGATAAAAGATTTTATCTCAACTCGCCGATCGGCGGAGGAAAATTATGAACTCATTTACTTTGGCCTTTATTACGCGGGAAAGGAAATTATTTTTGTAATTTTCCGTAATTTTTTACTCAATAGAACGGGAAATGTTGCGAAAAATGGATACATTTTATGTTATCTGGCTCAAAGTTAAACGTTACCTTTTGGATGTCACGTAGCCCTTTTATTACCTGTATGTAGCTTTGTAGTTATGTAGTTAGATGGCAACATTGAGTAAGAAAATGTTCTTTTGAACAAGATTTGCCTATAGGTAAATATTCTTCCTAGTAGACAGGTATTGATTTAGATCTCTGCTCTCAACATGGGACCACGTTTTTTAAACTGGAGAGTCGGCTATACCACGATATAATGTACCGGCGGTTAAATCGTAACGCCCGAATTTTCTACTGAATATACATATGGTTACGTCATGATGATGACCTGAATGTCCTAGTGGCTTGGGAAGCAGGGGCCCGTAGATAGTCCGAGGTATGATCCTGATTAGGACATTTATTGACGACGGCTGTTTGATACCGAGTCATAAATGTCGTGTATCTATTAGGTACCTACAATCTACAATTTGTCCTGAATAGGTACTTGCAACATATAAAATATCGATATTACTATGAGACTAAGACATTTAGTACTATACCTACTCTACTTATTTATTTATATAAAAACAGTGATATAACGCCTATAACCACAATAAAATATTATTAGACTCTTAAAGCTTTTAGTCCAACCCGAGCAATAATCATTTGTGTATATACCTACTGTAAGCCGTAAACCGATAATATTTATACATTAGTAATAAAGATGCAAAAATTACATTTACATAAGTAGCTCAGAGGGCGAACTTTTCAATTTACCTCGAGAAAGAGCTCAGATATAAAATGTTATCATTGAAAACTTGAATCGTGGCGGTAAAGAAAAGTTTAATTTGGGTACACAATGGCAATTTTTAAGTTCTCTGTTACGCAATTCAAATTCAAAGTGGATTTCGGACTTAATTCGATTTTTGTTGAAGTTCACAGACAGCTCGGGATTTTTCAGATTTAACGTTTTAACTTCGACCGAAACTTTTGTCTTTATTTAAGGAAGGACCTTCATTAATTAGTTCGGTAATGTGATTGGGTCCTGGTCCTTTGTCGTTGTAATGCAGATCAACTCAATTAATTAACTACTGCGATGTGCCTTTGCCACTAGTTTTAGCTCTAAATGATTAGATGTGGATAGTTAGTATATATTTATCAATGATTCAGTGTATTTTAAGTACATATTTACTGAAATAATGTTGGTCAGTTTGAAACGTACGGTCAAATTTTGATTTATTGCACTTAAAAATAGTATCTTACAACATTAGGAATACACAGTGGCAAATTGAATAAATAATATATACTTTGTCTAAAATACCTCAAGTATTCCTAAACCAGGGTAAAACTTCGTTAATCTCCAAACGCATGGATGTAATGAATTATTAATTAAGCTTTTAAAGAAATGAGGGGCTGATTATGATCAATATTGAGGTGAAGCTCGCTTTCGAAGTTTGTTATAAGTAATATAAATAAGAAAGTCGTTTTTTCTTAATGATTCATATAATAACAAATTGCGACATATTATTATTGTAGACGTAGCTACAATAATAACTTTATCTGTGGTTCTATAATGGTGTTGTATAAAATAATATCACATACTACTTCTAGTATTAGGTATATCAGTATGTTCGTATCCATAAAACGAACCTTCTTGAGATTGCTGTAAATCATAGTACCTAGGTAAGAATGTCGTAAGGATGTTTGATATGGATTAAAAATGAAAAGAACTAAATTTTGAAATAAGATACGAATTTATTAACACAAGTTGAACGACGTATCTGTGGTACCTAACAGTTATACTTATACTCGTTTGCGCTTTATACGTAGCTACCGTTTTAAAAACTTTACATATGTACATTTGCTCGAGTCACACATGTTGCGACATTCCAGATAATGTCATGTGATGATAGCGGTGCATTACAGCCGGGGGACGGACGGTTAACGACTGAGGAAACTCATTAAATACGCGTGGATTTATGGCACTGGTGGGTACTGGTGGGGGGGGTCACAGCCGTTACGAAAAGTAAGACATGGGGCGTAAAGGCCGTTTAATTTATGTACATTGCAGTAATCAAAGTGCGAATTGGTTAAACGATTTAAATGCGTTGTTGAAAAGCTTAACAGGTCATTTAAACAAGGCTCAAAAAAAATGGTAATTTTGAAATCATAACCATATTATTATTTTAGGATCCATTTGTAAGTCGGTAATTATTCTTACACAGTCCAAAGCCCTTGGCGGATAAGAGTGGTTCAGCATAACAGCTGGAAAAGAACAAAATAAATTCTGAATTAAATAATAGGTACTCAAATGTATATTTCAATACCTATGTAAAAGTTAAGCAAAAGCAAGTTTTTAATGGAATTGAGAGAGATATCGCTAAAATATTGACAACGATAACCGCTAATGGCATGTTAGAAAGAAAAGTTGGTGACAATATAAATGAAAAATTATACCCTTTGTTTGCATGTCGAGTTTCCACTTTCTAATGCATGAGAAGTTTTGAAACGCATAAATGTTGCTTGTGAGCTACTATAAATTATTCTACACTAATCACTGACTAAAACACTAGACACCTTGAGTGACGCACTAGGTTATCCCTTTATTTATTATTTACTAACTTAACAGAGTTAACTACTTGATCGATTTGAGTAAATTTTGCTACAACATGATGAGATTCTCATGAACATAAGTGGTGGTTTTGTATGGTATGAAAAAATTGTTACAAATAATATTTCTGGCCAGGCTTTAGGTACAAAGTAGCCATAAATTTTTTTTAAGTTACGTAGTTAAATCGTAGTGAAATTTGAAGCCAAAATTATGTCATTTAAATAGATTGTTCATAGAGGACTCATATACATGTAAACATAATGGCGTGCATAAAAATAATGTCCCGCTATCTCAAGCGTGCAACATAGTTTTGCTTATATTCAATATATTTTGTATGGTATGTAGGTACTATAAGATGTTTAAACATTATATGTGACTACAAGCTGCAGTTTTATCATATGTATATGTAATTATGTATACTCTTAGGTATATTGAGCTGCAAAAGTGCATGGCAATCTCCATGCAATTTCGCAGCTCATTGTACACTGTACCTAACATTGATATTTTGCTTTGAAAAGTTAATTGCATACCTACTAGAGTGTAGTTAGGTTCAACGAGCTCAGACGAATAAATTACTTTATAGAAGAGTACAAAATTAAATATTCGCTTTATCAATCTGATATCCAAAAATAAGGGTTTTCCTTGCAAACATATTGTTGATCGTTATGGTATGAAATTAAAATTGACATTCTGTACCCCGCGGTCGCATTGCCGCCGGGAGAGCGATTTATTTTATTAACCGATTAAGGGCTTACAGCAGATTTTACAGTGGCATACTAAATATTTTAATCGCTTTATCGATGAGATTTTTGAGCAGCCATTTACTGAATTCCAAATATCCGAAATGAAAATTAACAACGTTTTTTTTTCTGTTTTTATAGCATTTCCATATAGTGGGAAGGTACATAAAACATAAAGCTCTATCATGAAAAAAATACTTCCTAGTTTTTTAAACGAAGTTCTAAGGAAGACGAAGACGAAGTTTCACTTTATTATACAATACAAATTGCGTCCATAAATAATCAGATATATAAAAGTTTATTGATAGTACCATAAGAAATTACTTACCACTTTTTTTATGACGCAATCACGAAAAAAAAATTTGGTGCGTGCAAGGACGATATCATAATTATAATACGGGCCAGACAAGGCCCATACAAAAAAGCGTACCCCTGAAATGTATGGGCCTTTTAGGCTTAAAACTAGATGGCGCTGTTTCGTAGCCTGGAAGTGACGAAAAACATTTTTTTCCCAAAATATTTTTGCATGTTTGTATTTTTTATAAGAACGAATGACATTCTTCTTTATTTTAATATCATGATATCACGTCAATACACTTTTGAAAAAAAAAAATGTAGGCATTATCAGTGTAGTTATGACAGTATTAAATAGGTGTCGCTAAAAATCGAGGTACGATTCTCTTAGTATGAAGACTGTAAATCCTATAATCCTTAGATGCGTGGTATGTTCACCCCTTTATGCAAAGCCCGAACATTTTTCCCATCAAAAAGATCACATAACATAGTTTCAGCATGCTCTAATACTGGAAACTCCAAAGTGTAATTAATTAAACTGAAGCCAACGAGCCGCGTGATTGTGGAGTCAACGTCGCGTCGCGTCGCTCGCTCATGTAGCTGCTCTTGAAAGGTTTGGGAACACTGAGAAACAGTAAAGGCGATTACTGGTATTACCTATACCATGGCCGTATAGGTATACTTAGGTATTTAATACATAGTCTCCTGTGTGGTGACGGGTTAAGAATTTCACCACCCCCTTTCTTCCCGTGGGTGTCGTAGAAGGCGACTATGGGATATGGGTTAAATTGTGGCGTAGGCGAGAGGCTGGCAACCTGTCACTGCAATGCCACAGTTTGGTTTTCTTTTAACCCCTTATTTGCCAAGAGTGGCCCTGAAACTTAAGTAGTTTCATGTGCTCTGCCTACCCCTTTATGGGATACAGGCGTGATTGTATGTATGTATGTATGTATGTATGTATGTAATACATAGTAAGTATTCCATGTAGTCAACTATACCTCGTTAATTTTTAGTATTAATAGAAGAACTGAGCTAACGACGTAACGTTACTTTCAAACCCGAATATCAAAATAAATAAACATATTCCTAATAAACTCTTACTTTCAACAATTTAATTCTGTCACATTCTTCCCCGCTCTAATGCACTTCACAATGTTTCTAACCGTGTCAGCTGACCACGGATTCCCAAGCCTAATTACTTTGAACAATTTATGGTGCACAATTTTACGACGAAAGTGTCCTGCATAATGTTGATAAGGAAATTTTGACAGCTGAATAGTAGTACGTAAAATGACTGATATCCTCCTTGCGTTATCCCGGCATTTGACACGGCTCATGGGAGCCTGGGGTCCGCGTTGACAACTAACCCCGAGATTTGACGTAGGCCATAGTTTTATAAAAGCGACTGTCATCTGACCTTCCAATACGAAGGGTAACTAGGCCTTATTGGAATTAGTCCCGTTTCCTAAAAATGTTTTCCTTCACTGAAAAGCGACTGGCTAATATCAAATGACATTTCGCACATAAATTCCGAAAAACTCATTGGTATGAGCCAGGGTTCGAACCAATATTTATAGCACCTATATGAAAAGTAAAATATTAAATAACATCTTCATGATTAAATTACGAAAGAGCTGGGACCTTTTTTATAAACCTGCCTGCTAGTCAAATGTGGTGTTGTCTAAATATGTGAACATTCATATTTTTGAGGCCGGAAAGCGGGTTATGTTTTAATTACATCAGTATAATTTCCAGGGTGGAATTCAAAATAATTTCATTCTGTTTCAAATTCCCTATAATGCACTTCACAATGTTGCTGACCGTGTCAGCTGACCGCGGATTCCCAAGCCTAATTACGTCGAACAATTTATGGCGCAAGGGAAACCACGGGTTTGCAATTACGACTAAGTGTACTGGGACTGGGCAATGAATTGTGCATATTTTTGGAGTCAAACGTATGTAAAGTGTAAGATAATCTTTATTAAAATCATAAGTGGAAAGAAATCTATTTATTAATTGATAAACTCACGCAGTCTACGCTCCGTAGCAAGTAAGTATCTGTTGTAAGTATTGATATGAAATAAATATGGGTTATATAACCCGGCAACCTTCCCATCAAGGATGAACAGGATTCTTCTGGGCGAGCTCACTCCATAGTAGGCCTATGGCCAAGAATAAGCCCATTTATAATATAAATCAAATAGTTACTTTTAGACTAATTTCTAAATAATTATATCATTTGAATATCAAGTAATGTTTCATGTTTTATTTAATTTTTACAATTAATAAAAAAACTTATAAATGTGGAAAAACTGATTACTTAATTTGGCCCCAATTTTATTAATTGCTCATCTCTCGTTTTAATGCAGAAACTGAATACTAATTATAGTATCAGTTACAGCAAAAAGCTATTAAAGTGTAGTATTTTTATTTGTGAAATTGAGAAAATATGTATGTTTTATAAATAATAATGTAGATTTTTCAGTAGGTACAGTCAACCAATTGGAGCCCTAGGCCACTTTAGAACTATGTCATAGTGACGTTACATTATAAATCAGATTGTAAGAAATCTCTCGCTGCTTGTCATTTTGACATGGTTGTAGTGGCCTAGGGTTCCAATTGGTTGACTGTACATGATTTTTTCCCACACTAGTTCGCAAAATAGTACATTTCTTGTCACTCACTTGCATCGTAATGTACTATTATTACTCGCGTGCTATTATTATGTAACCAAGTAATCTCACGTATAATGTTTGTATTCGACGCAAGTTAGGCAGCACAGGATGATGTTTTATCTCGCTGAAACTTATGTGGTTAATTAACTAGCAAAGCTCTCGAGTTTCACGGCACGTCACGCCGGCGGCTAAAAACTTGTTACCGCGTTTTCTGGTTGACTTCTAAAAATACTGTGATGTGGTTTGGGATAAGGAAGCAAATAATGTTAGTTTATTTGTGGATTCAAAGTTCTGATTAAGGTTCAAGAGGAAAATAAGTAATACCTTTCAATAATCAGGTCTGAAGACTATAAGATAAGCCCAAATCTCTTTGAAAAATTTACACAAAAACGTAATTTAATTCCAATGAATAAGGCAGAAGTTTTGGGGAAGTTCTATGAAAAACTTGTTCTACTTGTTTTATATAAAACCTAGGTTTTACCATACTTAGGGCTTTTCCAGTATCATATATATTATAAGTATTATTTTATTACGACGCCCAGGTTAGTAGTTGGCGTTTTCTGAGTATTTTTTTGGATATCTACACAAAACTGTGAAATTTAATAAAGCGGTGTATTAAAAAATAAACATTATTAATAACAACAAAAATAACTTGCTAATAGCAATTCGTTGATGAAAACAGGAAACAGCTCATACGAGACATACACACGTACACAAAGGGAACATGATCTTTACCCGTCATGCTTCAGCCGACGGCGTCAGGACAACTCATCCCTTTTTCAAGATATGACAGTCTTGCCGCGAGGCAATGAGTATTTTGCGGATACGGTTTCGGAAAATTTCATAGAAATTATTGAGTTGTAATCAAAAAACTATTTTTGTTTCTTAGAGTTTATATCTACCTAGTTATCTGAATGCATCTTTCAGGAATAAAATCGTATTTTAACTGGTTCTGACACGAAGACGATGTACCTACCTCAATGTAGATATTTCCTTCACTAGTCTATCGTGAAGTTATGAAAATGGTATCAATTCTTATGTTTTTATTAATTATTTATATATTTTCTTATTTTCTCTCTTTCACTCATTTCTTTCTTTTTCAAATAACGAAAATGTTCTCCAGTTTAAAAATACGTCAATTGTTCATGTGCGCCGGCTGCGTTTATCGCAAGGTATTGCCCATTTCTCCATCACGCCTGGGTTCAGCACATCTGTCTGAAGGCACATTTTGACAATATATGACCCTCATATTTCTGCACGCGGGTGGTTGTTTAAGAACGAATGAGCGAAGAGACAATTTACTGATGCGACACGGTCGGCCTTTATTATAATATTTTGTCAAAACGAAATTCTTCCTTTTCCTCATTCAAACGTTTGCTTGAACTGAGTTTGCCCACTTTGAAAGTTTTTTTGGCATTCCACGCGTTTCGACGGAAAGAATGTTAAAAATCCAGGCAACAGCATTTCGTGGAAAACCGTTTGACCCCGTTCAACTAAGTTTCTTTCGAGTAAGATTGATGTTCGTTATTTTTTTACAATCCATTAAAATTCGCAAAATAAAAAGAGTGTGCGATAATGTTTAAGCGGACTGTAAATTTTGGGTTTTTTAATTTTGATCGACACAAGGTTATGAACACGAAAAAACAGTTATGAGATTACTTCGAAAAAACACCTTGAAATTCAGAGGGAAGGCAACTAACCTGGGCTTGTAGGATGTAGAAGCTCCTGTGTCAGGCGGCGAGGTCCTCAGAGACCAGATCGTACTCACCAATACTCCAAGGTTACCTGCACGCCTGATATACCACAGCTCCAGTGTCTTCTTCTTCTGATCTCAAGGCACAGAATCTATTTCTAGCAACTTTTGACTAGTTTAAACACAGCTAATACGAAAATTAAATATTCGACGAAAGCGGGCTACGAAATGCAGCTTACCGCGCGGAGCTTTTACGAGCAAGGGAGAGTGACTTGACGCTAATTTTGAACCAGTGTTCTATTGGTGTTGCCATTACGAAATATATACATATATTTTTTTTTTTAATTCTGAACATTACCGCCCACCAAAAATACAGTAAGTTATTTTTTTTTTAAGTTTATAAGCTATATGGAAAGTAATTATATCTAAATTATTGCTAATTTTTGTCACACACTTGAGTTTTATTCAGACTCTACATGAGTGACGCACCACGGGGACGTTAGTTATCGTTAAGAGGTAAAGGGCACAGTTTTACAACTGGGCGTTTATACTGTCCAGAGGCTGTGCGAATGGTGGCGACGCGACAAATCCCGTCGTTCCCAGGATGCAATTGCACGATACGGCCTAAAGGCCAATTAAGTGGGCTGCATTGCTCATTAACAATGAGAACAAGAGTCCCAACTTTTAAGTCAGGGTGTTTGTTGAACCATTTTTGGCGTTGGTGCAAGGTGTGCAAGTATTCCAAGTGCCATTTGCGCCAAAAATCTTGGTGTATTTTTTGAAGTAGTTTCCACCTTTGAAGTGGACTAATCTTAACATCAGTGAAATTGCTTTCTGGTAATATCGTTAAAGGTTCGAGTGTGAGGAAATGACCAGGAGTTAGTACCGATAGGTCGTTAGGGTCTGAACTGACGGGCGATAAAGGCCGTGAGTTCAGCATAGACTCTAATTGGGTCAGGACAGAATAAAATTCTTCATAAGTCAAACGTTGTAAACCTATTACTCGTGACAGATGAGTTTTAACTGATTTGACTCCAGCTTCGGCCAAGCCCGAGAAATGTGGACTACCCGGCGGGTTGAAAACGAATTCAATTTGCTCCTTCTGGGAAGCATTCGCCATTAAATCTTTAAGTATATTGCTGGCGCCAATAAAATTTCGGCCTTGGTCCGATATAATTCTTGAGCAGCGGCCGCGACGCGAGATGAAGCGGCGCAGGGCTGCCAAGTAGGCTTCTGAAGTGAGCTCAGAAACGAGTTCAAAATGGACTGCCTTGGTGGCAGTGCAAACGAAGACACAAATATATGCTTTGTAGGATTTGCTGCCTCTTGCCCTACCCAACGAAATTGTGAAAGGCCCTGCATAATCCACTGCAGCAGAAGAAAATGGTTTCAACTGGCTAATACGAAATGACGGTAAGTCTCCCATGAGAGGAGGTGGGGCCACTTGTGGGCGCACGCGAAAGCATCTGATGCATGACGAAACGACAGAATGGATCGCCCGCTTAGGTGAGAGAATCCAGAAATCCTGAACAATAAGGTTGTGCAGGGTTTGTAACCCCGGATGGGAAAACCTACGATGATATTCTTCTATCACCAAAGCCGTCAGCCGATGTTCACGCGGCAACAGCATGGGGTGTTTCTTATCGTAGTCGAGCGTGTGATTATGGGTCAACCTTCCGCCCACCCTCAACAAATCCTCTTCATCGATAAACAGATTTAATTTCCGAAGAGGTTTGTGCAGGGAGTTAGTTAAACCCTTTTTGATGAGACGAATTTCGGTCGAAAAGACATGCTCCTGGACATGCCTTACGAGAAATCGTATCACCGAGTTGGTTTCACACGTCGACAGGGTCAGAACCGAGGCTTTCAACGAAGGGTTCATGAAATTATGAAGAAAACGAAAGCAATACGCCAAAATATTTACGATACGACGAAATGACGAATATTTCGAAAGGATTTGCTCGATAAAACTCGAGTTCATTGCGCTAAACAATGTTAAAACTTTTTCTTCCTCGAATGCCGCTCCGTCACTTTGCACGAGGGACTTTGGCCAATCCTTTTCAGGACAAGACAACCACGTAGGCCCCGCCCACCATGACTGGCACTGCAATAAGTCAGCGGGAAGCAACCCCCGAGATCCGTGATCCGCTGGATTATCATCACTCGATACATGGTGCCAGCAATCAGGAGCAATTTGCTCTTGAATCGCCGCGGTCCGATTTGCGACAAACGTTTTCCATCGCGACGGACATGACCGAATCCATGTCAAGGCCACGGTGGAATCAGACCAAGCATAAGTTTTGACGTCAAAATGGAAGTCCTTTAATGCATGACGAACTGACGTTACAAGATCAGCTAAAAGCACAGCAGCCAACAATTCCAAACGCGCAATGGACAACCGTTTAAGTGGGGAAATTTTACTTTTGGCGCAACAAAGACGAATGATAATGTCTTCGTCATCATTAACCATACGAAAAAACACTATTGCGCAATACCCTCGCTCCGAAGCATCACAAAAGCCATGAATCTGAATGTCATGGGACAAAACCATGCGACGAGGTATTGACAATGCGCTCAAACACGACAGTTGAGATTTTAACTTGAGCCACTGTTCAGCGATGGGTGCTGGAGCATCCGCATCCCAGTGGAGTCCGGAGGCCCACAACAACTGCATAAAATATTTTGCCAGGAAGACCACTGGCGAAAGGAACCCCAAGGGATCAAAGATCCTAGCGATCTCTGAAAGTATCGACCGTTTTGTGCAACGGCACTCAACGTTGGAGGTTTTAAACGAAAATGTGTCAGATTTAGGTTGCCATAACAAACCTAAAATCTTTAAGGAGACGTCGTGAACGTCTTCGAAATTACGAAAATGTTCCGAATATAAATCGGAATCTGACAAATTAGCAAGGAACCCTTGATCGTTGGAAGTCCATTTCCTTAAATGTAACCGAGCAGAAGTTAAGATTTCTATTAACTCATCACGAATAAGTATGGCATTTTCTACCGAATCTGCGCCTGATACGATGTCATCAACGTACGTGTCCCTGTTGAGAACGGCGGCACCCAGGGGAGCAGTATCGCTAAACTCCTGCGCCAGCTTCGAGATACACCACAATGCTTGGTAGGGTGCACAGGAGACGCCGTAAGTTACCGTAAGCAGGCGAAAGTCCTTAACAGGTTCAGAAGGAGACGGACGCCAAAGTATGCGTTGATAATCACAGTCTTGCTTATCCACCAAAAATTGGCGATACATTTGTTTAATGTCCCCAGTGAACACGACAGCATGCCAACGAAACCGAATTAATAAATCGAAAATATTCTTTTGTAATTTTGGCCCTGGCAGCAGAGTGTCATTAAGAGACTTTCCCTGACTATCCTTGGCGCTAGCATTAAAGACCGTCCTCAAAGGGGTAGAAACCGAATCGGGGCGTAAAATTCCATGATGAGGTATATAATAAAAAGGACCTTCAGCCGACGAAGGAGCCTTGACCTCCTCCATGTGACCACACTCCAAATAGTCATTCATAAAATTGACATATGCTGTCCGAAATTCAGAGTTAATATCAAACTTCTTTTCTAAATTTAGAAGTCGCCTAAGTGCGATTTCACGAGAGTTGGAAAACCGGGGGCGATCCTGAAGGTTATTGAAAGTCAATGGGACCACCATTCTTCCTTCAGGATTCCGACAATATTTCGCACCCATAAGGTTTTCACACGACAAATCATCTTTGCTCAAAGTAACAGAGTTTGGGCTAACGACACTTTCTATTTCCCAAAACCTTTTGATACTATTGTCCAAAGACACCGACGAAACGAGAAGACACATCTTGGGATCACTCAAGAGGCCATCGCCACTACGACACGATAAATTGGTTTTAAATAAATCAGTACTAGGACTTACGACATTTTTAATTTCCCGAGTCTGATTATTATTTTCTCTTAAAGAGAGCGACGAAACATGATAACAATCCTTTTTGTTTTCAGGAGTTGTTCGAGAACGAGAACGATAACGAGAGGACTCAATATCCACGCCACAGTCACCCATGACTAACCAACCAAAGACGGTGTTGATCGCTGCGGGTTGACCTTCCTCACCCTTCACTAGACCAGGTTGAAGGGCTGACACCAAAAGACCCACATTCATTAGAATGTCAACAGGCCCTGGGTTATAATACTGAGGATCAGCAAGATCAAGATCCTTCAGATGTGTCCATGCCGAAGAATCCAATTCACTATAAGGCATATTCGGACAAATTGTCGACAAAACGAAGGCTTCGAAAGAAAATTTGTTATTTCCCTTAGTGGGAAATATTTCACAAACTGTGGACCCCAGTGGTGCTGTTGATATATACTCGATACCGTTGATAGATCGGTGACACTTAGTTATTGGTAGCCCAAGTCTCTCTGCAAACGGCTTAGTTATAAAATTACAAGCCGAAGCGTTGTCGAAAAGAATCCGTACAGGCACCAGACGACCCATACCATCTTTAATGCGGGCGAGAGCAGTAGCAAAAACTACTGGTGTGTCATGAGTGTGCACGGACAATGCAGTCAACTGTGTAGTGGGTTTGGACTCTTGACCATCCTCAACCACCTTTTCCTTTTCGAAATGAAGCAGGGAATTATGTCGAAAACTACATTTATTGCAGCGAACAGCTGATCTACAATGTCTCATACTATGAGAGGGCTTTAGGCATACAATACACAGCCTCTTCTCTTTCACTTTCGAAAATCTATCAATGGGAGATAAGTTTAAAAAACTGGGACATTTTTCCAACTCATGACCAGTGGAAGCACACACTGGGCAGTTTAGAATAGGCGCTGAGGGCACCATCAGTGAAGTTTTATTTTTAACTATATGAGTAACGGGTTTATTTGATTTATTATTTACCGCAGGTACTTTTATTTTACTATTGGAGTTTTCCAAGGCTTGACCTCTTTTTTCTATAAATGACTGTAAGTCTTCAAATTTGGGAATATCCACATTAGATTCCAACTGTAACTCGAAGGCCTCGCGTGTACTAACATCCAATTTGGACCACAAAAGATAAAACAGCATAAAATTCTTGTCAGGCAATTGAAATTTAGACAAAATGTCAAGATTTTCACAGAAAAGACGGCTTACTCTGTCAATATCATGCTTATTTTTCATCGACTCGCAATTTAATAATTTTTCATAATATACTATAGCAATTTGTCGCTTTTTATTGTAATACTTTACTAATGTTTGATATGCAACATCATAGTTGTCATCAGACAACGGAAATCCTTTTATCAAATCATAAGCATGACCCTGACAGCTGGTTACTAAATAATGCA
Source organism: Leguminivora glycinivorella (assembly GCF_023078275.1). NCBI lineage: Eukaryota > Metazoa > Arthropoda > Insecta > Lepidoptera > Tortricidae > Leguminivora > Leguminivora glycinivorella. The sequence continues at coordinate 9,994,457 of NC_062978.1, forward strand.
GTTTTTCTACCTTAGGTATGTTCCGCCGATGAATCAGGGAGTCAAACAAATCACGAAATGCAACCCACGACTCAAGTTCTCCATCGAAGGCTTTTATCGAAATTTTGGGCAAATGAGCCAGGTTCAACGGGGTCGCGACCTCTACTGGTTTGATATCACTCAGTAACTGAGCGCGCAATCTAGCTTGGACAGCTTTCAATTTAGTCTCAAATTCTCTTGTTAACGCACACTCCGACTGCCTCTGTACAGCGCTTAAACTTGCTAATACTTTGATTTGAGCTTTATGAAACTGACTACTTAAATCAATCAAGTCTTGTTCAACATAACCAAGAAGATTGGAGGCTTCTATGTGTTCCAATCTAAACACAGCATAGTCACGCGCTACCCGCGAATTGTCAGCACATCCCGGTTCATCGTCACTCATTGTTGATGAATATAAAACTAGGCACTACACTACGAAAAGGTTTGAAAACTTCGAAAATACCAAGTTGTTTACGATAATATGACACAAGACAAGTCTAACGTCAATGTCACTGTCACTAATGTCTATGGTAAAGTTGCGTTCCGTTTCACACAATTTCCACAGACCTATACAATTTCACGTATCTGTGGAGTCACACACGAAAGAATTTATAATTTTATAAGCTTACCCTCTATTTTTGGTGGGAACACGAAACGAAATATTTTACACCAAATTAATGAAGAATAGCTTAAAACACGACAAAACTAAAGCTCCACAGGCTCTTTCCAAGCTCCGGGTCGTAGGACCAAATAATAAATGTGCGATAATGTTTAAGCGGACTGTAAATTTTGGGTTTTTTAATTTTGATCGACACAAGGTTATGAACACGAAAAAACAGTTATGAGATTACTTCGAAAAAACACCTTGAAATTCAGAGGGAAGGCAACTAACCTGGGCTTGTAGGATGTAGAAGCTCCTGTGTCAGGCGGCGAGGTCCTCAGAGACCAGATCGTACTCACCAATACTCCAAGGTTACCTGCACGCCTGATATACCACAGCTCCAGTGTCTTCTTCTTCTGATCTCAAGGCACAGAATCTATTTCTAGCAACTTTTGACTAGTTTAAACACAGCTAATACGAAAATTAAATATTCGACGAAAGCGGGCTACGAAATGCAGCTTACCGCGCGGAGCTTTTACGAGCAAGGGAGAGTGACTTGACGCTAATTTTGAACCAGTGTTCTATTGGTGTTGCCATTACGAAATATATACATATATATTTTTTTTTAATTCTGAACAAAGAGGATTCCGAGTAAAACCATGATTTTGATGATACCTACTTAGTAAAAACTCTCCGGAGACCTATGAAAATGGAGTTTAATATTTCTAACCTAGCGTAGGCCTGAGCTTTTTTCTACCTAACACTCGTTACATTTTTTTACCTACATCACCTGCATGTAACAACAAAGTCTTATTGGTTATTGTTTTATGAAACTAAAGAGTAAATGCGTGAATGGGAGTTCGGTGACTTTCGAAGATAGCTAATTGCAGTTAGACACATTAGGTAATAGCTAATAGGAAAATCCATATTAATATTATAAATGGGAAAGTGTGTGTGTGTCTGTTTGTTTGTCCGTCTTTCACGGCTAACGGAGCGACGAAATGACGTGCATTTTTAAGTGGAGATAGTTGAAAGGATGGAGAGTGACATAGGCTACTTTTTGTCTCTTTCTAACGCGAGCAAAGCCGCGGGCAAAAACTAGTATTTTATAGATGCGGCATGGCGTTGATGTTTTACTTAAACATAATAGATTTTTGTGCCATCACATTTTAGTCTCTACCTTTGTATACAAATAATCACAGTCAGTTTTTTTAATCTCTTAAAATATGATTTTGTACATTTGTACATTATTTAGTTTTATCAACTGTTATTATGGTCCCTATCTACTTTTATTTCATATAATATCGTAAATATACCTGAAGGCTGTTTTCTGAGAAAATAAAGCTGAGGAGGCCAGCTGACTCATGTGTCCCACTAATAGTAGCGTTTTCTCAGCTTCTTTTATCTCGTCGAGATCACGTATCGCCGCGTCCGTGTAATTTGGTGATATTACGCGACACATGTTCTGACGTGTATTTTTCAATTCGACCCCGCTTCCGGAGTAGTTTCCTTGCTTAGCTAACTTGTGTACGTGGGTAAAATGTGGGCTTGTTGTTTGTTTACGTAGTGTCTATAAATCGTAACGAATTATGATTTTTTAAATCGGGAAGCAAAAATATTTTTTGAGGATAATACGGATAAGTGTGACATAAGGAGAAGCGTGTCTGGCCTTCACATTTGGCCTGTTTATACACTTTAAACCAACTCCACCACCCACCAACCACTTTATTGAGAGTTCATACGTTTAACTCTAATCGTGAGTAGCAAGTAGGAAAAGTATGAACTCGTAAAAACACCTATAACTATGAGTAAAAAGGTAAAAAGTGAAGGCCAGACACACTTTTCCTTATGACACATTTAGCCGTATTGACCTCATTTAAATTTTTGTCATGTTTTTATTTTTCTAATTCTTTCTACAACGAATTTATCTGCTGAAAAACAATAACATTACGAAGTCTTCCAAGCAGCATCCACAAATACGTAAAAGCAGAAACCCTTTTGTGTTTTAAGTACTGTGCTCTGATAGTCGAAGATCTGCCATCGCAAAGAGAGAAAGAACACCCCAAGGTTTGGTTACTAAAACAGACGTATCAACCTTAGAGACTCATGTCGAGTTATGACGTTATAGCTTAGCACCCTTCTGAGCGCTCTGCGATCTATCAATTTGTTTAATTGGATTCTTTCTTTGTGCTTTTTTTCGTTTGCAAACACCGATCGGATCCATTGAGATTTAATGTTACTTCTTTGTTGTCTACATACTTGCTTTCTTTTCTGTTGAATTTTTGTTAACTAATTTGTGTGAACTTAGCAGTTGTTTTTATTAGCGTTAAAAGCTTTGGTAGGTATCAGATCTTAAGTAGATAGAAATTAGACACAAAATAAAAACCTCTTTATTTACCTAATGGTGTATCTTGACCTTGACCTTACAACCCATTTGCGAAAAGGGAATTCGTAACTCGTGTCAGTTTAAAAGACTCCCTTCGGTCGTGTTTTAATTTATCGCCACTCGTTTCGAACTTTCTCTTTTTCGCACTTGTATCGTAATGTACTATTTTAGTACAGATGGTGCTTTTATTACGCACTAGTGCGAGAAGTGGTTAATTTCTTGTCAGGTCGAAACTTCGGAGGGCCATTTGTACTGAAAAACGTCTAATTTTTTTTTAAAGATTGTGTTTGAAAAAATATGCGTTAGTCATCTCCCAATTCACTCAAATAATCAGTTGTTTTCTTACCATACGATAGGTGCTTTATATGCTCAATTGTTCAATATTAGTTCCATGCCATCACCGTTACAGCCTTAATAAAAGCAGTCATAAAAATATTACACGCCATTTCCCTTTTGTGGACTGAACAAAGAAGATCTGAAAATGAGCGAAGGTGCGAAAGTTATTGTTTGCCAAAATGAGCTGTCCGACAGATTGATAAATCGCTTGTGGAAAGTAAAAGATCCCGGAGGATCACGACGCGTCACAAGGAACAGGAATTTGAACTTGGATATATCCTTACAATGAAATATATCTCATGACATGTTACGGATTTTTGAATTAATTTTTTGTTGTTATACTTTTGAAGTTTTAGAAAAAAACATCTCTTTTGGATGCCAATTTGTTAAGTCAGCTCGCTTTCTCACACACTGAGCGTAAGCGTGAGCTAGTTAAAATGCGTGTGCGGTTAAATAACAAAATGTAACGTATACGTCCCCCTAAACGTGTTGCCAATTTTTAGAAGTGTGAGGAACGGATCTCTTCTCTTGGGTTCTAGACTTTCCAGAACGATGGAAACTGTCAATCGAACTCAATTGTTTTTCATACACAGTTGTCATGTAGCTTATAAAAGAATATTGAATAAAGTTTATTAATTAATTACTTGTTTCAAGGTATAACAAGAAGCACTTTCCAAATTATCAGTTTGTGTGCATACATTGTAAAAAAAGTTTTTATTTTTTTTATTTATTTTTTAAGTTTATAATACACAGAACTTGTTTTGTGATTTTTTTATATTGAGCGAAAGTTAAAACTCAGGATTCCATTCGATAAACTCCCTCAAAAAGGACTCTCAATTGGAAAATATTGAGCTTAGCTAGTTTCTTCTATTTCTGAACCCTAGCAATCATCTGAACTTGTTTTGATACGACGCAATTATTGGTGTACTTAAGAAGCCCAAAGTGAATGTGAATATGGCATTCATCATACATGACCTAACGTGCCAATTTTCTGAATAACTGCATCAACTTTTTAACTACTGTCGTACCATTTTTTAGGGTTCCGTAGTTATCTAGGAACCCTTATAGTTTCGCCATGTCTGTCCGTCCGTCCGCGGATAATCTCAGCACTAGAAAGCTGAAATTTGGTACCAATATGTATATCAATCACGCCGACAAAGTGAAAAAATAAAAAGAGGAAAAAAATGTTTTATTAGGGTACCCCCCCCCCCTACACGTAAAGTGGGGAGTGTTTTTTTTTTTCATTTCCACCCTATCGTGTGATATATTGTTGGATAGGTATTTCAAAATGAATAGGGGTTTACTAAAACTATTTTTTGATAATGCTCATATTTTCGGAAATTATCGCTCCTAAAGTAAAAAAAATGTGCCCCCCCCCCTCTAACTTTTGAACCATAAGTTTAAAAAATATGAAAAAAATCACAAAAGTGGATCTTTATAAAAACTTTTTAGGAAAATAATTTTGAACTTGATAGATTCAACAGTTTTTAAAAAAAAATACGGGAAACTACGGAAACCTAGACAGCGTAGCCCGACACGCTCTTGGCCGTTTTTTTTTTGTTTTAAACCCGGAATCGCCTAAACCGCTTAAGAAACTTGAAACATTACAACGATGACACTTAAAAAAAGTATTCAAAACTCGAACGAGCTCTGAAACTGCGCGAACTTTTTGTTTTTGTCATTTAGTGGACCCGTGCCGGCTTCTGTTAGAGCAATACAGCTTTGTACTCGGATTCACTCGCTTTATAAAAGGCTGCATTTAATACTGAATACACAGCCGAACAACACCTATACATGTACTTAACTAGAAACACAGAATATTTTATAAGAATGCCTTTGAGTACCTAACATTATACTTAATACCATAAAATTTGTTTACATAATACCACGTCGATTTCGATGATGGCAACCTAAGCAATCACAGGGTTTTCCTTTTATGAGCTCTTATGTGGCTGGCCAGCCAAAACTGCTCTTCAACACGTAAGTTAACTAGCTGTAGGAAGGTAGGTTCACGTTAGTAACTACTAAAACAATTTGTGTAAGTAAGTAATTACTAAGAAACTTTCAGTTGAATCAAATTTTAAACCTCGCCATTCCTGTTTGCTCCGGTTCATATGTACATACCCGTTCTCACAGATCACCAAACGCACAACTAAAGATAAAATTACCCCGAAACTACGCAAAACAAAAGTAATAGTTATTATCTGTCTCACATTAACGTGCTACGTTTTTGTATTGAAATAAATGCACACATACAAGCAATGCGAAAAATAACAAACAAACAGACCAGAGATCCATTTATTACCCGCACAAGAAAGAAAAATCCTCACTCGGTCCGGCCGTTTTTCGCAAACTCGCCGAAAGGTATCCTCTAATGACCAAACTTATCCGTTGGCCTAATGTTTCTTTAAACACTTGCGCGGAGACCATTACCTAAAGCTCCAAATGTCTGTTTTGTTCCGACCTAATGGAGGAGTTAGCGCGTGCTGTTTCTCACTTGATGAGAAAACTAAGAATGGCGAGATTACGGAAGTTTGCGAAACGCGGGGTATTAGCGAATTAATGAGATAACATTGACGTCTAATATAACGAAAAAAAGTACACGGCTCTAAAAAATAATCTTCTGAATGAAATAATATCGTCCCCGGTTTATTAAAAAAGACTTGGGTTTAGGTAAAAGTCGAACACTCTATCAACATTTTTAGAAAATTATCGAAAGAAAGTGTCTGGTCTACACGTGTTCCATTTGGAACACACACAGGTCTACATGTGGACTTGAATTCTATTTGGAACCCTATTGTTCCGTATACAGACATGTCAATATGAAATAATAATATACAAAGGCACTTTAATTATTTTCACATAAACTATTAAACATCATAATAAGTAATTATGAAAAACAGCTCGTCAATCAATTATAAACAAAGCAAAAACTTCAATTTACCTATAGATTAAACTTCTTAAAAAACTGCGAGAGTGAGATATTTTCTATGAAAATCATTACATTTATTCAGAGTGGCTATCACATTCATTAAAACAGACTGAAAACTCTTGTAGTAAATAAACCTCGTATACCAACAAGTTACATAAATTGAGTTTTGTTTCCCAAATAAACCGACAGCGCGCAAACTATTTATTTTCGCTACCACAATAAATATTTTCGCTATCGGAAACTTTGCCAATTCAATTACGTGGCACACAAAAAATAAGCCACTGTAAAATAAACCTTTTGATGTGCGATGGTGAAACGTTCACGATTGACATGCTGTGTGGAATCAAGAAATGGTATCGTACATTGTGTCAATGGCATTTTAGGCGACGGTCAGGTGTAAGATTAACAGTATATTAATAATTGCCTCAATATGTTTCTTACTAGAGTAAGTAACGGTAAGCAACTTACTTAAATGTACCTAAACTTAGTAGAGTTCGCCTCATTACCCATACTATATTTATCTCTCTAAAAACGTTAATTCCTCAATCAGCTTCATATTGTCCCACTTTATTGATGAAAAATGCTTTTCCTAACGATTTTTAATACTAAGGGATTTCAAGGATCTATATAAGAGCGTTTTAAAAAAAACGGTTAAAAATTTGATTCTAACAACTCTGGATTTTCCTGGATATTCACATCTTCAGAATCAACAGCATTCTTCATACCAATATAAAGATGTCCCAAAATATCCGCTTCATTAAATATGTCACGTTTTCGCTTTACTACATATAATATCCATACACATATATGTATTTATTTATAAGTATAAGTATCTGTTAGTATTTCTAAGCCCATAAAACAAAACTCTGGATAATATTAGATCTTCAAGCTCTATTCAGAAAACATACATACATACAATCACGCCTGTATCCCATAAAGGGGTAAGCAGAGCACATGAAACTACTAAAGCTTCAGTGCCACTCTTGGCAAATAAGGGGTTGAAAGAAAACGAAACTGTGACATTCAGAAAAAAAGCCTATTTACTGACTAATAGTTCCGAATCCAATAAAGTTTAAAGCAAGGACATTTATATAGGATTTACAGTCTCCATACTAAGAATCGTACTTTATTTTTTTAGCGCCACCTATTAAATACTATCAGGACTACAATGATAATGCCTACAAGTTTTTTTTTTCATAATGTGTAGGTATTGACGTGATATCATGATATTGAAACACGCAAAAATATTTCGGGAAAATATGATTTTGGCCACTTCCAGGCTGCGCAACAGCGCCATCTAGTTTTAAGCCTAAAAGGCCCATACATTTCAGGGGTACGCTTTTTGTATGGGCTTTGTCTGTCCCGTATTATAATTATGGTCCTTGGTTTGAAGAGTTCATATAATTTTATTAATAAAGTAATTACAAAAAAATGTACCGGGTTTTGATCAGCGTTATGCTCGCTCGGCGGATGAGCCCGGGGCACTTACGGGAATGTTCAGAGAGCACTAAAGGTTAATTTTGTTTTAAAATTAATCGTTTATAAAAGCTTAATGTACTTTCAATTCGATTATGTGATGGATTGTCGTTAACGAATTTTGTGTCGCTATAATGTTGGGTATGCGATCTGAAACACTCGTCCAGACGGTTCAACCGATTATTTAAAAAAATCAAAATCAATACCTGCACCTTTTTGATTCATTAATTTACAGTACTTAATTTGTAGCTGAGAAAATAAAATATAACCGAGATAATCAACCATAAATGTCTTAAAACTATCTTATTTAATTGTATGTCATAGTCAAATAATTCACTAAATCACAAAGTTATTTGGCTGTTCTGGACATTTGAATTAGTTTAGTATAATGGACACGAAGTTTGAAAGACATGATGAAAGTCACGGATGTACTCTACAGTTATTTATTATCTGCGCCATATCGCGATAAAATAAATAAATAAATATTGGGGACACCTTACACAGATCAACTTAGCCCCAAACTAAGCAAAGCTTGTACTATGGGTGTTAAGCGACGATATACATACTTAAATAGATAAATACATACTTATATACATAGAGAACATCCATGACTCAGGAACAAATATCTGTGCTCATCACACAAATAGATGCCCTTTCCGGGATTCGAACCCAGGACCGCGGCTCAGCAGGCAGGGTCACTACCGACTGAGCCAGACCGGTCGTCTACATTGTATGTTTGGGGATCTTGAAAACAGCTCTAACGATTTTGATGTTGCTACAACGGGTAGTTTCGGGCGTAAAAATTACCTAGCTAATAGGTCTAGTAGGTGTTTTATATTATGTTTTCCGAAGAAAGCACCATCTTTTAGTTAATATATTTTTTCTCATTTTACCAGCGACGGTTAACGTTACTCATTTTTTTTAATTTTTATGAAGTTTTACTTTATTTTACCTACAGCAGAGGTTTACAATAAGCATTAAGAAATTTCATAGACATTTCCAGTTCATCCAACTTTTAGTTCCTTGTAAGAAAGGGTCAAATCTGCATGTGAAGTATGAATAGGCGCCCTTTCTTTGTCAGGATTAAATAACCACCCGGCATTGTCGTAACCTTAAATAAATTATCTCTATTAGTTATCTAAACTGTCTAATCGGCCATTATGAGCTATTAAGTTTGACTCATTCTAGGACGGGTCAATATTTCCTAAAGAAACAGTCCCGTAAGCGAGAGTTTATTCAACAGTTTAGCTTAACACTTAACATTTTTACCATACAAATATTATAAATAACTAAATATAGTGCCTATACGTAAGTCATTTGTATTTAATTTACTTGTTTTTATTCAAGTGATCTTTTAATAATTATTAGGATGAAATAAAGAGTAAATCTAAATGATTAAATAAGTCGTTAGAAATTATCAGACTTTTAAAAATGTACTAATACAAAGGAGTAATTTTCTCTTGTACTCTAACGACAAAGAAGCAATGTGTAATGGATTTCACTTTATCAAACAGTGTACTAAGTAAGTGTTAAGTAAACGTTAACATTGTAAAGAGTAAAAGTGCCTTGAAAAAAGTAATACCTAAGAGTGTGGTCGATGTATGTTAATAAAAATGAAAGAGTTAAATACTACTTATTTTTAAAACGTTAGCTACAGTTGATGGCAATATCAGTTAACTATAACGTACCTAAATAAGTTTCCCCACTTTGAGTTTCTATTCCATATTTTCCCTTGCGCCGGACCCTAAAACCTTTTAGGCTATTCGGAATTCAGGTCATGAGTTCCGGCCATGTCCCGTGCCCGATAGATGGCAGCTCATCCGCGATCAATCGGTGAGCCGTCCTAATGGAGATTTTACACGTGATTTCCTGGATCCGTCGTCCTTGTACCTACCTGTTTACGAAGGCATTAATGGGATCATTGGCTGGTATTATTTTTTACGCACCGTTATTCTATTTCACGCCTGAAAATTGCCGGTTTGATCCGGTTTTGATTGGGAGAAAGTCGTTACGGAGCTTATGCCACTTAAGTGTGGTCGGGGTGTGATGTTGTGAGTTATTGTGTGAGCGTAATTTGTTTTTTTTTTAAGGTAAACATTGAACTTAGATAGAAAAAATAATTTATAATATTTATTGAATAAAGTACCTAATTTAGAATCGTAACACCAATTTTACAAAAATCTTACTGTAAGATTTTAATTGCTAAAAGACCATTTTAAACATTACGTATTACCTTTATTTATTTAAAGTCACATACAGGTCGAACGCGATTAATTAACATTATTTTACCTTTTTCCCAACGTTTCGGCCAGGTTGCACTGGCCGTGGTCGCGGAAGACAATCGCGTTCGACCTGTATGTGACTTTAAATATGTGTACAAAGCGCGAGAACTTAAAGTGTTATACCTTTATTTATGCACTACGAGTTTAAGCTACGCTTAATATTGGCCGATAATGCTACGACATTCCACTTTTTGGTATACTGTCGTTGGTGATTGATTTAAAAATCTGGACAAGAACAACGTTTCAGAATCAAAAATATCAGGCCAAGCAACATTATTGTCTTTATTCACAGTATTTTTTATACCAGCAGTATAACGTTGCCGGTGCCTCGTAAAACAGCCTAAGGAAATTCAGCATCGTCATCTCGGCCACAGCCTGAATGACGTTTTGTATAAGCCGTGCACGACTGCGGCAGATTTGTGCTTTATTTTTTCTGGGCAGGTGATGGATTGCGGGTGTTTTCTTGTGTAATTTCCGGACACTAATTGCCGCGGGCATCCGTCAGTTTCAGGGGAAAAAAGCGCGGCGTTAATGCGACCGTAAACAGAACACGCCTTATCTGTCTGGATATTGGAAAGATGAGCACTTGTGCAGAAAAGTTCCAACGATGAATATCATTAATATGTGCCGAGGGGGCCAAGGTTTGAAAGGTAGGTTTTAAAAATTTCTTCACAAACCTAAACATTCCTCGACCAGCGGATTGGTACATGCGTTCATCATCATACAAAATAATGTCCTCCTGTCCCTCGTGTTAATTGTCCTCTTTGTTTATCTGAGCTTAAGATGTAGAAAAAAAAATGGTTGTAAGTACATATCGGATTTTAAAGCGGTATTTTATACCTTTGTATTAATTAATACATGTTGATCACTCAAGATGAAATAGAAGTCACTCCTCAGAAAAAACACTCACAATTCTCACAGAGTTATCGTGAGCAAAGACAAGATATTAAAAGATAACATCTCGGCTACGAAAATATTTGATTGGTTAAGGGATCGCCGCGAAATGAGTTTTTTTTTTCTTATGACCTCTTCTTATTGAATTGGCTTCGCTCTGGTGTGATTCGGATAATGAATTGAATCACTTTATCGATTGATTCCTTTATTGAGAGAGGCTCATGAAAGTCAAGAATGAGGTTGTCGGAGAAATATAGGAAATATTTCTACATAAGAAAACGATTTTTCTTCGGATACAGGGTAATATCTACTCAGCTCAATAATTCATTAGATGTTAGATTATTCTATATCTCTATGTAGGTCCATATTTTATTTCTTACGAGAAGCTCTACTTTATAGTACAGTTGCCATCAAAATACCTAAAAAGGTTACATGCTATGCAAATAATACCGTACCAAATATGTTTGTGACTTTTTTTTTTAATACCACGTCGGTGGCAAACAGGTATACGGCCCGCCTGATGGAAAGCGGTCACCGTAACCTATGGATGCCCGCAGCTCAAGGGGTGTCACGTGCGCGTTGCCGACCCATTAGAAACTTGTACACTCCTTTTTCGAAGAACCCCATACTGTAGTTCATCGGTACTTTTCTTCTGTAACATATTATTTCTAGAAACTCATCAGTTTTCGTGAAGGCAGGCGTGACAAAACAAATGGTATTCATTAATTTCACGATGAGGAGGTATTTTGGTTTAGTACGCTATATATGTTGTCCAGAGAAGCCAAAAAAAGACACCGAAAAATGTGTACCATTTGATTACTGATAACAAAGCGGTGACACAGATGGCGCAACAGTCATATCAGGTGGTAAAAGTGGCGCCATCTAGTGTGATAAACTGTCACTTCATCGGTTTTGCTTTTCAGATTTTTTTACTCATATTCGCATCGTACTCTTACCTTAATAATATCTTTGATAATATCAAAGCGTAAATAATCAAACGAAATGTTAACATAAGCAACGCGTTACCTAAAAATACTGCTTGCCCTTAATTTGAACTTTGATGTAAACATGAGTTGAGTCGCGGTTTGGTAAAATATGAATATAAATTGAGAAAGTTTCGGGTGCTCAGATCCGGTGGTTACTCTAAAATTATTAACACGACGTTAGATTTACGTGTGGCACTATGACGTTATCTTCATGAAAAATGTCTGCGAAATGACTACGAATGGTTGGTAATAAAGTTCCTGGAAAGTTTTTAGAGCTGTAAATTTTCCTGTCATGATAAAAGGTAGTTTCCGGGATTCTATAAGATCCATACCGGGAGCTAATCGAGTTAAGGTCAACCGGTGTATTTGCGTTTGGTCACAGAATATATAATAGTAGGGGAACTGTGTATAAGACGGGGACGCGGGGTATGATGGGGTCACGCACACATACGCCAAACTAGATACCACACAAACGTCATGCAACAGCCGACCGGACGCCATTTGCAAGCCGCCATTAATGCGGTGACGACAGTGAGCGAGCGTGCACGCGTATCGGAGCTACAGGTCGAAACGTATTTTCGTGTGGTCGCGATCTAATTTTTGAAGCCTAGAGATATATACATAAAACTGTAAGTAATAGCCTGTGTTTATTGTTGATTTATAACCACGTTTAAGATTTTATTGAGCGTCTTGCTATGTATGGCTTGGTACTTGAATATTGACGTGTGATTTAATAATATTATTATTTTGCACAATTGGCGGTGCGGGCAAGACGGGGCAAGCCGTTTGAAGTAAGACAGGGTATTGCCCCATCTTGCCTCATATAACTTTGTGAAGGTTATTGCTTGTAAATGTTTGTTGGGGAATTGTTATTTTTAGGGTTCCGTACCTCAAAGAGGAAAAACGGAACCCTTATAGGATCACTCGTGTGTCTGTCTGTCCCTCTGTTACAGCCGATTTCTCTGAAACTAATGGACCGATTTACTTGAAATTTGGTACACATATGTAAACCTGTGGCCCAAAGACGGACATGTAATTTAATTAAATGAAATTTAATCATAGGGGTCACTTTTGGGGGGTAAACTTGAAAATTAAAAATCAAAGTTATTAAAACTATATTGTGTTATATATCAAATAAAAGAGCATTTTATGAGCATTTGAAATATATTTTTTTTTAATTTTTAATTTTGGTACTTTAGAAGTAATTTAAGAAAATAGACAAAAAATGACCATTCCCCCCCTTATCTCCGAAACTACTTAGCGTAAAATTTTCAAAAAAATACACGAGATAGCCCTCTACCTGTAGATTACAGGAAAACCTATTAGAAATCTACAGTCAAGCGTAAGTCGGACTTACGAGAAAAAACTCAAATTAAGATTTTCACTCACTGACGCTGCAAGCAGTTACTAAACGTCTTAAAATTTTGTAAGCGTGATGGACAGGTAGAAAGAAATTCATTTCTGTCTTTTTCTTTTTAGAAATTGTTCAATTTTTTTTTTCATTTGCCAAAATGACTTAAGTTCCTACTAAAAAGGAGGCGCTTAAGACCGTTTGTAAGTGGACTGAGCAAAATTTTGTTCAAATCGGTCCAAAAAAAGGTCTCTGTTGACGAAAACATAGAATTTGTGGCAACGACAGCCCAAATCTGAAGTCCATTTTGCTCTATCTCTTATCGTTTCCGAGATATATACGTAAAGTCTTGAAAGTGCGAAAAGTTAACTTTGCCATCACAGTCGTTCAGGCGCTCATGAGTTCTTTGTATGGAAAAGTCGAAAACCGACTCGCACTTGACCAATGTTCATAGAACGTGTTGTGGTTTTTTACGCGGGTCCGCGACTGACGACGTTCGAATGTTTTGTTCGAAAATGTTTGAGGGTGGTTTCTTTGAAACGTCGCCGGTGGCGGGTGGTTCGACGGGCGAAGGTCACACGCCGCACGCGACGGTCTGTATTCGTTTTGTACAATAGTCTTGATATGGAAAATGACTGACTTCACTAAAGATAATGATGAACTCATTGAGGTAATACTAGAGAGGACACTGCGAGCAAAACGTTTGCGCTACAAACATAAGTCCATTGGACTTATGTTTCTGCCTGCACACAAATAAAATGTAAAAATGCCTTCCTGCGCAACAAGATGCTGTTTAAGCCATACGAGAAAATCGAATAAAACTGACGTGGCACATTTCATCGGTTAGTATACACGCTATGTTAATCGATCTTTATTTAAGTAATTATTTCAATGAAGGGACGCGCTCCTCAAACGCGAAGCTATCGCTGCCATTTTGTTGAACGAAATCATAGATTAATCGCATCATAATCGCACAGACTTGACATGTAGGTAATGAAGTATAGTAATTGTGATTATATTCTGTTTGTAATATATAAAAGAGAAATGTTAAATTTATTTCACGTTATACTTATGAATACTACACAGTTCTAACACGAGTTGTAATCGATATTTTCATACAATAATAACCTATGATTTTCTTCAAGGGCAATTAAAGTAGGTGATATGAAAAAATCAATAATGTATTTTTGTTTCACTTAGTAGAACTTAAACATAGCACAATGTATGATAGTGCTAAAATTAAACTACTTACCCCTTATTCATAAACGTTCACTAAAGTTATCAAACCGATAAAGTTCGTTTGTCCCTTTCTATCACACCAATACGCCGAAAAGGGACAAACGAACTTTATCGGCTTGATAACTTTAGTGTGCGTTTATGAATAAGGGGTTAGTATTTTACAAAAAGTATAAAAAAGGTCTACACTAAGAGTGTCGCGTCTAGGTGGTCATTGGTCAAGTCTTACTCTATGACACGGTACCTCCCCACGCATGCGCCGCGCGCTGCCGGCCGGAGCACAGACTTTGTTTGGGGTGTAATTTCTAGTATGTTAGTACATAGTAATTCAATGGATGAATTGTACTTCTGTGAACTGTTTTCGATATTAATCGAATATATGATGTAAATTTTTCTTTACTACAATGAAAGTGTTTGAGTACCAAGTTAAAAATTTTACTTTCTTTTTGCCGGTTTCATACAAAAATATCGTTTGACTGTCTCTTTTTTTGGGTAATATCAATATTTATATGGAAACGGATTAAGTCGCGTATAATCTTCTTCCTCTAAGAATTACAATGTAAGTATTTTTACATTCATTTTGATCAGAGCACAACACAACAGTTCAAAAATCATTCTACCAGAGCTTCTGAGTTCCGTCGCCGACGAGACGACGGGTGACCAAGGGTCAGAAAACCCACGCACCCGCGACCGACAGCGTGTGGCACAGCGGCACATGCGGCTCACATCCAAACATTCCAAACGCCGCCGGGCGCGTGTGACGGGCCAGAGAAACCAGGGCCTTAGGGCTAGGTGATTATCGCCGCGCCGTAGAGGACGCGCTGAGGGGGGCGGTGCCTACAGCAGTTGTAGTTGTATGCATACCTAGCTCACGCACACAGACGCGTCCGCTGGCGCCGCCAGGGGCGGCTCACTTCGCTATCCTATCCACAAGTATATCCTGGCGGCCGCGAGCTGTGGTCGCGAGTTCGCGGCCTACTCAGGGGTGGCGCACATTCTCACGGAATGCACGTTCGCACTTTCTATTGATACTTTACGTCGCGAGGTTTTTTAAGCGATGTCCGCGGGTGGAATGGCTAATAATACTTAATTAAATAGACATATTGAATAAAATAAATACCAAAAGATATTCTTATACAGATCTACTACTGATTAAGTCCCACGGAAAAGTTCAATAAGGCTTGTGATGTTGGAACCTCGAACAAAAATATATAAATACAGCGTATATACCTAGAAAGTACTCAAGACTTGAATATAATAATATAACATTTAATGTGAGTATTAATTCGTTTGGATCCATTGGTAACCCTATCACCGGACGCCGCGCACGTGCGGCTCGTTTCTTTGTAAGAATGTTGTAGGTATTTAAAAAGGCGGCATTTCGGAAACATCAAAGCAGTGCGCCTTCTTTACTTGTGCTATTATATATTCTGTGGCGCCGCGCCGGTGTCCACGTGCGCTCTCTGCAGTGTGCGCTGCCGCTGCCACGAAACGTTTACCTACTCCGTGTAATACTGATAAAAGAAAGTATTGACATGAATTCACACGTTTCGGAAATGACTGTAGGTATTTTAAATATTTTAGCACAATATGTTTTTTGCCTCTTATTGCCTATTATACAATAATCTGGGCAACCGAGCTTCGCTCGGTTCTGTTTCGTATCCTTGTCGCCATCTAGTTCAAAAATGAATAGTACCTACATCGAGCGAAAGAATTCTCAGCCTTAACAACACAACTACTCCACACGAGATGGCGCGCATTTCGCCACAAAAACTCAAATAGTGTATTTTCTATTCGTTTTAGCCTTGACCTGTGTCGCCATCTAGTGTTTGCAATAAATAGTACTTACATCGACCGAAAGAATTCTGTCTTAACAGTACAACTACTGCACACGAGATGGCGCGCGAAGAAAAACGCATGAAAACTCGAAAATTCGCGTTTTCCGGGACCTAAGGATAAGTTAGACCGATTTTTCACCTCCAAAAACCCCCACATAACAAATTTCTGCGAAATCGTTAGAGCGGTTTCCGAGATCGTCAGTGTAAATAAATATATATATAAATAAATAAATAAATAAATAAATATACAAGAATTGCTCGTTTAAAAGTATAAGATAAGATAAGATAGGTATACATACCTACTATGGCAACTCTATCACAGCGCAGAATATGCAAAAGCCACATGGTGGTCTGCGACAGAAACTCAATAGACATTTTCAGAGTTTTTAAAATAAGTACCTAAGTAGGTACGTGAAGTAACATGGTAAATTAAAAAAATATCATTAGATACTTATTGCGAAGGTGTAAACAATTTCCTTCGTTTTGCCACATATCAATAATTACCTATCTATATTAAATTCATTAATCCGTATACAACTATACATTACATTTTTACAGTACGGTAATACTCACCCCGTTATTCATAAACGTACACTAAGTTATCAAGCCGATAAAGTTCGGTTGTCCCTTTTCGACGTATTGGTGTGATAGAAAGGGATAAACGAACTTTATCGGCCGGATAACTTTAGTGTACGTTTATGAATAAAGGTGTTAAAATTTATAGCTACGAAATTTTACATAAAACACCTACTTTAAAATAAAATAAAAAATGTTGAATTTGGTTAACATTATAAAAGACCTCACGCAAGCTGTGCTAATTAGTTCGCGAATTCGTCGAGAGGTGGCGCTAAACACAATTATGCTCATTAGAGAACCTATACTTCTAGCCTAGCCCAGTCTTTAGACTTATGTGAGTAACGTAAAAGTACCTAATAGTTTTGTAGGTAGGTACGGAACCCTCGGTGGGCGAGTCCGACTCGCACTTGGCCGGTTTTTTGTTTGTGTATCGTTTCAGGTGAACACAATGGTACGAAGATATAAAAGAAAAACGAATAGAGGGACGTGGTCAAAAGATTCAATGATGTCCTCGTCTTACCCCACGTGGGGTAAGATGATGTTTTTCTACTTTTTGCTATTTTCTTTTTTCCTTAAATCCTATGATTATTGATCTCATTAAAACGTATGCCAAATTAAACTTGATTTAGTTGTGTATGTGCCATAAATAAATAATAAATATGCTACTTCAAAAACTCCGTTTTTTTTCTGTTTTACCTTAGCGTCCCCGTCTTATACACAGTTCCCCTACAAGGCTCACTCCTTTGATGTTTACAAAATGTCGCCATTCTAAATTCTTACCTACATTAACAAAGGGACCGCACACGAGCAGCCGACATTGAATTCTATTGCACCGCGCGGAACTCGTAACCAGTGAATGGGCCGCGAACTCGCGGCCACCGGCATGTACTTGTAGCGCGGCGATAAAATCGCGGAGTGAGCCGCCCCTGGTTTGGTGGAAGTGGTGGGTTAAATTAAATACGTCTTTTGATACGTGTGTGGGGCAGTAGCAACAATCTCCTGAAGGTGATTGCTGAAAGAATGGACAGCCCTAACCTCACTTGTTGGTTTAGTCGAATTGGGTTCACTATTGTCTTGCAGAAATTTTTTTCGAATATTTTTGATTCGTATAATAATTATTGGCAGAAGTCACGTTTGGCAGAAACACTTTAGGCAGAATATGCTTTGGCATAAAACGTTTCGCAGATTTTTACAATACCGGATGGTATCCATACTATACTAATATTATAAATGGGAAAGTGTGTGTGTCTGTTTGTTTGTCCGTGTTTCACGGCAAAACGGCGCGACGGATTGACGTGATTTTTTAAGTGGAGATATTTGAAGGGATGGAAAGTGACATAGGCTATATTTTGTCTCTTTCTAACGCGAGCGAAGCCGCGGGCAAAGGCTAGTATTGGCATAAAGTTAATGAGCATAATAGTCTTCTAGTCGAATAGAATAGTTAATAGTTATAGTTTCGCAGATAATGTTTGTGCATAATATTTAGGCGACATAGTTGTCCTTCTCTTTTTGATAGCGTATCAGAATCTTGCTCTTGTAATAGTTTGCTATATGAATATTATGGTACATAACATTATGCTAAATCAAATTCGACCAATGTAATGTTCTGCAGAACAATATCCTGCCAAGTGTGTCGTATGCGCGTGGTAGTAATAAGTAATGCCAAGGGCAAACTATTTTTTCTGCAAAATTAACATTCGACCAAAAGTGTTTCTGCGAAACATGTTATGCGAAGTGTGTTTCTGACCAAAATTATTTTGCCAGATGAGGGTAACCCGTCGAATTGTAACCATACATTTTCTACTAACGTATATTTAGTTTAGTTTTTAAGTTATTACTTACATAATATGGATGTAATATAGTCCGAAATAAATGCTTTCATTTCATTTGAATATATCTTCTGAACTCTATCGGGCGTTCATGGGCGGCAGTGATCGCTTATCATCAGGGACCTGTGCGCTTGTTTGACTACTGTTGCATTAAAAACAGTCATATTGGACATTTAGAATAGAATAGAATAGAATAAACGTTTATTCGTGAACACAGGTAAGACAAAATACACATAATAACAACAAGACAGAAAGGAATGAAGTGCCATGAAATGGCCTCATCTCAGCATGTTGCTGGTGACTTCCAGCGCTGATCTTCCGATGAGACCATCAAGTGAGAAAGATTCACGGAGGGTAACAGACAGAAGAAATACAAAACACATACAAGAACGTGGTCAAACAGTTAAGAAAGTGAAAACGTTACAAGAAAAATAACAACAGACTGTGATCGACACATAGAATAAAATAATAATTATAAACAGAAAAAAACCAAATTAATTAAAAAGAGTCGTACACCAGATCGCGCACGCCGCGTTTTAACGTTTGGTCGAACCATACTATGGGTGTACATTAAAGTGGCAATTGCTAGTTGCAACTAGACAGGTTTGTCACAACAAGACAATAACAAACTTTCGTTTGTTTACATGATAAGTCTATCGACTATCGACTTATCGACAAACATTAATTCTTCAAAAAAGGAGTGTACAAGTTTCTAATGGGTCGGCAACGCGCATGTGACATCCCTTGAGTTGCAGGCGTCCATAGGTTACGGTGCCCGCTTTCCATCAGGCGGACCGTATACCGGTTTGCCACCGACGTGGTATAAAAAAAAATTGAATACACGACAAATATAACACAATAAAAAAAAGTAACATCTCCGTTTATTTACAACACAACTTACAAAAAACTTGACCATTTAGAATGAGATTTACGAGTTGCTTTGTGCATGCAAGTCCATGCTTCAAGCCGCTCTAGACGAATGTCGCGCGCAAGCACACTGAAACTCATGCTAGCAGGTCTGAAAAGCGGGATCAATTTTAAACCTTCGCCTTCATGAACTGTGAAAAAAAAATACATGTACTAAATTTGGTTTTCGTAAGAAATCGTCGTGATTTTTCATCTAGTCTTTGTGTTATTAATTATTATTATTCTTCGTCTATTACTGAACGCCTGCGTGCATTAAATTATCTAGTTACAAAAAAATACCTTTCACCTTTAGTAAGTAACGAAATTAAAAAGAGTCAGTGGCCATTTATCAGAACAGTTTTATAACTGGGTCAGCGTTCGAAAAATATTTTTACGGCAGTTCATACATCATTCTCCTCGACGCCCAATTTTCTCCACCTAATGTTGTATTTTTGGCGTGAGGCTTATGTTGTCTTATTTGTAACGAATAAAATTTAAGTCATGTCAGTTGCGTACGTTATATGCGTGTTTTGAGACTTGCAAACCTTTTACTAAGATACAAAACCCAGTAAACAGTGTGTATTTCTAGATTTTGACCTCTCCGTTTACATAAAATAATGTAATCTCCCGTATTGATAAAAGCGTTTCTGAGACTATGTTGGCATCTGAATTCTAAATATCTATTTAAGTGATATCTAACCATTTATTTAGTCATGATAATGTTTTTCTTCATGGATGTAATAATAACAGGTGCTTGGTCAGCTGCGTGGTAAAAATGTACACCGTGTTAAGGCTGTGCCGGACTAATAAAATTAAGGCTTTTGTTTACCACGGAAACATCGTTAGGAAACCAATATCGTTTGATTACGCTTTAATGGCTACACCGAATGTGGTTCAATTTTCAGTGTGGTTCAAAATAAAAACGACGGCAAATGTATTTAAATCGTAGAGATAGAAAAACTTGAAACGCATTAAGACATTTACACATTTGTCAGTTGTGTTGTGTCGTGAGGTCGTGACGCAGCCGGTTTCGTACATTGGTGTGGTGAAAATGTCTGAAACTGCTTGTCGTTCTTATGCGCCATAACACAACACGACATACATACCGGCACATAATATAATTATGTGAATCCGGATTTATATAAAATAGACGCACGATGTTATGTACATTAAAAATGATTTTTACCGGACAGAATTTAAATACCTAACGTAAAATAATAGCCAACTAAGTTTTTAATCCCACGGCGGTTTGTATCAGGTCCACGCCGACGCATTTTCAGGTTGGTAACCGGATTAGGGTTTTATTACTTGCAGCAGAAATATCGTTAGGAAGGCAATTTTGGCGTCAGATATTGGCTATTAGCGCACGGGTAATGCCTTCTCGATATTCATGTAGCCCCGATCTGGGCATATTTTCAGCTTAGACCGTATTGGAATAATTTAGAAATGCAGACGCCGCTATTTCTGCTAATAAAGGAGAAATCGCTGGAAATATTTAGGCACTGAAGCTAATTTAGTTCCGAGAGATAAAGTGCGCTTGGTTTTGCTTGAATTGTGAGCTTGGGATGAAAACTTTGTTTAAATAAGGTACGAGTAATAAACTACCCCTTTAGGTATTTATAAACGTTCACTAAAGTTATCAAGACGATAAAGTTCGTTTGTCCCTTTCTATCACACCAAGACGTCGGAAAGGGACAACCGAACTTTATCGGTTTGATAACTTTAGTGAACTTTTATGAATAAAGGGCTAAAAGTACGTACCAGTGCTCGACAGTGTACAAGTAGATGCCACTTTCGAAAGTCACTGTCAATAAATGACAGAAGTGTGTCAGACTATAAAGAATTAGAAGGTCAAGCACTGGTACCTTTACCTTATCTAATTTCATCTAATTGAAGATCAAAACATTAGTAAAAACACCATAAAATCCGTCTTGTAAAAGTCGCTAAAAGGGTGGATCAAATACCAAAGTTCAAAAGGTTTTGTACGTGGAAATTCGACGAAAGTAATAAAAAACCTAATTTACGTTCATCCAGTATCCTTCACCTAGTTGCCCTCAAAAGTGTTCTGCAAAATTAATTGATTTCCATCCTCGCTAACAAGGTAACCCCACTTATCTCCAAAAACTTGGACCGTGCATTTTATATTGTAATTTAGTGACCAATATTGATAGCCGCAATGGAGGTCAGGGCTCGATCTCATTAACTTCTTAATTAAGGGTCGCAAACGTGATCCGGTTACTAATTTTTAAACTTACTGAACCTCTTGATTACTTATTCAAATTAAAAAATATTACTTTTGAAATCAGAATCAAGCGGCTGCAATAGTCGGAAGAGCCAATTAGAGAGGCGTGTTGAAATCTGTCCGAGTTTCATTGGGTATTTTAATTTGCGCGGCCCATAGGGTTTGGTACTGTTTTATAGTGAAATTGGTCCCAGTGCAATAATTATTTTGTGCTCTGAGCTGCGTGTCGGATTGTGTCCCATGTCCAGTTAATGTTAACACATTATGAAAAACTATTTATGTAGGTAGGTAATTTATTGGCAATTACCAAGTATTTAAGTTACTCGTATAATTATGTTATACCTATATTATGTACCTTATGAGGATCATATCTGCTTAGACAATTATTATTGCCCGACCAGTTTCGTCTCCTACGACGATTTTTAGGGTTCCGTAGTCAACTAGGAACCCTTATAGTTTCGCCATGTCTGTCTGTCTGTCCGTCCGTCCGTCCGTCCGTCCGTCCGTCCGTCCGTCCGTCCGTCCGTCCGTCCGTCCGTCCGTCCGTCCGTCCGTCCGTCCGCGGATAATCTCAGCAACCGTTAGCACTAGAAAGCTGAAATTTGGTACCAATATGTATATTAATCACGCCAACAAAGTGCAAAAATAAAAAATGAAAAAAAAATGTTTTATTAGAGTACCCCCCCTACATGTAAAGTGGGGGCTGATTTTTTTTTTCATTCCAACCCCAACGTGTGATATATTGTTGGATAGGTATTTAAAAATGAATAAGGGTTTACTAAGGTCGTTTTTTGATAATATTAATATTTTCGGAAATAATCGCTCCTAAAGGAAAAAAAAAAGTGCGTCCCCCCCTCTAACTTTTGAACCATATGTTTAAAAAACATGAAAAAATTCAAAAAAGTAGAACTTTATAAAGACTTTCTAGAAAAATTGTTTTGAACTTGATAGGTTCAGTAGTTTTTGAGAAAAATACGGAAAACTACGGAACCCTACACTGAGCGTGGCCCGACACGCTCTTGGCCGGTTTTTTTAGTAGTTCCTGTGCACACTAACACTTACGTGCTATACATAGATACGTATGTATTAAATACGCGTACGCATACTACAAATAGGGTGTCATTACACGACAGATTCTAAGCTATGACCTTGTAAGTCCAGTTTGAAAAGAACAATTACTTTGATTTAACAATTATTTTATTTATAAAGACATCAAGTTTTACTGTAGTTTTGAAACTGGAATCAACACGCCGTCGGGTCGTTGTTGTTGGAATTTTCAGACAATGCCCCGGCCCAATCAGCTATGGTAATAATGTGAGTGTCAGTATGTACGGGGCTTTCAATGCAAACACGGCGCTATTATATTCATTCACACATGAACTACAGAGGTAAGTGCTGTGGCTTTAAGTTAATCACAGTTAAAAGATTTAATTATGCCAGTGGTGAATTGGCCAAAACAAAGCAATGGAACAGAGAAAAATGACACAAAACTATTAGGTATATTGATTTGCAAGATTGTTGAAATGTAAGCTACTGACTTGAAAGACGTCGAGTTATAAATGGTCCTTAGATTATAAAAGCCTTTGAATACTACACCTCCAAGATTTTTTTTTTATATTGGGGACATCTTACACAGATCAACTTAGCCCCAAACTAAGCAAATCTTGTACTATGGGTGCTAAGCGACGATATACATACTTAAATAGATAAATACATACTTATAATACATAGAAAACATCCATGACTCAGGAACAAATATCTGTGCTCATCACACAAATAAATGCCCTTACCGGGATTCGAACCCAGAACCGCGGCTTAGCAGGTAGGGTCACTGAGCCAGACCGGTCGACCGTAATTACCCAATAGGTACATTTAATTAAAGCATTAAGCCTTTCCCAAAAACAATTGTCAATTTAAAATTGACCAAAACTCGGAAATAAACAGAATTGGGAACGTATGTCGCTCCCTAGGGCACCCTTCCACATAACATCACTAAAGTTATCACACGTTTCGTTGGGTCCCTGCTAATGAAATTAACCCCTATTTGCCCGGGAACGAAACACTGGTAATGAGATGTTACATTGCAACTACACGAGGATAGACTATTAGAAAAGAAGGTCTTGTTGACCTCGTGACGAACGAATGAGGCTAACTAACCGTAAAAGGTAAGGGGTTATTTTTGGATAAAGATGGATAAGAAAATGTAGGTACGGTAAAAATCAGATGGGGCTGAGTCAGTGTAAGCTGATTTCAGTGTTCATAAAATTAAACAAAAAACATAGAAGACACCCGTTAGCTCAGCATTGTATTAAATGATAGATAGTTATTATTTAAATTCAAAATACAATGATACAATGATATAACGTTTTACGAAAAAAAAATCACGAAATACATCAGAGCTCTGAATGTTTAAGCGAGTGATACCGCAATCAAAGAATTAAATGAATTGAAAGAAAATGGAGAGAAAGCATAAAAAACGATCCCGTTGGGGTAAAATATTAGCTGCAGGCGAGGAACGTGTGGAAAAATAAAGAGGATTTTTCAGATTAATTAGGCTTAGCCATGTTTGGACGAGGGTTGTAATTTGTCCTGAAAGAACTTACTTGTTGTTGGGTCGCCGTTTAGTTGCCAAAGTTTGAGTTCGCTAATTAGTTCCTACTTTACCTCATACATAAGACAATGATTTTGGTAATCCTACCTGATTTCAAGTTTTGAATGTAGCAACCACATAACAACCGTTAGTAGGTCACTCTGGAGAGCACTTCATTTAAATTCGTCAGGTTATGGTAATTGTGTTACGGTTGTTAGGTACGTATGACAGTGTAGCGTGTGTTCGGAAAGATAAAGGTCTTATCTTAAACTTTTAAACGAGCAATTCTTGTATATTTATTTATTTATTTATATATACCGACGATCTCGGAAACCGCTCTAACGATTTCGCTGAAATTAGTTATATGGGGGTTTTTGGGGGTGAAAAATCGATCTAGCGTAGCCTTAGATCCCGGAAAACGCGAATTTTCGAGTTTTCATGACTTTTTCTTTCGCGTTAGTAAATGTAAAATATGGTCGTTAATTTCGCCGCGCGCGCATCTATTCCGTTTAGCTCAGTCGTACGAGGTCGGTCTAATGTATGCAGATAGATCGATGTGTCGGTTTCGAATCCCGGCCAGAAATTAAGTTTTTTTATTTTTATTTTTTTTATCTAAAGACGTGATATAATAAGATAGAACCGAGCGAAGCTCGGTCGCCCAGATATTATTTATTATACGAGCTCATATAACCCGGCAAACTTCATATGTAGGGTGAACAGGCATCTTTTGGGCGAGCTCACTCCATCGTAAGGCACATCTTTGCCTTTGGCTAGTCTGTGGACAAGAGTAAGACCGTTTACATAATATAATATTGAATGAACGTGTCCACTAATAACTATCTCCTTTAAATGTCCCCCATAGTTACATTTTCTCATCACATCAGTGGTATATTTATATCTAACAATAAACACACTTTAAGGGTGATTTCCGTTCAAAAGAAGTTAAGTAACTACCTACAACAGACTGCATTATTCTTGGCCCCTTTAAATGACTGATGAGATCCATACAAATCCGTGCATCCCTTGAAGGCGTGTCGATCAAGAAAGCAATATTGTAATGGGTTCGAAAAAAACGTGACGGCATCGGCAGGATTAAAGGAATAATCTTGATTTAATCCAGATAAAATGGTACTCTGAGGATAGAAGACCTGTTTTGTGCAATTATTTCTGTAAATAAAAAACTAATATTCTTAATTCTTGTTTTTTAAGAAGTAAATTAACTACTCGTGCCTACCAACTACCAACACAAGCAAAATAAAGATTTAGAAAAAATGACACATCATCTATGAACGACGAAGTAGTAGTTATAGCGCCAACGAAAATGACAAAATAAAACTACAATATTGGCTCGTTTTACATACACTTTAAATATGAATTCTGCCTTTATATTTTATGCATCGAAAAATTGCACTGATAAATAATTTCGACTTGGCGCGGCGCCCGGATAAAATATAAAATATTCCAGAGGATTTCCGTCAAAGTTTCGGACAAGTTTTAGTATCGTGCTAAGATTCTGGACAAAGACCGAGGCACTAAGTCTTCAAAGAGCGCATTAAACTGCGGCCGCCAAGTGTGAAAGTTAAAATACAAATATAACTTTAATGTCTTTGTATAGGACGTTGAAACAACGGGAAATGTGGCCGAAACGAAACTAGTTGGGCATGTTTTAAATGGAAATTTGGGCAGTATCATAAGTTACATTGGCAGTTAAAAGGACTTATAGGTAATTTCATAGTAATTACTACTTACTTTACGAGTTAATAAAACTTTAATGGAAATATCGTATGTACTTATGGTGTCATCCATACTAATATTATAAATGGAAAAGCGTGTGTGTCTGTTTGTTTGTCCGTCTTTGACGACGAAATGGATTGACGTGATTTTTTTAATGGAGACAGCTGAAGGGATAGAGAGTGACATAGGCTACTTTTTGTCTGTTTCTAACGCGAGCGAAGCCGCGGGAAAAAGCTAGTATAGTTATAGTTAATAGTTATATGTACAGTAGAATTTAAGTAATATTCTGATAATATCTGAAATATCTTGTTGTTATAAAGTAAAAATTTAAAATATGCCTACATTTCTTATTACATTCCATGGTAGTATAAATGAGAAACATTAGCTGCAATACTGTCGAAAAATGGCGGCAACCTCGACGCCGACAGTAATGCAACTGCAGTTGACATCCAAATCTCTTATCTAGATGCACATCTGAAGTTTAGACGTTGTTTGATCATTCGGGGATGCGTAGAAAAGAAACGTTGGGCAACCAGTGAGGCAGAAGGCCTTTTGAGACATAATAACGTTTCAAGCTCAGACACCACGTCACGGGCAGGATAAGTCGGGCCAGTGGCTATTCTGAAGATAACAGATATGTTGGAAATGTATCTACTCTGTTTCAACGACTTTTAGGTTAAAGGTATTTAAAGTAGTGAGAGGATGACTGAAAATTATAAGCCGATATTGCAATACTGTTCTTCTACTTTCGTTATTTTATTTAATGGCAACTGTTACTCTTTACTGAAATTCTAAAATGTGATGCTTTTTACTTTAAAATAATCCGGAAATGTGCTTCATGCTGTTGATAATGCATCAATTGACAGTATTAGTGCAAGACAAACTTTTTGAAAGTTCTGATAGCGTTCCTAATTATAAATTAAGTATTTTATTTACATTAAACATTTTTATTACTGTAATACATATCACTTACTATAACTTTTCAATACACACACAAACAACTTTTAGTTTTAAATACCTAAGTTTCAAAAACTAATTATTTTTATTTTTCTAATATTGTAAACTAGCTTTTTCCCGTGGCTTCGCCCGCGTACTAATCTAATCTTGTTTTTCTATAGAGGTACAAACTTTGGAACTGTTGTCGCACAAATAAATAAAACTAAACAAAATTGTATATATATATTTAGGCAGTGATATATTTAAGGTTTATTATGTGTTGAGCCGATTTATATAAAAAGATGTTAACATGATTAGTTAGGGTTATTCCAGCACGGAAGTTCGTAACAAGGTTCGCAAGCAAGCCGAATAGTTCCGAGTTTGCCCGAGCGAAGGTAACGAGTTTGATGTTTTTGTACGGAGCGCCACTTTGTTCGGAACCTTCGTGCTGGTAACATATCTTGCTTAAACATTGTATTTGTTAGTCTTAAGAATATTGATTAAAAGGCATCTGTATCGTGAACACTTGTTTGATTTAATATCAGAAGTGGGATCTTACATACGCCATGCCTCCATTTCGGCCAACTGGCGAAAGTAGCCGTAAGAGAAAAAGAAGATCCCGGTCTAGATCTCGAAAGGTACGTCGGCATAATCGAAAACGCTTGACGTCCCGGCACCGCCGTAAAACTCGTTCCCGCTCATCATCATCGTCCACGAGTAGCTCGTCGTCGTCCAGCAGCAGTGGCTCGTCATCGCCAAGCCTCTCGACTAGCAGCAGCAGTAGCTCGGACCGCGGGCGCAGCCGTAAAAGGGTAAAGCGCGATAGACACTCGCGGCGTCGCCGCCACCGTTCAAAAGTAAGTCAAAACGCAATATTATCCTCTGTGATTCCTGAGTTTGACCCATTAGTGGACGATGTGAATATGTGGATTAACGTGGTAGAAGCTAATTCAAAAGCGTTTGGCTGGTCGGATAAATAAACAATTTTCCACGCTTTGCAAAAATTACGGAATACAGCCAAAACGTGGTATGATTCTTTGTTGAAAACTGAAACACGTTGGACTACTTGGCGCTGGAAACAGTGGCGGAGTACTCTTTTAGATACATTTGAGACCAAACGTAACATGTTTTTTATGCTAAAGGAGCTCATGCAAGTAAAACCCATTGAAGGGCAGTCTTTATATGAATTTTATTTTCAGCAAAAAAGCCGTATAGATAGATTAAATCTGTTGTTTTCTGATCAAGACATCATTTCTATTATTGTTGGGTTAATTGGGGATAAAAATATTAGCACGGCAGCTGAGGCAGGTAGTTTCCGATACTGCGATGACTTAGCCTCGTTTTTGCACAATAAAACTTTCACATCACAAGATAACAAGAATCAGTCTGTTCAAAGGCATTCCGTTAATTCATTGTCAAAAACACATGCTTCTCGACCTTCACACGTTGTTGAAAAGAATACAGATATCGCGAATGGTGATTCGAGCATTGTTGATGCTAGGATTAAATGTTTTATTTGCGGGGAAAGTGGACATAAACGATTTAGTTGTAAATTGAAAAATAACACTACCGTAAAATGTAATTATTGTCAAAAACCCGGTCATTTAGAACTTGCTTGTCGAGCAAAAAGCATCGGCAATAATGCAACGTCGAAGGTCGAAAAGGATGTCGAAGTTAAACTGATAAATGCATCCAATGCTAAAGAGAAGTTTTTTAAGCACGTGAACTTAACGGTTGTAAACATCTAGCTTTCATTGACATGGGAAGTGGGTGCTCGCTCATGACATATAACGTAGCTCAACAATTGAACTTGCATTCATATAAATTAGATAACCCTGTGGTACTAACCGGTTATTCAAATAGTTTACAAACTCGGGTGACTGATGCTATCGAGACGTTGTTGAGAGTAGATAATGTGGAATTGTCAACTATATTTTACTTGACAAATGATTTGTCCGGCTGTAATATTTTAATAGGCCGAAACTTTACTGAAAGCAGAGAAATTATGTACACGAGAGTAGGCGATACACTTATTTTCCATAAGATAACACAAGAACAAGTTTTACAGATAGAATCATCATTGCTAAATACGAATTCAGATAAACATATAGATATAATAAATAAAATATTCACGAAATTCCCTAAGTGCATTTCTAATGACTTAGGTACCCTCGGAAGCACGTCCCGTGTAGAGTTAGAGATAGAATTAACTACTAAAAAGCCGGTTTGCCAGCGTCCATACCGTATGTCCGAATCTCAAAAGCAGGTTACGCGGCAAATAGTCGATGAATTGTTGGAAGCAGGAATCATCCGGGAAAGTAATTCGCCTTATGCGAGCCCCGTACTCTTGGTTGATAAACCAAACGGCGAAAAACGTCTTTGCATAGATTACCGTCAGTTAAACAAAATTACTGTACAGGAGAAATATCCCATGCCTTTAGTTGAAGACTTAATTGACAGGCTCAAAGGGTGTAAAGTTTTTACATCTATTGATTTGAAATCTGGCTATTACCAAATTAAAGTTCAAGAAGCATCAATTCCTAAGACAGCTTTTGTAACGTGTGACTCTCATCTAGAATTTTTACGTATGCCATTCGGAATTTGTAACGGACCGTCCGTTTTTCAGAAATTGATGAATATGGTGTTGGGTAATTTGCGTTTTGGTAGAGTGATATGTTACATGGATGATTTGCTGATAGCCACTGAGACCTTGCAAGAAAATGAGGAATGTTTGGAGGCGGTGTTGAAAGCTTTGCAAGAAAATGGGTTAACAATTAATATGGAAAAATGTTCATTTTTTCAAAATTCGATTAATTTCCTCGGGTATGAAATTGACGCAACAGGTATTCGACCAGGCAAAAGGAAATTAGAGGCAATTAAAAACTATCCACCGCCTGCGAACATTCATCAAGTTCGCCAATTTTTAGGTCTAATAAATTATTTTAGGAAATTTATTAAAGATTGTGCTCTGTTATGTAAAAATCTGACCAAATTGCTAAAAAAGGGAGCATCATGGGAGTGGGGCCCAGAACAATTGCAGTCATTTAATGTATTAAAAGACGCGCTAGCAAATGCATCACTAACGATATTTGACCCTAAATTACCCGTCACCATGTATACAGACGCTAGTCGTGATGGCGTTGGATGTATTTTAGTTCAGATGACGGAAAACGGCGAAAGACCCATTCACTTCTATAGCCGACAAACCACAGACGAAGAGAAACGTTATCACTCATTTGAATTAGAGTTTTTAGCCATTACAGTGGGGTTACAAAAATTCAGACATTATTTATTAGGGACTCATTTTAAGATCGTCACCGATTGCAACGCGGTTAAACACACTATTAACAAAAAAGAAATCAACTCTCGTATAGGCAGATGGGTTTTAGCCACACAGGAGTTCACATTCAATATAGAACATAGGCCAGGCACCCAAATGCAACATGTTGATGCGTTGAGTCGGAACCCCGTTACGACATCACCTCCCATGTGCTCTGAAAGTGTGATGTCAATAACGGTAACTGAGTCTGACTGGTTATTATCCGTCCAGATGCAAGACCCTAACATACGTGCAATAAAAGAGATTTTAGAGTCAGGTGAAGCCGATGCTCATAAACAAATATTTAATAACTATGAGTTGTTGGGCAGTAAAGTGTATCGGAGTACTGAATATGGCCGGCGTTGGCTGGTACCGAAACAATGTATCTGGCAAATTATTAGACTCAATCATGATGACTGCGGTCACTTTGCAGTAGATAAAACTTTGGAAAGAATAAAGGACAAGTACTGGTTTCCTCGAATGAAAAAAGTTATTTCAAAATATATAAGGAATTGTATTAAGAGGGCATTCAACGAAAACGTCGTAATAATGTAAAATTGATAGTTTTAGTCGGCAAAATGCTACACTTTCCGTCATCTAAAAGACTTATTAAGTTCAGGATTCGATTAGGACATCTTCTTAACTTACATGTTGTGAGACTGGATTTTTAAAAACTAACTCACTTAATTAACTATGATTTTTTTTCTGGTGCATGTTTAGGAAAACCCGCGAAAAGTGCTGACTTAGTCCGTCTAATTTGTAAAATTTGGATAGTTTTGAATGCTTCAAGTAGTAAATTTGTATTATGTATATCCTGTACTACAATCATCTGAGACTACTTCTTTGTTATAAGGCTTTAGAATAGAGTAAATGAGGATATGATGAATCCAATTTGTTTCAGAAATCACCTCAGAATAAGTGTCAATTTCTTCGAAAACTTACGTGTTTTTGAAGTAGTTTTAATATAAAAATAATCTGCAACGCTTACTCAAACAGATTTTATGCAAAAGTATTCTATTAAT
The DNA here is from genome assembly GCF_023078275.1 of Leguminivora glycinivorella. Classification (NCBI taxonomy): domain Eukaryota; kingdom Metazoa; phylum Arthropoda; class Insecta; order Lepidoptera; family Tortricidae; genus Leguminivora; species Leguminivora glycinivorella. The sequence continues at coordinate 10,025,950 of NC_062978.1, forward strand.
TGCAATTTAATATTTTTGACGATTTTTTAAAAATGCCTCCTTATTACCGGTTACGCGCGCTTGCGATGTCAGTACCGCGGCAGAGCTTGTAGAGGCAGGACGTATGTTAGTCCGCTCCGCACGCGGCTCGACGATCGCGAAGTTATTTTGTCATTGTGTGCGGCACCCGCCCTGTCCAAAACCGCACTTGTGTGCGTGTTTGGCTGTACTGTTGCATGTATACTGCGACCGAAAACTTTGATCCTTGGGTTGACGACTTTGGTAACTAACTAATTAACTTGACTAATATTTTTAGTAAGTATTATTTATTATTGAATATCATTTGAGGTTACTGACTCGTCTCAACAAAATCTTTGACAATAGATGGTACTCAGGATCTGATGATGAAGTTGTAACGGTCAAAAGGAGACCTACCTACCCTAGCCTATACTCTACCATAAGCACCCCATATATTTAACCACCCAAGACCCATTAAGCTCAATATCTACCCCTGAATTTAATCCCAATGTATTTTGTTTGTTTTTGTTCTGCATTTAAAACGTTTGGCCATAAGAAAAATAATAAAATATGATCGTTTAGTAGAGGAAGGACGCCTAAGCTGTACGAAGTAACCACAAATCCTTTTCTCAAGTGTAGGAAGTTTCAACACACTAAATATTCCCCTAACATTTAGAAATTCTACCTCCTAGGTAATAATAGTTTCCGTTATTCTGATATTCCCTATAGATGAGTACCGATACATAATTTATTTTATAGAGCAATTACAACCAACATATTCTTTCAATTCTCATAGTCAAATATACACTTTGTGAAGTAGAAAGAAATAAAATACAATAATTAAGGTGAAAATTTCAATTTATTAGTCAAATTTTTAGGAATTTTATTTTTAAAGGTGGTTTATCCCCAACGCGTCCTAGTACGAATTACAATACATAGTCGGTAATACATACTAAGCTGTGACCATCAACGTAGAGCTATTTACCAATTCAATTCTTTCTTTGAATTGAATATGAAATTGGAATTCTATTTCAATTATTTCTATTTTATATTGAATCAGTGAACATACATCTTCAATATTGATACTATTCAAGATAATTTAAAGGAAAACACTGCAATTCAAGAATTCCAAGAACCCCTTGTTTTATTTTGTATTTAGGGCTTTATTTAGGCAAATACCCCCTGGTTTGCGCATGAGGTAAGGTCGCCTATTCTGTCATCTAAAATGCCAGGCCTTGGATCCTTTCTTAGAATCATCTTTTCTGGAATGTGAACCTATCAACCGGTTCTCTTAAAAATTTTGAACTTTATAAACCATAGAACCCCAGACTCTCCTCCAACATATCGACAAATGAAAATTACAATCACTATATTTGAACAAGAAAATTCCATTTAATGGCCATCATTGTATGCGGTAAGCTCGTACGCATTGCTATACAAGACTTGCCTCAACTGTCACGTTACGCTTAGCTGATATACTCAAGCCTGGACCTCCTGCCCAAACAAGCATCATAACTCCAATGCCAAGTAGCAAGAGAAAAGACCTGAGTCTCTTTAATTTATCAAAAACAAATCCGAAATAAAAATACTTAATTCAAACTGGCATTCCCGACAGAACCTAGTCCCTAAGCTTCTCAAAACCCAGCTATCCCATATACTTCAGCAATTAAACCTCCAAAGATATAGTCCCCATTAGCAGCTCATTCTAAAGATATAATAAAATAATAAAAATATAATATCACAATATTATCAAATATCCAGAAATAAAATAATCTTTTATTTCTAATTAATAAATAAAAGATAAATTGCTTCAGTATTTTCTGAAGTTGGTTGGAACCTTAGTTCACTTAAAAGCAAAAGCTTGTACAGATTAACCATATAATTAACACATAAAATATCATTTAGTTTGCTTCAGGACTCCTTGGAATTAATGTAAGACCCTTGGATCTCAAACACAAAAGCATGCAGTTAAGCATTGTTTTTCTGAAGTTGTTTAGAACCTTAGTCCATTTAAAGCAAAAGCTTGTATAAATAACCATATAATTAACATTGTAATAAGTTCTCATATAAAATAATTTAGTTTGCTTCAGCATTCCTTGGAATTAATGTAAGACCCTTGGATCTCAAACACAGAAAATATGCAATAAGCATTGTAATAAAATTATAATATAATATGCTCTAGAATATCAGAGAATTATTTAAAATCCATAAATTATTCTAAGTGTATAATAAAACCCCTAATAACTCAGTTATGTTTCAAAGTATCACAAAATAGTCATATAACAAATCACAATAGAACATCATAATGAAATCACAAAGAAAAACAGTGATAAATATTAAAGAACTCACATGACTCCTTCTTATCTTTGGAGAGATCTCCCCGTGGCTGCCTCGACCCGCGACTCGTTCCTCAATGATCCCCCTGCGCCCCGTGTACTGGCTTATATAGCCCGCTCGGGTGCCAGCCCCGCCCGAACCTGCCACGTTAGCGTCCCCCCGGCGCCCCGATGGCCCTGCTCGCTTGTATTACCATATATGGGCATCCGTCGCGCACCCTCCAGCGCCGACGCGCTCATCTCGATCGTGATTGGCTGCGCACCATCGCCTGACGCCAAGTCGAGTTTCGACCTGTTTCCTAGAACTTTTGCTACCGATGTTTTGAATGATGTTTCTATTTGGAATGAAAATAATATTATATTTATGCATGCATAGGTTTGTACGAAACGAGATGATCGGATCGTCACAATTGCCCCCAACATTTGTCAGAGAGGAAAGGTTTTGTAAACCTTGACTCGGAGCACAAATGTTCCCACTCTAAATCAGATATTGTTATTTAACCCTTTGATGTAAATGTGATGCGTAAAGTGACCAATACTAGAAAGGAAAACAAATTATCCGGCATGAAATTATAAACCCACAGAATTATGACCCATGAGTCCAATTGCTTTCAGACAGAATTTCCACCCTCCATGCGACACTTGGTTGTGAGGCAAGTGAGCCCTATGTAGCAAAGTCCTCGCGTTTCATCCGGAATCTACGACCGTAGCCATTGAGATTCCACCACCTACATTGCCCAGATGTCCAGAAACAACGAAAACCTCCCCATAAAGAATGGAAAAACCTTTGCGGTAACCTCCAACACTTTTTCCCAGTGGCAATAACTCCAGTCAATAACCCACACAGGACAATCGGTTCCTTTCTTTCTTGGCGTGATGTAGTACTCTATTTCCAAGCAAGAAAGCTAGAAGTATTTTGAATTCATATATATTACGTTATGGCTCAAATGATTTCCACTCGATTTTTTTTTTTTTTTTTTTTTTTTTTTTTTTTTTTTTTTTTTTTTTTTTTTTATTCGTGTGGAACCCAAACGAACTCTTTAAAAGTCCTTATCTGAGGTTAGCGTCAGGATAGATGGACACGAAGTAATTCAAACATGTGTTTTAATTCACATGCTTGACCACCCCACATCACGTAAGCTCAGGAGTCAGCCAAATGGTCAGTTAAGAATGTAGAAGACATCCTTAAAAGTATTTGAAAGTCTCGACCGAGTTACTGGTAATACAAATGGACAGAAAGGAACTCCTGGACAGCCTCAGCCTTGCTATTACATTAATAATAACTTTATTTTATTTTGTGGAAGTTATTATTATCATAATCCTACTTATGATGAAAAATACTATAAAAATTATACATATCTGGATGTATATCGGCTGCAAAATGCCATACTAATCTACAATGCAATTGATTTCAAAAAATCATTTCTATAGAAAGCTTTTCAGTTAAATAGCAATAACCAAAACTGTCTATCAGAGGCACACATTTCTCTCCAAAGGTAGGACCGCCACGTCACTGCAGTTCAAACACATGGTTCTTTTTTTTTTTTTTTTTTTTTTTCCACGTGCTTGCTGTGCAGCCCGGTACCCCGGATCCCCTAAGATAGGTTAAGCAAACTAAATCAAAACACTCCTTCTGCAAACCCACTCGTTCATAGAGAGTGTGACGGACGAATAGTGATAGCTTCTTGTAGAGTATTGTGTTATCAAAAAGAATTTACCTATAAAAGGTATGATCTTAACCTAACACCAATATTCTCTTGATAACACATCTTTGTTCCCCTTTTCCCCGTTTGCAAATAACAATAACTGTTGTCAATATTTGATGATAAACAACTCTTAATAAACTCTCTCATACAAAATCATACATCAATTCTTTCATCCATCCTCTCTTACATCTACACATAACATACATCATCTGAGTCGTACACACATATCATACATGTTCCATTCAATCATCTTTTATTCTTCCTCACTCGCTCTTTCATACAGTTTAATACAAAGTTGCAAACAATCAAAATATTGACAGTAAAAAAAGTTAATCCCATTTCCTTTTGAATAAAATATTTACTGCATTGTGCTTTATATTGAAAAAATCTACATAGTATACTATACTACAAAACATAACTTATAATTAAAGTTTACGCTTACGCTTAATGTTTAACGTAATTGGTTGAGACAAATTACGCTAAAAATAAATATAGTCAGAGCAACGTTAGAATTAATTCCTGATAGTCATGAATAAACCCTTACACATACGAAACCATGACTTGCTGTTCAACAAAAAGCCATAGCCCCGCACATGCACTGGCCATCCACAACCACCAAAAACCAATCCCACATCACTTCAACCATAAAAGTTACGCCTTATATGCTCTAAAAATTACGTTTGGTTACGCCTTATATGCTCTAAAAATTACGCTTAATCATTTACGCCAAATTGCAATTAAATTTACGCAAAATGTACTTTACTTAACGCCAAATTAGTTACGCCAATTGCTTTAATCAAAATTACTACGCGCTATGCCACTTAACTTAGGTATTCTAACTACAAAATGGTAACATGTTCATCTTACATTTGACCAGCCACAAATATCCTGAACCAAACGATTACCCACGTCTCATTCTTCATTATCCAGATCCTCTTCAGATGTTTTTTGAACTTGTTTATTTTGCCGAAGTAGTAGATCCTGCTGACTGCACAAATATGTTCTTGGAGGGGCTTCAGGCGAAGACAGCCACTTCAAATCGTAAATTTCCTACTGCAACTGCTGGCCCGTACTACTACTGCTGTCCCGTACAACTGCTGCTGGCTCTGTAACTCAAAAGCTCAAAGCACGAAACACGTCGAGTTAGCGTAATTACAAACAAAATATGAACCTTGGATTAACCTTTATTTTTAGTTTCCCCCACACAAAATCGCAAAATTAATACTGTTACAGTTACACGATATTTTTAGCTAGTTGGAGGATAAAATGACGGCTTATAGACGGATGACCCTTATTTACAATCAGTTTTACTTGGGAATAGAAAAACATGACAAAATCTATGACTGATAAACAAAATAATAAATTTTAGTGTAAGTAGCTAATTGGTTCATCAAGCTAAGGTCTAATTAATAGGTTCTCGTACAACTTTCCAAACAACGAGATTCGCACAAAGTGATTACATTGTAGTGCATTGTTGCTAGGTACTGAAATAAAATATTTTCATTCAACTCCCAACCACGCGATAAGAAACATACTTTAAAGAACAATATTGTCATGTAGCGATGCGTAAATAGATGCTACTACGCCACCATAACTAGATGTCCTAACACTAAATTTAAAGCATGTTACTTATGAAACTTGCCCCCATGTCATTGCAAGTTTTATGCTATTGACTAACACTGTAAATGTAAAACTGTTAGATACTGGCTTCTAACCTTTGCCGAATTATGATGACGAGCACCCTCAATTATTAATTAAGTTAATCGGAAACAAAAGTAACATACACATACACTTACAATTTAATTCATCTGTTGCTTACTCAAACTAATTACAATTTTACACGCTGACATACGTGCCCCCCTGCGAATTAAACTTTTACATAATCAGTTGTGATAACCAGACTCAAGGATAACTCACAACAAAAGTCATCTTTAACACACAAAATAATTACAACTCTCTTTACTCGCTGGTATACATGCCCCCGTGACAACTAAAATTTAGCGTATTCTAAAGGGTTCAAATTGTGAGAAGCTAAATAAAGGAAACAATTGACCAAAGTTTAATCACAAATGGATAACCTTGAACAATAAGATTATAAACAAAACTAAAATAAATATAGAGGACGAACCTTAAAACTAAACTAAAACAAATTAAAAGGAAAAACTCAAACAATAAAATACACAAAAATATTTCATTGCCGGGGTTCGAACCGGTAATCTACCGCTTCGTAGCCCAATCCACTGAACTAAGTGTGCTACGGCGACTGTGGTGAAATAGGCAATGTATATTAGTGGCGACAGATTGCCTCGATATTTAATTTCTTTCGACTTTTCGAAAAGTTGCGGACAAAAATGTCGCACGATAAACATAAACGGACACTAAACACATTTAGACCTAGTCCTGTAAATACACGATCAGCTGCATAACACTTACCCCGCGACAATAACATACTCGCACGTTCCGCTTTTACATAATCATGATTATGGTATACACCGTCCTTTTCAGGTACGTAAAACAATTAACCCCCACAGTTTACATTTCAAAAATGACAGAATTACTCATTGACCTCTCACCTTTCTTGACGGTCCACCTTCATTATTTTCTTCGCACCCTATATTTTAAAATAAAAAATGTATGTTGTCACCAATTTACCCATTACCCTCTAAAGACAACAAATTGAAACTAGATGGCGTTATTAGGATCATGTAATGCGATGTTATGCTAAAACATCATATTTCAACCACAAGCATTACCGTATCACTTGAAACAAGCGAATACTAAAATAACATACATACACATACCTACCATTACATTTAAAATACAAAAGTGTTCCTTTACATACTTGTTGGCCTACTTCAGGTCCTCTTTGCGAAATTAACTCTTCTTCATCTGTCACTTACACACAAAAATTCTATGATTTAGGTATTGGCGAAACTTAAAAACTACACAAAATGAATAGTGATTAATAAGCTGAGTTTACTATTCTAACATTTCTAACTTTAAGCTTTATTTAATTGCGTCAACGATTTCAAAAGAAATGAATAAATGAATAGCCCCTAATAGAAAATAAATGACTTCTAAATAGTCTCGTAACATACATACATTACATACCTACATTCAAAAACAAAACTATACATACTTACATTCAAACACAACTATACATACATTCAGAAAACACACAACTACGTAAATTGAAATTTGTCTTTAAGTGTGTTCACACACTATCCGATCCGACCGATATCGAATGCGAAAACTCCCTGAGTAGGTGTACCTTTAACCTCTTAATGTAAGTTTATCTATGTATAATGATGGTAATGACAAACTACGTCTTATTTCGTTAATCTGCGTATAATTAGAATACCTATTGATAATAGTTGGCTTATACATCACGCAAAATACGCGCAAGACATCGGTTGCGGACAATCGCCCGTACTACAATACAATAGTTAGTACATACTCTTACCCTCCGCTGACAGTTACATTGAGTTGAAATTTGACAAACAAAAATTTTCCTATTTCTAAGTAAGTCACATGTAGGTATATTTTCAAAATCAAAATCAAATAGCTAGAAAGTATAAATACCTACGTTTATGAAAACCGTAATGAAATAACTTATTTACTGAATCGACACTATAGAATTGGAATGTAAAATTGGATTTAATCAATTGAATATAATAGACGCAGATTTTACTGAGTAGGTATGAAAAATAATTTTCCTTTGACATGCAATATTATGAATACCTACTTACTTACCTACTTCCACAGAATATATAATAAGTACTATACTACTTACTTGGCTAGCACGACAACCCAAAATGAGTTTTGTCGTTCAACACAAGAACATGCCATTTTGTTCGGTTTTGAGCGATATCGTTAGCTCACCTTTACCTTAAGAGAATGGGAGAACACCGTTCGGATGGTAATCCAAAATATCGTTGGGCGGATACAGTAGAGGTAGACCTTCGTGAACTCGGCGACGACGAAAGCAATATTATGTATACTCGACGATTATGGTAGTCTAATAATATGATCTAACAAGTACTTACCTACTTGGTTTAAGAAACTAGTTAAAGTTAAGAGTGAAACGTTTTGCAATACTACTTGACTCTATTTGACCTTACTTGACTCTAATTTTAATCTAAAATATTACTGATAAAAATGCTTATCAAAATTTAAAAGACTAGTTAATTTAAAGACTAAAACTATTAATATACTACGTCTCTAGTTTTGTTCAAGGAAATATAAAAGAATAACATGAAAATCCTTCTAATGTTGAATAAACGCAGCAATGTTAAAACTAACAACTATGCAGCAACATAAACTACAAGAAGACTCAATAAACTACGGTTGCACTCACGTTGTCATATCGCTACTGTTGCAATATGTCTCGGCCAATAAAAATAATCACTCAAGAAGATTCCAATTTAATTGAATGCATTAAGGTTTATCTCGCCGAATCTATAAAGTTACATAAGTAAAACACGAAGATTATAATATTTCAGAGATGCTCACTTACCTCGACATAATATGAAACTGCTAACTGACTCTAACTAGTCTGACTTCATTTACCATTTTACCAATTTCTTCTACCACGTCGGTGACAAACAGGTAATTATACGGCCCTCCTGATGGAAAGCGGTCCCCGCAACAATTTTTGAAACCTTTTAATATCTTCTGGCTGATATTTACTCCACTGTGCCTTGAGTCAATTCACAAAAACTTCTAAGTTTCCTAAGCTATAAATGGGGAAACAAAATACAGGAAAAACACAACAAAAATAAATAGGGTTAGTATAAAACAACAAAAAGATTAATTAAACATCTCAAATATATCTCGTTAACTTGTGAATCTTGGTTTCTTCCAACTTCGAACTTCCTGCATCTTCACGTGCCCCCCCTTATAGTAAAGTCTTAACCCACCATTATACAAGAACAAGAAAAGTAGTGTAGACCTAAAAATATAAAAACACAATGTTAAAAGAGAAATAAAAATTATGCAACTGTCATCTACAGGTACTTATATAATATCTACACATTATGTGACTATGTTTGGTAAAACATATAACTATTTATGGGGTAGGAAGCAAACAAGCAGACAGGTCGCCTACTGGTAAGCGATCACTGCCACCCATGGACACTGGAAACACCAGAAGTGTTGGAGGTGCGTTGCCGGCCTTTAAGATAAGTGTACACTTTTTTTTTTGAAGATTTCAAAGTAGTATCGGTCCGGTCCGAAAATAACGCCGATGACGATTCATTCTATAGTTTAGCTGTATGGGCAGACATAACAATCGAAGACATTTAAAACCAGGTTCGACTTTGCGAGCCATACATACATATTTATAAAAGAAAGTTGTAAAAGTTGCTGACATGGACTATATTTTATTCGCGTTTTAGTGATAAAACTGCCTATTTCTACCTATTTATATACTCTCACTCAACATTATGTATACATAAATGTAATGTGTAATATGGTGCAATAAAGTATGTTTACATACTTACTTACTTAATATTAAGTGATGATGTTTAATGATATGTACTTAAAGTGTTAGTTCCTTATAACAATCCCTACAAAAACGTTCCTTCAATGTTGTTCTTGAAACCCTTTCATATTTCTACTCATACATACATATAATCACGGCTATATCCCATAAAGAGGTAGGCAGAGCACATGAACTACCAAGTTTCAGTGCCACTATTCATACGAAGAAAGCTGAAGTAATCTTTGCTTTAGTTGCTAACACTAAAACCCTGACGTCATAAGAACGTCTTATAAACTATATGGCAGCTCATTACAAAAACTGAAGGATTAAAACGAGCTTTGAGACTAAATAAGAACTAATACATGTTAATTAATTGAATAAAGATTACATGAAACCTTACACTAACCGCGTATATAAACAATGATATCCTAAATGTTGAGGACGACAATCGTTCGCTACGTAGAATTGCTATTACAAAATGACAGGCGTTAAGTTTGTGCCATACTAACTAACAAAATCCAACTCACTAGACTATCCTGTTTGCCGTTGATAAACACAAATCTATTCTATTTTGACCATCTATCAAATTATAGAACTTCCTACCCTAATGTTGATAACCATACAATAGACCTATACATATCAACACTAAGATTAAGTAAAGATAAAAGTAAATTAAGTAAAGGTAAGCTAAGAACATGTTAAGTTTTAAGTAAGAACCCCTATTCTATAGGATAAAGTCCTGCTCCAAGGTTTTCCAGAGCTCTCTATCTTAAGCTGTCATCAACCAGTTGGGACTAGTCGGCGACGGCGGGCGGCGGCGTCGAGGCGGCGGCGCGAGGCGGCGGCGAGGCGGCGGCGATGGTAGGCAAGGCGACGTCGGCAGGCAAGGTGGCGTCGGCAGGCAAGGCGGCGACGGTAAGCGGTCTGACTAGCCCATGGAGCATGACTAGGCGAGGCGGTGCATGAGGCGGCGGCGGCGAAGGCTGACAAACGCGTGGCGCGTGACGACACGGTGAGGTGAGGCGGCGGCGGTAGGCGACGAGGCGGCGGCGCGGGTGCGAGCCCGGCCGTCCCTCTTCTCGTTTGAATTTCAAGATTTGGCGTAGGCACTAGTTTTACGAAAGCGACTATCGGCTGATCTTACTACACGTAAAATACTAAATAAAAGCTAAACAAGTAGGTATGTTGAAGTCATTGAAACTAACCTATTGCGGCTATGTACTTACAAAGTAAAACTTACAGAAATAAACTAAAACTACCTAGAAATAATATTTAACCTAGAAATAAAACTTAAAACAAGAAATTTAAGCTACCTAGAAATATGTGAATATAAATTATGATGTATTATTTTTGGAATTTCCCTTTTTATTCTACTTAAGTAGATTTTTCTTTCTCGCTGATCCAACAACAAAATCTATAATGGTCGTTAGAACTTTAAACTGAATCACTCATTACGTATCGAAACGTAGGTGTAACAATAAATCGGCGACAACCTTACAAACAATAGCATAACAGTATATTCATAAATTCTATAGATAATCAAAATCAAAAAATCAAAAATATAACTGTATATAAATATAAATTACCCAAATATCCTAGAAAAACAGGAAAAGTAAAAAAAAACAGAAAAATTTGATTATCCCATCGGAGGTTCGAACTCTGGATCCTCGAATCACATGTCCGATGTACTACCGCTGAGCCACATACGCTGTTAGCATAAGCTCGAATTTGTTGACCAGTATCCTCCCGTGTGACATAGTTTGAAAACCCCACAACCCTAAAGTTTTGATCAATTTTACCTATAAAAGATTTTAGCTTAAAGTTTAGCTCGCTAACATTACTAAACACTAAAACTAACTTTCCTACGCTTTCTTATGAAACATGACTAAGAACATTCCCGATGAATTCAAATAAATCTAAGATGGTACCTCCGTTCGGGAGCTACGATAGCACAGACAAACACACACACAGACAGACGGACAGTCGAACAGACAGACAGACATACATACATACAGACAGACACACGGACAGCCGAACAGACAGACAGACGTACAGACAGACGGACATACATACATACGTACAGACAGACAGACAGATATACAGACAGACAGACAGATATACGTACAGACAGACAGTCAGACATACATACATACATACAGACAGACAGACAGACTTATAGCACTCCGTAGCGCGTCGTTTTTACTCGCTACGCTCGTGGTTCAATACCCTACTATCAACTTTGGCATGACCGGTCAAACAACAAACCACTCGCTACGCTCGCGGTTCAATACAAGAATCCCTCGCTTAAGTACTCAAATATCAACATTGGCACGGCCGATCAAACAACAAACCACTCGCTACGCTCGCGGTTCAATGCTGAAATTCCTCGCTTAGATACTTAAGTATCAATTTTGGCACGACCGGTCAAACAACAAACCACTCACTACGCTCGCGGTTCAATACAAGAATCCCTCGCTTACGTATATCAACATTGGCAAATACGGTTAAACAACAACTTTGCCCCCTTGTAAAATAAATAACTAGGTATCTATTATTATTTATCTAATCCTACAATACAAATAATACAATACTAAATTAACCTTCCAAACAGGGGTGTTTACAGTTTATTGAATAATTTTGTCAAAAAAAGACAAAAAAACCCTCTCAAAATCAAAATCTGTTTTGTGATGAAATTTTGATTCCCTCGTACATTTTCAACCTGAGCGCACCGTCTAGTAACCACGTAGTCCACCAGACTATACTCGCTCTGTCAGTGTTGCCCGCTAAAGTTTACTGACAGATGGCACTTTTCCTCACTAGTAACAATAGTCCCATAGTTTGTCAAAAAAAACAAATAACTTTCTCCGTGTTTTTACTTGTTTATCAAGTTTTTTAAGTAATATTTATTCTACTTTTTCAAGTAGAAATATATTCGCATACATAACAATCAATGAGGTAAAACCCCCGTACAAAAATAAGTGATAATTTAACCGCAGTTCCACGACTATTGGAGCCGGCAAAACAACGTAACCTATCAGTGGAATTCATCATTTACTGTGAAACGAAATATAACAAATCTAGTTAAAATGTGTAATGTGTTAGATATTCAGTAACTACCACATGTTGTATAAGTGAATTGTGAACTAGTGTTAAGTGATATGTGGAAAGAAAATGGTCAATCACCATTTATTGTCTTCAAACCCGTTGAATGCTGTAAGGTTAGTAATCAATTTATAGTCTCACTGTATATAAATAAGATGCGCATAACCAAAACTACTCAAACTGAATACAATAAGTTGAAACTACAACTTGAGTCCTTTTTAACTGCAACAAATTGTGACATTAAAACATGTCACTTGCAAAACAAAACAAATACACTCTTAAGTAAAACAAAGACATGAACAAATGTAAACAAATGAAGCTAACAACATTCTAATGTGGCAAACAACCACAACATGGCATACAAATGCCCGTCCTGATCACAAATAGCCCGTGCTGGTCTCGGCACCAAATATCCGTCCTGGTCGCGGCGCCAGATTGTAACGGTCAAAAGGAGACCTACCTACCCTAGCCTATACTCTACCATAAGCACCCCATATATTTAACCACCCAAGACCCATTAAGCTCAATATCTACCCCTGAATTTAATCCCAATGTATTTTGTTTGTTTTTGTTCTGCATTTAAAACGTTTGGCCATAAGAAAAATAATAAAATATGATCGTTTAGTAGAGGAAGGACGCCTAAGCTGTACGAAGTAACCACAAATCCTTTTCTCAAGTGTAGGAAGTTTCAACACACTAAATATTCCCCTAACATTTAGAAATTCTACCTCCTAGGTAATAATAGTTTCCGTTATTCTGATATTCCCTATAGATGAGTACCGATACATAATTTATTTTATAGAGCAATTACAACCAACATATTCTTTCAATTCTCATAGTCAAATATACACTTTGTGAAGTAGAAAGAAATAAAATACAATAATTAAGGTGAAAATTTCAATTTATTAGTCAAATTTTTAGGAATTTTATTTTTAAAGGTGGTTTATCCCCAACGCGTCCTAGTACGAATTACAATACATAGTCGGTAATACATACTAAGCTGTGACCATCAACGTAGAGCTATTTACCAATTCAATTCTTTCTTTGAATTGAATATGAAATTGGAATTCTATTTCAATTATTTCTATTTTATATTGAATCAGTGAACATACATCTTCAATATTGATACTATTCAAGATAATTTAAAGGAAAACACTGCAATTCAAGAATTCCAAGAACCCCTTGTTTTATTTTGTATTTAGGGCTTTATTTAGGCAAATACCCCCTGGTTTGCGCATGAGGTAAGGTCGCCTATTCTGTCATCTAAAATGCCAGGCCTTGGATCCTTTCTTAGAATCATCTTTTCTGGAATGTGAACCTATCAACCGGTTCTCTTAAAAATTTTGAACTTTATAAACCATAGAACCCCAGACCAGGGATCGGATACCGGTATTTTTTTCGGAACGGTTCCGTACGTTGACCCGAGAACTTTACTTTAGCGTTTCTGGTTCCATTAACCGGTATTCTTTTTCGTTCAGTGAACGAACGTTTATGAGTGAGAACTGTTCCGAAGAACAGAATTAAATGATACGTTCTTTAAAGAACAGTTCGCGGGAACGGAATTAAATGATACGTTCTTTAAAGAACAGTTCGCAGGAACGAAATTATTTCGGTTTTTCTATTTCCAAGAATTTGAACGAACAGTGCAAGCGGTGTCGGCCACGGCCATCACTTTAGTAACTTTAGTTTGATTTGAGACTAGCGGTGAGTAAACGTGGCGTCGAACGAAACAAATACGTCGAAAACATTCTGCACCACAACCACAATGAAGTAAGTTTTTTTCTTTTAACTTAGTGCTTTCAATTTTACCGATTTTAAAATTTAAGTAATGTCACGACGCTTAAGTATTTATTTACAGGCAATCGTACAGTCCAAGGTCAAATAAGGACGGGACGCCGCTATTAGCAAGAGCGAGCGTCCTTATTTGACCTTGGTACGGTCATCTCAGGTGTGTGTGTGTGTGTGTGTGTGTGTGTGTGTGTGTGTGTGTGTGTGTGTGTGTGTGTGTGTGTGTGTGTGTGTGTGTGTGTGTGTGTGTGTGTGTGTGTGTGTGTGTGTGTGTGCGCGTGTGCGTGTGCGTGTGCGTGTGCGTGTGCGTGTGCGTGTGTACAATATACACTACTTTCCCATTAATTGTGTCGTTGGTACTGTAGATAGTCAATTACCATAGAAATTACATCAGCTACTATCAACAATGGACCTTTAGGGTCAGTTGCACCAAACCGTCTGTCACCGTTAAAGCATTCGTTAAATTTTATTGTATGGACAGTTCCATAGGCGTCTGCTGCGTGACGATGATGTGTGTGTCAAATGTGGTTGATGCAACGGGCCCTTAGTCTAAAAACGTCACAATGAAAGATGTGAAATGTGCAATTAGTCACAAAAATAAATTGTTTTTAGTATTCAACACTCCCGTGTCCCAGAACTCGAAGAATCCCAATTCATCCAATGTTCTTATACTGCTGCGAGTGAAAGGGGCACTAATGATGATATTTATGACTTGATCGATGCACAGAATGAGCCACTGAGTAAGTACTTACCTATACTAAACCTTCATAAACCTAAATACTGAAACTCTGCCCGGTGGTTCGGTGTTAGGGCTTGCAATTATCCGTCCAATTCGAAATCCGGATGATTCGACTCGATATTTGAAAATCCGGATATTCGGATAAAATGGATATTTCGAATATTTTTTATTTTATTTAATAAATATCATAATTAGTAACATAATTATGTACTACGATACGAAAAACACGTCGTAGGAAATTGTTATTTTATAATCAGGCTTGAGCTGTTGTTCGTAACCTTAATGTTAGGTTAGGTTACTTAGTTATTTCATTCTTGCCTTTTTTAGGGTTCCGTAGTCAACTAGGAACCCTTATAGCTTCGCCATGTCTGTCTGTCCGTCCGTCCGTCCGTCCGTCCGTCCGCGGATAATCTCAGTAACCTTAAGCACTAGAAAGCTGAAATTTGGTAGCAATATGTATATCAATCACGCCAACAAAGTGCAAAAATAAAAAATGGAAAAAAATGTTTTATTAGGGTACCACCCCTACATGTAAAGTGGGGGCAGATTTTTTTTTTCATTCCAACCCCAACGTGTGATACATCGTTGGATAGGTATTTAAAAATGAATAAGGGTTCACTTAGATCGTTTTTTGATAATATTAATATTTTCGGAAATAATCGCTCTTAAAGGAAAAAAAGTGCGTCCCCCCCCTCTAACTTTTGAACCATATATTTAAAAAATATGAAAAAATCACAAAAGTAGAACTTTATAAAGACTTTCTAGGAAAATTGTTTTGAACTTGATAGGTTCAGTAGTTTTTGAGAAAAATACGGAAAACTACGGAACCCTACACTGAGCGTGGCCCGACACGCTCTTGGCCGGTTTTTATGAAATGACTTCAGTTGCCCATAAGATATATGATTTTATTTTTATGTAATTTTGACTAATATTTGATATTAATGAATTTTAATGCTAGAGACATAATCTGATTGCCATATGAGGCAAAACGTCATGTTGTGATCGTTTAGATCGAATATTACCTAAAAAAGGTATTACCTACCTACTCCTTGTTTAAATATCAGATTGCATTTACGAGGTTTTCATTGCCGATTTATTCAAATGCAAAAAGAACTATGACATATTACAAACACCATTTAGCTTTGTTAAATAACAAGGCTGAATGATCTTTCTCTCTAATAATTTTCACCTCTTATCTTTGATGACTTCGTGACTCCATTCCAGTTACACTTGGGACTCTCGGGTAGACGTTCTTAGCCAGAGGGCCTTACGTTACGTATACAGCGAAAAAGTTTTGGTGTTGCAACACTTGCAACCTATTTTGAAAGGATAAAATAATCGATGGAATCAGGCGTTACTTTGCGGAAATCCATGTTAATCTATCGCGGATTAGCAAAGGAAAGTTCTAGTTTACGATTAAAGGATAAAATGTAAAAGCGTATCTGCTTAACTACTTCATCTTGTTCTGCAGTTCAATACTAAACAGGTCTTCCGCCGCGGGATACATAGAAGACTTCTTTTTGTCAGAAAATTTGAACAGTTTTAGTTCTGTTTGCAATTTATTTATTTATTTATAATGTATTCGGATGCTAACAATAATGAAAGTGCAGCGTTTGATACGGTACTCAGTGTCACTTGATTGATTGAGTTAAATTGATATACATTTACATGAGATTATCCACAAATATTCATGAAAAAAACCCTGCCTGCTAAGCCGCGGTCCCGGCGGATTCGAATCCCGGTAAGGGCATTTATTTGTGTGATGAGCATAGATATTTGTTCCTGAGTCTTGGATGTTTTCTGTGTATATAAGTATGTATTTATCTATATAAGTATGTATTCGTATCGCACCCATAGTACAAGCTTTGCTTAGTTTGGGGCTAGGTTGATCTATGTAAGATGTCCCCCAATATTTTTGTTTATTATTTATTTACTTATAGTCATACTTGTTATGGACAATTTTTGGCCAAAAGCTGCACTTTTGGATGGAAGCAAGCCGCTTTGCATGGTGATAGTAGACATTATAGTAAACGATTTTTTCCGAGGATATCGAAATTTCATCTCTTAGGAAGCCGAGCGTAGCGAGGTGTTTTATGAAAATGAAAAAAATTCTATCTTTTTATTGTATCGTCCGATTTTGACAAAACGTATCTCAAATGAAAGGTATTAATTTGTGTAATTTAAAAAAAATACAAAGAAAAAAATTTAAAAGAAAAGTAAGAAAAAAATAAAAAAAGTAAATTTCCGTCTCGCACTGAATAACTTCAAAGAATGACAGACAAAATGTACAATGTCGATATACAAGTTTTTTTTAATCGAAGACAGATAAATTTTTAGTTGAAAACTGAAGACTGCATCGAAATCAGATCAGCATTTTTTAAGATACAAGTTGCCAAAGTTGGGAAAGATCGCTTTATATGGCCACTTTGAAATTCCTTTGCCAGAAAGTCAGAAATAACATGTTTTTCTGACACAGAAAAATACATAGTAACAGTACACATCAAACTAAAATTAAAAATTCCGAGGATATTATAATTTCATCCCTTAGAACGACGAGCGTAGCGAGGTCAGTTACGAAAACCGAAAAAAAAATCTTAATTTTTTGTACGTCGTCCGATTTTGACAAAACATGTTTCATTTGAAAGGTATTACTTTATGTAACTTAAAAAAAATATTGAAAAAAATTGGAAAAAAATGTAAGATTTAAAAAAAAAAAACCTTAATTTTCGTATCACACTGAATAACCGCAAAAAACGGTAGACACGGTGTATAATTTCGATATATGATTTTTTTAAATTAAAGACAAATAAATGCATGATTATAAACTAAAAACCGAATCGAAATCGAATCAGTAGTTTTTAAGATGCAAGTTGTCAAAGTTGGCTTAGTTTGTAAGGTCCGACCGAGATCGATATTTTTGTCTCGGCCGAGAACGAGACCGAGACCGAGATTCCATTTGATTCTCGGCCGAGACCGAGACCGAGACCGAGAATTTGTAAAACAGTGAAAAAACATGCCATTTTTACAAAAAAATGTTTTCATTATCGAAATTCGACTATTAAATCAGGAAACCAAGAGCATGTCGGGCCCCGCTTAGTGTTTGGTTCCGTAACTACCCAAACCTACCGCACCCCTTACCTATCTACCGTAGCAAATATTCACATATTCACGTAGGTGTGTATTTACTAAATTATTATTTAATGTTAAATTTAGGGTAAGCATTATTTAGAATTATATCAACTTAAGAACGGTACATAGCTTTGTAAAAAATGAGCGCTGTCTCGCCAACAAACCGCATGAGCAGTTTGGCGAGAAACTTTAAAAATGTAAAATGTATGTTACCTTTAAATAAATAAATTAAAAAAAAAATAGATTACCTACATCAGTGACAAACAAGCATACGGCTCGCCTGATGGTAAACAGTCGCCATAGCCTTAGAGAGGCATGCAATTTCAGAGGTTTTACACGCGCGTTTAATACCCTGAATTTTTGTGACTTTTTGCAAGAACTCATAAAACAGGTTGACGAAACGTGTTTTCTAGGGGTAGTTTTCCAGGTTTTCCTTGAAAGTCTTTATTTACTAAACTTAACTTTGATTTTGACGTATTTTTAGGCACATGATTCAAAGTTAAGGGAAACAAACTAGTTTTTTTTTTCATAACGATTATTTCCAAATTGTTAAGTATATCAATAAGTCTTATAAGAAGTGAGTAAGGCAGCATCAATTAAAATTTTGAAAAAACCCCCGACCGCGACATAGTAGACCGATTTTCATGTAACATGGCTAAGAACACTCCCGACTAACTCAGCTTTCAGACAAAAAAAAACTAAATCTAAATCGGTTCATCCGTTCGGGAGCTACGATGCCACAGACAGACACACACAGAGAGAGATAGACAGACAAACAGATAAACAGACAGACAGACAGACACGTCAAATTTATAACACCCCTTCGTTTTTGCGCCGGGGGTTAAAAACATGATTATGGAAAACCCATGCTTATTAAAAAAACTCAAAACGGCATCCACAAAGCTCAGAATTTCGTCCGACATTCGTCCATAATTCGCCATTTCTATCATATTCTATAGGTATTGTTCTTCCTTGCTGATTTGATTTTTCGCGTCGTCGTCGTCTAGTCGTCTTCCACATACATCAAGTTGTCGTAAATATTTTACACTCTTTTATGAATTATACCTAGGTATTTGTTTGTTTTTGGCTTACAATATCGATAAAAACCCTACCAAAATCACTAAAATCGGGATACCAAACGGGCGATGTAACCAACGGAAAGCTAAAAATCGGACGCGCAATAAATTCAAAATCACAGTCTCGGTTTTGCCGAGAATCTCGGCCCATTTTGGCCGAGAACCGAGACCGAGATCTCGGCCCGATTTTCGGCCGAGAATGCCGAGACCGAGACCGAGACCGAGATCTCGGTCGGACCTTATTAGTTTGTTTATATGGTCGCTTATAATAGTTATAATATAAATTCCTTAGCCAGAAAGTCAGAAACATTATATTTTTCTTACAGTTAAAAGTATGCATAGGTAATAGACATCATTATAAACATTTTTTTACAAGGATATAAAAATTTCATTCCTTAGAAACCCTTACAAAGACGATCCAATAAAAAAAACTGCCTTTTTTTTGTTTTTCGTAACAGACATCGCTACGCTCGGCTTTCCAAGGGATGAATTTTTTATATCCTCGTAAAAAATTGTTTATTATGATGTCTATTACCTATGCATACTTTTAACTGTGAGAAAAATATAATGTTTCTGACTTTCTGGCTAAGGAATTTATAAGCGACCATATAAACAAACTAAGCCAACTTTGACAAATTGCATCTTAAAAACTACTGATTCGATTTCGATTCGGTTTTTAGTTTATAATCATACATTTATTTGTCTTTAATTTAAAAAAATCATATATCGAAATTATACACCGTGTCTACCGTTTTTTGCGGTTATTCAGTGTGATACGAAAATTAAGGTTTTTTTTTTTAAATCTTACATTTTTTTCCAATTTTTTTCAATATTTTTTTTAAGTTACATAAAGTAATACCTTTCAAATGAAACATGTTTTGTCAAAATCGGACGACGTACAAAAAAATGAGATTTTTTTTCGGTTTTCGTAACCGACCTCGCTACGCTCGTCGTTCTAAGGGATGAAATTATAATATCCTCGGAATTTTTAATTTTAGTTTGATGTGTACTGTTACTATGTATTTTTCTGTGTCCGAAAAACATATTATTTCTGACTTTCTGGCAAAGGAATTTCAAAGTGGCCATATAAAGCGATCTTTCCCAACTTTGGCAACTTGTATCTTAAAAAATGCTGATCTGATTTCGATGCGGTCTTCAGTTTTCAACTAAAAATTTATCTGTCTTCGATTAAAAAAAAAACTTGTATATCGACATTGTACATTTTGTCTGTCATTCTTTGAAGTTATTCAGTGCGAGACGGAAATTTACTTTTTTTATTTTTTTCTTACTTTTATTTTAAATTTTTTTTCTTTGTATTTTTTTTTAATTACACAAATTAATACCTTTCATTTGAGATACGTTTTGTCAAAATCGGACGATACAATAAAAAGATAGAATTTTTTTCATTTTCATAAAACACCTCGCTACGCTCGGCTTCCTAAGAGATGAAATTTCGATATCCTCGGAAAAAATCGTTTACTATGATGTCTACTATCACCATGCAAAGCGACTTGCTTCCATCCAAAAGTGCAGCTTTCTTTTCATAACTAGTATGACTATTATTAAATAAGGTAGTAGTGCCACTCAAGGAGTAATTTTTGATATAAATCGCTTTAATATCGTAAATGTGTTAATTTTACTTTAAAATTTGTTTTCCAAATGAGCTTCTTAAAAATTGCAATGGTATTTCTGTCATTCACAATATTCGAATTATTCGTTTTATCCGGATTTTAACGTGCAAATTATCCGAATTTCAAAATCAGCGGATATATCCGGATTACAATACAAGCCCTATTCGGTGTTACTCCTAAAGTAGGTACTTACAGGCGACCGTACCGACATATGTCAATTAGGGACGCAGTTATTTGTAAAAAAATGAGAAAGCCTTATACGGTCAACCGGGGTGGCTTTAAAACGCAGGGGTGACTTTGAAAATTTAGTTTTAAAGTCATACTGTAAGTAAATTCGCGATTTTCTATGGTAGATTTACAAGAATATTTATTGATCTATTATCTATCTACTAATTACATGAACAGTTTCAGTAAATAATGAATGATGTTAATTTTAAAGCCGTTCAAATACCATCAAAGTAACCCCAAATTTTCCTAAAGCCACCCCGGTTGACGTAGCTCTCCCGCTCTTACAATCCCGTACTTGTTGGACCTTGGTCGGTTTGGTCGTCTGTAGACAGTGTAGACACTAATACACTCGCCAACTACAGTTGTGTATTCCATGTAGATACACCAAGGGCCCAATTCTCAAAAGCTTGTAACTTATTGTAATAATTTTCTAGAAATGTAAGTACATTATGCAAAATAAATAAGATATTTTTATTGCAGATAAAAGCTTTGACATAGATGATGAAGATCTAGCCTTCAAAAAAATATATATAGAGAAAAAACTACCCCATATCCAAGCGATTCTGATGACCTTGAGTTGGATGTAAGTGCTTATAGTGTGAGAAAGCTGTATAAAATATAATCTGCACTAATTTGTATAAATATGTGTGTTACTTAATCTGTGTGAATTTGTAATAGTGATATGTTTTTAAATGTTTTTAAGGACCAAGATGCAGTCCTTGAGAGAGCACAACCCATGCAATCCATTTATAGTGAACCGGAACCGGACGCGATGTGCCCTTGTTCATGCAAGCGTAATATAGTTGCAGTCGTTATAAGAAAAAAGTTAGAACAAGTTCCCGAAGAGAATTTACGGGCTTGTTTAGAAGATCTCGAAAATAAAATAGAAAAATATTATTAAATGTGTATCAAGATTATGTGTACTCTATCATAGTCTAGAGCCAATTTGGCCACAAGTCGTCTCCTTCACGATTTTCGTCGACATCTCTTCTAAATACCTAAAACAGGTATGAATATGTTCCTCGTTCTCTCCAGATTACGAATTGACCTGTTTTAGTTTAAGGAGGGGGGGACGGGTCGAGAAAAAGGGGGGGAAAGATGGCGACCGACCAACATAGATATTTATTCACATCTCGAGTCCTATGGCACCAATCTGTTCGTGCGAGGTGTCATTTGAAAGCTTATTAAACCTACTTTAATTGTTTTCAAATAACTATGCTCATAAAAGTAACCGTTTAGGAAATATTTGAAAATATGTGTTTTTTTATCGCGCATGAATTGCACAAGTACTAGTAAAAAATGCGTCTAACTCAATAAACAATAACTTTACCGCAATTGATGTTATTATAAAATTTTTGCATCTATTCATGCTCTTTCTAAAAATATAAGTTTCATTGGTATATGATAATATATAACCATGTAATTAAGAATTTTGTTTGGCAGGGGTTGTCCTCCAGGTCGCATAAACGGGCGCTGACCGTAGTAAAGTATTCAATATTTTTGAGGTCTTATTTTACGGATCCATATGTGAGAGGTATCGTTTGAAAGATAATTAAACCTACTATAATTGTTTACACATAACTATAGTATTAAAGGTAGCTGTTTACATAAAATTTGAAAATATGTGTTTTTTATCGAGCATGAATCGCACAAGTACTGGTAAAAAATGCTTCTAAGTCAATAAACAATAAAGTTACCGCAATTGATGTTATTATAAAATTTACGCGACTATTCATGAGCTTTCTAAAAATATAATTTTTATTGGTAAGTGATAATATAACCATTAAATTACGAATTTTGTTTCGTAGTGGTCATTCCGCCGGTCGCATAAAAATGAGCGCTGACCGTAGTAAAGTAGTCAATATTTTTAAGTTCTTATTTTACGGATCCATATGTAAGAGGTATCATTTGAAAGCAAATTAAAGCTACTATAATTACTTTTGAATAACTATAGTTATAAAGGTAGCTGTTTACAAAATATTTGAAAACATGAGTTTTTTTTTCGAACACGAGTTGCATATATACAGATAAAAAATGCTTCTAACTTAATAAACCATAACTTTACCGCAATTAATGTTATAATAAAATTTACGCAAAATTTCATGCGCTTTCTAAAAATATAAGTTTTATTGGTGTATGATAATATATGACCAAGTAATTACGAATTTGGTTTAGCAGGGGTGACTGCGCCCTGTCACGATATTGGGTGCTGACTGACCGTCGCCAAATTTTCTACGTTACTCAGATCCTATTTTACTGATAAATTTGTGAGAGGTATCATTTGAAAGCATATTATGCGTACTATCTTTATTTCTAATATCTCAAGTCGAAACTGTAGAAGTTTACAAAATATTTGATTAGTAATATGTGTATTTTACTGTGCATGAATAGCATTGGCATTGATAAGACACGCTTCTAGCTCAATAAATTATAGTTTTACGCAATTGAAATAATAACAAAATAAACGGAAAATGTATGACTTACACAAAAAATAAGTTTGGTTTGTATTGCATAAACAATTAATTTGAATTTGTTCAGCTCACCTACTGCGCACCATCATATAAATGGATGTTCACCGTCGTTGCCTTTTTTCATGATTTTTCAGATTTTATTTCACTAATCGTATATTCATAATAAATATAATCTATCACGTATCGAATTTACTTATATACTTAATTGATCAGTAAAATAAAATCTGTAAAATGATGAAAAAATTAAGGCAACGGCGGTGGACATTCGTTTATATGACGATTGACCGTGCGCAGTGGGTAGAGATGGGTAACTACCCAGGTAAATACCCGACGGTGGGTATTTACCGGGTAAATACCCGATATTTACCTACCCGCGGGTAAATACGCGGGTATTTTCATTTTTCTTCCAAATTTGACGTTTTTAAATGGTGCTTGGGCTAAAATAGATTAATTTAAGTCAGTCTTTGTAATTGTACACATAATGTTTGTTCAAATTGGGAACGAATAGGTTGCTATGAGATTAAATGTGATTTTAGTGTATCACTCCAACTATAAAAATCGTGTAATATCATTCTCTGACATACGGAAATAATTTCAAATGCTTATAGTATCAATTATAAGTTTGATAAATTAAAACTGTAAATAAAAATATGTGATTAAAAATATTAAAAAAAAATCTTTTTCAAACTCATAACTCATACATAGTATGTTTTATGACAAAAATGCATATAAACTTTTTTGTAGGAAATTGTGTCTACTTTAGTTCGTACATACAATACTTTTCGATATGAATGATAGTTTCCATGAAATATGAAAAAAATACATTTTAACCCCCCTAACCCCACCATAACCCCCACCAACCAGTACTAGGAAATTTATCTTTATCGTATAAATACGACTAATTAATAAAATCTAAAAAAACACACATAAAACATATTTTTTTAAATATTTTTAAAAATATACATTAAAACTTCTGTAAACTTAATTGTCTATTTGACTGAACAGTTTTTTTTAAATTGTGTATAAAAATTACAACCACTAACTTAGTATTTATCTCCATTTTAACACAAATCAGCATGTCCAACATGAAATGAATCTACCCGTCAATTTGGGTAGATACGGGTAAATACCGGGTAGATAGGTATTTACCGGGTAAATACCTGGGTGGGTAGATTGGGTATTTACCCACGACCCATCTCTAGCAGTGGGTATGGTGGACAAATTAACATTAATTGTTTAAGCAAAACTAACAAAACTCATTTTTTGTAAAGGCCATACATTTTGCGGTTCATTTCGTTATTATATCAATTGCGGAAAAATATAATTTATTGAGCTAGAAGCATGTTTCACTCGTATCAGTGCGAATGCTATTCATACACATATTGTCAAATATTTTGTAAACTTCAACAATTACGATTAAAATTATTAAAAAGTAACGATAGTACGCATAATATGCTTTCAAATGATACTTCTCACAAATTGATCGCTAAAATAGGATCTGAGAAATACATAAAATTAGGCGACGGTTAGCACCTATTTACGTCACGGGGGTGCAGTGACACCTGCTAAACCAAATTCGTAATTACTTGGTTGTATAATATCATACATCAATAAAACTTATATTTTTAGAAAGCATATGAAATGTCCTGTAAATCTTATCATAACATTATTTGCGGTAAAGTTATTGTTTATTGGTCATGCACCAAGATACAATCTTAAAGGTATGAAAACGGCAACGAAAATGGTCATCCATGTATATGACGGTGCGCAGTGAGTATGATGGATAAATTAACATTAATTTTTTATGCAATACTGACAAAACTTATTATTTGAAAAGGTCATACATTTCGCCGTTTATTTTGTTATTATATCAATTGCGGAAAAAATATAATTCATTGAGCTAGAAGCATGTTTTACTCACATCGGTTCCAATGCATATTTTCAAATATTTTGTTAGCTACTACAGTTACAACTAAAATTATTGAGAACTAATGATAGTACGCATAATATGCTTTCAAAAGATTCCTGTTAAATAAAATAGGACCTGAAAAATATAGAAAATTTGGCGACGGTCAGCATCCATACGTGGCCGGGCGCTGTGGCCCCTACTTAACCATATTTGTAATTACTTGGTTATATAATATCATACACCAATAAAACTTATGTTATTAGAAAGCGCACAAAATTCCGCGTAAATCTTATATTAACATCAATTCCGGAAAAGTTGTTGTTTATTAATTAAGAAGCATTTTTTACTAGTAGGTACTTGTGCGACTCATGGTCTATAAAACACATATTTTCAAATATTTTCTAAACAGCTACCTTTATGATTATAGTTATTTATAAAAAAATATAGTAGGTTTAATTAGCTTTGAAACCATACCTCTCGCATATGGATCCGTAAAATAGGACCTCAAAAATATTGAATACTTTACTACGGTCAGCACCCATTTCTGCGACCGGGCAGAGTGACTCCTGCTAAACCAAATTCGTAATTACATGGTTATATATTATCATATACCAATAAAACTTTATATTTTTAGAAAGAACATGAATAGACGCAAAAATTTTATAAAAACATCAATTGCGGTAAAGTTATTGTTTATTGAGTTAGACGCATTTTTTCTAGTACTTGTGCAAATCATGCGCGATAAAAAAACACATATTTTCAAATATTTCGTAAACGGTTACTTCTATGAGTATAGTTATTTAAAAACAATTAAAGTAGGTTTAATAAGCTTTCAAACGACACCTTGCACGAACAGATTGGTGCCATAGGACTCGAGATGTGAATAAATATCTATGATGGTCGGCCGCCATCTTTCTCCCCCCTTTTTCTCAACCCGTCCCCCCCTCCTTAAACTAAAACAGGTCAATTCGTAATCTGGAGATAACGAGGAACACATCCATACCTGTTTTAGGTATTTAGAAGAGATGTCGACGACTTTTTGTAAAAGAGGTCGTTTGGTCCCTGACTATCATAATTATAGCTTCAGTGTAAAAGTCAATCATATTTTGGTACATTCGTTAGTGAAATATCGTTATAAAATAAGGGTTATTCCACTAGTCAGAGTTACCACTAAGTTGTTACCAGTGGTAACTACAATGTTATTTTCCCATAGGCAATTACTGGAAAGATTATATCATAAGATTCATAAGTTTTGTTTTATTTTATACACATGTAAAGCATGACCAGAAATATATGACTACGCGCCATGTAGCGGAATTTCATTAAAACTATTTTCTTCATAGTCATCATACTATACTGAACTGTCACTCCATACATCAGAATAACAGCGCACTCCTGCCTGACAATAGTTATTTATATTTCTGGTCAGGCTTTAGTTTCTTAACCATACTTACCATATCCAACGCGATCAATGTTATTTTCACCAAATCTAATGGCAACAGCTGAGACTGTTTCCTCACCTTTAATTGATTGGCCTCAATGGCCACTGCGTAAGAGTCGTTAGAGGTGCACATTGACTTGCCTAATATCAAGGACGATAGATACCGGGACTGACAAAGCCCATACAAAAGTTTACCTCTGAAATGTCCCATACATTTCCGAGCGATTATTTCCGAAAAAATTAACAATATCAAAAAATGTTAGTAGTAAACCCCTATTCATTTTTTAATACCTATCCAACAATAGGTATAATATCACACGTCAGGGTTGAAATGAAAAAAAAATCTCTCCCCACTTTACGTGTAGGGGGGCGGGCACCCTAATAATGTTCTCATGCAATGATTAGTTGGTTTCGATTTAGCTTAATATATTTTTTGTTCTTATTTATGGTGTCTGTATTTAGCTCTGCCGTGAAAAATATTTAAAGAAATAAGGAGGCCGTTTCATCATCGCCACCAGTACAAAACAAGGTCCCACGTAAGAAGAAAATAAACATCGACGACTTCGATACAGGCACAAGCTTCATGAATTTTAGGCTGTGTGGAAGTAGCAATGTCTATGTCTTCAAACCTAGCTTATTAAATTGTCATTCTCTAAAACCATGCTTTAATTTTCTACAAATATTAACGCGAAACGAAACCCAGTACTCGCTGTCCCGATTATACATGACGTCGGCACATTATTGCCATATGAAAACGATTTGTAGCGACACTCTTCCAGGGTCAAATAAAAACTTGTCAGGCTTTAGTTACTAAAAAAATCCGGATTTAATCCGGAGTTCGGATTTTGCCCTAAAAATAATCCGAAAATCCGGATTTTATATTATTGCAATCCCTAGGTATAACCCAATCCTTTCAGAAAATATTTACTTTATCACAAAATTATTTTAAACTTTCTTTTTGACATCGAAAAGGCTTTAGTTTTTTACATACCGAATAACTTTATTTCGGTATCATGATTCCTTTTAAGATAATTACATTATGTATAAGGTAAGGAATAATATTTAGAATACCTAAAATATGACAAATTTGCATTCTATTCAAATCAGTACGAGTATACTTCACGGAGTCCAAAACTATACGCAAATCAGAAGTCCAAAACTAGAAAAATATAGATAGAGACTATAGAGAGCGATTGCGGGCGCCGGTCGGCTCGAGCGCGAGTACTTGCGCCGCCGGCGTACGCGTCTGTGTGCGTGCGCCACGCGCTCACACAACTTTACTATACAGGGCCTCTCTGTGGGTTCCGCCCCCGTCAACGCGACGGCGATAAAGACCTAAAAATCTGAATTCGTGCTTGCCTCCTGTATCGTCTTAATCCTTTAATGATTCCGTTAACGTGAAACTTTAAGTAGACAGGTTTTATGAAGACAATTGGCCGGTGAGCCCTACAATTTTAAAATTTGCCGCCCTTTATACATGGTGTATATTCTATGCTGTTTCTTCCTATCCTAATAGTTTCAATATCAAGCATACACTATCACTGCACGTTCGCTGTTTATACGCCGAAAGTTGCAACTCAAGTAAATGAAGTAAACAAAACAAACAACCTACCTTCACCTTCATTGCCGGCCGCGGCCGGCCGGCTAACCGAAACAGAAATATACATGAACTTCGTGTGAAAAAGAGACAGCGAAAGGCGGCTCGTGCGTCGGCGAAAACGTTCGGCTCTGGCGCTCGCTACAGTCGCTATACCTACTCCCGCGCGGCTCGGAACGAAATAATATTGGTTTTAGGAACGCTAAAATTCTGTTCGTTCATTTAAACGTTACTGTAAGGAACTGTTCTTTGAGGGAACGAAATAAGAACCGAAACCGAAATTATTTTGTTCCCACTGAACAAAATTTATAATGAACCGTTCGTTTAGGGAACGATATAAGAACCGTAACCGAAATTATTTTGTTCCCATTGAACAAAATTTATAGGTAACGGTTTAAGAACGATATCAAATGGTATTTGGGAACGGGTTCCGATCCCTGCCCCAGACTCTCCTCCAACATATCGACAAATGAAAATTACAATCACTATATTTAAACAAGAAAATTCCATTTAATGGCCATCATTGTATGCGGTAAGCTCGTACGCATTGCTATACAAGACTTGCCTCAACTGTCACGTTACGCTTAGCTGATATACTCAAGCCTGGACCTCCTGCCCAAACAAGCATCATAACTCCAATGCCAAGTAGCAAGAGAAAAGACCTGAGTCTCTTTAATTTATCAAAAACAAATCCGAAATAAAAATACTTAATTCAAACTGGCATTCCCGACAGAACCTAGTCCCTAAGCTTCTCAAAACCCAGCTATCCCATATACTTCAGCAATTAAACCTCCAAAGATATAGTCCCCATTAGCAGCTCATTCTAAAGATATAATAAAATAATAAAAATATAATATCACAATATTATCAAATATCCAGAAATAAAATAATCTTTTATTTCTAATTAATAAATAAAAGATAAATTGCTTCAGTATTTTCTGAAGTTGGTTGGAACCTTAGTTCACTTAAAAGCAAAAGCTTGTACAGATTAACCATATAATTAACACATAAAATATCATTTAGTTTGCTTCAGGACTCCTTGGAATTAATGTAAGACCCTTGGATCTCAAACACAAAAGCATGCAGTTAAGCATTGTTTTTCTGAAGTTGTTTAGAACCTTAGTCCATTTAAAGCAAAAGCTTGTATAAATAACCATATAATTAACATTGTAATAAGTTCTCATATAAAATAATTTAGTTTGCTTCAGCATTCCTTGGAATTAATGTAAGACCCTTGGATCTCAAACACAGAAAATATGCAATAAGCATTGTAATAAAATTATAATATAATATGCTCTAGAATATCAGAGAATTATTTAAAATCCATAAATTATTCTAAGTGTATAATAAAACCCCTAATAACTCAGTTATGTTTCAAAGTATCACAAAATAGTCATATAACAAATCACAATAGAACATCATAATGAAATCACAAAGAAAAACAGTGATAAATATTAAAGAACTCACATGACTCCTTCTTATCTTTGGAGAGATCTCCCCGTGGCTGCCTCGACCCGCGACTCGTTCCTCAATGATCCCCCTGCGCCCCGTGTACTGGCTTATATAGCCCGCTCGGGTGCCAGCCCCGCCCGAACCTGCCACGTTAGCGTCCCCCCGGCGCCCCGATGGCCCTGCTCGCTTGTATTACCATATATGGGCATCCGTCGCGCACCCTCCAGCGCCGACGCGCTCATCTCGATCGTGATTGGCTGCGCACCATCGCCTGACGCCAAGTCGAGTTTCGACCTGTTTCCTCATTGAGGTATATGTACTACGTACTAGAGGCGACGTTGCCAAGCAAAAACACTGCACATGCTGACAAATGCGCGGGGTGCGGGGAGCGGTTATTTACGCGTAGAGTAGGTCTACCACCAGATGTGACACATTATTATATTCTGCCTAACGGGAATTTTACATTACAGTTAAATACGGATATTCTAGTCAAACTTATTTATTTATTTACAACTTGAACAATACAAATTAATACAAAATAAATGTGCTGTATGTATCTTCTTCTTTAAAATACACAATGAACATATATATGTGTGGTCAGTTGGTAACCAAGTTGCCTCAGCACGATTTTTTTGGACAAATCGTATAAATTGTTCCATTTTTTCATGACCAGGCCGAAGAAAACTGCAAAAAGTGAGCGTGCTAAAAATACAATTTTACTCAATAACTATTAACTATATTATATTAAAAAAATATTTTTTTTTAAATATTTTAGTAACATAATTAATGAAATAGTAAGTAGTTACTTATTAATTTTCCAAATAGAAATATTTATATTTCGCAACTCTATTAGAGATGAAACACATTACATATGTAGTAGGAACAGTGTAAATGGCACATCTGCGCGGTTAACTTTTTATAGTCTATGATTGCGTCACCAAAATGGCGACAGTGTCGCGCCCGCTCGCGAGTTTGTAGAATATTCAATCTTAAAATATTATAGACGAGTTTTTTGTTTAATTTACCGATGAAATGTCACACCTTGGCTTTTATTTGATTTCCTCGAGTGATTAGTACAATTTTTAAACACAAGAAGGCATTATTCACGTGGAAAGTAAATGCATCACGGCACGTCACTGCACCGCAAGGACCCGGTAAGGACTGACAACGTTGCGGTCCAGTGGACCGCAGTGCGTTGTGTAAAAATTCTCTTAGCAACGTCGCCTCTAGTACGTAGTACATATACCTCAATGTGTTTCCTAGAACTTTTGCTACCGATGTTTTGAATGATGTTTCTATTTGGAATGAAAATAATATTATATTTATGCATGCATAGGTTTGTACGAAACGAGATGATCGGATCGTCACAAAGTCAGATGGTAGTCATGAGTTCTCATCAACCAGGTCTTGAAACCATTTCGTGTTTGGGCTCGTTTGATTCGCCTCAACAAGATCTTTGACAAGAGGTGATGGTACCCAGGATCTGATGATGAAGCCGGAAGGTAGTCATGAGTTCTCATCAACCAGGTCTTGAAACCATTTCGTGTTTGGGCTCGTTTGATTTGCCTCAACAAGATCTTTGACAAGAGGTGATGGTACCCAGGATCTGATGATGAAGCCGGAAGGTAGTCATGAGTTCTCATCAACCAGGTCTTGAAACCATTTCGTGTTTGGGCTCGTTTGGTTCGTCTCAACAAGATCTTTGACAAGAGATGGTACCCAGGATCTGATGATGAAGCTGGAAGGTAGTCAAGAGAATTCATCAACCAGGTCTTGAAACCACTCCGTGTTTGGGTTCGTTTGGTTCGTCTCAACAAGATCTTTGACAAGAGATGGTACCCAGGATCTGATGATGAAGCTGGAAGGTAGTCAAGAGAATTCATCAACCAGGTCTTGAAACCACTCCGTGTTTGGGCTCGTTTGGTTCGTCTCAACAAGATCTTTGACAAGAGATGGTACCCAGGATCTGATGGTGAAGCCGGAAGGTAGTCAAGAGTATTCAACAACCAGGTCTTGAAACTCTTCTGTGTTTGGGCTCGTTTGATTCGTCTCAACAAGATCTTTTACAAGAGATGGTACCCAGGATCTGATGATGAAGCTGGAAGGTAGTCAAGAGTATTCCACGACCAGGTCTTGAAACCACTTCGTGTTTAGGTTCGTTTGATTCGTCTCAACAAGATCTTTGCCAAGAGATGGTAATCACTCTTTTATACTCTGGCGCATCCACTGTCTCAGTGTGTCAACAGTCAACTAAAGCAGGTAGGCGTAGCGTAGAGTTGTATTTCCTTACAAAAAACCAATACATAGATGTGGACCTTCCTGTGCTCCATGCAATTAAAACAACATAATATTTCGTGTCGGGTCACGCTCAGTGCCTACACTGAGCGTGGCCCGACACGCTCTCGGCCGGGTTTTAAAGCCGCGTTGGTAAATAGCCGCTCGGCTCTTCCGTAGTTTTCCATATTTTTCAAAAACTACAGAACCTATCAAGTTCAAAACAGTTTTCCTAGAAAGTTTATAAAGTTCTACTTTTGTGATTTTTAAATATTTTTTAAATATATGGTTAAAAAGTTAGAGGGGGGGGGGGGGACACACTTTTTTTTTCTTTAGGAGCGATTATTCCCGAAAATATTAATATTATCAAAAAACGATTTCAGTAATTTATTTTTAAATACCTATCCAACAATAAATCATACGTTAGGGTTGAAATGAAAAAAAAAATCACTCTCTACTTTAGGTACGTGTAGGAGGGTACCCTAATAAAACATTTTTTCCACTTTTTATTTTTGCACTTTGTCGGCGTGACTGATATACATATTGGTACCAAATTTCAGCTCTCTAGTTCTAACGGTCACTGAGATTATCCGCGGACGGACGGACGGACGGAGGGACAGACAGACAGACATGGCGAAACTATAAGGGTTCCTAGTTGACTACGAAACCCTAAAAACACATTTTAAATATTAA
Organism: Leguminivora glycinivorella; assembly: GCF_023078275.1. Classification (NCBI taxonomy): domain Eukaryota; kingdom Metazoa; phylum Arthropoda; class Insecta; order Lepidoptera; family Tortricidae; genus Leguminivora; species Leguminivora glycinivorella. The sequence goes on from NC_062978.1 coordinate 10,059,001, forward strand.
ACTTATATTGACCGGGATATAGACCGTGAATATAAGTCTAATGAAAATAACCGTGAATCATTCAAAAGTCAAAACTCTTACATTTTAAATATAAAAAAAAACTACTTAAAATTAAAGAAAACCGATCTTAGTTCCATTATACACGGTGTTTCCGGTATCACTCAAAACCTCAGACACCCCAACTGATTTTTATTTTTTTAAACTCATCTTTTAATTTGATCGTTACTTTTTTTTTAATTGAATTTTTAATTTTCTGTACAGCTCTACTCGACTTTTAGCTCTACACTCAATAAAATAATTGCTAACTACCATAAGACTATTTATTTGTGTACGTTACTGCAACGACATAAGGTTTACCAATAGACAGCTAAGATGTCACTGTAAAACACTTTAAAGCTTTGTCACAGTAAACTTCAAATTGGACAGGTAATCGCAGTAAGAAAATAAACTCAATATTCAAAATGACAAGGTTGTAATTAGGTACGAGTTCAATTTGTTATGACTTATGATAAACATTAAGATTAAACTGACAAACAACGTCAAACTAGTAGCGGAAAAAATAATCGTCCAAGTAACCGGCCAGTATTAATACCCCTAAATACAGAAAAAAGGTAAACAACCTCTAGCAATGCGATATACACAATGTTGTATTACGAGTACAATAGAATGGGCACGTAAAAAATAACTAATAATACTAATTTAAATAAAAATATTACCCCCATCAAGATATAGCTCAATCGATTCTACTCTCGATTCTGAACAAACTGTTTTCAGGTTTTTAGTGTTAAGTGAAACACGGTGTATACAGAGTGGGGCCTGTAACAAAGGCGAAGAATTGAACTGTAGGCTATTCTCCTTATACTGATCAACATTTATTCAGTGACTTTTAAAAATTATGAAGTCTTTAAATTTTTAATTTTTCATACAAAATAAATATTAGCTTCAATGTACGCCATTATTGTTGTCATTGACGTTGTCTGTCACACTTTAGACTTAACAGAATTCGCAATACATTACCTCTTAGAAAAAACTTTCAAGGGTGATAAAAATCAAAATACAAGTTATTTTTAAAAGTCGCCGAACAAATGTTGATCAGTATAAGTGCGTTTTCACATTATCCGATCCGATATCGGATGTCGGACCGATATCCCATACATTACAGGCGCCATCTTGGATTTTTTCTATTGAAATGCTTCCGACATCCGATATCGGATCGGATAGTGTGAAAACGGCTTAAGGAGAATAGCCTAGAGTTCAATTCTTCGCCTTTGTTACAGGCCCCACTCTGTATATGTACCTAGAAAACATCATCATCTTCCTTGCGTTATCCCGGCATTTGCCACGGCTCATGGGAGCCTGCGGTCCACTTTGACAACTAATCCCAAGATTTGGCGTAGGCACTAGTTTTTACGAAAGCGACTGCCATCTGACCTTTCAACCCAAAGGGTAAACTAGACCTTATTGGAATAAGTCCGGTTTCCTCACGATGTTTTCCTTCACGGAAAAGAACCTAGAAAACATATCATATACAAAATGAAATAAAACTAAGAAAACGGATTATATTCATTATACGCGATATAATCTGATTCCATAAATTTATTTCATGAGTAACTATCGCGGTGACAGAAGACAATATTATATACACAATTTATTATATTATAAAAGTTTTTTAATTTATTTCTTCCAAGGCTACACACGTTTTAATAAAAAAAACTGTGATGAGTTTAATAATTAAACTAAAAGGTCAAGTATTTATGCACAAAATCATGTATGCAAATATGTAATATATATGGTGGTGTTTTTACGCAAGTATCAATAATGGTTAGTCCGCAACGCCACTGACGGCGTGGCGGTACCGACCATGAATGCTATCCCTTTCGCTCTAGCCGCACGTAAGGTTTGTTCGAAGAGGATCGCACGCTATGTCTGTACCGCAGGCTACAATCGTTATGCTTCTGGTTATAGTGTGCGTCTGCACACAGGCGCACGCCAGCGCCGCCGGCGTCGAAATGCGAGCAAGCAGATTTTTTGAAAGCGCTCTTAACTGCATTTACTTCAAAAATATACATGGAAAGAAGCCAGGTAAATTGTTTCCGATACCAAAATATGCACGGCCATTCCATACATTGCATATCGACCATTTAGGCCCATTTATAAAAACAACCAAAAAAAACGCATATTTACTGGTTATGGTGGACTCGTTTACAAAATTCGTTTTTATTGCTCCCGTTCGTAATACAAAAAGTAAGAACGTAATAAGTGAATTAAGTAAAGTTTTCAAAATATTTGGCAATCCTAGAAGGTTGATATGCGACGCGGGCAGTGCATTTACGTCTAAGTTATTTAGAGATTACTGTATAAATAAGAATATAAGACAACATGTAATTGCCACTGCTATGCCTCGCTCTAATGGACAGGTTGAAAGGTACAATTTGACTATTTTGGAAGCTCTGCGTAGTTTGGGTGCTAACACTGATAGTAATCGATGGGATGAACACATTGACAACATTCAACAAAGCATCAACAGTACTATTAATAAAACCACGAATGCAGTCACAAGCGAGGTGTTTTTCGGCTACAGACTTCAAACCGATGCCGATAAAATTAATTATGACAATTATGACGAACGACTAATTGATGTCACAAGTCTAAGGAGTAGCGTAGACACAAAAATAAAGGAAAGTGCCCAGAAACAGAAGGAATCTTTTGATGCAAAAAGAAAAAATGCACATGAATTTCAAGAAGGTGATTTAGTAGTCATAAAAATACCGAGCCAAAATAATGATGGACAAAGCACGAAATTATTACCGGTATTCAAAGGTCCTTTTCAGGTAACAGAAGTTTTAGGTCATGATCGATATAAAATAGCAGATATGAGAGGTGCCGACCGATCAAACAAGCGATACGAGGGTGTAACCTGTGTTGAAAACATGAAACCATGGATACATATCAAGGACATGGATATTTAAAGGTCAAGAATGGAAACACGGATGTTGTCAGGTATTTATTTTATTGATACAGATAACTTATGAACATGTCATATATTACAGAGACTAAATATTTGCCTTCCGATTTGATTATGTTGTCTGGTGCAATAGCTTCGAACATCTAAAAGTGGTACATAGTCCTGAATGATAAGCTGACCGTCGATGGAACAGCAAGGGATTACTTGGGACTATGTGACTATTTTGGTGATTCGAATTTGTTTTCTAAATGCACTAACCGTCGAAGGAATAGTGCCATTTAGGAATCATCTAGAAGTTACTGTCTTTGAGAATTTTGCCTACAATAAAGAAAATTATGGGTTGTTGGCCGGCGATGGAATAACAACTCATAATTTTGATGTTAGTCACTTGGATAACAAACTAAAACATATTATGTTGTGTGTTCTCAGATATGCACCAGACTATAACGCAACCGAGGACGGATGCGTGCGCAGGATAGCCGGATGTTGTCGCACAAATAAATAAAACTAAACAAAATTGTATATATATATTTAGGCAGTGATATATTTAAGGTTTATTATGTGTTGAGCCGATTTATATAAAAAGATGTTAACATGATTAGTTAGGGTTATTCCAGCACGGAAGTTCGTAACAAGGTTCGCAAGCAAGCCGAATAGTTCCGAGTTTGCCCGAGCGAAGGTAACGAGTTTGATGTTTTTGTACGGAGCGCCACTTTGTTCGGAACCTTCGTGCTGGTAACATATCTTGCTTAAACATTGTATTTGTTAGTCTTAAGAATATTGATTAAAAGGCATCTGTATCGTGAACACTTGTTTGATTTAATAGAACCTCATTTCACCCCCTTAGGAGGTGAATTTTGAAAAATCCTTTCTTAGTCCTCTACACCTTATAAGGAACCTACGTGTTTGGAATCTCTAGGACCAGCGGTATCGGCTGTGCGTTAATATGTCAGTCAGTAGGTCAGTTTCTTCTTTTGTATATGTATTTAGATAGATTTTCCGTCTTCTAATGTTTTCAATGATCAATACCTACTAAAGTGACATTAGAGGTATAATCGTTACTGTCACTGTCTGTTTATCGCATGATTTGAGAATACGCCCAAAAGGCCCCTGACTGCCCCAGGACATGGGTCCGTCTTTGTTCCACAGATTAACCGCTCCTATCTCCGGTTAACTTATCGCTCACCTTTGGCCGAGTAGTTCCTTTGCCTAAATAATTTACAATCCGTCTGTGACTGTGATAAGACCCTTTTTGTCGGCTTCAAGACAGTCACTGTTAGGGTTAGATGAAGACGAACTCGCAATAGATGATCCTTTATAATCTGTATACCTACCTACTACCTACTGTTACTACTGTGGGGCAAACGACGCAACGGAGCCACGCTGTGACGTCATCGCCCAAAACAATTGTTTAATTTTATTTTTATTATTGTTCTCTTTATTTTCTCTCTTTTTTGTTAACTATGTTTCGTGACGCATTGGTTTTACTGTAATGTCATGTAAACATGTTTTTACTAATAAATAATAATAATAAATAATTGAATGGCAAATTGTATGTTGAAAATATTTAATGCACTCAACAAACTTAGGTAAGTATGTGTGTATGCGAGCCTTGATGTCTCGCTATGAGCAAGCTCTAGGCTCAAAGTAATTCTAAGTGGATAACTTCGCTACTGGTAATCTTACTTCCTCTAGTAAAAAAAATTGACCTAGTTCATATTATAAACATATTATAGAGGCAAACTGGCATAAAGTACCTAGTTAGATATAATACCTATATTTTGGTACTCTCAGGTCGGATTTTGCAATTTGTTATAACTTAAATATATTATGAATGAGACATGACATAACTAGGTAGGTCTACAAATATATCAATTGTCGTAAACAATAGGGTACTTTCCTTTGGGTAAAATTAGATTATTTAGAATGATTAAAACGATTTGATATGTTCGTATGGATTTAAGGTGGTGAAGTGAAAAAGTAAACTTGTATATCATCAGTCATGGCCAATCCATTTACCAACATTGTAACTATATGTTTGTCTGTGTTATTTAATATCAATTGTGTTTAGAATAACTGCTGTAGGCGCATGTTCGCCGAATAAAAATCTGGTTCCTTATTTTCATGCATGGCGTCAAATAAGGAAATTTCCTTATTCATTCTGAAAGTACTTACTGATATTAATGTAAGCGGCTCTTTCAAAACCTAGTTGATCCTGCTTTTCTTTACATATTTTTCATAACCTAATACAATTATAGTTGTTTTTAGCTCCTTTCTTACTTTTCCTTTAGGTACATAACTTTACATACATACATGCAATGCAAGGATGTAATCCTTAGTGTTTATGGTTATGACAAGCATGCTAAGTGCTCGTTAAACGAAATTCTTACAGCACAATATTTACACTGTAATGTAAGAGATCATGTCCCTTCCGTTCCGCTTAATTGCTCTCGCTCGACATAATTCAGCCAGGTTTATTTCGTTCGCTGAATATGCCCGGGTCTCCCAGGGGCGCTAAACCCGACGCATAGGTTTACAGCGTGAGCGTACAAGTATGGTATACTATATTTATCTGTGCGTAACTGAAACTTCATTAAACGTAAAAATATGAAATTCTGTTCATCTATTAAAATCTTTGAGGCTAATTATAGCCGGAAATTTCATGATTAATTAATTCCTGATCGGTTGATAAAATACAATACAAACAGCTAAACTACGGGTTATTCATACTGACGGGTGCACTGAGACTGACTCATTTAAATATTATCAAAAACCTAATCCACTTCTAGAATTGTGTGGTTACTAATATTCCTTCACTTAAATGTGCTAACCGAGCTCATCCAGGGACTACGGAGAGATCTATGCTTATTTAAAAATATGTTAACTTAGTAGATAACTATAGTGATGATTAATCATGAATATCAAGATAAGGTCAGTCGGGGTAATAGTAACTACGGGGCAATTGTAACTAATCGAAATATCTTCCATATTTTACATCATTTACTCTAGTTCCATATATGTCCAGATAGCGTATAAGTTCTTTCATCATTTCACCGTAAATGGTGTTGATAGTCCTACCTGATCTATGATCTACACCACCGTGAAGTTTTCGACGAAATTGGTAGTATGCGCGTGAGAGACAGCCTCTCAAACATTCCATAAAAAATATGGTTTTAATGTGATTAAAAATTTTTTTCTACAGTTAGTTGCATAATTATAAACTTTTTTATGTTTGATTGTCCTTCAATCTTCTGATTTTCATGTTTTAATAGTATTTAAGCGATAGTTTAAATTGCCCCCCTTAAATTGCGATGGAGGCTAAGTTCGACTATTTGGTAGTTTTAATTGCCCCGCCATATTTTATATGAAAATCAACAACACTAGCGATGTACTCGATTCGAGGTTTTGTATCAATATTCATACCTCATTTAGTGACTCTGGCTCTGGAAAGGGCTAAAAGTATGTTTTATTGAACGTCATTGTGTATTATCGATTATTTTAAGCATTTAGTCCCTTATTGGTCTGCTTATGAACAGAGAATAAGGTGTACGCGGGTACACGGTATGCATCTATAGACACAGTATCGACCGATTTCTAATAGGCACGATTCCCATCACTACTTAGCATGGAGACCAGTTTTAATTACCCCGCTGACGCTGACATCTTGTAAGTGTTTTTTTACACAAACCGACTGGCCTACATAAAAATGAGTGTTTAAGTTAGGTTCCTTACGTTTTGACAAACCACATGATATCCGGTTTACCAGTGTAAGTTCACCGTAACGAAACTTATTATCAATAGTTGGAATTTCCCCTCGGCGGGGTAATTATAACTATTTCTGCCATCTCATATAAAAATCGTATTTTAAAGTATACGGAATCTTTATTTTTGGATGAGAGCCAGATAAAATAAAACCTAGATAACTAATCTACAGTGAAGGCAATCAATTGTCATTAAAATGTTAATGTGTGTGTTCTTTTTTTCTTTACTGTGTGTGTTCTTATCTTTGTACAATAAAGTGTATTACTACTACTACTACTATTAGGCTCAAACAGATTTCAATGTATGGGTAATTGGTTATATCTCTCCTGTGGACATTACAAAAGTTAAGAAAATCTAGTGCTAATTTTTAGACGACATTCTAATGACGGGAAACATTTTTTTAGTTCTTGACACTCAAATACGAAAAACGGGATACGAATGTACCAGAGTCGTTAACTTTTATAATATTGTCCACAGAAGTGACGTTTTTACTAAATCTTTTTGACCCATTACCGTTGAGAGTACTTTTAGGCAGTCAAAGTTGTACTTTATATTTTAGTAGTCGCAGTTCCCCTGCTTGACCTTGAAGTATGTCAGATGTGAGTTGTAGTCGTCACTCGCGCGATCTACAAATGACGCCGTTTGCGTGTACATACAAGAGACTTCCTTTGGCAAGATTTATTTTTAGGATACAAGGATGGATGTAAGAAATGGAGCCACCAAAAGAAGAGAGGGGATTCATAACTTTATCTTACCGACGAAGTGAAGTATTACATCATACCATAAATAGAAAAAAATCCTTTTTCTATGATCATACAGTAATCGCATTTATTACGATATCCTTTTAGTTTATAAGTACATATCTAGTGTGTACGCCACCGTACGCGGCATCAGCTTATGCATTCAAACATACGAACACACATAAATCATAGTGCGGTTTCCGTACAAGTTTCAATTTAACTTTACAAGATGCGTGCCGCGACCTGCACGGCTAGCACATGATTGCCTCGACAGTCGACAAGCGACAAAACACCGCGACATAGAGCTCTCACGCGAACCGATAGCACATGATTTGGGCGATAAACCTCTCTCTCGCGGACAAATGTCAAAGCGAAAAATCGTTGTCGCTTGAGAGTTCCACGCGGGATACTCTCGCAATAGGCAGCATGAGTGCACTTTGGGCGACAAAATATCCCGCGTGTCAATGTCAAAACGAGAGAAACTGTCTTCGAGCCGCAAAGCTAGCGAGACGCTCTCGAGAAGCACTTTTCTGGCGATTACGAGCTATTTAATCCCAAAAATGTAAGTATTCCTTGTTTTCTTATTAATCATTGTTGTACACAATACTACAATGTTGTAGTATTGTGTACAACAATCATAAATATTATGAATATAAGTAATGAATTTTCATAATTTCAGAATGGCATATTTCCTTCTTCTAAATGAAGAGCTGAGACAGCGTAAAATTCAGCGCAAGCGTTTACGCGACGCTCATAACCCCTTCGAGCTGCCGGATCCAGAATTCCAACATTTATATAGAATTAACAAAGATATGGGCCGGTACTTGATTGGGCAGCTTGAAGGGACTTTAGGAGAGACCGCCGCTCACGGCATTCCAGTACATGTCCAGGTACGATTTCTTCAGGGTACCTAAATAATTTTTAATTATCTATCTTTGCCAAATAATGGAAGTACATATAGTATACAAATGATATAGAAATATAGAATTGCAAGTTTTCTTTGTGATTGTACTTCCACACTGGCTGTTATTAAATGTGCCACATAATGTGTACAGACAGTGTGTGAAGCACCATGTAAATTTTAAATAAAAAATATATACCAAAAATTTGATATTGTTACTATTATTAGCTATCTACAACTTGACAAGACACAAAGTAAATGTGTACAGGTACTATCATCCGTGATGTTCATGGCTGCCGGGAGTTATCAAAGAGGAGTGGGCCAAGACCACAACTTGTGCATGGGGCAGACAACTGTGTCTAAATATTTAGGCAGAGTTGTCGATGCCATTAACCAACGGTGAGTAATAACTTAAGCATGCTTAACTTGAACAAAGAATATTTACTAATACTTAAGTTACTAGTATCCCAAATTTATTTTCACTACACCAACGTAAAGGCTCTCTTTGCTATCAAAATTGCATTTTATCCACAACTCCACAAGAGTGCAAAGTAATTTCATACAAATTTTAACTTGATGTTTTAAGCTGGATGGTAGGTTTTATCTTTAAATTATGATTTTGAATCATACATTTTGAATAAATTGATGTACTTCATACAGTTTGAAGTTTTATAGTCAGTATTTTGTTCGTGGTGGTGTGGTGAAAAACATCGTGTTTAACTTTGTGGCAAAGTTTGTTTAACCTTCGTGTCTTGAAACCCTCAAGATGCCACTTTTTGAACCACTCGCTATGCTCGCGGTTCAATATTGAAATCTTTCGCTTGCTCGGGTATCAATATTGGCACGTGTGGCTAAACAACAACTTTTCCCTCATACATATTAACTATTGTAGATTGAAAAACCGGTGGATTGTTTTCCCGGGAACGGAGGCAGGAAGGCAAAATGTCTCCTCCGGATTCCGGGAAAAGTTCGGAGTCCCCGATGCACTGGGAGCAGTTGATTGCACGCATGTGGCCATTTTTCCACCACCGCGGCCACATGGCGTGCAATATATAAATCGAAAGGGAATACACACCCTCAATGTGCAGTTGGTGAGTCATATCAAAGCATAATTTATTCAATGAAAGTAAGTAGGCTTGCAAAAGAATTGAGTAAAACATCATTTTTACTTTCCTTCAGGTAGCAGACGCGAACTGCAAAATTTTAAATGTAAACGCCCAATTTCCGGGGAGAGTACATGATACCTATATCTTTCGTCAGTCGGTGGTGAGAGGGGAAATGCGTCGCCTCCACGATCAGCGCATGGGGCGTTACTTTCTTTTGGGTATGATTTTAAAAATTCTATCAATAATATTAATAAACGTTAATCTTAGAGTTGCATAATTGAATTTTAATATAAATTTGATACATACATACATACAATCAAGCCTGTCTCCCATAAAGGGGTAGGCAGAGCACATGAAACTACTAAAGCTACTGTGCCAATGCAGTGACAGGTTGCCAGCCTCTCGCCTACGCAACAATTTACCCCATATCCCACAGTCGCCTAAAAATAAATAAATTTGATATTATCTATGTATAATTACAGGAGATTCCGGCTACCCACTAGAGCCCTGGCTCATGACGCCGGTGTTGCACGCCGACCCGCACTCGCCGCAGGACCGCTACACGCGTTGGCACTGCCAGGCCCGGAACGTAGTGGAGCGCACAAATGGATACCTGAAAGGTTCTCTCCGGTGTTTGGGATTGGATAGGTGCCTCCACTACGCTCCAGAGAAAGCGTGCAGCCTCATATATGCTTGCTGCACCTTATACAATATCATGAAGTACTATGGGTAAATATTATATGAGGTACAGCGGGGCAAATACCGACTGCGGGACAATTGTAACTGGTCCATTTTTATTATTATTACACTATTAAGTTGAGTTCCACATGTATCCACTGAACACGCGTGCCATATATAACCTGGACACTCTAATGAAATGAATAATACATAATACAAACATTGTAATACATGGAAAAAATGGATCAGTTGAATTTATCCCCAGTCGAAATTGTCCCGCTGTACCTTAGCTGGTTATATGATGAATATATGAATTGATCGTACAACACAATAAAACTATTATTTATAGCTTACCAAAGATTATGACACAACTATGGTGGTCTTAGCGCTAGGAGCGATACATTTTGATTTATATGTAATGCTAATTATACGTTTTATTTTTCAGAGTGGAGTTGCAGCAAGCAGAGATAGAGCCGGTTGAAGGCCAGGACCACGACGGACCGATCGACGACGCTGCGGCCCTTATGCGGGTAGCCAATGAACGCCGAGAGAATTTAATATTAAATTATTTTTCTTAAATAAAACTTATTTCAGTTACCTACATTACCTTTTAAAACTATTGAAACGAATTACACCACGTATATATGCTTCCATGGTCTATATTAGCTATACGCGCTTAAATAAAAAAAACCTTTTATATGTTTGTTTATAATCGTCTTTATTCAAAAAACTAAATTATACAAGACAGTTTAAATGTCCCCCTAAACTTTAACAATTACTATATATTTCAACAAAACTTAACAAAATATTATTTTTATATGCTTTGCTCAACGTTCTATGATTACGGTTCGTTACAAATGTTACGCAGATGTAGTGCGAAAAGGGTTATTAACTCCTTAAAACCACAGAATATATCTAGACAGGCGGTAGCATGTCAAGCCAAGTTCAAGTAACAGAACTGGCGAGCAGCACCGTGACCCCCTCATAACTCAAAAAGTATTTTACATAAACGTGTCAAATTTAACGTCCAAAAATCGTCATTTTTATCATATATATACCTATAGACATAATTTCTAATGATCTAGAATGTTCACATTTGGCATGCAGACAGGTAATTAGGTGAAAACACAGGAAAAAATCAGACATTGGTAAATTTTTACCTTTTTTGAAAAGTGATATGTTGAGTAAAAACATGTTTAGTTCAACCGGGGTTCACTAGATGGCGCTAGTAATCCTCGATTGTCCTGTCCATTAAACTAATATATAAATAACAATCAGCAATATTAATCAGCAATTCCCGTTTAGTTTGTACATTTGGACCACGTCTCCGATTTTGATAAATTTTGGTAGGCTGATAGAGTCCATGATGCTGAGCAAGATCCACTAGGTTTCCCAAAATGTCCTAGGTTGATTGTATGAAACTTTACTTTTTTAGGGTCCGTGTCCGTCCGTCCATCCGTCCGTCCGTCCGTCCGTCCGCGGATAATCTCATTAACCGTAAGCACTAGAAAGCTGAAATTTGGTCCCAATATGTATATCAATCACGCCAACAAAGTGCAAAAATAAAAAATGGAAAAAATGTTTTATTAGGGTACCCCCCCTACATGTAAAGTGGGGGCTGATATTTTTTTTCATTCCAGCCCCAACGTGTGATATATCGTTGGATAGGTATTTAAAAATGAATAAGGGTTTACTAAGATCGTTTTTTGATAATATTAATATTTTCGGAAATAATCGCTCCTAAAGGAAAAAAAGTGTGTCCCCCCCCCTCTAACTTTTGAACCATATGTTTAAAAAATATGAAAAAATCAGAAAAGTAGAACTTTATAAAGACTTTCTAGGAAAATTATTTTGAACTTGATAGGTTCAGTAGTTTTTGAGAAAAATACGGAAAACTACGGAACCCTACACTGAGCGTGGCCCGACACGCTCTTGGCCGGTTTTTGTTACCGAAAATGTATAGAAATTTGGTAACAAAAAGGAAGGTTTCATACAAACTACATAGGACATTTTGGGAAACCTAGTGGATCTTGCTCAGCATCATGGACTCTATCAGCCTACCAATTTTATGAAAATCGGAGACGTGATCCAAATGTACAAACTAAACGGGAATGAGAGCCAAGTTCAATAATGCCTTGGTTGTTCACTTCAACGAAAAAAGAAGTGATATCTAAATGGGTGCCAAGTTCAATGGTCAGTCATGAAATTTATTTATAACAACATAAAATATTTTGGCATTGGTGCCGTAATAAAAGTATTTTATGTTGTTATAAATAAATGCCTGTGTGGTGACGGGTTAAGAATTTCACCACCCCCTTTCTTCCCATGGGTGTCGTAGAAGGCGACTATGGGATATGGGTTAAATTGTGGCGTAGGCGAGAGGCTGGCAACCTGTCACTGCAATGTCACAGTTTCGTTTTCTTTCAACCCCTTATTTGCCAAGAGTGGCACTGAAGCTTTAATAGTTTCATGTGTTCTGCCTACCCCTTTATGGGATACAGGCGTGATTGTATGTATGTATGTATAAATAAATTTCATGACTGACCATTGAACTTGGCAACCATTTAGATATCACTTCTTTTTTCGTTGAAGTGAACAACCAAGGCATTATTGAACTTGCCTCTCATTTCACATTTATGTTTTTGATGGGTATAATAGTACTTAAAACATTAAATTGCTGATTGGCGTCGGCTTATTTCTTTTAGCTTTCCTTCGAATGAGAATATTTCTAATCTTCTGTTCTTCAATCAATTCCTGAAACAAATTTATATAATTAAGCAATGAAATGACATTCATTTATAATAGATTTTTATAAAAAAACCAATGCTCTAAATTTATTACATTTCATTTATTTTAATTAAAAACGTAATATAATTAATAATATTTGCACTAATGTGAGAAAGTAGCACCATAGATAGAGAAATGTAATAGTACATTACATCAGAGGCCGGGAAAATGAGGATTTCCGGCCAAGTGGGTATATACGGCCGAGCGAGCGTGCGAGCGAGGCCGGATAGGGATACGAGGCCGGGAATCCGTTTTCACGCCGAGGCATGTATAGTGCTTTTCTCAAACATACAATGAAATAAAAAAAAAATGCTCTAAAGGACAATATTTTATAAAAAAAAGTTACTTTGCAGGCCTAGGCCTGAAAAATAATATGAAATCCCTTTACAGTCCTCTCGAGTTGTTGCGCCCAAAAAGCAATACTTCCCAGCCCATTTTAAGGAACGTAAAGACAATCTTTCATTGCATGTTTGAGAAAATAAATTTGTTGTTCACAAAACATACCTCCAGAAGCAGCGTCTGCTGCTTTTGGCCCTGAATGTATTGAGTTGTGGGCTTCGTCGCAGCGTCCAAAGCCCTTGCCGGCCGGCGACGACGATTGCGAACGCGCGGTGTCGTCTGCAAGGCGCCCGCAGAGGCTCCCTCCGTCTGCCTCTCAGTCGCAAACCCGGTGGCTCTCGGCGATGTTTGAGGGAGCTGTGGGACTGTCATGGGCTCCTCATTCTATGAATTAAATAATAAAGGTTTAAGCATTAAATGCTTGTAGGTAAACTTTTGTATCACCCGTAATATTACAAAAATTTTAACTGCAATCCGGAGGAAAAAATAAAATTTAATAAAATGTTCTGTCATTTATTATAAAATAGCGCCTTTTTACAATTCTTGTAATGATCTCTGCTTAAACATATGCATTATCGCAAAGTGTCTATGTTCAATGTTCTTGCTATAGCAATACAAACAAAAAAACTTTTATATTTGACTTTTTCATAAGTTTTTGAGATTTCAACTTGACTGTATTAATATACAGTATCGTACCGTTACTTAAATAAAAAATTAATATTGGGGAGACCTTACAACTTAGCCTGAACTAAGCAAAGCTTGTACTATGGGTGCTAAGCGACAACATACATACTTAAATAGATAAACAAACAAACAAAAACATTGACGACCGGTCTGGCTCAGTCGGTAGTGACCCTGCCTGCTGAGCCGCGGTCCTGGGTTCGAATCCCGGTAAGGGCATTTATTTGTGTGGTGAGCACAGATATTTGTTCCTGAGTCATGGATGTTTTCTATGTATATAAGTATGTATTTATCTATTTAAGTATGTATATCGTCGCTTAGCACCCATAGTACAAGCTTTGCTTAGTTTGGGGCTAAGTTGATCTGTGTAAGGTGTCCCCAATATTTATTTATTTATTATTTATTTATTCATTACTCACTCAGGAACAAATATCTGTGCTCATCACACAAATAAATGCCTTTACCGGGATTAGAACCCCGGACCCCGGCTTAGCCGGCAGGGTCACTACCGACTGAGACGGACCAGTCGTCAAAAACCGACAACAAAATTTAAAGCTAAACAACTGTGTAAAATAGTGCTTACATCTTGCTCCCCCACACCAGTTTCGCCTTCAGCCGCCAGCCCCACCGCACACTCCCGGCCAATCAATCCGAGGATTTGGCACGAGAGTGCAGAAGGTTCTACGACCACAGCTGCGTTACCGGTTGTGGCTTTCGCCACCGGGCTCGACCGGCTTCGCCCCGGGCCTTCTTCTTGAGGTCGCGCCATGTCTATAAAAAATAAATACAAAAATATTGTGACTGAAGTCTGTTTGTTATTATTTTCAATGTTAACACAATACCAAAGAGTCAAAAAACTGCCGTTGTATTTTGTACTTACGTGCTTCCACTGGTCGACCGTTTTTACAGGCCCGACCTCGGACAACAGCCCGGCTAGCTTCTGCCATTCCCTATTGTGCTTTTCTGCACCTAACGGGCCGGTAAACTCGCCTAACGCGAACATCTGATTCGCTTCCATGTAGTCCACCATCATTTTTAGCTGAACGTTAGTACTTCGAACTCTAAAACACAATCAGTTTTTCAGGTAAAATTAACGTCAAACTTTATGCAAACAAATGATTTATTACGTTTGATATTTAACTTACACTTTACGTTTTGATGCCATTTTTCTTTCAATCTTATTTGCCGGGTTACTTCAATTCAAATATTACGACAATGACGGCTTTTTTTAGACAGTGACGTTTCCGACATAACTTGTTCTCTTTCACTTTCATTTCAATACAGCTAGAAGGAGACAAAGTTATCGTGACTAGGGACGTCCCGTTTCTAAGGCTGACCATTCACTATTTATCTGTTTATTTTTTTACCGGTTCAGTGTTGCCACGAAAGAAAACTTTGTTCCATGTTTAAACGGCCACACTGGCTACGTCGCGGGCGGGATAAGCTGTCGCATGGAACTAATTTCTCAAGATGCACGTTCGTGCTGCCGGATATAGAAAAAAATGACAGGTGGAGAAATAAAAGTGGGAAGCGCGACGGCGGTCTGTCGCGGCGCGAGCTATCCCGCGGGTAATCATGTGCTAGCCGTGCTGGCGTCGTAAAGAGTGGGAATTTTCTCCAAGATTTGTTGAGGATGTTAAACTCACTAGGTATACAAACATATCACTGTATGTATAGAAATTATACTATACACAGAGTTGTATGTACAGCAAGTTTAATGTAGATAAATAAATAAATTCATGAAGCGTCTCGGGAGGAGCCATATGTCTAAACTGACTACCGCCGATGGCCGTCTCGTCTCTTCTAAGCCAGAGATACTCTCGGAGGTGGAAGACTTCTATGGCCAGTTATATGCCTCGCAATCTCCGCAACCTGAACCTGTCTCCAGCGATCCCCGAGCTACTTTAGTCCGACACTATACCGACGAACTTCCCGACGTCAGCATTGACGAACTTGAGCTGGCCCTCAAACAACTTAAAAATGGAAAAGCCCCGGGAGAGGACGGGGTTACGACTGAGCTCCTAAGGATAGGGGGAACTCCTGTCCTTAGGCAGCTGCAGCGCATATTTAACTCCGTTCTCCACGAAGGAGAACTCCAAGTGCGTGGAGCAGGAGCATGGTAGTTTTATTTTTCAAGAAGGGGGATAAGACTCTTCTCAAGAACTACCGCCCTATATCGCTCCTGAGCCACGTGTACAAGCTGTTCTCGAGGGTCATCACAAATAGGCTGACGCGGCGTTTAGACGACTTCCAACCACCGGAGCAGGCCGGGTTTCGTAGAGGATTTGGCACCATAGACCACATTCACACAGTGAGACAGATTATACAAAAGACCCAGGAGTATAACCAGCCTCTGTGTCTAGCTTTCGTGGACTATGAGAAGGCCTTTGACTCTGTCGAGACCTGGTCTGTTCTGGACTCTCTGAAGCGATGCCAAGTTGACTATCGATACATCGAGGTGCTAAAAAGCCTGTATGACGCCGCAACTATGTCCGTCCAAGTACAGAACAGTCAAACAAGATCGATTCCATTACATCGAGGAGTAAGGCAAGGGGATGTTATATCCCCGAAACTGTTTACGAATGTATTGGAAGACATCTTTAAGACTTTAAACTGGAACAGACGGGGCATAAATATAAATGGTGAATACATCTCGCACTTGAGGTTTGCAGATGATATCGTGATCATGGCAGAATCGCTGCAGGAAGTCCAAGAAATGCTGCACAGCCTAAATGTAGCCTCCCAACGAATTGGTCTCCGGATGAACCTGGACAAGACGAAGGTCATGTTTAATGATCTCGTCATTCCGGAGCCAGTAATCATCGACGGCACGCCTCTCGAAGTTGTCAAGGAATATGTATACCTTGGGCAGTTAATGCAGTTGGGTAGATACAACTTCGGAAAGGAAGCCGATAGGAGGGTCCAGTTGGGTTGGGCAGCGTTTCGGAAGTTACACCACATATTTTCGTCAGATATACCACAGAGCCTAAAGACGAAAGTTTTCGACCAGTGCGTCCTTCCTGTTATGACGTACGGATGCGAGACGTGGACTCTGACTGTGGGGCTAATCCACAAGCTTAAAGTCGCTCAACGTGCTATGGAAAGAGCTATGCTTGGAGTGTCTCTGAGGGACAAAATTCGGAACGAAGTGATCCGCCAGAGAACCAAGGTGACCGACATAGCTCTGAAAGTTAGTAGGTTGAAGTGGCAATGGGCTGGCCACATATGTCGCAGAACCGATAACCGCTGGAGCAAGCGTGTTCTGGAGTGGAGACCGCGTCTTGGTAAACGTAGTGTGGGACACCCTCTGGCTAGATGGCGGGATGATTTGCATAGGGGGGCCGGCGGAAACTGGATGCATAAAGCAGCAGACCGGGCTCTGTGGCGTACCTTGGGGGAGGCCTATGTCCAGCAGTGGACTGCAGCGGGCTGATGATGATGAAATAAATAAATAAATATTATAGGACATTCTTACACAGATTGACTGAGTCCCACGGTAAGCTCAAGAACTTTTGTGTTGCAGGTACTCAGACAACGATATATTGGGTTGGTAAGAAAGTAATGAGCGATCGATTGAATTCCACATAAAATTTTTGAGAGAGTTCTAGAATCTTCTATGGTCGAAAGTATATAAAGGGCGAGTCGCACAGTTTCTCGTCAGTCATTCACTAGCTGTCGCCGAGCTAATATAAGGAAGAAAATGGACGAATTAAAAGTGCATGTAAGGCATTGCTTACTATATGAATTTCAGTCTGGCCATTCAGCCGCCGAAGCAGTGCGTAATATATGTCAGCGTGTTGCTCCTGAAGTTGTGTCTGAGGCCACGGCGAAACGATGGTTCCAGCGGTTTCGTAGTGGCGACTTTTCATTATCAGATCAACCTAAGTCTGGTCGACCGGTGAAGATTGATGTAGCCAAATTAAAAACCTTAATTGAAGGAGATCCGAGGCTAACGAGTCGTACTCTTGCTACCGAGTTAGGCTGCTCTCATGTCACCATAGAAAAACATTTACACGAGTTGGGAAAAAACTACAAATACAGTGTTTGGATACCGCACGAACTTGATAGAGATCAACTAAACCGCCGTGCCGATATCTGCATACAACTTCTGTCTTTTCGCCGCACATTCAACTGGTTGGACCATCTTATCACTGGAGATGGAAAATGGGTCTTATATATAAATCACACACGCAAACGTCAGTGGCTAGCTCCAAACGAAAAAGGAATAGAGGCACCAAAAACAGAGCCTCACCCGAAAAAAGTTATGCTGTCCGTTTGGTGGGATATTCATGGTATTATTCACTGGGAACTCCTACCAAGTGGAATGACTGTTACCGCATCAGTATACTGTAATCAGCTTGAAAATTTAAACCAAAAAATCTGTCAGAATCGTCCACAGCATGCTAAAGTTTTTTTCTTATACGACAATGCTCGCCCACACATTGCAAAAGTGACTCGGCTAAAGCTATTGGAGCTAAGTTGGAAAGTGATACCTCATCCACCGTACTCTCCAGACTTGGCACCTACGGATTACGCATTGTTCAGATCGCTAAGCAATGCCTTCAATGAAAAAAAGTTCAATGATCAAGCCCATCTACGACAGTACATAGCTGAGTTTTTTTAATTTAAACCTAAGAACTTCTTCGCCGATGCTATTCATTCTTTACCAGAACGATGGAGACAAGTAGTAGATAACGAAGGCCGTTATATTTTTGATAAATGATTAAAATAATAAATTAAATAAAAATTACAATATTGGTTATGATTCGCTCATTACTTTCTTACCAACCCAATATATAATATATGTACAAATACTTATATACATAGAAAACATCCATGACAGGAATAAATATCTGTACTCATCACACAAATGAATGCCCTTACCGGAATTCGAACCCGGGACCGCGGCGTAGCAGGCAGGGCCACTACGCGCTAGGCCAGACCGGTCGTCGGTCAGATGTATATTTATTTACATGAACATATTTACATAATTATTTAAGAAACTAAGACTAAACTTAAAAGCTAGCTAATGTCTAAAATAGGCCGTGGACACATTGTACCAAGGATACTGGCGACATTTCCTCTCTGTATCGCGATGCCAGTCACCAGCTCATCGGTCACAAGTTACCTCAACCAGACGCTTCGCGATTTATGTGAAAACTTGTTTGTGTTGTGTGTAGAATATAGATTACATTATTGAAACTTATTAAATTAATTAGGGTTCCTATTTATTTTATTACTAGCTTTTTCCCGCGGCTTCGCCCGCGTACTAAAAGTAATCTTATTCAAGCTTTAATTTTGGACCCCCATTTCACCCCCTTAGGATGTGAATTTTGAAAAATACCTTTCTTAGTGCTCCTTTACACTTTATACGAAACCTACGTGCCAAATTTGGAATCTCTAGGACCAGCGGTTTCGGCTGTGCATTGATATGTCAGTCAGTCAGTCAGTTTCTTCTTGTATATAGAAGATTGATGTAAATAATTTACGTATTTCTAAGTACTAGTAATAGATAGTTTATTCAGCATACATCTAAGTAACATGAAAAAAACGTGTAAACGCATGAAAAACGAGATTTATTGCCCATAGGCAACAATACTCTCGTATCCAACTGAAACTTTTTGCACGTCCACCATACTAGGTGCGTAAAAAGCATGAAACACGCAGATTTATAGCGTACTCCGGCTGGCAGGTAAACAATAGCTAAAAGCCGAAAGCCACAGAATTAAGCCCATTACGGAGGCGCCGCAACAATCGGAGTGTTCCGGTGTAATGCACCGTTTGCGTGCGGACACAGTTCACAGTTTGGATCATACGTAGCATCTATAAAAAATATTTTTAGCCTAGAATTTTTTTAATAAGCTTAAATCATGAATTGCTTCACGGACACCATTGCTAGTATTCTGGACCATTGCATTGGAAGGCATGCTCGGACCCGAAGGCAATCAATTTGACAATTTAATAAATTATAAAATAAAAATAAACAACAAACCACAGAACTTAATTTAGATAGAAGAAACAAATTCATATATTTGTATAGGGGCCGAGCGTGTCAAATTTTGTACTGAAGTTGATTCTTGCCTGCAATTTTAAATATGTCTCAGGCTCTTAATTGTTCATAATTTTTGTGTTGTTGCAATTGAATATCACGTAACGAGGCATTTTTTATGTTTTGGTTGACTTCAACTTACAAAAATTGACGCCCGAAAGCTGCAAGCTGCGAGTAAAGACGGACAACTCAGTGGATTTCACTGAGTTCATTTGACACGCTAAGTAGATACGTTTGCTTGATCTATGGTATATATGACATCTGTGCAACAAACTTTGGATCAAATGAGTAGGTTGTGCAAAAGTCATTTTATCCCATTACTTTGGCTTTACCATCGGGGAACGGTAGTGTTCCGGACCTTTATAAGGCGAGGTATGTGCGGCCATTGCGTAAGGTCCCTTTTGACATTTTATTGAAATGTAAGGGATATACTGAGTTGAAGCTGCTCTTGTCATGGGACGCGCGCAGAGGCAGCACCCGTATTAATATTATATATCTATGACATTAGATTTTTTTTTGTGAAAAAATAGCTACAATAGGACGTTTGATTTCGCACTCACCATGAAATTTTCTCCACGAGATTGGTTGTAAGTATACAGAAATATTATAAAAACGAACAAAATGGTAAGATCTTATGATTTAAGTCTAATTATAAAAATTGGACCAGAGATTATAAATGTTTATTTCTAATTGAAAACTTAATGTTAATTTCACTTAAAAATAGCATAAAATTTTACCAAGCAGTCTGTGTACTGTTAGTTCAGTTAGGACTGACATGGTGCGGTCTTGGAAATTGGATAGTCAATCGAATTATTTCCGGATGGATAGAGCCGCGGAGCGTGAGCAGCCGATATGCTGGTTAGGACTATTCACAAAATAACTAGAACTAGTTTGATTTAAATAGAACAATGTATTTTATTACTATAGTAAACTTGTTAAGGATAGTTCAGCCACTGGAAATTTTGTAGAAAAAATCGAAACGTTTCAAAACTTTGTTTAGATACCTAAGTTTCGAAAATGATGGCGCCTGGCGCGTTGTTAAAAATTTTACTTTTTATTTATTAAAAAGTTAACTTACGTTGAGTTTGTACATTTGGATCACGTCTCCGATTTGGATAAAAATTGGTAGGCTGATAGAGTCCATGATGCCGAGCAAGATCCACTAGGTTTCCCAAAATGTCCTATGTAGTTTGTATGAAACCTTCCTTTTTTAGGGTTCCGTAGTTAACTAGGAACCCTTATAGTTTCGCCATGTCTGTCTGTCCGTCCGTCCGTCCGTCCGTCCGTCCGTCCGTCCGTCCGTCCGTCCGTCCGCGGATAATCTCAGTAACCGTTAGCACTAGAAAGCTGAAATTTGGTACCAAGATGTATATCAATCACGCCAACAAAGTGCAAAAATAAAAAATGGAAAAAAATGTTTTATTAGGGTATCCCCCCTACATGTAAAGTGGGGGCTGATATTTTTTTTCATTTCAATCCCAACGTGTGATATATTGTTGGATAGGTATTTAAAAATGAATAAAGGTTTACTAAGATTGTTTTTTGATAATATTAATATTTTCGGAAATAATCGCTCCTAAAGGAAAAAAAAGTGAGTCCCCCCCCCCTCTAACTTTTGAACCATATGTTTAAAAAATATGAAAAAAATCACAAAAGTAGAACTTTATAAGGACTTTCTAGGAAAATTGTTTTGAACTTGATAGGTTCAGTAGTTTTTGAGAAAAATACGGAAAACTACGGAACCCTACACTGAGCGTGGCCCGACACGCTCTTGGCCGGTTTTTTGTTACCAGATTTCTATACATTTTCGGTAACAAAAAAGGAAAGTTTCATACAATCAACCTAGGACATTTTGGGAAACCTAGTGGATCTTACTCAGCATCATGGACTCTATCAGCCTACCAATTTTTATCCAAATCGGAGACGTGATCCAAATGTACAAACTAAACGGGAATTGCTGACGTTATGTCAGGTTTTCGAATGACATTTACAGTAGCGGTACATATAAATTTAAAAAAATAAAAAAATATAATCAAATACTCACGTGTAGGTACATGAGTACTAGAAGACTAATTTGGTTGGCAACTGCATTTTTACCTACATATTGCGGCATTACTGCTTCTCCATTGAAATGGGCGCTCAATTCACGGTCAATTCCCCTGGTACTTGCCATCCGAATGCGACCTTTACTCATTTTGTGCTTAACAGGCAAGAGTGACAATTCTCTTCTATGCGCTACAACACCGAAATAAACAAAATAAATAAATATTATAGGACGTTCTTATATAGATTGACTGAGGCCCACGGTAAGCTCAAGAAGGCCTGTGTGGTACTCAGACAACGATATATATAATATTTAAATACTTAATACATAGAAAACATCCATGACTCAGGAACAAATATCTGTGCTCATCACACAAATAAATGCCCTTACCGGGATTCGAACCCGAGACCGCGGCGTAGCAGGCAGGGTCACTACCGACTGCGCCAGACCGGATGCTAGTTCTATCGCATTAATATTGCATGAATTGTAGCACAAATAACTGTAATCCTATATAATACTGTAAGTTCTCGCGTTTTTTAAAATCACTGACAGGTCAAACGTCACTAAAAAAATATTTTAAATTTTTTACGACGTTTCGGCCAGGTTGAAACGTCGGAAAAACGGTAAAATGAATAAATAACGGCGCTTAGATTTCAATGCATTCGACATATGTTATACGTAGTGACTTTAACGACTGTAAATAGTACGCATACTGATAATTTGTTTCATGAACATCAAAATAGTAGCAACGTCTGTTGCCCATGACAAACAGCCAGCGGTCGCCTTTCGTACAGCCTCCCTAAATTATTGTCAAAATGCTACGCTGCATTATTTCACACGACGTGCGGTATACAGTCCCTAGTGTTTACTTTCATTCGACAACGTTACTTGTATTTTCGAATGCTATTGATTTACTTATGTACAAAGATAAGCTGTATGTATTTACAAGACCTCCGGGTAGCTGCGGTGTTCAACGCCTAACGTGACAAGAAAATGTTTGAAACCCTTTCTTTGACATAATGATTAAAATTCATAATGTAATGATTGCCAGATTATCAATAGTCATAATTCTGAAACGTTTAACTTTTCATGGTTTTCGTTAAGGTCATATATAGATAGGTGTTTCGGGTGTCCATGGGCGGCGGTGATCGCTTACCATCAGGCGACCTGTCTGCTCGTTTGCCTCCTATCCCATAAAAAAAAGGTTAGATTAGGTTTGTCTTATCGCAATCCTGAAAAATTACTCGTTTCTGAGAAAAACCAAATTATGACTAACGAAAATGTGGACTAACGATACATTATGACTTAAGACTTTATGGGAACCAATAGAGATCCGAAAATTTGGCTTGCCAAAACGTTCATGTTACGTCACGGTTTCGGGTGAAATGTACACTAGAAATACAGACTTTATACATAATTACCTTCTTAGCAATACTTTGTAGCAATAAGTAAGTACTTAGTAGGTAGTCTATTTATTTTGCTTCCCTAAACAAACAGAACTCACACACATCAAACCGCTTACGAACAATATTTCAGCAAAGCCGTACCTCATTTTGTAGGACTAATGTCTCCACCATTTGGTACATTTGGGAGACCCTACGTAACGAGCCGACGGCGTGACAAGAACAACAACTAAGTGAAGTTGGTCTCAGATGGTGACCACACGACATGGCAGCGGGGTCTGATTTAGTGGTCCCCGGAGCTAAGATGCGCTTCACTTAAAGTTGGAACGTGAGGGTTAGTGAAGAATATTGAGTAGGTAGGTGTAAATTGCCAAATAAAGGATTTGAATTGATACTTAAATAAAGTAATTTTTTGCAATATTCTGTCTCCAGTTCAATAAAAAAATCCTTTTCGGACGTTAAAACCGAATACCATGTACTAAATGCCATTACCAGGGTGCATAGCCGAATGGCACAAACGCTCACGAAACGAAATGCTCGTATTAGATATCTATCTCTATCGCTCGTGCGTATGGGCGCGACAGAGCCAGACTACCTTACGCGGCGTTTCGTTTTCGTTTCGCTTCACAGAAATGCCATTCGGCTACGGTACCAGAGATCGAACAGCTGGGCATCATTTGCTTGAAGTTTACGGAATGATGAACTTTTTGTTGTTTGGAATGACGCGTCCGATCACTGGTCATTACGAAGATAAATAAATAATTACGTCTTTTTATTTACGAGCATGATCATATCAGAGTGAACCGCACAATGATGCTGAACGCTGGTAGTTATCATAGCATACAGAAGTAGGTAGCTGATGTACGTCTAAACGATCCTTTTGCTTGTTGAAATTGTTTAAAATTACACTATTCTAAAACTGCTCTCGGCTAGCTTCACGTTCTGTAAATGTTCATGCTATAATTTGTATAATCCCACACATAGCGTCCTATGTAGGTAATCTAGCTGTATGTGCACGGGTAGGGAGTAAATCCGTCGCATGAACACATAAATCCTCTTTTTGCGCTTGCAAAAGTTGCAGCTCGCTCTTTCGTGTGGTATGTACGGTAAGAAGATTAACTAGGAGTAGACTGATTGTTTTGTAGAATGAGAGCTAGTTAAAAATCTATTAGGGCAGAGCCAGGGTTAATAAATTATCTATCACGCTACCGTACATAGTAAGCCAATTAGTGTATGACCGCTTTAACGCCAAAAGAACGGTGACACAGGATGACTCAAGCTAAGACTGGGCGGGGCTGAGTCGGAGCTTACGGCGCTTAGTTTCTATGTAAAGCACTATGTTATCAATCAGAAGTTATAGCAAATTACATGTCAGATATCTCGGTCAGATCTAGTGTAAGTCAACCTTATAGGTCAAATAAGAACTTATGATAATAAATAATATGCGACGTTTCTACTTTGTTGTGAAAGTTCAAAGGGTCAAATGAAAATAGAAATTTATTTCTAGGTATTGTGTCGAATCAAACATATTTAGGTAAAGCCTAAACGTTTACCAGTCTTTTAACATGTGGTGCAGTGTGCGCCGGGCATAAAATTCGAACTCGCTATATTTCCATTTTGCTGCGTAGCACCGCTACAAGGTAAGGGTACACTGCAATGGATGTTACGTTACGAGAACAAGCGCTAGCAAGATATGCGGCACCAAATGCGTGCTGATAAGCGTGATGAGTGATAAAGACAATATTGACAACTGTTATTCGGGCGTAGCACACTAGTTCGATAAACTTTATCGCATCGGTGCATCTCTATCACACTTAACAATAGTGCGAAAAGGACGGCGTTTTATCGTTTATCACGCGACCATGCTTGCCTGTGTTAGAACCTACGTAAGTTTATTAACTATGAAGTTCGTATGTGCACCATTATAAACTCTACTGGTTGAATAGAATCGTCTTCTAGACAATGTCACATTATGTAAACATGTCAGTTTGGTTCAGTTCGTTTGCCTGTGCGGTCGGCACAAATATACATTGGAAAACTATCTAGTATTTTATTTACTGTGTCCACGGATATTTCCAACTTGGTAGCAGATCATGCAGTAAATTTGCTACGATAGTATTAATTTTCCGAAGTGTTCGCGAGAAATTTCATCAAATTATTTTCAAAAATTTTCGCAACAAAAACAAAAGATGGCATCTGCCAGTCAGAATGGTTTCATCGAAAAACTGTCTGGAATACAGAATTATTCATCTTGGAAGTTTATGATGCGGATGGTGCTTATCCACGATGATCTTTGGGAATGTATAAGCACGCCTGAAAATAAAAATGAAGACGCGAAGAAGCAGGAGAAGGCGCTCGCGAAAATCGCCTTAAACGTACAGCCTTGTGTGTTTCCACAAATTAGAAATTCCAAGACGGCTCGCGAAGCGTGGAGCAACCTGCAAAAGGCATACGAGGACCGAGGCTTGTCACGACGGCTCGGACTGCTACGCACATTGTTCGCCATCAAACTGAGCGAATGTGGTAGCATGGAGGTTTACGTCAACAAGGTCATGGATATATCGCAACAGCTGAGCGACATCGGGAAGGCATTGGAAGATGACTTCGTGGCCGTGATTTTACTCAGTGGCTTGACAAGCGATTACGACCCGTTGATAATGGCTCTAGAAAATTCGAACACGTCACTGTCAAGCGAAAATGTCAAAGCCAAATTGCTTCTAGAAAATTCAAGACGCAATGAGAAAAGTGAAGATGCTACGGCTTTTGCAACTCGGAAAGCACGCAACTCAATTCTTATGCTGGTATTAGAAATTGACATATCATAAAGCAGCTGGCTTGCTTCTATTTTTGGCGAACGCGGGAAACACTGACTTCAAGATCGTATCACAAATCAAAATAAAATATACTTGTATGACTACACCACCGAAGAATCTATTTCTGCAGTATACAGTGTAAGCAGACCGTCGGGGTGCGCGCCCCGGTTCGCGTCCGTGACAAATTGCACGCGTCTCCTGCGCGCCGTTAATTGCTCGCCGTAAATTGTTGCACCAATTGTTTAATGAGATGTCACATTAGTGCGGTCGTGCCGCGATTACTGGCAGGTGTAATTTGTGCCGCTTGACGCTATCTGCGATTAGGCGATTGATTTTAAGCTTTTATTTTGCTTTTATTTTTGATGCTCGCAGTAAACTGTTCTACCAATCGTTTGATTAGTGTCACATTAGTACGGTTGTGTCGCGATTACTGGCAGGTGTAATTTGTGACGTTTGACGCTATCTGGCTATCGCTATATTAGGCGAATCATTAACAGGCTTTTATTAGGTCGTCGTGTATGTAACTATGTAATGGAATCTAATTTTTACCAGCTTTTATTTCGTTTTATTTTAGTTGCTTTTCGTACTACATGTTGCACCAATTGTTCAATGAGATGTCACATTAGTGCGGTTGTGTCGCGATTACTGGCAGGTGTACCTAATTTGTGACGTTTGACGCTATCTGCATTTAGGAGATTGGTTTCATTTTTAGAAGAATTAATTCCGCTTAAATTTTGTTACCCTCTGAAAACTTTTGTAAGTACCTACCAGTCGTTTCATGAGATGTCACAATCATCAGTGCGACGATATCGCGATTCGCGATTACAAAGAGGTGTAATTTTTGCCATTTGAGTTATCCCTGTGATGTCTACTAGTTTCTTTTTTAAGTGTTTTTATTTCGCTCTAATTTTAACCTACCTAAATTTTTGTATTCAACTGTTATAAAAGTTTAGAGTTACTGCTTTGCTAGTTCTATGGTAGTATTTATAGCTTAAGCTACCTACCTAGAATATATCAGTCGAGTATGTGATAAGAGACTTTATTTTATGTTTCACTTTTATTTTTATGAATGTAGAAAATAGTTTTAAAATGTTAATTTATAAATCTGAAAACATTAAAACAGTGGAGAGTAGTGGAGATACTACATATTTTATCATAATTGTACCCACAGTTTTCAAACTATCGACTATTGTTTACAAATAAACATTCTACCTGCATGCAGCGAATACCAATTATTTTAGCGGCATAATAACAGCCTTGCGACCTGCACGACAATCAAATAACAATCAAAGCTCCATCGACTGTATGCAACTTTACTTCCATCCTTTATTGATCCGCTGGGTGTGTACTGAACATAAACTTCCAATAAAGTCCCCATGCGATAGGAAGTCCCGGATTTATCGGACTAACCCCATGTAAATAAATAAAGTGGAGCGTGCATTTCTTATGAGAAGTTAGCCGCGCCGTGAGAGGGTTACAAAAACTATCGATTTACCTTCATTGTTATGATTTATGGTCAGTTTGATTTCAGAATCATAACACATTTTCAAGCGTTTGGTAAAGGGAAACAATTCACACCTTTTTACTGGATAACATCGCCGTGATAAATGTAAAAAGGTAGAATTAATGAATGAAAAAGTTTTTGAAAAGGTAACAAATGACTTATTTTTGTCCTGACGCTAATGAAGCCACTCTTAAGTGCTTGCATTAGTCACCGATAAATAATCGTGACATTTTTCAGGAGTTGAGTAAAAATTCAAATGCGTCGGACTCGAAACGATTTATCCGAGTCGTAACTTCAATCAGATTAAAGTACATTAAAGTGTTGGTAAAAGTTCAATTTGGGGAAACCGGGAAAGAAATATGGCGTCAGGTAGGGGATTCAATTCAATCAGCTCCCTTGGTACCTTTCGCAGCCGTGATTTGATGAGATTGTTGAGAATCAGAATGGGTAAAGAAAAACTTGGTTGCTTGCCGTAGTCTAATGGAAATGCGATGTTTGCGCCGCACCGCGAATAACCAAGCGCATTGAGTTGCGATCTTGTTTACTCGTACTGTTTCGTTTTGATTCACAACACGAAATATTGCTACTGATGTTTGCGAATATTGAGTCTATATCTAATCTTTTTAAGGCATGTTTTAGTGGATGTAAAGTATTGAACAAGCGATGTCGTATGTTCGGTTCCTAAAACGTGAATAACAATGTTAAACAAATCGGCGGTGTTATTTTAGGTTAAGTAGAATGTAAATTGATAAAAGGTCGTGTGAAGTGTCGTATTTTCGGAATGCGGTAACCCTTCAAACATACCTAATTAATTGATTTTCGACACAGAATACTATGAGACCAAGCGCTTAAACCTTAAACGTAGTAAAAATAAATTTAGACGAAAGGAATCATTTAAGTCAGCGTTTTTGATGCTACTGAAAATTTATCCCTTGTACAATATACATACCTATGTAGATAAGTATTAAATTCAAATAAACTCCAAACAAGCGCTTGGCATAATTGTTTATACCTATATATTGTTACAATTGGCTACTAATTTACTAGCGGAGCAACCCACATTTCGTTATCGAGTGAGTTATTGTATCGCTCGATTCTCTGTGAAAAGATCGAACACCAAAAAGGCGGGAGTACCGTCGCTCGATTTGTCAACATCATTGCGATTATCCGACTGTCGTGAATGTCGTGCAAATAAATCGAACGAGATTAGAGAATGCTCGCAGAGTAGGCACCTGGCTACCTGTTTTTCCCTTATTGCGCTCTTTAGAATGTACGTTTTTTTTTTACTTAATGTATTACTTTTATCAATCGTATTTTCTTGTAAAAAGAATAGTAACGACGGTTTGTAAAGCTATTGTGTTTTTCGAATAGGGTAAAAATATGAATCCTATCTATATAATCTAAACATTTTGATAACTGGTGGAAAGTAAACTGTAATGGAAGGTGGAGATGATAAAAATATATGTATGTATTGACTTATTTCGACACATTAAATGAAACCAATGAACCAAAACAACACTTAAGTGACAAAAGGCAGGCTGACATGTAAACATAATATACAATACCTAAGTCAGTATAAAAAGTGGCATATTATGTTCAAATAAAGGAGGTCTCACACATGTTTTTCTTTAAATGCCATTTTAATTGTTGAATTATAGGATCATTTTAACGTACATACGGATTTTACACCCATATGTAACGCCACTTTTACATAGCCACCGACAAAACCAAATCCTTCCATCATCGATTCCGAACGCATCACGGCGAAGCCCCAGCCGGGGGTCTACTACGTGGTGTAAATGTTTCAGCGCGGAATTTACATCGCTCCGCATCATGTCGCGCGAGCCGCGGACGTGGGGCGCGAGACATGGCTAGTATGTGCCGTTCTTTATCAAAAGATACCAAGTGTCGTTTAAACATAACATATTACATACTAAATATCACGCCTGTATCCCATGAAGGGGTAAGCAGAGCACATGAAACTTCTCAAGTTTCAGTGCCACTCTTGGCAAAATAAGGGGCTGAAAGAAAACGAAACTGTGACATTGCAGTGACAGGTTGTCAGCCTCTCACCTACGCCACAATTTGCCCTATATCCCACAGTCGCCTTCTACGACACCCACGGGAAGAAAGGGGGTGGTGAAATTCTTAACCCGTCACCACACGGGACGGGATAACATATTACCTACCTATATTCATACCAAAACTATTATAGTGAAGCCTGTTTCCCTGAGGAGAAGGCAAATACCATGGATTTCCTCATAGAAAGATGAAGCAGGATCGTTCCTGGCATACTTGCTTCACGAAACGTTTACGTAGCGAATCGTAAAGCGTTTGGGCATTTGGTTACGCACACTGATTCGCCTCTTACACTTTATTAGATACATTGTGGTCATAATGGCCTGCCGGTTTAAGGTGCTCCTGACCAGAGTGACCAGCCGGTCTAGTCGAAGAAACAATCGTTGACGCTACGTGGCGATCTAAGCGCAGTCTAGATCTGTCGCACTCGCACCACTACAGAAGAGGGACAGGGATTATTATTTATTTAATTATTATAATAAAAGGTAACAATGGTATAAAATATACAGTGCTCCACAAAACTATGTTATAAGTTTGACTGTGGAGTCAAGAAATCAAATACTTCTAAGGTTAACAGTCAGATATCATCAAAATTGATATTTCAGAAACATTAAAATAACATAAACATAAATGCAGGAAGACGATCCCTTATAGAGTTTCTAAGAGATACTTTTTTAACCGTCTTTTGAAGGTATTTTTGTTTTGTTCCTGTGTTATGTCACTTGGCAATGAGTTCAGTAAGTAGGGTATGCGTTTTTTAAGTGTCCTATCACCGTAGTAATTCGACACTCTAGGAACCACATATTTGCCTGCTGATACGGCTCTGGTGTTATGGCTATGGTTAACTTGTTCAATAAGGTCTTGATAGCCATGGTTCCTCAAAGCTAACATATATTTAAGTTTTAATGACACAGGTAAAATTTTGCATGTTTTGAATAATTGTTTGTAATCTTTTTTGCAATTGTTCCTGACTTTTTTGCTAACAAGTAGTTTGAGGAAACGGGTTTGTATTGACTCTAGTTTTTCTATATTCGTTTTAAAGGTGAGGCCATAGCAGTCAAGACCGTAGCTTATGATGGAGTCTATTAAAGAATTATAAATACATTTTAACGTGCGAATAGGGGTTTTATGACTAAGATGATAAAATTTACTTAATAAAATTCTTAATTTGCTACAAATGAGATCTACATGGCACGTCCAGGAGAAGTTTTCGTCAATTTTCATGCCGAGATATGTAACGCTCTTTACTCTTTCTATAGGTTGACAGTTACAAGCTATCAATCTATTATGAAAGCAATTAAAACTATGTGTGAAAATGGATGGAGTAACGTTTGAAGGTGTCAGGTAAGGAGAATGTATTAGTATTAGTTTAGTCTTTTCGGCGTTTAATACTATACCGTTGTCGTGAGACCACTTGACGACGGCATCAACGTCCTCCTGAACGAGTCGGCATGTTTGTTCGAGGTCGGTGCCGGCGCGTAGCGCGCACAGGTCGTCCGCAAACATGTGCGCAGAGCAGTGGCGCAGTACTCCGCAAAGGCTGTTGACATGCATCAGATAGCAGAGGGGCCCACAGACCGAGCCCTGCGGCACTCCGCAGCGGACAGCCTGCTCGTCGCTTAGCGTCGACCCGACTTTCACGCGGAAGGACCGCGCGGTGAGGTAGTCGCGAAACCATTGGTTCAGCGGCCGTCCCACCCCGCACTCTTCCATAGCTTGTAACAAAGTATCAGTCTCTAATGTGTCAAAAGCCTTTTTAAAATCGAAGAATATAGCTATTACAAATTGTTTTTCTGCCAAGTAGTTATTTATTTCATCAGTAAAAGTTGTCAATGGTGTGTTTGTACTCTTTTGTTTCTGGAATCCATGTTGATTACTGTTTAAGATTCGGTGAGTGTGTAGATAATTACTAATTTGGTTAGTGATGCATTTCTCTATAATTTTGTCGACGCTAGACAGTATAGAAATAGGTCTATAATTAGAATAATTACTGTAACTTCCTTTCTTATGTATGGGACGTACTATAGCTTGTTTAAGATGTGCTGGAAATTTTTGTTGTTTTACAGAAGAGTTGATTAGTTTAGCTAATAGTGGGCTTATATTATTTACTACTGTTTTTAGGTCGGACATGCGTATGAGATCGCTACCTGGGGATTTATTAATATCCATGTTTTTAATTATACGATGAACGTAATCACTAGATACGGGTTGCCATCTCATGCACATATTTGACTTCTGAACATAATTTTCTCTTATCATCCATTTATTATTGCAAGAGTGTTTTATATTTTCTATCTCTACTGTCAACGTGCTTCCAAATTTATCACAAATTTCTTTTACATTTATTTCATCCATATTGGTCAGTATTGTATTATCCAGTGACTGTTTCTCCTTCCCCATCATTATGTTTATCCTGTCCCATATCTTTTTAATATTTTTGTTACATGATATTATGCTGTTTTTATCATATTCGTTTTTACTTTTTAGAATGGCTTTATTACATTTATTACGGTACCTAGTAAATATAAGTCGTTTTGACATGTCTTTTGGGTCATTACTAAAAATTTGAAATAATCTGTCACGTTCAGTAATCATTTTCTTTAGGTTTGAGTTTATCCAAGATTTATTGTTTCTATTCGTTTTCCTATTAATCTGCGTTTTATAACACTCTTTATAAATATTTTCGAACAGTTCTTTAATGCCGTTGTAAAGTTTGATGGGACAGTCTATTGACATAAGTATGCTAAAATCAATTGATAGTAATTTTTCTCTTACTAGTCTATTATCTAGCACAAGGCGTGTCGCCGCGGCGGCGTCGACGTCGCCTCTGCGCGGAGCGGGCGCGGCCGCGGACGCGTTCTGCCCACCGTCGCCGACGGCATCGCCACCGTGATCGTGAGTGTGTCTCCACTTCACTGCAACCGATACATAATAGTGATCTGATAGTTTATGTTCGATGACTGCTGAGTTTATCGATGCTAGTGGTGCTCTTACATATATATGATCTAAGCAGGATTCCACTAGATTTCCCATTAAGATTTCTCTTCGGGTCACTTGGGATATGCATCTTGTAAAGCCATATTCACATAAGATATTTTCGTACGTAGTGGTAATCGTATCGTTCATTTTTAATAAATTGATGTTTAAGTCTCCACAAAGGACTGCTTTTGTGTTTTGAGGAATGTTAATGAGTACATTTCGAAGTTCTGAAAGAAATTGTTTTAATTTGTTTTGTTGGTTTATTCTAGGTGGTCTATATATGGCTATAACAATAACAGGCTCTGAGCAGTCGCTAAGTGTGATGGAGACGCACTCGGCTGCGCGCATGGCGGCGGCGGCGGCCTGCAGCGGCGCGCACGGGCGCACCGGCAGCGAGGCGCGCGAGTACACGAGCACTCCGCCCCCGCTTCGCCCCGCACGAATATAACTGTTTATATTGTATCCATTAATTTTGTATAAGTTAAGCAGGTTAAAATTTATGTTGGGTTCAGTTATGACAATAACATCTAAATCGTCTAAATGATTATTTAAAGTGACAAGTAAATCGTAAAAATTTTTCTTTAGTGACCGTATGTTAACATGTAACAAGTGAAAGTCGTTCTTATCAGTTAGAGTATAGAACCAGCTATCTAAACTACTATAAGTGGCCGTCTTACCTGCGGAGTTTGTTATTATATCAGTAATATCATTTGTACGGTTCATTATTATAAGTAAAAGTCATTATCTATTAAAAATAAAATAAAAACCTTACTTCTAGAAATCGAAATCACTTTCCTTTTAACAGGTTGCTTATTTCTGTTTCAGCTCGGATCCATATAGCCTTGTCATCTTCCGTTTTTTTCACCAAAACTTTCCCGTTGGACACCCAGATAAATTTAAATATTCCGTATAGTTTGTGTTTAGTATTCCACAGCAGGGCTCGCGTTGTCGGTGTCAGATCTTCATTAATGAATATCTTTGTCTTCAGCGCGCCTCCGGTGATCGTGTTACTGGTGATGTTCTTAAGCATGCGTTTCTTCGCCAGCCATGTGTCGCGGGTTTCGGTGCCAGACTTTTTAAAGCCGACTGTAATTGGCGCGTGCTTGTCATCTGGTTTTCTCGACGGTCTTCGCTTAACCCATTCTATATCCTCGGTATTAACATGTAGTATGTTGCTTATTTTGTTGACAATCTCTTTGGTATTTTCCTCAGACGACTGTTCTACGCCTACTATTTCTATGTTATTCTGGCGAGTCGACTGTTCGTAGTCATGAATTTTTTGCTCTAAAGCTATATTACATTTTTCTAGATGTACACACTTATTGGTTATAGCTGTTAGATTTTTTTCAAGGGAGTTAATTTTGCCTTTCGATTCTTCATGTTCAAACACAAGAGAGTCATATTTGTCGGAAAGCAGACTCATGCTCGCTTTAATTTCATCTAGTTGTTTTTTAAAGGATGGTATCATACTTACTTTTCTCTGAATATCCTTGAGAATATTGTTGTTGTTTTGCTCCTCATCACCTTGTTCGTCCGTGTCTGAGCCCCCTTCGTCGCAGTTATTACAATAAATGCGGTTCTTTCCGGCTTTGAGGTCGGCGGCCAAACCTTTAACGCATGCCCTGTGAAAATTTCCATGACAACCCTGGCAAAGGAAGTGCGATCCCTTTTTTGAAAGCGCTTTCCTACATTTATGACATTCCATTATATGTTTATCCCTTGAAATTTCACTGAAAAACACACTTATTCCTGTTATATATAATAATAATTTAATAATTTCAAAAATTTTCAACATTCGCGTGACACTGTCACTGTCACTGAAGGAATACGATAGCTAGCTAATACGATATGTTTATAAAACGTAAGCGACAATGACGTTAACCCTTCCAATTTCTATTTCTTTCCTCTTTTTACTTTAGGCATATGGACGCTCTCTAACAGGCTATTCTTATAAGACACGAGCAAATACCATCCTTATGTCAAGCGACTATGACTGTGGACCTTTTCCTTGAAAACGTCTCTTTTAGCCGTGGCGAATATTTAGCCGCCACGTGACTAAATGGACGCGTGACGTGCTGAATAGGGGATTGTGGGATTTTGGGTACTGATTAGTTTAGCTTAGGAGCTTTGCTAGCTTCTAGGGTTTTAAAACCCCTAATGCCTTGCTCCAAAAGTAAATATTTGGAAAATAATTTCAGATGCCTGTCATTTATATTAAGTATATAAGTATACCTTTCACGTCGTAGATTTTTCATGAGTTAGTCCGGCTTATTGCTACTCGCCACTGCTTAGTGTAAGGTTTGAGTGGACGCTCGGAGCGAAGCGACTCAGGACACTTCTATGAGCTTCCATAGTTTAACATGCACGCTGCACGCCTGGCCCCGCTTCATGCCCCAATGTTATGAGCCTGCACTCAGGCCTTACACCTGTTGTTTGCTTTGCAACTATACAATTCTAAGAATTTTGCTCAAGCACTAGTTTTTCGAAAGTCTGACCTTCCAAACCTGAGGGTAAACGAAGAATCATCGCAGTATGATTTCCATATGATATGATATAAATATTCGAAAATCTAAAGGGAAAATGTATGTGCATGTGCAATCGGTGAATTGTAGTAAATTCAAACAATTTTATTGTTTTACGCAATTTCCACAATGCAAGTATTTCCGAGCGTATTGAATTTGTCACGTGATTAACTAGTTATAATAGCAGTTCACTAATTTATAGGTCTTAATTGGCAATAATTTTAATCATTTCATTTTGCAGCAATGCTCCAAATTGCCAATTTAAACAAGTAACCACCTAATTACATAATTAATAGCATGTTTACCTGTTTTAGGTAGCTACCTACTTAAAACTATGTATATGTACCTACTAGCATAATTTTGACGACTGATCTGGCCTACATACCTATTACCTATATGGGTCTGGGTTCGAAACCCTGAAAGGGTGATCATTTTTTGTGTCTGTCATGAATATTTTCTATATATTTTGAGTATTTGTTTATTATACATTGTAATAAAAAAAAAATATTATAGGACATTCTTACACAGATTGACTGAGGCCCACGGTAAGCTCAAGAAGGCTTGTGTTGTGGGTACTCAGACAACGATATATATAATATATAAATACTTATATACATAGAAAACATCCATGACTCAGGAACAAATATCTGTGCTCATCACACAAATAAATGCCCTTACCGGGATTCGAACCCGGGACCGCGGCGCAGCAGGCAGGGTAATATTACGTGACAGTCCATTTATGAAGATCATCCCTAAAATATTTTTCATTATTAATCAGCTCAGAACCAGCTACAATTTACGGCACCCATTGAATTGCAAAAATGTAAAAACCGACCGTCATTACCTTTTTGATTTTTGTCGAGCTCCCAATATTGCGACGCAGTTGCATGCATCATGATCACGTAAAACTGAAGAAGACTGGTGGATGTCAAAGCAGCGTAGACAGCGCGCAAACCTCCTAAAAACAAAAAGGTAATCACGGTCTACATACCGGTCAATATAAGCCTAATGAAAATAACCGTGAATCATTCAAAACTCTCATAATATAACAGTTTGATAACAAACAAAACAGGGATAACGCAGTTTTTACCGAGATCTATGCAAGCCCAGTGGGCTCCCGGGTGCAATGAACCGCTACAATTGCCCATTCGTAAACTTCCCGAGATACGCGGCTGTGTAACGACTCAAGGGGGACGGTATGATGAGCCCTGGTTTATACATGTGCGGGGTTTTTGAACGTGACAACGTTGTCAAGGTTTATAACTATGCTAATTGGCAGTTTTTTTAAAGTGCCCTGGCACGGGCTAATACCAAGAGAAAAAAAAATAGTCGCCTTTTTTGTTACCTACCTTTTCTGAGTATTTAACATAGATTTTATTGGTAATAATAATTTAACCTGATTTTCACATAATATATGCTGATATGTTTGGGCTTATTCTACTCAGAATCGAAAACATTTTCCATCTCAATATTAAAAAGATGTCTTAAAATGTCTGTTCCACTACGTCATGTTTTAGCAGGAAGACTTATGTCACTTATATGTGCTGGACGTAGTCAAAAATTTTGTTCCAAGCATTTCCCTCTATACTTTTTTATTGCTTGAGCTGTAGTGGTAAAAATAATTTAGGTAGGTACAGTCAACCAATTGGAACCCTAGGCCACTGTAGAACTATGTCATAGTGACGTTATAAATCAGAATGTAAGAAATCTCTTACTGCTTGTCATTTTGACATGGTTGTAGAGTGGCCTAGGGTTCCAATTGGTTGACTGTACATACATTTTTGTAACACTATTATCATCTGGATTTAGTAAATACCTAAATTTTGATGGACCTTAAAATATAAGGAGCTTTGAGAATCAGATCTTCAGCCTGTATTTAAGCATCAATGTAAAAATAAATCAGGTTAAGAAAATTACCAAACTCCTAATTCAACCATGATGTATTTACCATCCACTATTTAGATGTACATACCTACGAAACATTAATCTACTGTCAAATTAAACATGATTAAACTACGCGTTACCGCACAAGAGAACAAAAACACGCTCACTCGAGGGTAGTTGGAATTCCAGATAATGCGTGGAGAGTTCTACAAACAAGGGGATTTGGGTGTTGTTAACTATCTTGGTTCCTACAATCTTAAGGGGGTTTTACACCGAATTTACTTAGACGTACTGATAAAAGATGCTTTTCAGAGTTTTGAATGATTCACGGTTATTTAATTAGACTTATATTGACCGGAATATAGGTACCTAGACCGTGAGTACCTTTTTGATTTTTGTCGAGCTCCAGATATTTCCACGCAGTTGCATGCATCTTGATCTCGGAAAACTGAAGATGTGGATGTCAAAGTTGCGTAAACAGCGTGCGATCCACCCTCCTTCGCGCGCGTCGGCTACGTTCACTTTCAGCGTTACCACTGGTCGCGTTCACACTCGATGTTCTGTCCAAACACACCACACTCAACAAAGGTTATCCCGGTCAATATAAGTTTAACAAAAATGCTTTTATTCGATTTTTTTGGTTGGTTTTTAATATGTTTGAATTTACTGTGTGTAAACCTATGGGGGCTACAGATTCTTACATTAGGTACTCCCACTCCCAATATAAAATTACCTGTAACACCTTACCGTTAAGCACATCCTATTAAATGGCATGCAGATGAACAGGGTGCTTAAGTTAAGACCGTCTTGTATCACGTGTGTCTAAAGTTAAGTGCTTAGTAGCTAGCGTCGGTTTAAGTCAGGTACAACAGCTGCAGTATGTTAACATGCAACGTAATCAGCGGGCGTGTGAGACATGATAATGCACAAGACATCGCCGTGCCTTGGGGCGTAACTATGTTGTGAGAGACGCCTTTAAATATCAATTAACCGTTTCTGTGCGGATGGCACGAGAGGCGTGTCATCAAGGTTTTTTACGTGACGCGTATGACACGCGAGGCGGGTCATTTTGAAATCGAACACGCAACGAATCGGTTAAGAACACAGGTTTTGGGTTATTTCAAATCAAATCAAAATCAAAAATCAAAATCAAAATAATTTATTCAGCAAATAGGCCACAGGGGCACTTTTACACGTCACATGTACATAGGTATTTAAAAAAATATTTAAAATTGAGTTGAAATTACAATTGATACTATTATATACTAATTCTAAGTTCTAACTAAAGTTAACTCTATACAATTAATTAGAGATGTAGAAGGTCTCTAAATGTCGAATTACAACCAAGAACTACACTAAATTTTAATATAAAAAGTACAAATACAAAAAAAAAAAAGTCTAAAATTACTTTAGAGGTGCAAATGACTCTAAATGTCACAACTAAAAATAAAATGTATATCTACTTAATCTAATTCTCCTTAGAGATGTATATGGTCTCCATGAGTCAAAATCATATATTTAAAATATTCACTAAAAGAAAGGAAACAAACGACAACCGAACAAAGTGTCCTAATTTAATAAAAATTAGAATTAAAGTTACTAAGTTATAACAGCCCCAGTAAGCTTAAACAGACCGGTCTTCACAGACGGCACCCGTTCACGAGTATGACGCGTATCTCAGCCATCGCCTCCCTCAACCTTTATTCGGGAAGGTGGCGACCCGATCAACGACGCCACCGCAGCAAAGACTTTTAAGTGTGCATGACATGTTCAAGCTGCCAGGCTAAATTAAATATTCAAATAATAAAACATAGCTGTAAGACACTATATTTTGTGCTCGTATGTTACAAAGGAAGGAAATATAGATTTATACAATATTTAAAAAAATATTTAAAATTGAGTTGAAATTACAATTGATACTATTATATACTAATTCTAAGTTCTAACTAAAGTTAACTCTATACAATTAATTAGAGATGTAGAAGGTCTCTAAATGTCGAATTACAACCAAGAACTACACTAAATTTTAATATAAAAAGTACAAATACAAAAAAAAAAAAAAAAAGTCTAAAATTACTTTAGAGGTGCAAATGACTCTAAATGTCACAACTAAAAATAAAATGTATATCTACTTAATCTAATTCTCCTTAGAGATGTATATGGTCTCCATGAGTCAAAATCATATATTTAAAATATTCACTAAAAGAAAGGAAACAAACGACAACCGAACAAAGTGTCCTAATTTAATAAAAATTTGAATTAAAGTTACTAAGTTATAACAGCCCCAGTAAGCTTAAACAGACCGGTCTTCACAGACGGCACCCGTTCACGAGTATGACGCGTATCTCAGCCATCGCCTCCCTCAACCTTTATTCGGGAAGGTGGCGACCCGATCAACGACGCCACCGCAGCAAAGACTTTTAAGTGTGCATGACATGTTCAAGCTGCCAGGCTAAATTAAATATTCAAATAATAAAACATAGCTGTAAGACACTATATTCTGTGCTCGTATGTTACAAAGGAAGGAAATATAGATTTATACAATAAAATTAAAGTAAGATAAACATTAAACATTAAACATTACTCTAACGTTAGGGTAATAAATAGTACCAGTGCTCGACAAGCTAATGTCTAATAGATGATACCCTTCTGCCACATTTATTTGACTTAAGATTGAAAGTGATATCTACTGCTATACTGTCGAGCACTGGTTCTTTTGCCTTACATTTCGTACAGCATGTGGTGTTAAACTTACAAAAGGAGGAAATAAAAGAGGTCAGATAAGAGTACGCCTAAAAATTTGGCACTTTAATACAGATAGGCTGTTAAAAACGGTACTCTTCTTGGCACACCTCAGACACAGTATAAAGGACGACTCAGTAGAGGTAGTAGTTACCTCTCCGGCAGCGGCGACGCGAAAGGTACCTACTGCGTTCGAAAGCACGTGGTTGAACAAATTTACTATAAATGTAGTCGACATCGTCCAAAGTATCGTAAGATGTAATTATTTAATACTATTAACTATAAGTATTAGTATAATAATAATACCACATTAAGTATATCAGTCAGAGAACACAAAAAATATCATTATGCATATTGTTCTTATCCACGTTTATCCAAATCCGCTGGCATGTGTTGTGTACGTACACGACGCGCTTGTGTGCATCCTGCGCGGCGTACATTTGTTAGAAGAGTTTATTACTGCTTTATACTGTGCCTCAGAAAAAGACACAAATATAAGTGTTTTCAGTAATACGATGAGGCAGTCACATTACCTAGAACATACGACTAAGCAGAGACGATCGAGCGATAGTCTAATTTGCTCTTGATAAAATTATTCAGTTACTTCAAAGAATAAATAAATCTAAGAAGAATATAAATATTTCAACTAAGATAATAAAGGATATTCACATGAATAACCGTAGCTAAAATATACTTTTAATCCCACCCTCGACTATCGACGAATCCTGTTATAATAACTTAAGTATCCTTCATAAGCCACTCACATTTCTGGATTACATGCGAAAGCTCTCCGTTCCTAAGGCGACCTGTAATCGGCTTTCTGACCCGGGCTACCATTTTCAATCCGATAGACTTGCATCTTGTAACGATGATAATATGGAATGAAATTCATTGGCCAGAGAACATGGAGAATGGATTTTGAGTTCAATAGGATTCATATATTATAATAGTAAAAGGATTTTTGCACAATATTTAATGGGGTGGTCTGCATATCCATGCCAAATTATATATTGTTATAATGACTTTTTAATAAATAACTATCTATATTTTTATTACAAACTAAATTATTATCAGTCAGAATAAATAAATAAATATTGTAGGACATTCTTACACAGATTGACTGAGTCCCAACGGTAAGCTCAAGAAGGCTTGTGTTGCGGGTACTCAGACAACGATATATATAATATACAAATACTTATATACATAGAAAACATCCATGACTCAGGATCAAATAGCTGTGCTCATCACACAAATAAATGCCCTTACCGGGATTCGAACCCGGGACCGCGGCTTAGCAGGCAGGGTCACTACGCGCTGGGCCAGACCGGTTGTCGAATTTACCATAATTTTATTATAAATGTACATTAACACTACAATATCTCTTCAGACGCCTATTTAAGGCAAAGTAAGTTCGTGTTCATCTCTTACTGAATGTGGCATCTCATTTATTCGAATATTTACCTATGAATAGAAAGTGTGCGCGATTTAAGTATGGTCTGCCTCTTAAGGCGCAGATACTAGTTATAGCGTAAAATCACACAATGCCATTAGTTATACTTGCTGCATTATTACATTGAATGATGATGGCCAATACAATATCTTTACCTAATCCTCTCCCTTACTCAAGTCTTTCCAATAATATAAGTTAAGTATATGTATTTACAAGTGTAAGAAGTTTTTAAAAACTTTTATTATTGTTCAAATTATCTTACTGTAGAACGTTTTAATAATGAAAAACTTAAAAGATTAAAAAAAATAAAGTTTCACGACAAACATTGACGTAGTAGACACACGAAACTAAAACATAGACTGAAATACACGGGAACTGAAAACGCCGAACTATGCAATATTACTGAAATTAAATTTTTCAGTACAGATGGTGTTTTTTTTACGCACTAGTGCGAGAAGTTGTTCATTATATGTCAGGTCGAAACTTCGGAGGGTCATCTGTACTGAAAAACGTCGTACGATACACGTGCGAAAAGGAAATTCGTAACTCGTGTCGATTTAAAACACTCCCTTCGGTCGTGTTTTAATTTATCGCCACTCGTTTCGAACTTCCTTTTTTACGCACTTGTATCGTAATGTACTATTACAGTACGACTTAAATACACGACATGAAGGCGTCACTTTTTTGGTAATTTTCGACGTGACATGAAATGGAAACAATTTTGTATGGAAATTATTTGCTTAGTTCAATTTTTTACAAGTTTATGTTGTTGATTATGCCAATTTAAATGTGACATTAAATGAATATTAGAACGATATTTGAATCATAAATTAAAAGTTAGTTAACAGAGGTCGACTCATTTTCCCACCGGGATGATTGGAGAAAAAAATATCAATTATAGTTAATTGGATGATAGTTATCGTCTGCCGTTAAGGCAAT
The DNA here is from genome assembly GCF_023078275.1 of Leguminivora glycinivorella. Lineage (NCBI taxonomy): Eukaryota > Metazoa > Arthropoda > Insecta > Lepidoptera > Tortricidae > Leguminivora > Leguminivora glycinivorella. Next base: position 10,101,368 of record NC_062978.1, read on the forward strand.
AGTTACCAATGACCACGAAATACTTACAACTACGAGCGATATAATCCGTTTTCTTTCACAATAATAATTGGATGTTAGGCTTTTTAGGTGCGTAGTGCGACTGTCATTTTTAACCGCCTTCTAAAATTTCAAAGGAAGGGGTTCTCAATTCGTCTGTATGTTTTTTATTTTTTTTAATGTTTGTTCCTCGATATCTCCGTCGTTACTGGACCGATTTTGAAATTTTATTTTTTGATTAAATATTTATGCATACATATTGGTCCCACTTTTCTCAGAACCCAGTTCTGATGATGGGATCCTGGAGAAATCGAGGGAACTCCTCAAATCTGAAAGGCATGCATATGGTGATTTTTATGTTTTTAAAGGAACAGCATGCATTTACGTACGGAACAGTGACATTTGGTGCAGTGGAACTCCTGATGATGGTCAGAGTGGAACTCCTCAAATCTGAACGGCACACTTATAGTGACTTTGGTATTTTTATACGAACAGCATGCACTTACGTCCAGAACAGTGACATTTGGTGCAGTGGAACTGCTCATGATGGTCAGAACGGAACTCCTCAAATCTGAACGGCACACTTATAGTGACTTTGGTATTTTTATAAGAACAGCATGCACTTACGTCCAGAACAGTGACATTTGGTGCAGTGGAACTGCTGATGAAGAGTGAGCCGCCCCTGGTTAGAGTTCCGTTCTGAAAATCATTCTCATCTGTAAGTACTTCAGAATCATCGAAATTTCAAAATTGGTTCAGAAATGACGGAGATATCGAATAACAAACATTAAAAATATACAGACGAATTGATAACATAATCCAACATTTGAAAGTATTTATCACCAGAACCCGAAAGGAAGGCGGCTTTTTTTTCTTAAAAATTATATTAAGATGTGTTGGTTGACAAAAAGTATATTAGTCAATAAGTGAACCTTAGGGTAATCAAAAATCTCCAAGGCATCGCACCTTTGCCAAAATGCTCGGAGCACATGCGTTCCATGTGATGGTGCTCCGTAAGCTCAGACAACACCTTGGCAGGCACTCCGCCGAAATTGGAAGAGAAAATAAACATAAAACTCCACGTTCGGGATTACACTTGAGAGCCACATGCAAACACGGTTTCGGCAACCTGGCGCGTCGATTACAGTTGGTATGATTTTGTTTTACTTTTAGAAGTGAAATATTTTGCTTGAAAATGGAAATTTGTGTGTACTATATTTCAACCTAATCATTTGAGCTCGACGAGGGCAAGGACGCGGTTAATAGCAACGCGCATGTATCACCTTTGGAATTGCAGATAATATAGAGGCTAACTACACAGATTACTTACAAGAAGGGGCCGCTGTCTTACCATATGCTTATTTTCTCAGTATACTGATATTATTGATCATGTTTTGCATAAAATTGCCAGTAAGAACGCACGATATATCCTTGTATGTTCCATGTTAGTCTTTGCATTCGCAGTAGCTTCTCTTAGCAGTAGTAGCTCAAAAACTTAGCGCCATCAAAGTGATAAAAAATTATCGGGATGATTATTTATCGACTGATTACAATGACTAGGCCAAATAGAATTGGTTTAATTAGTGTACAATGGAGAAATTATGAATGAATGAATTCATTGATAAATTCGCCATGCACTTTTGCAGCTGATAGTACAGGCACCGGTATAAATAAGTGATGATTTCTGTACCTTGTCACATTAACATCTTGTTTGAAATGTCATACGAAGTTGTCAAATGATTAAAAGCGACAACGTACAGAAATAATCACTTATTAATGCCGGTGACTGTACTATCAGCTCTACATTTGTTTAAAATGAGAAAGTCCTGGGCCAATTTATCCACAGGATGGATACTAGTAAATATCAGTTGAACAAAAGATAATTATACATTCATTAAAGAACATTCATGAAAAACACTTCAACCAATAATGACAATATAATTTTTCACCACACCAACTGGTAAAGGCTTACTTTGCTATTCGAAAACAGATAGCAAAATTGCATTTTATCCACAAAAGTGCAAAGTAATTTCATACAAGTTGATGTTCAAAGCTGACTGTAAGAATTCACGTATAAATGATGACTTTGAATCATAAACGTTTAATAAATTGATGGATTTGATTTAGTTTGATGTTTTACAGTTAATATTTTCATAGTGTTGGTGTGGTGAAAAATTTTGTGTTTCACTTGGTGGCAAATTTAATTTAACCTTCGTGCCTTGAAACCCTCGCAACGCTCAAGATTCCACATTCTGAACCACTCGCTACGCTCGTGGTTCAATATTGGAATCTTTCGCTTGCTCGGGTATCAATTTTGACACGTGCGGTTAAACAACAACTTTGCCCCCTTGTAAAACAAATAACTATTGTTCCACTGTAAATAGTTGAAGTAGATGATAGTAGTCGTTGTGAGTGGTATTCGAAACTGTCGAAAGTTATTAGTTATTAAGCAGCCTGTTGGACGGATTTTGGCCGCCGGCCAGAAAATTATGAATGAGTCTAACACCCGGCAAAGTGCTATGAAAATTAGTTAGGGTGTTGACCAGCAGTCAAATATGTTTAGTTATTTATATTAACTGTATTATTTACTCATAGATAGTATGAATAGATTAAATATAATACCTATACAATTTTTATTTCTGGATAAAGGTATTTACTAGAGGTACATTTTCTTGGACGTCTTTTGTGTTTTTTGGTGAAAGAACCTTTTTCAGAATGCACCAAGACTAATGTTCCATTAATTCCGTAGGTAGGTACTTATTATTCTATAGGTACTCTGGTCAGTTGACGTCTATAGCAGTGGAACGGTTTAAACATTACGCGTTACCAGATGTGTCGGTCGGGACGCGTTTGCAACAAAGTCCTCAATTCTACAAATAAATAATTATGGCTTACTTGCTTATCTGGGAGGATTTTGTTAGGAACACTTGCACCAACGAAAATGGGGGTTAACCCGGGGGTGAACCCACCATTTTTTATGGAATTTGACAGAAGCCACAGCGCTGCCCACTAACAGCCCACTTACCCTGAGGCTAGTGCAAGTGGGACTTAAAAAACATAAATAACAATATTTTTTATCAAGTAGGATAGCAAAACCATCAGTGTATCCATCCAAAGCTATATTATATTTTTAGTACGTTTAGGGCCAGTTGCATCAACCACATTTGACAGACACATCATCGTCAAGCAGCAAAAGTCTATGGAACTTCCCATACAATAAAATTTAACGAACGCTTTAACGGTGACAGACGGTTTGATGCAACCGGCCCTTATAGTTATATAAGTAATCCAGCCTGCGCATTACACTAACAAACATGCTAAATCGTGACAGATGTGCTATCTACGTGGATAAGTGATAAAATTGGAGCCATGATACGCCGGCTGCTCCAACTAGTTGTTGAGTCTCTTGTTTAAAATCAGAACCTTAATCACGTTTGAACATCTGAGCCAATAGCGTTTTATTTATTACTCCCAGTTTAAATGAAACTGAACCGAAAGAGGCTTGAACGAGGATTCAGCAGCGTCCCGAGGGATGACGAAGGCGTTGAATTACTACGGCTCTGTCCTACTGTGACAGATGGTCTGGGGCTTGCTTTGATATAGGAAACTGTAGATGGGGTATACATGTATTGTATACTATGATTAGTAGCTGCTTAATATTAAACAGGTCAAATCTACTCATAACTAATATGAAAATGAAGTTTTTTTGGCCGACTAAAACTCACGAATACAGAATTTTTCACCACACCAACTAGTCCACAAAGGCTATCTTTGCTATTCGAAAACAGATATAGCAAAATTGCATTTTATCCACCAGATGCATAGTATTTATACCAATTTTAACTTGATGTCTTAAGCTAACTGGTAGAATTTACCTATAAATTATGATTTTTAAGAAGTAGTGACGATATTGTGAGTAAGTAGATATATTTTTAATATACAGAATTTTTTAACAGCTTGTATAAAATATTAACTCATTCACCGCTGTACTACGGTCAAAGCATTATGTCGTAGCCGATAACATGGATTTCCCCATATGTAACGAAAATGGGTCGTAGAGGCAGAACGACCACGTGTCATGATTATCACTACTCGTAAATATGTTAAGGAAAAGTTTCCTTAGATACCTACAAAACTGAAAGATAATTATATAAGTAAAATGTCACTACCCGACGCTCTTCCTTTTAAACAAACGATATAGTTAAATCGTTTGTTTTAAAGGAAGAGCGTCGGGTAGTGACAAAGCGGCTTAAGTGTTCAGTGTTGCATCGACAATCCCTTCTATCTCTGAAGCTCACGCGCCCCTGATGCGAATTATCCAATAAACAAAATGAAAATTTGAGCCTACAGACGCTGACAATGCACTGCAGGTAATCTCTGAATGGAGTCTGGGTATAATCCCAAATTAGACAAAGACGTTGATAACTGAATGGTAATATCAAATTATTTAATATTTTGCCAACAATAATTGAATTCTTGTCATTTGGTATGGTATAATTTTGCTATAATTATTTGTTTAGTAAATAAAGAATGAATAAGCCTTTCAGAACATGATACTTACTTACCTATGAATAGGTAAGTACTACGTTCAATTCATTTATCTGCACCTTTGATATCTCTAAAATTCTTTTTACAATAGACTTTTTTGCAGTACTTACGGGTTATATTTTTTTAGGGATCCGTGAGCAAAAAAGTTCAATAGGAACCTTTTGGTGCGACTCTGTCAGTATGTCTGTTTGTCTGTCTGTTACATTATTTTTTATATTGAAAAATAATGTGTTTACACTAGCTATAATGATGCATATTAAAGCTCAATAGTTCTCTTTCAAATTCACATTAGTATTTCACAAAGTCAGCAATATCATGATTTGTACTAAAATAGTTCGAACTCAGTTCCTACTGTGCGTTTCCAAAACAATGGCATCGGAGATAGCATTTTAAAATACCTCTAATCGGCATCCTGTTAATTACAATGGCGTATAGGCAGCAATCGCCTCGCTTAGCGAGCCAGAGTAATATAGTAAGCAAGTATACACACACATATTTACACACGGCGGCTGATCGTAAGATCTGGGGGCCGATTTTTGAGTCTCACGGCGTTCGAATTCAGAAAATTGTCACTGAAAATAATAGGCAATTCACCGTTTTCAACCGGTATTTTAGTGACAATGAGACTCAAAAATCGGCCCCCAGGGGCCCATTTCTCGAAGCTACAAGTTACAATACAAGTGGTTGTCAATGTCTAATATGACAAGTTGGAAAGAGGCTTCCGCTTGTAACTAATTGTAACTTTCAGTTTTGAGAAATGGGCCCAGGTATATAGTAATGTTACACATTGTTGTAAGTAGTAGAAAATAAATGAAAGTGCCACTTTCTTTTAAAGGGCGTTTTAACATTTTTTGATCCGATATTAAGTTGATATAGGAAGGATGCCAAAGGAAAATTTTAAAGATATCGGCAATGTTAAAAGCACTAAATAATTGTAATTTTTTGACTAGGCAACTATTTGGTATGGACATTTTTCACTTCAACTCGTTTTTGAACTGTATAATTGCTGGGACATCAGTTTTGCCCATGACCATGACCGGTGGTGAGACTTGTGGTTGTAACGTCGGTATATAAAGGTAGCAAAAGTGATACGCAATAAAACCGTATGTGATGTTTTGATAGTAGTCTAAAACTCTATAGATTGTAAACCTTAAATGTACCTCTACAATAGGTAGCTTCAATAGCTCGAAGAGCAAACAGTCCTGTGGGCACATGATTGTAGCGAGAGTATGTCCCCGCAAGATAGACTAGGTACCCGTCCTTATGTAATTAATACAGTTAGAAGAAGACGTGTCATCTATCGCGCGGCGACATACTCTCGCGGCAATCATGTGCAAGGCCTACTGATATAACTATTGAACTAGACTGTACTTAAAATAAAATAAATTAATACCATGCACAAAATAAAGCATCAGGTAAATATGATAAAAACATGGATAGAAGTTATTTTTAAATCCAATTTCTATTTAATAAGTCAGGTAGAAATATATAAAGTAACTGAGTTGACCGTGACGTCACTCAATTTGATATCATATTAATTCCATATTAGCAAGACGTTGAAATTCGTTTTGACAGTTCTTATAAAGAAGCTGATTTGACTAGGAGGCAGTAACCTATATAAGTCAAGTTAAAAGTAAATCAGAATTCTCGACAGGCATGTCACTTCATCGTGTCTCGAATACAGCCTGTACATACATTGTTACTCCGAACACGCCCGCTACAATCCTAATTACAGCTTATTAACTATAATGAAACTTTAGCCGGTCGCTGTTTGCTATGCCGCGCGCGCGGCGCAATTTACAAATTTTATTAGTGTTTATTTCTCGTTATTTTAAGGTTATTTCAATGAAAATTTTGAATGTTATTGTAAAATAGTCAATGTTTATGTTTTTTTCGGTTACCTCGAAGGTTATAATGAATTTATAATACTTAATATCCCGATTTTTTGAACCCCTCGTACAGTAGCGTTCGTGGTCATTGTGGTCTAAGCAGCAGCGGTGCGGTCGGAAGGAGTTACCATGAACGAAGTGAAGGGTTCAAAACGTCCAATATAAATCGTTTCCGTAGTTTTTTAGAGTAAATGTAACTGGAAATATTGATATGTTTAAAACTGAGTGTTCTGACAAGTAGATACCATAATACATTTACGTAGATACCATTTATACACACAATGAATTGGTCTATTGTAAAAATACATTTTCAGTACAGATGGTGTTTTTTTTACGCACTAGGCGAGAAGTGGTTCATTATATGCCAGGTCGAAACTTCGGAGGTTCATCTGTACTGAAAAACGTCGTACGATACACGTGCGAAAAGAAAATTCGTAAGTTCGTAACTCATGTTGATTTAAAACACTCCATTCGGTCATGTTTTAATTTATCGCCACTCGTTTCGAACTTCCTTTCTACGCACTTGTATCGTAATGTACTATTTCAATGGGTACCGCCATTAAACGGTCGACACATTTTTAAGTAATAAAGTGTCCTTCGGTACACATACATATTTGTATGTTCTAAATAAAACAAAGTTGTGTGTATCAGCTAATTTCGTAAGGACAAAACAGCCCGCAGCCTTCCCTCAGAAGTCCTGTAGGTACATGTTTCAGATGCCATTCATTAAAACGTCCTTTAATACCGAAATCTCCGGCAATATCGTTTCCTATCGTCAGGTATACGCTAATGAAATAAACTTTCAGGTAGAACGGAGAAAGTTATTAATATTCATGGGGCGGCCTGTCCCGGCCCTTGTAAATGTTTTATTCGTTAACGAGACTCCGGGATTAAGGTAATCATGTCACGTTGTGTGCTAGAAGCCTTTGCGATTAATTCGCCACGTAATCAATTTTAGTTTGTGGTGATGCGGCCGTATGCTGCTTGGTGATAGCGGTTGCACTTGGTTATTAAGGAAATTCTACGAAGATAAGACTTTCTATATTATCCTACTATGACCATCATCAACCTCCTTGCGTTATCCCGGCATTTGTCATGGAATACTTCTTCTTTTCTTATGCGCACTGAGTGGAATTCCTTGCCGGCGGCTATATGCCTAAGCTCATGTAACCCGGCGACCTTCAAATCTAAGGTGAACATGAATCTTCTGGGCGAGCTCACTCCATCGTAGGCCACGTATTTGCCTTTGGCTAGTCTGTGGTCAAAAGTAAGCCCATTAAAAAAAAAAACCGGTCAAGTGCGAGTCGGACTCGCTCACCGAGGGTTCCGTACAAACTTTCAATAGTTGAATCATCAAAATGTTATTCATAGAACTCTACAGATTTTACTAAATCCCTCAAGACTCAATTTCCCACATAACAAGTAATATTTTAATATACAATTTTATTGGTAGACAACCTCCAAATAAAATCAAGACTATTCGACTTCAATAGTTTACGACTTACGACGTGTCGCAACGACGCTCCTGAACCGACCTCATTATATCAGGAAAAACGCGATGTAGGAAATGAGCGTTCAACGTACAGCGACATCTATCGGCAAATTGAGTAAACTAATGCGCGCGAGCTAGTATGGAAGATGATTTTTATGGAATAATTGTTTATTGCGTGAACCGATTTTAACCATTTTGCCTTTATTTGAAAGCAGGTAATTTCATTGTTATTTTGTTAAAAAATACAGGTACAATAAACACCCGCAAGGGTGTTGAAATTGAAAATGTAAATCTGAAAGGTTTTTTATAAATAAATAAAAAAGTTTTCAAGATACGTGTACGATTTTATTTTTCCTGTAATATTCATTATAATACCCATGTTTGGTGAAAATTTCATACATTTATGTTGGTAAACTTCGGAGATAAGGGGGGGGAACGGTATTTTTTTTACATTTTCCTTCAAAAAACATTTTTTTCCACAACCAAAAAATTATAAAAAATAGTTTTGATATGTACAATTTGAGCTCTTTCTAGCCCCACTTGACCTAGTTACTTGAAATTTTCAGTTTGCCCCCCTTTCATTTTGGCCATTTTCTATCATTTATATTAATTAATTAAAAAAAAAATACTTTCAACTTGTAGAGGTTTACAATGTTTATAACTATTCCAAATTTCATATCGATAGCATAAGTAGTTCTCGAGATATTTAACAATGTGACAGACGGACAGACAGACGGACAGAGTCGCACCATAAGGGTTCCTGTTGTACCTTTTTGGTACGGAACCCTAAAAATTACACAATCCACCATCTTCAACATCTCCATGGAAAATAAGTTTCATATAATGGAAATCACTAAACAGCCGCGGTACTTACTTAGAACACAACTTTGCATGCGTGCTCTTTGTAGCTTGCTTAGAATACTTAGCCACTGACAACTGCCTTTAGCAATAATAACCTTTCACAGCAACTGTTTCGTGTTAGCCACGGCAGTGATACAGACATAATTAATCCCATTCACGTTCGTGTCAGCGTGCGAATTTCATCCGAGTGGAGCTTTACCAAAGCCGCGAACACGGCTGTCAGGCCTATTCTAACATTTGTAACTTACTTACACAAATTTCTTAAGGACATCTAAAAGATGTCATTTCGATGTCGTGCATTTCACTCGTGCTTGCTCGTAACTGTATTAGAGCGAGCGAGATGCACGATGACTAAATTACATCTTTCGGATATCGTTCTGGTGTCGGAGTACGTTGGAATTGGCCTGTATGTGGGGTCACGAAAATGCAGCACCATTTCCATAGACAAGCCGATACATATCTAGCGCACTCAATGGCCTCGCTTTGTTTCTGTTCTGTGAATTTCAACTTCCTAGTACCTTGATAAAAACGAAACCTGACTTTGGCGTTTTAAACCTGGTCTGATTTTTAGTTACCTAACTGAAAAAAATACTATATTTTTAGAAATATAAATGTTAGGAAAAATACATAGTTGAAGAGTCGCATTTTCGAAATGTTTTTTCCGACGTTGAAACAGAGACTCTTCACTCAGTCAAATTATACATGATTTTTATAATTAACCAATTTCAAGTCTCTTCGTACAACCTGCAGGACTTTTTACATTTGTCTAAGTCCTGAAGGACCTTAAACGAGTCCACTATATTTTATAATTTCCATACTTTTCTATTTTAAATACCTATAACGTTTCTCCCCTTTAATAAAGGTGTAATTAGATGCAGCGGATAAAACATCTTTCATCAATTTTTACTTAATGACTACGGATAATTTATCTGCGTCGTTTATTATAATTATGTTTTTATTAACATGTACGAGAGCTCGGGGTTCAAAGTTACTGGAGTATGTGATATAAGTTATAACATAGCGGGGAAGAGTTATAAGGATACTGAAAACGACGTGAGATGAAACTAAAGAGCAATTGACAGTACCTACCTTCACTGGTTCCCTAAACAATAAAGGGTAATTGTAGGGAAATTAATAATGTTCTTTAAATAATGGTGTAAAATCCCTGTCTGTTTATGTCAAAAAAAATGTCTTAAAAAATTGGTATATAAATATTTAAAGTCCAATGCCTTATGTTAGGAATCCTTATCAAGCACAGACGATGTCAAGTTGTGTAAGTTATATAAAAGCGTGTACACCTGATAAGGTAGTATTCAGTGGAACTGTTTGTTATATTCATTTGCTATTGTAACCTGAATTACCTTATACGCAATAAAAATCATTCATCCATTCAAGGATTAAGCCCCTCATCAATATTCCGTCAGGGCTCAAAAATACGACCTGATAAGAAATACGAAAATATTTACGGTATTAAATCCCAACGTTTAATTTTCAATACATATTCGTTTCACTCGTCGCCAGGTGCATAAAGCGAGGCTATAAAACTTCAAATTACACCGGGGCATTGTTGCCGCCGAGAGCTCTTATGACTCGCAGACAATATGCATATTCACCCCGCCCTCGAGTGCGTGCGCGGAAGAATAAGGATACAGGGGCGGTATTGTGGTAAGAATGGAAGGATGTGATATTAATTTTGAGCACGGAAAATACAGGGTACCAGATAGTTTGATGACCAACTCAGTGATTATGTATACCAGCCGAAACGGCTCTTTGTATGTAAAAAAAATGTGGGGTAAAAATACTCAAGAGTGGCCCTGAGACTTATGCAGTTTCATATGATCTGGTACGTCTTGGGAAAACAGGCGTGAATGTAAGTGTAAGTTTACTTGTGACAACTTTATTCAAAAGACCTTTGTACATGTAAAAATAACTTAAAAATACTAATTAACATAATACTACTCTATTAAAACTAACATACTCTAAAGGTATAAAACTAAACCCTATTCACAAAACTCGTTCCGGGCCCTCTCAGATGCAAAGGTGCCCATCACACTCGATGCGTTCCCAGGCTGAATTGCAATAGACAGCCTTTGCATTAGAAAAGACCGGGGAAGGAACGAGGGTCATGGCTTTTCTCGCTGAGCCGCCGCACCATTTCGACTTGTGACAGTATGTAGATACTGTCACAGAGTTCTTGTTACCCAGTTTATCTACTTTTTATCGGATAACATTCATAATATTTATGTTTAAGGTAGTAAGTAATTAGTAATTACTGTACTTTAGGTACCTAATAATTTAACTGGATGAAACGGAAGAATAGATATCCCTCTTACTTAAGTACTACTACTTATGCAATGATGTGTTCTGCTTCTATAAGAATCTTTTTTCGAACCGAATCTGAATGATAGGTTTAGTAATGGATACACATATATGTTGGCTTATCAAATCTACGCAGATTTTTATTTCCAAAAAACCCGAAGCCAAAGCCCTTAGAAACGAGCTCAACCTTTTCCCCGGAACATTACTTTTGGGATGAAATGTAAATACAGGGTGATATGAATATAAATGCTGTTTAAGTAGACGGTATGGCGGGTCGTCGTTACCACGGGCAGCCGCAGCCTGGAACTGTTGCTGTAAGGGTGAAAGACACGGTAGGCATATAATATATAACGATTTTTATAATATATAACGAAATTTATATGATTAAGTATGTTGTACATTTGAACAAACATAACTTTGATTCTAATGAACACAAGTTAAATTATAATTTATTGAAAATATTTCAACTTGTGCTGTCTTAAAGTAGCCACACTACTATGTATATAAATTAAAACCGAAATAAATTACACATATGAAAGAAAAAGTGACCAAGTCCTCTGGTGCCTGAGGCTGGAATCGAACCAGCGTACTCTCCAATCGCGGGAGATGGACAGAGGGCGCTACGAGTCCTTGTATAGATTACTCATATGAGAGATAATTTCGACCTCGACAGCTGTGACCTGGGTGGCCGAGCGGATAAAGAGGCATCTCCCGCGATTGGAGAGTACGCTGGTTCGATTCCAGCCTCAGGCACCAGAGGACTTGGTCACTTTTTCTTTCATATGTGTAATTTATTTCGGTTTTAATAACTTTGATTGTTATTGCATCATCTTTTTAGATTAGTGGATTTTTTAGTTTCTTGTAGGTGCGTTTGGGTCAAAATCGTACGGGTAGGACCCGGTTTTGTACAAGTAACTTAGTCAGGTGTTTTGATTTTATATAATTTAAATAATTGTTACAGATCTAAAGAAAATGCCGCAAAATTATAAAAGAACTGCAACACGACAATCTTGGAGTGAGCAATCAATGAAAATGAAACTTGAAGATCTTAACGAGGTCCATTGCTATCGTTGCCCGGGATAATATCGGGTATAGCAGCTGTTCCAAAACCGGGTATACCCGGCTTTGGACTACCCATGGGGCAAAAACGTAAAATAGTGAGATTTAAAGTTGATTGTGTTATTCTACGTGTGATAATGCTAACAGTGTTCTCACCTAATAAATATGTTGTCAATTAAGTAAATTAAGCAGAGGCTATTAAATTTTGTTTATTTTTCTAATAATCATTTCTTTATTATTATTTTTTCCTTAAGGTCTCGGTTTTACCCCACTTTCCCTATACGAAGATGAAGGGCCAGTTGCATCAACCACATTTGACAGACACATCATCGTCACGCAGCAGACGTCTATGGAACTTCCCATACAATCAAATTTAACGAACACTTTAACGGTGACAGACAATTTGATGCAGCCGGCCCTAAATGTCAAAGCTTTTAATCACGAAAAATATTATCGTGATAACGGGCCAAAATCTGATAACATATTCAGACCGGCTGTTTTCCTTTAGCAGTGTCTTCTTTTAGATTTTGATATGTAGGCGGAGTGCAATAAGGAGGAGCCAACAGATATGGCTATGCAAATGACAATTATTATCAAAAGCTCTATCTTTCAAAAACGAGTTATTTATACAATTTGAAATGGGGCGCGAAAATTTTAGTCTTAAGGTGTGTTGTACCCTTGTTTATAAATCTTAGCAACCTCTAATAAATCTAATAACACTTTTTTTACAAACGAAAATGACATGGTGTATACAAACATTATACAACGTAGACACAAGTAGGCACAAATAATGGCCCTGATGAATAAATATAAATACGAGTACCTAGTTGTTTTGTGAATTTACTTTTAGAAATTTACATACATACATACTATCACGCCTGTATCCCAATGAAGAGGTAAGCAGAGCACATGAAACTACTCAAGTTCCAGTGCCACTCCTGGCAAATAAGGGGCTGAAAGAAAACGAAACTGTCACATTGCAGTGACAGGTTGCCAGCCTCGCGCCTACGCCACAATTTAACCCATATCCCACAGTCGCCTTCTACGACACCCACGGGAAGAAAGGGGGTGGTGAAATTCTTAACCCGTCACCACACGGGTAAGAAATTAGAAATTTAGCTTTTATTATATATTCTGCGCGTTTTATTAATAAAAAGCAATTCAGGTTCAAAGTATGCATTTTAAAAGCCCTTTTCGAAAAAAAAACTAAAAACATACAAAGTGAAAGGATTTTCCTTACCCGTAATGAAAAATACAGCAAAAACAAAAACCCTAGACAGATAAATATGGAGCGATGGAGAGGTTTACAAGCGCGACTAGAGAAATATTAACGTTGCATGGAATTTAATATTGAACATAAGCACTTGAAATATTCTGCAGGGAAATCTTATGGAAAATAACTCACAGCCGATGCGCTCGAAACAAAGTAAATAGGTATTTATATTGCTTGAACAAATATTTAGTCGTAATATGTAAATTATGTACTGTTCAGGCCGGTACCTATTCACAATAAAATTTGCTTCGGTCACTGTTTGATTTGATTCTAGCATTAGATAAGTCCGGTTTTAGTACTTACTTTTTACTTACTTAGTACTATTTTAGTACTTAGAACATAAAATATAATTAAGAACATGCTGCGCTTTGATCATCTCTGTTTATCTGGAAATGCTTAGGATGAAGTTTTATTAATTTAGGGCCGGTTGTATCAAACCGTCTATCACCGTCCAAGCGTCAGTTAAAATTTGTTGTATGGGAAGTTCCATAGACGTCTGCTGCGTGACGATGATGTGTCTGTCAAATGTGGTTGATGCAACTGGCCCTAAATATAATATTCTGGTACTAACCTTAGGCCCTACCCCACAAAAGTAGATATTTAGTATAGTAATATATCATTGTCCGGGTTTTATTGAGAGCTTTCAAGGAATAGTTATTTGTTATACAAGGGGGCAAAGTTGTATTTTAACGCCGAGTGTGGAATTGAAAAACGAGCAAGTGAAGGGATTCTGTAGTTGAACCACGAGCGAAGCGAGTGGTTCGAGAATAGAATCCTGAACTTGCGAGTTTTTTAACACACGAGAAGTAAAATACATTTGCACCCGAGTGTAACACAAAACTTTTCCCCTCACTAAAGCGAAGAAACTACAACGCAAAAAATACCAGCTGGCATTAAAGGATAAAACAACGATCAAACGTGTTTCTGAACTAGTGAGGAAAAAAGTTATGTACAATTTATCAACGAATTTATTCGTAATTTGTCTATGCCGCTTTGCAAATGTACAAGATAATATTGTGAAATAGCAAAGTAAAAATACTAAGTTCCTGTTTTAAGAGAAACGAAACCGATATCAATGTTCCCGTACAAGAACTAGGTGATAATAGGGTTAATCTAATAGCTGCGGAGGAAACAACGTTAGGGAAGCAATTTTGGCTTCGCATATTGCCTATTAACAAGAGAATATGGTTGTTTTTCTTACTCGACGTTTTCTTCGCTTTCACTATCGATATTGTTTATTAATAGTATAAGTAAGCAAAATGAAAAAATACTCTGGGAAAAAATATTCTTTAAGCCTGATCAGAAATATATTTATATTATCGTCAGGAGGGCGCTTTTATTCTGATGTATGGGGTACAGTTCAGTATGGTATGAAGAAAATAGTTCTAATAATGAAAATTCGCAAGATGGCGCGTAGTCATATATTTCTGGTCAGGCTTTAATTAGGTAAATATTGACATTTAACGAAATATTGTTGTAAACGATTTTTTCATTAAAATATTATAAATATACGTATATTTTAAATGAAAATTGATACAAATAAAATATGTAATTGCAAAAGATCATGATTGTCATTCAAACGTGTGAAGTTACGAAGTATAGTGAAGTGAAGGTAAACTGGTTTAGATTCCCATTATTTTAAATTGTAACTGGACTACCTCAGTACGTTACGTTAGCGTGAAGTTTTCGGCTGACTGTATTAATATAATGAGATGGCACTTACAGTAAAAAAGGTGTGCTAATTAACTTAATACCTAATAAATTGAAAGCTCTATTAACTAGTCACAACATGTCAGTGGTCGTTATCACCCTAGATCAGAGATTGATCGATAACTGAGCTAAAAAGCTGTAGACGCAGACATAATTGGGCGAATTTCCTCGTGGTGTTGTTATCGCGCCTACATTTAAGCTTGACACACTGTTGGAACCATCGACAAACTTGAAAATGTATTCTACAAATTCAAATAGGTACTTACAAAGTTAACAGAAAATAAACAAAATATAAGAATATACTACTACATATTAGATTACGAAAAGTATGAAATTTGCTATGAGTGACAAAAAAACAACTGATGAAAGTGAGTTACGAGTTACCTACAGCAAAATATAAAATAAAAATATAAAAAGAATACTAACAAATGAGAAATGATTGATTGAATTAACATCATGTTGCGCTGAATTTTCATAATCTATTAAGATTAACTCGAATCGGGGATCGGGCAGACCCCGTTAGCGAAGGCGGAACGAACTGGGCCCCTTTTTGAAGGAATGGCCATCAGACACAGCTTTGAAAGAAATAAGTGGAAAGATTGGGGAGAGGCCTTTGCCCAGCAGTGGGACACAACGGGCTCCAAATATAATTAAGATTAGTTTTCGAATATGGAATGATACGCAATATTCAGCTAGTTAGAAAGCCGTGTGTATCACCGAAGGGTGTGCACCGTACCGTGCGACATATCTGAAATTAATTCATGTTTTGTCATTCCCTCACTTTATATGCCGGGGCTTAATGACGTTGCACTATAAAACGTCATAGTGAAAGCCTATACGTGAGATATCACCGGCGCGCGTAGGCTGGCTATAAATGTAAAAACATGGTTTTCCTCTTACTGGCCGGTAGCAAAAACCAATATTTGGAAGGGTTCTATTGAATAGCACCCTTTGATACTGTGTAAAAAACGTGCTCGAAATCTCGTGATTAATGTGCTAGAGTTATGCGGTCGAAATAATAATTTAGTCAACATTTCGTGGAGTAGGTTTGTTAAAGTGTAAGTAATGTAATATACGAGTATGTATATTATTTTTATTGCTAACTGTACAACCAATTTCAACTTATCTAAGGCATATTTAGGTACATTTTACAATAAAATCAGGCCAAGGTATTATCAGCTGCAAAAGTGCACGGCCAATTTATCAATGAATTCATTCATAATTTCTCCATGCACTTTTGCTGCTGATGATAGTACGTTGGCAACTATTTTGATAACCCTGTGCTCTGCAAGAAAGTGCTTCGTAAGTGACGCCACATTTTGTCGAAGTTTGACGTATGACATAAAATTTGCGCCAACGAGGCAAATAAATTCGTTGCCATCTTATCTTAGACTCGATCTATTCACCAAAATGGATTAAATCAAGTTGCCCCTAGCAGCGTTATTCTCTGACCTGCCTTCGTATTTTTTTTTGTTTGAAAATGACAATTTATTTTACAATCTACTTGGCGTAATTTAAACAATAACATATGTATTCGCTTCATTCAGTACTTACAATTAATTCCAATGCCCAGCTTTTAATCAAGCTCACATGGACGGCGGTCAGCTCATACATGCTTAACACAACTATTTTAATTATTTACTGTGAATAAACTCATATCACTCGGTACAAAGTTATTTTAATCAGCGCTGGTTGTTCCGCCATATTGAATTTTAAATCACGGATTCACATTTAAATAATTTAAATGCGCAATTTTATGTCTCATTATCAAGTAACAAATAATATATAGTTAAATTATCAAGGCATTTTAATTGTGTTTACGTCACATGTATTTTTTTATTTATTTATCCCTTGACGACCGGTCTGGCCTAGAAGGTCCGTGAAGCCGATACTTTTGAGTTCGATTAGTAACATAAATATAGCAACACAGAACAATGTACCTTGTGCATTTATTTTTGTGAAAAATACGGATATTTGTGTTTGATTTATTATTTCTTTCTATATTTATAAGTTATTTAATTTCGATTAGTAACATATAGCAACACAGAACAATGTAAGTACCTTGTGCATTTATTTTTGTGAAAAATACGGATATATGTGTTTGATTTATTATTTCTTTCTATATTTATAAGTTATTTAGACGTGAAAAGCCGGATTAGCACGGGGTGGATGAAATGGCGACAGGTCACGGGAACCATTTGCGACGCCCGGATGCCTCTTCGATTGAAGGGTAAAATTTATAAATCCATCGTCAGACCTGTCGTCATGTATGGATCAGAATGTTGGGCCCTAAAGGTGATAGACGAAAAGAGATTGCATGTAGCGGAGATGAGAATGTTAAGATGGATGTGTGGGGTCACAAGAATGGATAAGATTAGGAATGAGTATATAAGAGGAAGTCTGAAAGTTGCACCGATAGTAGAAAAAGTAAGAGCGAATCGACTAGCATGGTATAGGCATGTGATGCGAAGGGATGAAAGTCATGTGACGAGAAAGGTATTACGAATGAATGTTGAAGGAAGTAATGGGAGAGGAAAACCGAGGAAAAGGTGGACGGACTGTGTGAAAGATGATATGAAACGAAAACAAGTGAATGATGAGATGACGGGTGATAGAGAGGTATGGAAGAGAAGGACATGTTGCGCCGACCCCAAATGACTGGGATAAGGGCAGGCGAATGATGATTTAATTTACCCGTATACGAGTGTCGAGTAGGTTTCCCAGAGCAAGCAAGCAAGCAATGTTTAATAGATCAATATGTGTAATGGGTCTCCCAATACAGTCATATACTTAATAGTTATTACGTATAAGTATAGTAGCAATACGGAAGTAAACCAGACTTGTGGAAAAAACATTCGTATAACTAAATAATTGAGTTCATACCTACGTAATACATCCGTATGCAAAAATATCAAATGATAATAATAAAAGAAAAGTATGAATGTGTTCACAAGTTTTGCGAGATTTATTACGCATATTACAGGGAAATGGAAAAGCGTTATTCACAGGCAGGTGTGCTGACGATTTGCTAAGTCGCCATATTTTTGGAGGTAAATTGAGCTTGGAAAATTTTCTGTCTTTGCTGATATCAAAACTTGTATTGTAGGCATTTTACACGATATGATTATTTTTAAAATGCTTATGCCTTTTTCCTGAGAATTATAAAAACTAAGAATTTTGGTGTTCTTAGTTATTTCACTCTTGGTAGTGATCCATGTCGTTATCGGATGGGGATAAACTTTTATAACATCTTCTCCGTTAGCTGTATTTCTGGCATAGGTATATTAGGTATGCCAATATTTACCTGCTTGTTTATGAAGATGGAATGCATAAAAATACTCGTTTACTTTTACTAGACAAAATGTGTTAATAACAGGGCCCGTAACTTTCATGCTGATGACATAAATTTGACGTCACGCTGCATTATATAGTATGATTCAAGAGTTTTATTTAATAATTAATCATTATTCATCAATCATTTTGATCATGACTTCAAAACCAATATATTCATACGTGAAACAATTAATACTTACTTGATACGTGAAAAGTAAATTAAATTATTTGTTTATTTTTTACATTCATTTTATTAATTATGTTTGTTACTATATTTCAATAAATTATTAAAACAAAACAAATTGTTTCCTTTTCGTTTCACGTATCAAGTAGGTATTAACTATTCCACATATGAATAGCTTACTTTTGAAGTCATTTGTACCTACATGATAAAAATTGATTAATGAATAATGATTAATTATTACAATAAAACTATTTGAATCATCCTATAAGCAGTGTGACGTCAAATTGATGTCATCGGCATGAAAGTTACGGCCCCTGGTTATTAACTAAAATAATTGTAGATATAAGAAAAATAAAATGTCGACAAATAATACATAGTTATATAGTCATTATGACGTTACATAAAATTGAACTTTCCAGTTTTAACACTTATATAAATAATTTAAATTGGAACGCAATTTTGCTTCTAAAATCTCTTGATGACAAATTGGCTTTGTTTAATGATTATATGTTAGAAATGTTTGACTTTTTTGCTCCAAGGCAAAAGAAAATAGTGAATGCGGCACCAAAACCCTGGCTCACTGAAAATATACGCCATATGATAAGTATTCGTAACAAAGCGCAAAAGAAATACAAACAGAGTAGGAATATATCGGATAAAAATGACTACAAAACTTTAAAAAAGATGGTTAACACTAGTCTGTATTTTGAGGAAAAAGCTTATTTTGAGCAACATATTAACATAAATTTAAATAAACCTAAAACACTATGGAAAAATTTAAAACGACATATAATTCCAAATTTAAATAATAGCTTTGATTTACCACAGGAATTCAATGACCCTACAAATATAAACAGAGCCTTTTTGAATGTTCCGGGTAACGTTTCTGTAGATGACACAACACTAGCTCATTTTGATAATCACCGGCACAACTCCTCCATTTTTAGTCTGAGTACCGTTAACGAAACGATTGTAGCTAAACTATTGCTCAATACTAAATCCAATGCTATGGGCCACGATGGTATAACATTCGATATGGTCTTAATGACCCTCCCGCGGACCTTGCCTATAATTACTGATTTAATAAATACTTCCATATTAACTTCCGAGGTGCCCCTAACTTGGAAAACTGCTATTGTTCGACCTATACCAAAAATCAATAATCCGAAGGATCATAAGGACTTGCGCCCAATCAGTATTCTGCCTTATTTATCTAAAATATTGGAAAAAGTGGTTTATGATCAAGTTTCAAAGTATTTAGATATTAATAACATACTACCCGAAAAACAATCAGGATTTAGGAAAAAGCGAGGCACTACCACAGCTCTCCTTGATGTCATAGACGAAGTCCTAGCTGCACAAGACGCTGGGCATGGGACAATTTTGGTTTTGTTGGATTTTTCCCGGGCGTTCGATTGTATAAATGTGAAACTTCTTCTTTCAAAGTTAAGATTTTACGGATTCGATGAGAAAACCATACGCTGGTTCCATAGTTATTTCAATGATCGAAAGCAAATCGTGAAATTGGCACAAAAGGATGGTTCTTGCTTGATGTCTGATCCACTTTCTACGGAACGAGGAGTTCCTCAAGGATCAATATTGGGGCCTCTTTTATTCATTTTGTATAGCAGCGATATTATTAATTGCATCAAATTCTGCAAATACCATCTTTACGCAGATGATCTCCAAATTTTTATATCGTTTCCCCCACGAGATTTTACTACTGCCGTTGTTAAATTGAATGATGATCTAAGGCGACTCTCAGAGTGGTCCTCTGCAAATTGTTTAGTCCTTAATCCTATTAAATCGAAGTACATGGTGCTTGGATCTTTAAATCAAACTAATTATATAATTTCTAAACAGCCAAACGTTAGGATCAACGATGTGAAAGTGGATCGCGTTGACGAAGCAAAAAATCTTGGACTCCTATTGGATACAAATTTGCGTTTTGAGAGGCACTTGGCGGACGTTGTTCGAAATTGCTTTTATCGTTTAAAGGTGCTATATAATATCCAAGGTTACCTCGCTGTGGCTCTGCGTGTGTGACTTTGTGAAGCCCTTGTTTTGTCAAAACTTAATTATTGACTTGCGGCTTATGGTTCTTGCCTTCTTGCACGATCATGGCGTCTAATCCAAAGGGTTCAGAATGCTTGTGCCAGATTTTGCTTTAAAATCCCTCCTCGTACTCATATCACGCCGTTCTTGAATAATGCTGGAATACTAAAAATGGCCGCCCGCCAAGAGCTTATGTTGGCTTGTCTGCTCTTCGATACAATTCAAACCAAGCAGCCGTCTTATTTATATAATAAACTCTTATGGTTTTCAAAAAGTAGTATTCATCACCAAATGCGAGCTTCCAGAGCGATAGTATTACAGGTTCCCCAACATCGATCTGCCGCTTTCAAGGGGAGTTTTCGGTACCGCGCAACTAAATGTTGGAATAACATACCACCACCAATTCGTATGTTAAAAAATAAAGCAAATTTCAAAATAAAATATAAAAATGAACTTTTTAATAAACAAAAACAGCAAGGTTGAACCGAATTTACCCTTAACTCTCTCTCTTTGTCTCCATCTCTGGTCACAAATACGTATTTAATCAATTAATCACTTACATCTGTCCAATAATATATGCCTTAAAATAAAGCCTAAACGCACAGAAACACTCTTTCAACACCTATCTATAACACACACACACACACACACATACACACACACACACACACACACGCACACACACACACACGCACACACACACACACTGCACACAACTAGCACGTTAGTTTTTCTTGTATAAACTGTTCGCAAAAGCGTTGCACATTTTATATTAAGGTACTGGCAGAATACCAGCGATGTGGCTTGCCGCATCACGACGCTGAGTCAGCGCCTTTTCTCTGCCACGATGCATGGCATAGGTATTAGTTAAAATAATGTTACTAGTTAAGTTTGCATGTAACTCTTTTACTGTTTTTTGTTTTAATTTTTTTTTTGGATGTTAAATTGTCAATGCCATGTATGTTGTGGGTATGAATAAAGAATATATCTATCTATCTATCTATCTATTATGCGGACGCTGATAAAACAGCACTTATCTTTATGTAAATTAATTTTATCGTACCGACATAGGGGAACGCCAATTGGACAAGTCGACTATTAAAGCTTTGCAATCTTTGCATCTAACTTATAGCTGCTACTTTATACAGCGGGTATAAATTCCTGTTTAAAGATAAATAACATTCATACTAGAAGTATTTAAATTACGTTGCTGTTTTTTTTTTAATCGTATGGCAATAAATATTCAAATACAGATAATTCATAAATCTAACTCCAGAGAATTAATCCACTTTATAGCTTCGTCTTTAAGTTCTATCAGGTCTTCCGGGGGGCCTCCAGTGTATCGAGTAGATGGGCACTCTAGGAGAATGTGTTGTATTCTTTGTTCCTCGGCACCACAGTGACAGGCAGGAGAGTCCACCCAGCCACAACGATATTTATATAAGGCGCAGCGACCGTGGCCAGTTCGTATTCTATTTAAATTACACCATGTGCGCCTCGGTAGTTCCATCCCTTCCATTTTATTCTGTGGAGAAATTTCCGAACCATGCTGTTTATTAGTAACTACATACACAATTAAACTGAATATCTACATAACAGGCGGTCAACCATTTGAGTGCGCAAGAAACCTAAATTAGTATCCATACTAATCCATACTAATATTATAAATGGGAAAGTGTGTGTGTCTGTTTGTTTGTCCGTCTTTCACGGCAAAACGGAACGACGAATTGACGTGATTTTTTAACTGGAGATAGTTGAATGGATGGAGAGTGACATAGGCTACTTTTTGTCTCTTTCTAACCCCCCACTTCCTTAGAATAGAAGGTGGAAGTTTGTATGGAGCACTCCGCAATTTTCGACTTTAGCGCGAGCGAAGCCGCGAGCAAAAGCTAGTAATATATAAGATTGTTATGAATGTACATTGTGTGATCACTGGTGCTAACCATTTTTTAGAAAATGACCATCTCATTCGTCCAGTAAGGTGTAAAATATTGAACCGCGTAGCCATAGTGCCAATCGTCTACGCCTCGTAGCGTAGCGTACTACGAATACTACGAAATACTACGATAACGAAACGCTGTGGTAAATGGTAAGTCTAAGGCTGGTTTTATTGTCTCGCGGACTGACCGCGCGGAGCAATCTGCACGAAAAATTTGTATGAAGTTTATGTTGTCGTCCGTGCGAACCCGCCTGCACTACTCTAAAACGCTCCCTGGACTTAATACATATTAGTCCGGTGCGGATCGCTCCGCGCATTCGGTCCACGTGATACTAAAACCAGTCTTAACAAGCTGTTCAGCTAGATGTTTTTCTGTTACTCTTTAAAAATAGTGCAAATTTTCAGTCCTAATATCCAGCCTGTACATAAGTGTGTAAGTGTTCGAGGTCGCGCCACGCGCCCGCCACGTGGCGACGGGCGCACGTCATTAGCTTCTCGTCTCGCGGGACTCGTTGTAAGATTTCCTCTTTTTATCGATAACTTGGTAAATAGAGATTTGATTGTGGGGTCCGGGTTAAGAGTCGCCTTTTGTTTTTGTTTTTGAAATGTAAAAAGACGTGGTTAAAAAGCAACAATACATACATTTGACAAACTGAAGCACGAAATACACCAATCTAGATTAATAAGAATGTAGCTTGAAGTTTGAAGTCATATAACGTGTTACATTAGAGGAAGTAAGTAACAGGACTGGGTACGTAGCCGATAGGCACAAACGGTCACGAAACGCTCGTAGATATCTATCTCTATCGCTCTTGCTTATTGGAGCGACAGAGCCAGACTACCTTTCGCGGCGATTCGTTTACGTTTCGCGTCGTAGAAATGCCATTAGGCTTCGGCACCAGACCTTAAGCCGTTGCAGTCGTAAGCAGTTGGCGAAAGCTAGCGCTATACCGCTCAAGACCGAGCAATGTGGCGTGCTCTTGTGTCGGAGGCCAAAGCTCGTTTTGAGTTATGGCGCCAGTCAAGTAAATAAGAGGAAGTAACTAAGCTTACCGGTGCTGCAGGTCCGCTCATTAGCTAAGGCCTCTAGTCCGCTGTAGTGCCGTCGTCTTCCTCTTGAATTAATTCACAATAAATACGCGGTTTCACCGGAAACGAAACGTTTGTACGTACTGTTGTCAAAGTATTTTAGATGACATTGATGGTTATGCTTTGACATTAGTAAACGATTTTCTACGTTACTGCCAAAAAGGTAGCATAACGTAACTTGGAGGTTAAATATTAAAGTTCTGAAAGCTCATACTTACAGCTTTTTTTAACCCCCGACGCAAAAACGAAGGGGTGTTATAAATTTGACGTGTCTGTCTGTGTGTTTGTCTGTCTGTCTGTGTGTGTGTGTCTGTCTGTGGCATGATGGCATCGTAGCTGCCGAACGGATGATTGCTGCTGAACGATTTAGATTTAGATTTTTTTTGTCTGAAAGCTGAGTTAGTCGGGAGTGTTCTTAGCCATGTTTCATGAAAATCGGTCTACTAATGTCGCGGTCGGGAGTTAATTCAAAATTTTGTGGTTAGGTTATTGAATTTATTATTTTTAATTATGTATGATGCCAATATGTTTTTATCATGACTGACATAAACAGGTATTATGCGGTCTTTGAACTAGGTGAGGATAAAATTTCCAACTACCAGATTAAAAGGAACGTTGTGCACATTATCACTGTCATTTGACAGATAAGAGAGGTCACTTCTACTACTAAAGTCCACAGAAGCTTTTCTTCTGCTCCAGTTGAATTAGTATCAATTTTAAACTTTACAAATCAAATGCTTGCCAAACAAATCCTATCCTTTTTATCCTAAAACATCTTCAAATAATAAGAGCACTTATGAAGTGGGAACGGAAGGATTCCTTTCCTGAATAATGGCTGCCGACTTCCGGCGATATATTTCCGCTATCTCGCAGCCAACATGGCGTCCGCACTTCCGCCTGACCGTTATGGAGTGTTAATCGAGCATTATGTCTGACAAATGAAAAACTATCTCTAAAATCATACTGCGGGGTGTTCATATGAATAATTTCCATATTTTTGTTAGGTTTACTTAGTAGCTCTTTGGGAATAGTAAATTTACTTTGTGGTGCAAAGTTACATTTTGTTAAAACAAATAAATTATACAATGTCTAAGTTAAAGCAAATTAATATAATAAATTACACTAAAAATTATACACACCGTGTTTTTTTTGTTTTCCTTTAAATTCCACACGTCGTTAGGTTCATTATCAGGAACGTATATCACTTTTAGTCAAATTCACAAAAAAAAAATCGCCACTTTCATACATAATAAATTACTTTATTACAGTGAGATACCCTTAAGAATAACATTCAAGTTAGTGTCAAGTGATTGACGGCACATGTCAATACAAATACCTAACATTAGGAATTTGTAAGGACTATCACACACGTGTTCAGTAATTAATTATCTTTATTTTTTTAACAACTCGATAACCGTAAGAGTTAAGACGCTAGATTCTTACAGAAATTAATTGTATTTGAACTAAAGAACCTTCCCTTAAAGTTAACGGAATTGAATAAAAACGCGGTGTATATCAACATTCAAAGTATAAATATACATTTATAAGTATTTTAACATACATTTACTCAAATTCGAATACAATACCTTCGGCTACCTACTCCAAGGTATCCGTAAAATCAGTGTCCTGTATGAGCAAGCTAGCAGGCTGATTTAGGTAATAAACATCATATACCTAGTCTTACAACTAAAAAATATGACGACATTATAAAGGAACCTAAACTATCAATTTATATTCTTTTTTGCAGCACGTTAAGCTTCAAAGCAACCTGTTGAAACTTTCAGTTCTTTATTTTAGCATTCTTTAGATATTTACTTTTCAATCAATAGCACAAAGATGCCCGTCGGGCTGATGATGCGAATGAAAAATCCCCGCTGCTCCTATAGAAAGTAGAAGACGGTGAAACCTAGGAAATGCATTGCTACTTACACCCTTTTACCCCGGCGTCGGCCAGCTTCGTTTCATAGTTAGTAGACATCATTGTTTTCGTTTCCCTTGTCTGCTCTACGCTCTTTTGTTATTATTCCAGGCTTACCTTCAAACAAAAGAAGTCCGCAAGGGACAAAGACGTAATTAGAGAGGCGCAAGAAAAATTAAGATTATAATAAGCTCATTTTATGAAACCAAGCCAATTTTCAAACATTACCCAAATCCATTATTACTAAAGTGTAATTATTTTGAGAAGTAGATTTTTAATAAAGTGGTATGCGGGCGATTTTTAATATCTGAATATTTTAATACACTTTATCACATTGGGTGAGGAATTTAATAAAGCACAGTCCAGAAGATATTTTACTCATATCATCATTTTCCTACTTGCGTTATCCCGGCATTTGCCACGGCTCATGGGAGCCTGGGGTCCGCTTTGACAACTAATCCCAAGATTTGGCGTAAGCACTAGTTTTTACGAAAGCGACTGCCATCTGACAATCCAACCCGAAGGGTAAACTAGACCTTATTGGAATTAGTCCGGTTTCCTCACGATGTTTTCCTTCACCGAAAACCGACTGGCAAATATCAAATGACATTTCGCACATAAATTCCGAAAAACTCATTGGTGCGAGTCGGGGTCCGAACCCGCGACCTCCGGAACGAAAGTCGCACGTACTTACCGCGCTTCCACTTCCAAGATATTTTACTCATATCATGACCAGCTAATTTTTATCCACGTCTTGCTAAACCTTTACTTTTTATCAACTTATACGGTATTTTTTTCTGAAGGGGTCGTCAACCCGCGTCGTTGCGTGGGTAGTCTTGCACATGCTTTGCCATATCGTAGGAAACACTTTTTCAATTACAGTCACAGCATAAATGTTCCTGACCTGTAATTTCGCAATTTTTCAATCTATTACGCACGAACCGTCCTTTGACTGCTAATCCTCTGTCATTAAGTTGGTAGCAATGTAACAACATGCCTCTTCGTTTTGCTATTTTGGTAGCCATTCCAAGTTATCAATTTGAGCTAAAATCCCTGGTTACTTGTGTGCCATTACGGAACAAAAGGTTCATCGTCGTTCGATTTTCCCTCACGTTTCAACCGCGGCCAAATAACATGAATTTATATACGCTCATTTTGCGAGGCAAATCGAGCCGAACTGCACAAAAGACTCGAAATATACGGCATGTAAATGCGACCTACTTTAGACTCTTAGCATTATGAGCACCATACATTACGCGAATGAATATAACATTAAACACTGTCCAGAGGCGCACTGAGATGATTTATAATTCCTTTTGACCCACGTCAACGTGTCAGAGCCGAGATATAGCGCGTTATTTACCGGCTAGTGAATTACCGGGAGTTATGTGTGACAACTGTGTGTAGCCGAATGCTCAAACGCTCACGAAACACTCACGATAATATCTATTTCGTAGCTATCTATCTCTATCGCTCTTGCTTATTGGCGTGACAGAGCCAGACTACATTTCTGCGGCGTTTCGGAGGCATTTCGAGTCGCGGAGATGTCATTCGGCCACGGGGCCTGCTCAGGCTGTACCATGAGTTTTGAGCGTGAGCGATTGGCCTTTTG
Organism: Leguminivora glycinivorella; assembly: GCF_023078275.1. Lineage (NCBI taxonomy): Eukaryota > Metazoa > Arthropoda > Insecta > Lepidoptera > Tortricidae > Leguminivora > Leguminivora glycinivorella. The sequence goes on from NC_062978.1 coordinate 10,128,646, forward strand.
TAAACGAGCCCAGTAGAGTGGTACACGTTTCTATGGTAGAAAAACATGGTTCTTCTCCATATACTAATTCATCATAAAGCAAAGGGAACCCTTTGCTTTATGATGAATTAGTAGTATATGTACCTACCGAATTTTGACTCATTTGCTCATAATTTACTGGTCATGCAAGATTGCTTTAAAAATCGATAATTCATACTAGATAAAAAACAAAATGATCAAACAATTGCAATTGTTTGTGTTTCAATTAGTTCTAATGAATTAAGGAAAACATATAATGAAACCTTTAAAATGCCTCCATATGAGTATTTTTCTTTGGTCCACTTCATTTCATTCATTTTAGAAAAAAACTTTTCTTGTTTTATTTTGTGCGACCTCTAAATAATGTCTGATTGTCCTCAAAGTAACTTAGCACACAATTACAAGAGCACTGGCGTAGAATTATGTTAAAATACTAATGAACTCCTAAAGGCAGCAAAAATAATATGTAACACACATAAAGGATAATTATCAAGTTAATTTCCAGAAAACGGCTTCAGAAACTTGTTTCTTAAAGGATCAAGTAGGCATATGTACTCACCAAACACGCATACGAAGGCTTTTAAGTGGTGAGTATGAAAAGGCTTAATTAAAATCCTTCTTAATTAGCGCAGGCAGTGCGCGAAGTTATAAGACAATAAGGATGAAGTAATTAAAACATTTACCTACCTACCTACAAATTAAAGATGTTTTCGGCGGCTCATTATGGAGCTCAACAAGTTTGGCTTAGTTTGAGAGTGTATTAAAATATTCACTTTATTTATTTAAAGGAATATTAGTTTTGATATTTACTTGCTCATGTACTTTTGTTTAGAGAGCAATTTAACAAATATTTATAGCGAAAGATAAACCATAAAGAGTAAAAACTACATTTTGCTTCATTGTTGTTCGGGATCATAGTTACCAAACAGCCATCTTACCTTTACGAAAAACTAACTTTTTCCAGTAAACATGTAAGGCACGCCTCCCGCCTAATCTGTCCAAGACATAGGTCGGCTAGTTTCCGTGGCAGTTTCCGTTACGCAGCCACGCGCTGCAGGAACAATCTATCCACCAATTAGAAATGCCAGTTCCTTATACGTTTTCAAATGTAAGCTAAAACTGCACTTACTCAAGGAACAAGCTGACTCGGCCTAGCCGACCGACCTGTATCTACATATATCTTCGCCACCAGTTTTTGTAACTCCTTAGTTTTAGAGTGTATATATATATTATATTATTTAACTATATATGTATTTATTAGTAATAATATATATAAATATGTATATATATCAGTTTTCATACAACTATCAGCTGTTCATTATAATGTATACTGTTTCTGTTTTGCTCTGCTTTTTTACGTTTTGTGTTGTTATGTGTTTGTTCTAAGTGTCACTGGGTACACTGAAAACCAGCGTCGTAACACTATCAATGTGCCGCGACAAATGCTGAGTGTTATCCTTTTCCGAAACCACCCTCAGCACTCTACACTCTAAGAACTAATTAAATTATTTCATAGGAAATATAATGGGGGGCCATAAGCCTTCGGTAATTGTGTCATATACTTGAAAATGTCGACCCTTGCCGCCGTGACCAGTTGGCCGAGTGGTTCAGGCATCCGTGGCTATAACGGAGTACGCTGGTCTGGTTCGAATCCAGCATTGGACACTTGGAGGCCTTGGTCATTTTTTCTTTGTATATGACATTTATTTCAGTTTAAGAGCTATGTAAAAAAGTCAATTTACCATTTCTTGATTTAGTATATTTCTTTCAAGCAAATTCCAAATTTTCCACCGTTAAGAGTAGGTAAGCAATAAGCATCATGTAGATAATTTGGAATACATTCTGCCGTGTGTCTGTCTATTTGTCCACGTGAACGTTCTCACGAATGTTAGAATTATGGTAATTTTGGACATACATCGCGTATTATTGTTGGTAACTTTGTACGCTTTAACCGAAGGGCTTTCATCTCCTTGGCTTGTTTTTATAATAGTATGCAATTACAAGCATTAAACATACAATTTAAAGACTAAAATGTTAATGTAAACCGAGTAGGTTTTATTTGAGTTTTCGCTTTGAAGTGTTTAGTTCGAAAACCACAAGTTTAGATAACGTGCCAGAAAATAAAATACGGAACCCTAACAATAGCATAAGGGTGAAGTATTCATAAGTGAATAGGAAAGACACGTCCTTAGCTATGGCTATGGCCTTAACAAAAGTTTGATGACTAGTAAATATTTTTTAAAGAGAAGAAAGTTTTTTTAAAGTAAAATGTGAAGTGGTCACTACTCAATAAGAAAATCGACAATTATCATTTCAAAGGAATTAGGCACGTTCCTATAAAAAGTCTTAAATAAACTCAAATTACTATTTGCCAAGAGTGGCACTGAAGCTTTAGTAGTTTCATGTGTTCTGCCTACCCCTTTATGGGATACAGGCGTGATTTTATGTATGTATGTACTATTTTTAAGTACACGAACGTTTCAGACAAAAACGTGATTAAACAATTATAAACTCGAAGCCAAACTAACTGGAACTTATACTTTCCAATTGCTAAACAAGATTTTCTAAGTTTCCTATTAGAAACTTAATAATCTGAATTGAACGTCTTGCCAGTAAAGTTGGCAACTTAACCGTCAAGTCATCCATTTGCAGTTTATCGCGAGTTCCCACGTGGCCAAGTTGGATCGGCAAACGTAAGTAAAGTAAAATAACTTGAAGGGAGTACATTCCTGGAATTATATTATACTACACTACTCTTTGATTCCTGCTATGGACAATAAGGCTGAAATAGAGAGAGATCCAAGCTGATCCAAGATGCTGTTATACTGTAGTTTGAAGTCATATGGAGACTTATCTTCAGGCTTGAGTGCTCGCGGCGGCTAGACTCCGTCTTACGGAGGTTTAATATATCTTACGAAAGTTTAAGATCGTAGGCCAGGAAGGCTACTTATTATGTATTAAATTGTTTTTTTTTTTGCAATGGATAGATATGTCTAGACTAAGGAATTAATGTATACATATAGCGAATGCAATATAATAATAATAATATAATGACCGGACCTTCCGTCACATAACCGGCGTAGGGATGTGAAGACTCCATCGCCCACTGGTTTCACCAGTGCAATCAGTCAACGCATGGCAGCTTAAGCAGTTGGGGAACAGCGACCCCACATACCCGAGTGCTCCGAGGGAGTTCTGTTACCCGTAATGCGGGTGGGTGGGACAGGACTCTCTACCTCTGGCTTGCCTTGGCTGGCCGTCCAGAGTGGAGTCGTTAGGGCTAATGCTCCAGGGGTGGAAGTGAAAATTCGAGTTGGCACAGTGGCTTAACAGCCACTGGGCAGAAAGCGGTGTACACCTCTCGACACCCTTGAGTTCTCACATCGGTGTTGCCCTTGAGCCAGCATGGATGCCGCTTTTTGTGGGGGCCCATCTTGTGGGGACGAGTCACCGTCTGCCGGAAATAAAATTGGATACCATTTTATTAGGCAGGCGTTCGGTTTTTTGTCCCATAGCCCATTATTTAGTCCACCACTTTCACCCAATAGCCCAATTCATTTTAGATTCCATTAACTCTCAAATAGTCCTTACACCCTGACGGGTGCTGCCTCTGCGTGTGTCCCATGATACGGGCAATGGCAACATCCGTCCGGTGTACCCCTTACATTTCATTAAAGTGCCAAAAGGGCCTCTACGCGCTGGCTTCGGCTCCGCGCACGCCTCCCAAGGGTCCGAAACACCATTGTTCCTTGATGGGAAAGACATACATATAATAAATATAATAAAATAATATATAAGCTTTGCTTAGTTTGGGGCTAAGTTGATCTGTGTAAGGTGTCCCCAATATTTATTTATAGGTATATTTTTTATATGAAAAAAAAAAAAGATTATGTTTTATTTCGTCGCTTGTTTGGAGAAAAGTACTACTATATTTACCTCGGTGGTAATAGCAATATGATTTCTATTTATTTTTAAAGTCGACTACATAATAATGTAGCTCTCTAACGTCGCCTTACCGTGCGATGTAAGTCTGACTGCGTATTCATTCATTCATTTATTCCTTTATAAAACATAGTTTTACATGTCAACAAAATTACATATAAATACAATTATTCTTCTTTGTTATTTTTTGTTATTAAGTGTCTACAGTCGGCACTTATAACTTACATAGTTAATGCAAACATTCATGGAGCATAACTACACCTTTCTGCCGGAATGCCACATATACGTTAAATATTATAATTTAACAAAAAGTTCAAAGCGCTGTCAAACAAACTTAACTCAATACAAATAAACTGTGCCACTCAAACGAAAAGGAAGACTGATATTGGCAAAATTTTCTAAGAACAAGTAATACGGAAAATGCAGTATAATGTGGTAAAACTTATACTGAGGTTTTCTTATGCTAGTGAAGGACGGGACAGACATCGATAGTTTTAATTACAATTATTAACTAGAGCTTCTAACATGAGTTTTAGCTGTTCTAGAACAATTTACCTCGTTAGCGAAAATGTCACAGAAAATGTTTATAATTGTTGCTTGTAATGGAACCGTTCACTGTGCTGGTCAGTTTTTTTTTACAAACAAAAACGTAATTTCCGTTTACGTTATTGAGTAATGTATTCTAAAAATTTTACTAAACTTTTAAAAACAAACAATCGTATCCTTATCACACTTTTGGATCGTAAAATATGAACCATTCGATTGTATTATCTTGTACCTATCTCTAAGAAATAAGGTGCATTAGGGTAATTCCGACAGTCGTCTAATTACGAAAGTCGCATAAGAATCGCCATTATTTCCATCGTATCAAGATTCCTCTTTCGGAATTACCTGAATGCAACTTACTTAGTTACTTATAATCAATTACTATCGTATATTATTCGCTTCTTTAGAATAATATTATTCTGCAATATTGTTCTATAAATTAAATTAAAACAGAATTAATGGTAAAAATAAAATAATTAATTAACGAAATACCTATTATGACATATCTATTATGATATATCTAGTAACGTAAAGGGTACAAACCTACAAATACAGTTTAATAATGCAGACATAATAATGCCTATTAAGTCTAAATTCTGTTGAAACAGGATGACGGCGCATAAAGAACGCAATTTAAAGACTGCGATTGACTTTATTGTAAAATGAACTTTGTATGCCAATCGATGATTATTTGAAGAGGTGAAAATCCCTGCCATTACGGCCACCCTAACTTAAAAACTGTGCAAGTCAGAAACTTTCAGCGATTTATGGAATATAGTCTGGCCAACTGAATGTTCAATTTCGTTCGTTTGAATTTTTTGACCGCTGTAATTTTATACGCATTCAAAATAGGTACTAAGCAGTCAAGTAATTCTACTCGTACCTCATGACAACCGTGTGATATTTATTGAAATAATATAATTTTCATGGGTTTCTGAGGTTACTTTTTTAACACATTTACATATAAAAAAATAATGAATATGTATGTTTTTACTTCTTTAGGTTTATACCCATACTTAGAAACAAAGAATATAAACAATGGGTCCAACGGCTCTCATTGCTTCTGTTGTTAACTTATTACTAATATTAGCAAAGAGGATCCAGTATGGGATACCCCCATTTGCCAGAATTTCATTTGCCATAATTTTATTTGCCATCCTATTCAACAATCATAATATTGTTTCTCATAACATCTTATGCCATAATCATTGTTTACTATATTAATCTAGTGCCAGAAACTTTGTTTCCCATAAAGTCAGTTTCCATAATGTCACTTGTCAGAATCATCGAAATCCGTAATTACCACATTCCATACCATCATTTGTCATACAAATTAGCGTCCAGAAAAGTCAATTTCCATAATGTGCTTTGGCAGAATCGAAAACTACTATAATAGGTACTAGAAGGACTAGAGAATGAAACTGCTATCAGAAAGTAGGTTAGGTTAGGTTAGAACTGTGACCCCCTAGAAAATGAAACTGCTATCAGAAAGTAGGTTAGGTTATGTTAGAACTGTGAACCTCTGTAAAAGGAAACTGCTTGAAAAGTAGGTTAGGTTAGGTTAGAACTGTGACCCCTGGAAAATGAAACTGCTATCAGACAGTAGGTTAGGTTAGGTTAGAACTGCGACCCCCTGGAAAATGAAACTGCTATCAGAAAGTAGGTTAGGTTAGGTTAGAACTGTGAACCTCTGGAAAAGGAAACTGCTTGAAAATTAGGTTAGGTTAGGTTAGAACTGTGACCCCCCGGAAAATGAAACTGCTATCAGAAAGTAGGTTAGGTTAGGTAATAATATGGGCAACAATTAATATGGCAATAATTGCTTATGGCGTTTGAATATTCTATGAAACTGCTATCAGACAGTAGGTTAGGTTAGGTTAGAACTGCGACCCCCTGGAAAATGAAACTGCTATCAGAAAGTAGGTTAGGTTAGAACTGTGAACCTCTGGAAAAGGAAACTGCTTGAAAAGTAGGTTAGGTTAGGTTAGAACTGTGACCCCCCGGAAAATGAAACTGCTATCAGAAGTAGGTTAGGTTAGGTAATAATATGGGCAACAATTAATATGGCAATAATTGCTTATGGCGTTTGAATATTCTATGAAACCATATTATTGCACTTAATAATATGGCTAACAAATAGTATGGCATTGTATGATTATGGAAGGTAATATTCGGATAAACAACGAGTATGTCATATGATTTTTATGGTAAACAAATCATTCGGGCAAATGAAATTCAGGCAAGTTAGATTCGGGCAAATGAATATTATGTTAAATGACTGTCGGGCAAACAATAGACAACCATCGAGTATTATAGAGACTTAGAGAGTTACTGTCAAAGTAAAATGTCTAATCACAGTGCATAGACAGCCATCTTTTGACACAAGCTTAAAACTTTTGAACCTCCGTTTTGACAATTTGGGCCATATTCTTAGCTTGATATGTGTTAAAATGTCCAATATTAATATTAGCGCCATCTAACCGGGCGTCCCCCAAAGGTGTATCGCCATCTAGGTCACCTTACCTTTTTCTTTATGGTTTTGAGGTACGTTTTTTTCTTAGACTTTATCTGTCTACACGGAGTTACATATGTCTTTGCTTATTACCAAGACATATTAAACGAAACAATGTTTTTCCCCTTACACCCACAGGCCTAGCATTTTTTTTGCTTAAGCTTAAAGATAGATGAAGTGTGCCAAGGAGAAGCTATCACGTAGGTATTTTATGAGTGCAAAAAAGGCAGACTACAAATCAGAAAACGTGATCATTTTTGTCCTCGCTGGCGGCCATATCATAATTTTAAAAGATTAATCGAACTTTTAGAAAAAAATGTTGTATTTATAAGATGCATTGATTGATTTCCATTTGGATTAAACAGAAAAGCAAATTAAGTAACTCTTCGCGTAACCATATATCATTTTTTAATTTAATCCCAATGACAATTAAAATTGTTCCGCGTTTTTTGAAATCATATACACTTGCACCACTCACAAGGATATTGAGAGACGGTTGGGGCGCGTCAGGGACCGTCTCATTTGCCACAGACAGGGAAGAGGCGGGCCGCGCCGTTACCGCTCCGACTTCCACCTATTTACGATAATTGACGGCCCATACTTACTTATTACCTATTCTAAACAATCTACGTAAAAAGTATAGTTTAACTACCATAACAAGTAACCACTTGAGCACCAAACATTACATACCTAGTTTGTGACGTTTGCGCTATCGAGGAACGTATAGTTAAAGGTCAAAAACTCGTCCTTTGGCTGTCTAAAAACTAGCCCTAAGCACTTGTATACTCGTACCCACCTACTTATAGAGCCCTTTGAGGAGTACCTATACCATACCTAATCTCGTCGTTAGCTAGCACCCTGTCTATTGACTGATTTTTAAGGTGAACCCAAAGAGGAAACCATGGTGATATTTGGAGTTGGCGGTTCTTTCTTTTCAGAGCCAAGTGATAATTCACAGACAACGTCTGAAGGACAGTTTGAAGAGTTGATTGAGCCTGTTTGGCTTAGATATTTTAAATTAAGCACATTGCAGTTATGACGGTCATCTTTCACAGATTTCACAGATGCGCGCTATTACTTTACAACACAAACGAGAAATAAATGACTAGTCTCCTTTTCATCAATTCCAGCCTTGCCTACAAGGCGAAGTATTTCCATGAATAGAATGAGGCCGGGTACGGTTACGACCATCCAATCCTTCGCAACCAGCACCAGTCAATCGCTCTGTACGTATGGACGTCCATACAGCGCAGTCACAGATTGCGTCTATTATTTATGGGCAGCACACGACCCTAGCAATTTCGATGCGGAACTTTCCTTCCTTTTATTCCAATTTCGCAATGTTAGAAAAAATATGACGATATTATTGGACGAGTCAAGTTATGAGCGCTCGGGCGGTCAAGCAGAAAGGGTGTTTTTATTTCGTTTCGCGACGGGAAAGTTTTATATACGTAATTTGATGTGAAACGATGTTTGAATTAGTAATTAGTTTAGCGTTTGAAAAGTTGATACTAGGTTGGATTTAATATGACTTTTATTTAGTTCCTCGTTTTGCCTCTTCTAAGCACTTTCATTACATGTATAGGGTACGATGCGTCGATGTAGTGCTACGGCCGTAGCTTAGCGGTGAAAGACACTGTACTCGTAGGAATCGTAGGGATAATACACACTTACGGGGTTATTCATAAATGTTCACTAAAGTTACCTAGCCGATAAAGTTCGGTTGTCCTTTTCCGACGTATTGGTGTGATAGAAAGGGACAAACGAACTTTATTAGCTTGATAACTTTAGTGAATGTTTTTGAAAAAGGAGGTTACAGTTTTGCGATGTTTCCGTCACGATGCCTCATGCAAGTGGGCTCATACCATACCGAAGACGCACCGATATACCGTTGCCGACTGCTGTAAGGCACCTTGGTCGTGGAACGTAACAATTTTAAGTAGGTAGATCAGTTAAATAGTTGCGCTTCATCGTTTATCGCGTCGGGTCGTTGCGTTCGCACTTAAAACTTCTAAAAACGTGACAAGTATAGTCGATAATGAGGCTTCCATGCTTCCACCGCAGGTACAGTCAGATGCAGGGAGCGACAACCCTTCTCCTCCCCCCTCTGTTAATTAATATGCTGGGAAGTTTGCATCTGACTCTGCATCATTATTAGGTATCTGCTTATTATATTATGTATATTATTTTTCAACAGCTGTACTTTTAGTATGATTTTACCTAAAAACAAAAATGGACATCGATCCAACCCTTATTACCTAATCAGAATCAGATTTGAATCCATAAAATGTAAAATTGGAATTGACCTGTTTATAAACGCAGAACGGAAATTTTGCATAGCCGGCGTTTCAGCGGACTTTTACATATTTATGAGTTATGTTCCAGCGAGCGATCGCGGGAAGAAAGTTAAACATTAATGAACGTTTAAATATTCCGTACATGTAAATAAAGAAATGAATTTTTAGGGTACCGCGTAACAACGGTTTTGGGTTAATTTAGGGTAAATTGTTACTGCATTTTAGGCTGTAGATTAACTTGTTATGGTTTTATGGTAGGGTAAACCAGGGTGTGATTGCTCACTGACAGTGATTGCCCACTATAAGAAAAACATCATTGAATGTTAGCTCTGGATCATTCGAATATTGCATGGAAATCGCTAGTTGGTCCTGCAATTTGATGTTCAGTAGATTTAAAATTGACGACTGGCCAAACTCTTTCGAAAAATAATAGTAATGGTGGATTTTCTCTAGATGCGTGACAGTGTTAACTTAACTAAACTGGTAAACATATTAACGTTTTTCTTAAGAACTTACTTTCTTAAAGGTTATTTTTATCTGCCGAGTATATGATATTCAGCTTATATTGCATTAATGTGATCAAATTAAATGAATTTTTTTTAATGTAAATCTGTGTTACATTTTGAATTCTAGCAGCTATTTTAGCTATGGGCAATGACTGAACCAAAATGTGAATATTTTTAGTTATTGCCCAGTGCCCACCCTTTTTTTTAGCGATTGCCAAGGGTAATGTCTATAGTTTGCTGCAGCTTTTATGCAACAAACGGTATACATAGTTATAATTTTACATGTGGCACAAAATATAATTTCCTCAAAACGTATATTTTATTAAAATTTTGTAATAATAAATATTTCCAACTTCTGCCGACATAGGTAACCACAAATAAAAACAATTTCCATAACCCTATATGCCCATGGTCGTTTTTGACCCCGCACTGGAGAAAACTTGTTTCTACCAGGGATCGGATACCGGTATTTTTTTCGGAACGGTTCCGTACGTTGACCCGAGAACTTTACTTTAGCGTTTCTGGTTCCATTAACCGGTATTCTTTTTCGTTCAGTGAACGAACGTTTATGAGTGAGAACTGTTCCGAAGAACAGAATTAAATGATACGTTCTTTAAAGAACAGTTCGCGGGAACGGAATTAAATGATACGTTCTTTAAAGAACAGTTCGCAGGAACGAAATTATTTCGGTTTTTCTATTTCCAAGAATTTGAACGAACAGTGCAAGCGGTGTCGGCCACGGCCATCACTTTAGTAACTTTAGTTTGATTTGAGACTAGCGGTGAGTAAACGTGGCGTCGAACGAAACAAATACGTCGAAAACATTCTGCACCACAACCACAATGAAGTAAGTTTTTTCTTTTAACTTAGTGCTTTCAATTTTACCGATTTTAAAATTTAAGTAATGTCACGACGCTTAAGTATTTATTTACAGGCAATCGTACAGTCCAAGGTCAAATAAGGACGGGACGCCGCTATTAGCAAGAGCGAGCGTCCTTATTTGACCTTGGTACGGTCATCTCAGTGTGTGTGTGTGTGTGTGTGTGTGTGTGTGTGTGTGTGTGTGTGTGTGTGTGTGTGTGTGTGTGTGTGTGTGTGTGTGTGTGTGTGTGTGTGTGTGTGTGTGTGTGTGTGTGTGTGTGTGTGTGTGTGTGTGTGTGTGTGTGTGTGTGTGTGTGTGTGTGTGTGTGTGTGTGTGTGTGTGTGTGTGTGCGTGTGAGTGTGCGTGTGCGTGTGCGTGTGCGTGTGCGTGTGCGTGTGTACAATATACACTACTTTCCCATTAATTGTGTCGTTGGTACTGTAGATAGTCAATTACCATAGAAATTACATCAGCTACTATCAACAATGGACCTTTAGGGTCAGTTGCACCAAACCGTCTGTCACCGTTAAAGCATTCGTTAAATTTTATTGTATGGACAGTTCCATAGGCGTCTGCTGCGTGACGATGATGTGTGTGTCAAATGTGGTTGATGCAACGGGCCCTTAGTCTAAAAACGTCACAATGAAAGATGTGAAATGTGCAATTAGTCACAAAAATAAATTGTTTTTAGTATTCAACACTCCCGTGTCCCAGAACTCGAAGAATCCCAATTCATCCAATGTTCTTATACTGCTGCGAGTGAAAGGGGCACTAATGATGATATTTATGACTTGATCGATGCACAGAATGAGCCACTGAGTAAGTACTTACCTATACTAAACCTTCATAAACCTAAATACTGAAACTCTGCCCGGTGGTTCGGTGTTAGGGCTTGCAATTATCCGTCCAATTCGAAATCCGGATGATTCGACTCGATATTTGAAAATCCGGATATTCGGATAAAATGGATATTTCGAATATTTTTTATTTTATTTAATAAATCTCATAATTAGTAACATAATTATGTATTACGATACGAAAAACACGTCGTAGGAAATTGTTATTTTATAATCAGGCTTGAGCTGTTGTTCGTAACCTTAATGTTAGGTTAGGTTACTTAGTTATTTCATTCTTGCCTTTTTTAGGGTTCCGTAGTCAACTAGGAACCCTTATAGCTTCGCCGTGTCTGTCTGTCCGTCCGTCCGTCCGTCCGTCCGTCCGTCCGTCCGTCCGCGGATAATCTCAGTAACCGTAAGCACTAGAAAGCTGAAATTTGGTAGCAATATGTATATCAATCACGCCAACAAAGTGCAAAAATAAAAAATGGAAAAAAATGTTTTATTAGGGTACCACCCCTACATGTAAAGTGGGGGCAGATTTTTTTTTTCATTCCAACCCCAACGTGTGATACATCGTTGGATAGGTATTTAAAAATGAATAAGGGTTTACTTAGATCGTTTTTTGATAATATTAATATTTTCGGAAATAATCGCTCTTAAAGGAAAAAAAGTGCGTCCCCCCCTCTAACTTTTGAACCATATATTTAAAAAATATGAAAAAAATCACAAAAGTAGAACTTTATAAAGACTTTCTAGGAAAATTGTTTTGAACTTGATAGGTTCAGTAGTTTTTGAGAAAAATACGGAAAACTACGGAACCCTACACTGAGCGTGGCCCGACACGCTCTTGGCCGGTTTTTATGAAATGACTTCAGTTGCCCATAAGATATATGATTTTATTTTTATGTAATTTTGACTAATATTTGATATTAATGAATTTTAATGCTAGAGACATAATCTGATTGCCATATGAGGCAAAACGTCATGTTGTGATCGTTTAGATCGAATATTACCTAAAAAAGGTATTACCTACCTACTCCTTGTTTAAATATCAGATTGCATTTACGAGGTTTTCATTGCCGATTTATTCAAATGCAAAAAGAACTATGACATATTACAAACACCATTTAGCTTTGTTAAATAACAAGGCTGAATGATCTTTCTCTCTAATAATTTTCACCTCTTATCTTTGATGACTTCGTGACTCCATTCCAGTTACACTTGGGACTCTCGGGTAGACGTTCTTAGCCAGAGGGCCTTACGTTACGTATACAGCGAAAAAGTTTTGGTGTTGCAACACTTGCAACCTATTTTGAAAGGATAAAATGTAAAAGCGTATCTGCTTAACTACTTCATCTTGTTCTGCAGTTCAATACTAAACAGGTCATCCGCCGCGGGATACATAGAAGACTTCTTTTTGTCAGAAAATTTGAACAGTTTTAGTTCTGTTTGCAATTTATTTATTTATTTATAATGTATTCGGATGCTAACAATAATGAAAGTGCAGCGTTTGATACGGTACTCAGTGTCACTTGATTGATTGAGTTAAATTGATATACATTTACATGAGATTATCCACAAATATTCATGAAAAAAACCCTGCCTGCTAAGCCGCGGTCCCGGCGGATTCAAATCCCGGTAAGGGCATTTATTTGTGTGATGAGCATAGATATTTGTTCCTGAGTCTTGGATGTTTTCTGTGTATATAAGTATGTATTTATCTATATAAGTATGTATTCGTATCGTCGCCTAGCACCCATAGTACAAGCTTTGCTTAGTTTGGGGCTAGGTTGATCTATGTAAGATGTCCCCCAATATTTTTGTTTATTATTTATTTACTTATAGTCATACTTGTTATGGAGAATTTTTGGCCAAAAGCTGCACTTTTGGATGGAAGCAAGCCGCTTTGCATGGTGATAGTAGACATTATAGTAAACGATTTTTTCCGTGGATATCGAAATTTCATCTCTTAGGAAGCCGAGCGTAGCGAGGTGTTTTATGAAAATGAAAAAAATTCTATCTTTTTATTGTATCGTCCGATTTTGACAAAACGTATCTCAAATGAAAGGTATTAATTTGTGTAATTAAAAAAAAAAATACAAAGAAAAAAATTTAAAATAAAAGTAAGAAAAAAATAAAAAAAGTAAATTTCCGTCTCGCACTGAATAACTTCAAAGAATGACAGACAAAATGTACAATGTCGATATACAAGTTTTTTTTTTAATCGAAGACAGATAAATTTTTAGTTGAGAACTGAAGACCGCATCGAAATCAGATCAGCATTGTTTAAGATACAAGTTGCCAAAGTTGGGAAAGATCGCTTTATATGGCCACTTTGAAATTCCTTTGCCAGAAAGTCAGAAATAATATGTTTTTCGGACACAGAAAAATACATAGTAACAGTACACATCAAAATAAAATTAAAAATTCCGAGGATATTATAATTTCATCCCTTAGAACGACGAGCGTAGCGAGGTCGGTTACGAAAACCGAAAAAAAAATCTCATTTTTTTGTACGTCGTCCGATTTTGACAAAACATGTTTCATTTGAAAGGTATTACTTTATGTAACTTAAAAAAAATATTGAAAAAAATTGGAAAAAAAATGTAAGATTTAAAAAAAAAACCTTAATTTTCGTATCACACTGAATAACCGCAAAAAACGGCGACCATATAAACAAACTAAGCCAACTTTGACAAATTGCATCTTAAAAACTACTGATTCGATTTCGATTCGGTTTTTAGTTTATAATCATACATTTATTTGCCTTTAATTTAAAAAAATCATATATCGAAATTATACACCGTGTCTACCGTTTTTTGCGGTTATTCAGTGTGATACGAAAATTAAGGTTTTTTTTTTTAAATCTTACATTTTTTTTCCAATTTTTTTCAATATTTTTTTTAAGTTACATAAAGTAATACCTTTCAAATGAAACATGTTTTGTCAAAATCGGACGACGTACAAAAAAATGAGATTTTTTTTTCGGTTTTCGTAACCTGACCTCGCTACGCTCGTCGTTCTAAGGGATGAAATTATAATATCCTCGGAATTTTTAATTTTATTTTGATGTGTACTGTTACTATGTATTTTTCTGTGTCCGAAAAACATATTATTTCTGACTTTCTGGCAAAGGAATTTCAAAGTGGCCATATAAAGCGATCTTTCCCAACTTTGGCAACTTGTATCTTAAAAAATGCTGATCTGATTTCGATGCGGTCTTCAGTTTTCAACTAAAAATTTATCTGTCTTCGATTAAAAAAAAAACTTGTATATCGACATTGTACATTTTGTCTGTCATTCTTTGAAGTTATTCAGTGCGAGACGGAAATTTACTTTTTTTATTTTTTTCTTACTTTTATTTTAAATTTTTTTCTTTGTATTTTTTTTTTTAATTACACAAATTAATACCTTTCATTTGAGATACGTTTTGTCAAAATCGGACGATACAATAAAAAGATAGAATTTTTTTCATTTTCATAAAACACCTCGCTACGCTCGGCTTCTTAAGGGATGAAATTTCGATATCTTCGGAAAAAATCGTTTACTATGATGTCTACTATCACCATGCAAAGCGACTTGCTTCCATCCAAAAGTGCAGCTTTCTTTTCATAACTAGTATGACTATTATTAAATAAGGTAGTAGTGCCACTCAAGGAGTAATTTTTGATATAAATCGCTTTAATATCGTAAATGTGTTAATTTTACTTTAAAATTTGTTTTCCAAATGAGCTTCTTAAAAATTGCAATGGTATTTCTGTCATTCACAATATTCGAATTATTAGTTTTATCCGGATTTTAACGTGCAAATTATCCGAATTTCAAAATCAGCGGATATATCCGGATTACAATACAAGCCCTATTCGGTGTCACTCCTAAAGTAGGTACTTACAGGCGACCGTACCGACATATGTCAATTAGGGACGCAGTTATTTGTAAAAAAATGAGAAAGCCTTATACGGTCAACCGGGGTGGCTTTAAAATGCAGGGGTGACTTTGAAAATTTAGTTTTAAAGTCATACTGTAAGTAAATTCGCGATTTTCTATGGTAGATTTACAAGAATATTTATTGATCTATTATCTATCTACTAATTACATGAACAGTTTCAGTAAATAATGAATGATGTTAATTTTAAAGCCGTTCAAATACCATCAAAGTAACCCCAAATTTTCCTAAAGCCACCCCGGTTGACGTAGCTCTCCCGCTCTTACAATCCCGTACTTGTTGGACCTTGGTCGGTTTGGTCGTCTGTAGACAGTGTAGACACTAATACACTCGCCAACTACAGTTGTGTATTCCATGTAGATACACCAAGGGCCCAATTCTCAAAAGCTTGTAACTTATTGTAATAATTTTCTAGAAATGTAAGTACATTATGCAAAATAAATAAGATATTTTTATTGCAGATAAAAGCTTTGACATAGATGATGAAGATCTAGCCTTCAAAAAAATATATATAGAGAAAAAACTACCCCATATCCAAGCGATTCTGATGACCTTGAGTTGGATGTAAGTGCTTATAGTGTGAGAAAGCTGTATAAAATATAATCTGCACTAATTTGTATAAATATGTGTGTTACTTAATCTGTGTGAATTTGTAATAGTGATATGTTTTTAAATGTTTTTAAGGACCAAGATGCAGTCCTTGAGAGAGCACAACCCATGCAATCCATTTATAGTGAACCGGAACCGGACGCGATGTGCCCTTGTTCATGCAAGCGTAATATAGTTGCAGTCGTTATAAGAAAAAAGTTAGAACAAGTTCCCGAAGAGAATTTACGGGCTTGTTTAGAAGATCTCGAAAATAAAATAGAATATTCGGCCCATCTCTACTCAGAACCATATACGAAAGGGTATGGTGGCCTAGATGGCGTTACACCTTTGGGGAACGCTCGGCTAGATGGCGCTAGTTAAAATATTTGACCCAATATGGCAATGAAACAAAAAAAAATGTGGTACAACTTTATACATAAAAAAAAATAACTGTCAATACAAAAAAAAACTTCATTTTATATATTCGTGTCACTATTCCCCACCTTTGGCAGATAATCTGTCACACTTTTGATGAGATCCAATAACTTCTGAGGGTCCAAAATATCCTTCAATGCCTCCAATAGTTGCACAGAGTCCAACCCAACAGTCAGTGGTCCCAAATTGCCAAGATGCAATATATTTTGAGGGTCCAAACTATTTGCTATCGACCCCAAGTCAAGATCATTTGGGTCCACAGTACTGGTTGGTTCCGAACTGCCAAAATGTAGTATATTTTTGTATGAGAAACCTGTTTTTGCTAGAGGTGCAGCTAAGGCAGAAACTATGAGACACTGTAAAATCGTTATGAACTTCATAGTTATTTCTTTGAGCGTTGATATGGAAATGAAGAGTGTTTGCGACGTAGGTTTATATCATAATTATAGCTTCAGTGTAAAAGTCAATCATATTTTGGTACATTCGTTAGTGAAATATCGTTATAAAATAAGGGTTATTCCACTAGTCAGAGTTACCACTAAGTTGTTACCAGTGGTAACTACAATGTTATTTTCCCATAGGCAATTACTGGAAAGATTATATCATAAGATTCATAAGTTTTGTTTTATTTTATACACATGTAAAGCATGACCAGAAATATATGACTATGCGCCATGTAGCGGAATTTCATTAAAACTATTTTCTTCATAGTCATCATACTATACTGAACTGTCACTCCATACATCAGAATAACAGCGCACTCCTGCCTGACAATAGTTATTTATATTTCTGGTCAGGCTTTAGTTTCTTAACCATACTTACCATATCCAACGCGATCAATGTTATTTTCACCAAATCTAATGGCAACAGCTGAGACTGTTTCCTCACCTTTAATTGATTGGCCTCAATGGCCACTGCGTAAGAGTCGTTAGAGGTGCACATTGACTTGCCTAATATCAAGGACGATAGATACCGGGACTGACAAAGCCCATACAAAAGTTTACCTCTGAAATGTCCCATACATTTCCGAGCGATTATTTCCGAAAAAATTAACAATATCAAAAAATGTTAGTAGTAAACCCCTATTCATTTTTTAATACCTATCCAACAATAGGTATATCACACGTCAGGGTTGAAATGAAAAAAAAATCTCTCCCCACTTTACGTGTAGGGGGCGGGTACCCTAATAATGTTCTCATGCAATGATTAGTTGGTTTCGATTTAGCTTAATATATTTTTTGTTCTTATTTATGGTGTCTGTATTTAGCTCTGCCGTGAAAAATATTTAAAGAAATAAGGAGGCCGTTTCATCATCGCCACCAGTACAAAACAAGGTCCCACGTAAGAAGAAAATAAACATCGACGACTTCGATACAGGCACAAGCTTCATGAATTTTAGGCTGTGTGGAAGTAGCAAGTCTTCAAACCTAGCTTATTAAATTGTCATTCTCTAAAACCATGCTTTAATTTTCTACAAATATTAACGCGAAACGAAACCCAGTACTCGCTGTCCCGATTATACATGACGTCGGCACATTATTGCCATATGAAAACGATTAGTAGCGACACTCTTCCAGGGTCAAATAAAAACTTGTCAGGCTTTAGTTACTAAAAAAATCCGGATTTAATCCGGAGTTCGGATTTTGTCCTAAAAATAATCCGAAAATCCGGATTTTATATTATTGCAATCCCTAGGTATAACCCAATCCTTTCAGAAAATATTTACTTTATCACAAAATTATTTTAAACTTTCTTTTTGACATCGAAAAGGCTTTAGTTTTTTACATACCGAATAACTTTATTTCGGTATCATGATTCCTTTTAAGATAATTACATTATGTATAAGGTAAGGAATAATATTTAGAATACCTAAAATATGACAAATTTGCATTCTATTCAAATCAGTACGAGTATACTTCACGGAGTCCAAAACTATATGCAAATCAGAAGTCCAAAACTAGAAAAATATAGATAGAGACTATAGAGAGCGATTGCGGGCGCCGGTCGGCTCGAGCGCGAGTACTTGCGCCGCCGGCGTACGCGTCTGTGTGCGTGCGCCACGCGCACACACAACTTTACTATACAGGGCCTCTCTGTGGGTTCCGCCCCCGTCAACGCGACGGCGATAAAGACCTAAAAATCTGAATTCGTGCTTGCCTCCTGTATCGTCTTAATCCTTTAATGATTCCGTTAACGTGAAACTTTAAGTAGACAGGTTTTATGAAGACAATTGGCCGGTGAGCCCTACAATTTTAAAATTTGCCGCCCTTTATACATGGTGTATATTCTATGCTGTTTCTTCCTATCCTAATAGTTTCAATATCAAGCATACACTATCACTGCACGTTCGCTGTTTATACGCCGAAAATTGCAACTCAAGTAAATGAAGTAAACAAAACAAACAACCTACCTTCACCTTCATTGCCGGCCGCGGCCGGCCGGCTAACCGAAACAGATACATGAACTTCGTGTGAAAAAGAGACAGCGAAAGGCGGCTCGTGCGTCGGCGAAAACGTTCGGCTCTGGCGCTCGCTACAGTCGCTATACCTACTCCCGCGCGGCTCGGAACGAAATAATATTGGTTTTAGGAACGCTAAAATTCTGTTCGTTCATTTAAACGTTACTGTAAGGAACTGTTCTTTGAGGGAACGAAATAAGAACCGAAACCGAAATTATTTTGTTCCCACTGAACAAAATTTATAATGAACCGTTCGTTTAGGGAACGATATAAGAACCGTAACCGAAATTATTTTGTTCCCATTGAACAAAATTTATAGGTAACGGTTTAAGAACGATATCAAATGGTATTTGGGAACGGGTTCCGATCCCTGGTTTCTACTCATTAAAATTAGGAGTAGGAAAATGAGCACTTCAGTGGGTAGGTGGCAATGAAAAATATGTTTCGGGACTTTTAGAATATATACTTAATCCGATTTTTTAATTATGTAACTTAGGTAATGGGTACCTGTTTGAACTATACTGTCAGTATTTAGTACTTACTTAAAGACGTGAGACGGAACCAGGTTGCTTTGTCTAAAGCGCGAATACTATTTTTGCATCATAACAGGAACCACGCAGAGCTACAAAAACATAGCAGTCATTATAATCTTTAATGCAATGTCGTAAAGTCCATTATTGCACGTTTTAACCAGATCATTCCTGTGATTGCTTTGTATAGCCGCGCATTGGAATGCAAATCGAATCAAGCCGAGAAGCGAGCGAGCTTTGTTTTTGCAAAGCGAATTCTTTAACGGGTTCCCTGAATATATGTTTCTAGGATAAAACTAGTGCATTTTATTAATCGGTTTCCGTTTTCGCTTAATTGCGTGAATAAAACGTTTTTTTAGTCGGTATTTGGAGGATTGTAAGATGATTATTGAAATGCAAATACCTCGTCTACCTACTATCTACTTCCACGAATTTGTGTTTTGAGGCAAATTAGCTACTTTATTATTTGTAATACGCAAAGACTAAAGTGATAAAAAAACTGCGTAATAGTTAAAAATAAGGACAGGTTAATAGAGGCATTTTAATCTGAACCTAAAATATTGACTCTATTGCAAAAATCGGTTAAAATAGCTTCAAGCAGCAGTGAAAACGTCTAGGTCGCAAGTCATTTTCTGTAGGTGGAAGTCGACGAAAACGTAAAAAATATCTCGTTACGTGATATTCGATTGCAATAACATACAATTTATGAACACTCATAGACTAGAGACATATTTACAAAACAGGTAAGTAACAATGCCAGTAGGTACAAAATGTGGCACACTCGTCCTCTGTACAAATAGATTAACTTATTTCTTCTATCTAAATACGGTTCTGTGGTAAAGTCAATTTTTCTATCATCTACATATTTACTGGCTCTTCTCTAATTTCTGTACACCACACAATTATAATTCACCGTTATCTCTAACGAATGGTACCAGGGTCCCATACATCACAAAATAATCTCTAATCCCAAAAACCTGAAAGATTTACAGTTACCATACCTCAATGTTTAGCCATGATTCATAGAGCGATTAACTCAGTGGTAGGTGGGCAGTGGGGCAAACAGGAAATACATTCGCCGGAAGTGGTCGACCATAACTCAAAGAGAGAGCACTTCCGCTGCTCATCTGATAGTGCTTTAGTGTTTGAACTTGAACATCTTTTGTCGGAACATATTATGTTGTGTTATGAATGGAACAACTTTATAACCGGATATGTGACAGGAAAAACAAGGTGTTAAGCTAAACTAAAAAAAACAGGGTGTTTCAATGAACGTAATACAAAACATGTTTTTCATAATCGTCTTACTATTGCTAAAACACTATGTTAGGTAGCATTTTGTTAAAACAAATAGTTAATAATAATAGCCAGTCTCACCTCTCGACAACCTCATAGCCTCTCTTCAAGTGTTGCTCTGTTGTCGCACTGTGCGTGCGGCCGTTTTTTTGCAGGGCCCACTCAATGAGTTGGCAAGTCACCGCCTGTATTTTACAATTCCGAGACTAATTGTCATGGCAGGTGTCCGATAGTCCCCCCCCCCATAAACCATTATCCAGACAATCCAACTTGCACAACAATAACCTATGACCTTAGTTCCCATCGCGGCACAAAAGTGCTGCACTTCAATAGTCTTTACACCTGGCGGGGACCATCTCCGGATGTATCACATTGTGCACTCGGGGATGGTATCTGCCACGTGTATCCCTTGCTTTTACATTAAATTGTTTGAAGGGGCCTCTGCGCCGTTGGCGTCGGCCCCACGTACACCTCCCAAAGATCCGAAACCCCATGGTCCCGAGATATGGAAAGAACACATACTTAATAATAATCATTAATCTCATTGTTTTCAGTGTACAGGGGTACCTAATTAATAAAGCACAAGTATGTATCTAAAGAGGGATAAGCAAAATAAATGTTGTCACTAAAGAAAGGTGGCATTTTTGAAAAATGTACTGCTCACCGACCAATGAGGAGGCACACTCAAAGGTTATGACAGATGGCGCCACCCTATTAGTCCATTGCACAGAGAAATAATTTCATACGTGAGAGCTAGCAGATGATATGTTTTCTCTCTCTCACATATGAATGACAGGGACATGTCTAGGCACTTGCACAGGCGCCGCCTGGCGGGATAAAATGTCAGTGAGCCTCCTCATTGTTTTCATACTCGTTAAGCGCGTTTCCTAGTCGAATCCTTGGCGGAATCATCGAAAAGTCACTTAAAAAAAATTAAAGTGCGGGGCGAAGGTTTATCGTCCCACATAGAAAATTTTAATTTCGCGTTTATCGAGTGAAATATGTCAATCAATCCTGCTCTTTATATGCTGCTCGTGTGGAGTGAAACATGTCAATCAATTCCGTGCTCTTTATACTCGAATTGTAATAGTTCGCTATGAAACCTCTTTGCCGTTTGCCACAATTAAAATTGTTCAATGACACGTTCAGATATCAAACTGTCATGGTGAAAAAAGCACAATGGCAGGAAATCAGTTGCAAGCCTTCCAATATTATTGCATATACTATAGTTGTTTTGAGTATACTGCAGTGTCTAAATATTGCCTAGTGTTGCTACTTTGAAAATATTTACCTGTAAGTTTTCTTTGATCTGTATCTTCTATTTTCTTAACACGCACTATTTTCCTATGTGATGTGACTGCTACATCCGTGAACCAAAGTGATGCTTCAGGGTCACTAAATATCCCATGGTGAACCGGATCTTGCAGTCACAAACACATGTGTATTGTTCAATGTAAATGTACAATACATATGTGTTTGTATTTATTTCTGCTACATCTAACACAAAGAAAAGCGCTTAAAAATAGATTACCGATAAAATGTTCCAAAACGATAACTTTTCACGAACAGGTTGTAAAATTCAATTTCTATAAAACACTGCCTTATACCCGTCCCCGTTACCTCGGAACAAGGGCTCGACAAGCCATAATTTATGTGCCAGGGCACCACAGCACATCTGGCGCCCTTCACAGGAAGGCGCTAAAACTTCATCTATATAGCAAAATGGTT
Organism: Leguminivora glycinivorella; assembly: GCF_023078275.1. NCBI lineage: Eukaryota > Metazoa > Arthropoda > Insecta > Lepidoptera > Tortricidae > Leguminivora > Leguminivora glycinivorella. The sequence goes on from NC_062978.1 coordinate 10,151,149, forward strand.
CGCTCGTAACATAATATGATATAGGTGAAACAGCGATGAAGGAGATGAACAAAATTTGTTAAGCGCCTGCATGAAAGTTTATAGCAAAATGTCGTTCGCAAACATCATTCATACATTTTAGTGTAGGTGACTTTTTATGTTGCCTAATTTTACAAAACATGGATTCATATTACAATAGTAGGTAATTTGTACGTATATTAAAGTTCTAATCAAGACTGATGTAATTTCATTAAAATATGATGGCATAAACTAAAAAACGGTAATTGTTTTTTTTGTACATATTTATAAAAACTAAGGCTATGCATAGAACTAAATAACTAGCTTATATATATCTAAAATACGTCCTTGTGTGCCATTAAACCTGCAGTTGGTAAACTCACTGTTTGTACTTGTAGATTCACTTCAAACGTGCAAACAGTATTCCTATATTTCAATTTACAAGCCAGATTCTGCCGAAAAATTGGATTGTACGTAACTCGTTAATTATTATTCATGTTTCGCTACCTCTTGTACTGTATCTCAGAGTTTGGTAATGGAAAAACTTTTTTAAGTGCCGAAATCTCGAGGACTCTCATAAATAACTGTTACTGCAAGCTGTTACGCACGGACGGTGTGTTTCTTTCTCTGATTAGTCGGAGAACGAGGGTCAATGCGCACGTAGATAATTGTTAGGCGTTTTTTATTCAAATGTACTTACTTATTTTGAAACAATGAGAGTTAAAAGGAATTTCGAGTAGCGGAAGTGGTTTAATTTTAATTGTTGAAAGAATTTTTGGGTCTCTGTTACCTGACTAACAGGTTTCCCTTTGAATAATGTCAAAAGGTTGCTGACGAATTTCTAAGGCACAAGCGTGTTTCGGAAGTTTTCGAGAATTTACGTTCGATATCGACTCATTTAAATTTCGTTAGCCTTATTTTGTAGTAGGTACACAGACCAACCCCTATAGACATCCATTACAAGACGACTCGCGGTCGCCAGCCTTCCTAGTATTTGCACTGATATAAGCGCGGGCGCTCGCCGTGCCCGATCAGTATCGACCAAGTAACAGACCCGAAAGCAGCGCGTGTTTTTCGCACTAAAAAATTGGAAAAGGGTAATTTGATGCCTTAAAGATGTCCACCTGTAGTGTGAAATGGTGTGGAAAGGTAACAAGAAGCTCAAATTTAAAAACAGACGGCATTACATTCCACAAATAAGTCATATTTATAATTTATTCAGAGCCGGCATAGGTCAACTTACATTGGCCACTTACGCGTCAGTAGAGGGACAGTCATAATTCTGTCCCTTTTCATCTGGCGCGACTGCCCGCCGTCCTTGAAACGGCCAATCACAGCGCGCTTAACACATTCCCCGCCCGCTCCTCGCACCCCAAACACTGGTGACTCGTATCGCGAACAAAATATACAAGATTGCTACTCTATAGGAGGTTATCTGTGAGTAGGTATCATGCTGTAATAAAAGATTCTCTTCCATTTGTTATTTAACAAAATACTTGATTTTCAAAGGTATGTCAGATGAAAAAGAATTTGAAAATAAAAATGAAAAATGCTTTATTAACCCCCGACGCAATAACGACAGGGTGTTATAAGTTCGACGTGTCTGTCTGTGGCATCGTAGCTTCCGAACGGATGAACCGATTTAGATTTAGTTGTTTGAAAGCTGAGTTAGTCGGGAGTGTGATTCATGAAAATCAGTCCACTAAGTCAGGGGTTTTTTCTAAATTTTAATTTTGTGGTTAGGTTATTTAGGTACCAGAATGTCAGCTTATTACATGAGATGTATACTATTGCTAAAAGTACATGTGAATTACGGAAATAATGTAAATATAGCCTTGTAATAGTGTCCTGAGCCCTAAACTAGGTTAACCTGTCATATACGGATCAGGGAATAAACCAACTCTATTTTTATCAATGTTACAAAGGTTGATTGTTTATAGTCTAAACATGTTCGAATCGCTTACTAAAGTACCTATAATATTATAATGACATCGCTACGAATTTTGCCCACAAATCAATATTAGATGTTCCTAGGTTCCTACCCAGCCGATTCGTAAGTTAACACTTGTTTTTAGAAGCATAGGTATGTCACTTGTGACTTATGAGATAATTTAGGGGAAGATTATGTTCTTACTCCTAAGATTACTCCTACTTTTGAAATACTATTTCACGCAGGCAGAATTGAATGACTAACAACTGAACACCTTGTGTTAAATTACTTATTCCTAAAGGACCTTATTCCAAATTACCTTATTGCATGATATCTTAAAATAACACGAAAAGTTAAATTAGCGGGAGCAAAGGTCTCATGGCCGCTGCTCCGAGCAACATGTAAGGCTCCGGAAGGCAAGTTTCCGAACTTGGTCCCGCTACAATAACGGACGAGGATGTATTACTTGTGGAAGAGACAGATGGCGCTTGGTTTTTGTCTTGATTTGCTTTTAGTCTTTTTTGAAGTGAAATTTCTAATGCGACTTCCAACTGACAGCGCGTAACACTGAGTCATTGTTACTTTGCGTGGAATGCCGCTCACTCAGCGCGTAAGTCAGCGCGTAACATTTTGTTTCAACGCGACTCATTCATTCGTAGTGCTAGGAAAAAATATCAGTTAGTTATCCCTCCTTCAAAATTGAAAATGCTATCAAACAGCCCCCAGTATACAGCCATAAGAATTTATAATAAGTTACCTAATAACATTAAGGCACAGGAAACATTTCAATTATTTTATAAAAGCATGAAGTCACTTTTACAACAAAAATGCTATTATTCTGTGGATGAATTCTTTACTGACATTTTTGATTAATTAATTTTGTGTATAATGTGTAGTGAAAAATTTACATTTTAAGTAGCTGTCTAAATTTGAAATAAGCAATTACTTAATGTAATTATTATTATAATAAGCATGTTAAGAATCTAGTATGTGAGTTACTATGCTATACCCTGACGGGTGCATGTTGTGACCTAATACACCTATTGTAAACACATGTATATGCAATAAATGATATAAATATGAATATGAATATTCCATTCATTCACTTATTCACTCAGTCAGTAACAGAACATAATGCCTAGAATGGTTTGAATGGTGGAATGGTTTGTTGGAATGTGTGTGTTTTTATATTTAGATCGAGTGCAAAATTAGTTTATGTTTGTTTTTTCAATAATTTGAGCAAATATCAAAGTAAAATATTTAAAACAGTAAAAAGATGGACGTAACTAAACGCAAAAACGTGATGGTCACTTGATAAAATGTTTTTGAGGTTATGTAGGAAGTTTCACTTCTTCTGCTCGGAGGGACTCCACGCAGTGTTTTTTTTTTATGAGCAGACAAGTCGCCTGGTGGTAAACGATCACTGCCGCCCATGGACAGCCTAAACAACAGAAGGGTTTGAAGTGCGTTGCCAGCCTTTAAGATGACGAGCTTTTCTTGAAGGTTTGAAGAACATTTTATCAGTGCGAGGCAGGAAGTTTCTGGAGAAAACGCATAGTTGAGGACTGACAGCCATCTAAGTGACGAATATAGAAATGTTGATAGATTGAAATTCAAATCTCCGAAAATGGCTTATCTAGTAAATATATAATTATCAAGACTGCCTCTAAAATAGAAATAACAACGTCTTTGAAATAGTTGCTTGCAGTTTGCGGTTCAATTTGGTACTTAATTTGATAGTTTATCTTCAATTGCGCAGTTTACGAGCTAGGGCCGAACGGCCAGACTTGCTTAATGTGTTGAACTGATGGCCATTAACATTGTTGAATTACTTAGTTTATGGATATAATAATATAACAACCATGTCTTTTAGAGATACTACGAGACAGATGGTTAAACGGAGCTTTCTCAAATCCCTGTCACACTGCTAAATCAGTTTCGTATAACTGTATCATATTTGAAGCATTGTCCGAATCGAATTCGTTATAATTTAATAAGACCATTAAGTAGTAGTAGTAGTAGTAATAGTACTTAGTAATACACTTTATTGTACAAAAATAATAACACATAATAACAGGAAAGAAAAAGAACACACACATCATTTGGCGAACTTATCCCATTAAGGGATTTCTTCCAGTTAACCTTAGAGCAGTTAAAGTATGTTATGAAGGTATGAAATTAGCTCTGATTTTTAATTTAGCTTAGTCAAACGCTTTAGAAAACAGCTTTGCTGTAAATGTAGCGAACATTGTAGAATTTGTAGAGCGAAGGCTGTCTCCCGGGAGTCGTAGCTACGGGCCGTAGCTCGTAGCAGGCGGATAATGTAACGAACGGTAGAGCTACAAGATTGTAGAGCAGGGACTTATAAGTAGGAGCTGACGGAGATTTCTGTATCAATGTGTGTTGTTGAGCCGTTTAAGAGACATGCCTACTTTTGTTGTTAGTTTAAAAGCTAAGCTACGTGTCCAATTCACAATGAGCGAGAAGTAGCTCAAAAGTCTGTGGCCGCAGTAAGAACGAAAGCAGGCAAAATTACTATTCAAAATATAACAAATCCAGCTAACTGTATTAATGGCTGACCAGAAATATAAAACTAGGCGCCATCGCCACGTTGCGGAATTAAATTAGAACTATTTTCTTCATACTATACTGCAATGTTCGCATACATCAGACTAACAGCGCCCTCTTGACAATAGTCATAATTATATTTTTAGTCAGGTTTCATGTGTGTCCGTTTGGGCATAGTACGAGGTACCTACTTGATTATTTCGGTTTGATGAAACTTACCTATTCCCCTCACTAGCTCGGAAACACGTGTTTTGTCCTTTAATACCAGCGGGTAAAAATGCATTTTATCCACTAGTGGGTAAAGTAATTTGACCTTGAATAAAGTCAAATTAACTGCTGCAGCTTTAAAATGGATAAAAGTGGGTGAATCTAGTAATAAAGATGATTTACCACCTGTGGAACTAGTGGAAGCAGTGATAAACGCATTTTTTGCGTTGTAGTTTCCTCGCTATAGTGAGGGGAAAAGTTTTGTGTTACACTCGGGTGCAAATGTATTTTACTTCTCGTGTGTTAAAAAACCGGCCAAGAGCGTGTCGGGCCACGCTCAGTGTAGGGTTCCGTAGTTTTCCGTATTTTTCTCAAAAACTACTGAACCTATCAAGTTCAAAACAATTTTCCTAGAAAGTATTTATAAAGTTCTACTTTTGTGATTTTTTTCATATTTTTTAAACATATGGTTCAAAAGTTAGAGGGGGGGGACGCACTTTTTTTTCCTTCAGGAGCGATTATTTCCGAAAATATTAATACTATCAAAAAACGATCTTAGTAAACCCTTATTCATTTTTTAATACCTATCCAACAATATATCACACGTTGGGGTTGGAATGAAAAAAAATATCAGCCCCCACTTTACATGTAGAGGGGGTACCCTAATAAATCATTTTTTTCCATTTTTTATTTTTGCACTTTGTTGGCGTGATTGATATACATATTGGTACCAAATTTCAGCTTTCTAGTGCTAACGGTTACTGAGATTATCCGCGGACGGACGGACGGACGGACGGACAGACAGACATGGCGAAACTATAAGGGTTCCTAGTTGACTACGGAACCCTAAAAACTCGCAAGTTCAGGATTATATTCTCGAACCACTCGCTTCGCTCGTGGTTCAACTATAGAATCCTTTCACTTGCTCGTTTTTCAATTCCACACTCGACGTTAAAACACAACTTTGCCCCCTTGTATAACAAATAACTATTATTTAGTAGTTTATTTCTCAGAACCTATGTAATTAGTTAATTTACCTTTTCATTTTGAAATAGTTTACAGTACTGTAATAAACAATGTCTAACCTTTGCGAAGGCTGTATGCAACGTAATCAGTATCGTTCATCGCCCCACGCAACCGGTAGTTGAATTTCTTGAACCGTGAAATTTTATCAAGAGAATTAATCTCGAACTTTCCCCTCGAACTGACTTTTTTAATGAAATTGAGTTCTTTTAGGAATGGCCATGAACTTGCTTACATAACATGTCAGTACGTTATTAATAGTAGATTACACATACACACGTGGCAGGCAAGTATGGTCGCGCGATAAACGATAAAACATCTGGCCATCCCTATCGCACTTACCAATAGAATAGAATAGAATAGAAAGGTGTTTATTTCTCTACTTTTTATGTTTTACAGTTATGTCCATCAGGTCGGTTGTGTGTTCGGCCTGTGGGTGTGTCAGCTACTTACAATATATACTTATGTTCGTCTGAAAGATCTGTATAAGTGTCATGTTGTGTGCTTGATAGTGTGTGCGTACAGAATAAATTTTGTCATGTTGTGTGTGCTGTGTGCTTGTTAGTGTGTTCGTACAGAATAAATTTCACTGCACTGTCTGGCACTTACCAATAGTGCGATAGGGACGGCCAGATGTTTTATCATTTATCGCGCGACCATACTTGCCTGCATGGCCAGTAAAGTAAGAAATGTCTCAGATCATACGTAATTTGTCAGTCGAGGCGGAGCCGAGGTCAACCAACATGTGGTCTGAGGCTTTTATTTACTGGCCATGGTGTGTATAGCGGTGAAAGAAAACATCGTGAAGAAACCGGACTAATTCCAATAAGGTCTAGTTTACCCTTCGGGTTGGAAGGTCAGATGGCAGTCGCTTTCCTAAAAACTAGTGCCTGCGCCAAATCTTGGGATTAGTTGTCAAAGTGAACCCCAGGCAGGATGATGATGGTGTGTATAGCGCACTTCATTTAGCGCAGCGCAGTTTGACGCTTAGTATATTTATATAAGAAAATATAAATATTTAGAAGTATTTCAGCCTACAATAAAAAAAATTTATAGCACTTACGCTAACTATTAATTATGTTTTATATTTCAATGCTTTTGCAATAAATTATGTAGGTAACATTTTAGAAAGGTGGTATATTATTATAAGTTTTTTAAATCATGTTATACTCAGTTAAATAGTTACTTATTTGTATGTTTAACATTAAGAGGATACGGTAGCGAAAATGCTAAATTGGAAAGGAGCCCCCCTTTCAACTTGGGAATTTTAGTTAAATATACAAGTGTTATTAACTAGATTTATCAAAAAAAAATTGTCCATTAAGAACAACTCAGTCAAAAGACATTTCAAAAAAATCTTTAAAATCGAGGTTCCGCTCTCGACTCTTTCCTCCTTCAAAACTTAAACAATCGGAACGAAATTTGAGAATCTGAATAACAATGAAATAATCTATGTCGGAACGTTTAGCTTTTTTGGTTAATTGTTACCAATCTTGAGCATCACACCTTTTTGTGCGCCACAATGAAAAAGGCCGTTTTTGGAAATTTTTGATTGGCTCTAGAGTCTTTAAAAAGCAGAATATCAAAAAAATCAAAACGGTCCGACACAGATAAAAATATTGGCAATCTGTGTTGAAAAAATCATTGCTCTATCTTCAAAAACCAGGGAGGAAATAGTCGAGAGCATTTGTATGGAGAATTGACCCCTACCGTATCGTCTTAAATCAGTATTGTGCTTTTTAAAAATAAACAATTTGTAACAGTGTCAAAACTTTGGGTATTAGGTATTTATCATTATACTTTTAACTAGACTTTAACTTTTTTCCAGAAATGGGTTCTAGTGAACTATTTAAGCACTACCTTTGGTACTAAATAATTGCTTAAAACTCCCGGTAATTTTCATAGAAACATGCAAAAGGCGTTAGGGCATTTACTCCCTTGTTTTATTTAATTAAATCTTCTTTCAATAATAACAATTTGCTACATATTTTTAAATTAAAGGAAAAATGGAAAAAATCACACCTCCGGCAGGACTCGAACCTGCGACTTTCGGCCTTGCCGGGGCCAAAGGTCGCAGGTTCGAGTCCTGCCGGAGGTGTGAATTTTTCCATTTTTCCTTTAATTTAAAAATATGTAATATCGCTCGCAGACGTTTCTGCATGATAAAAAACAAATTTAACAATTTGCTAGTTGATTATGTTAACAAATGTCATAAAATCTTATAACTGACTGATTATTATTACTTTTACTGGTTTGTCATTGGGTGATAATATTGTATGGAAAAAGCCATTTTCACCAAAACCATACCACAAATTATATAAGAATACATGTTTTTTTTTTTTGTTATGAAGGGTATCATTTAGGATTTCATTACACCTTATATTAACTAAATAGACATACCTGTCCTACATCCGCAACTCCAATAAACGTGGGTACATATTTTATCAAACATGAGATGTTTCCCTTGCGCTATGATATGGGGTTCTTCAAAAAGCAGGTATTTAGGGTTCTCGAAGATCGGCAACGGATAAGTGGCTCCCCTGATGTTGCTTATGTCCATGGGCGGTGGTGACTGCTTACCATCAGGCGGCTCATCTGCTCGTTTGCTGCCTATTTCATTAAAAAAAAAAACATATTCTCAAAGTGATTTTTTCTTGCAAAGAATCGGTTTTCTTTAAGACAAACTATCTCTGGTGCCGTAGTCGAATGGCATTTCTGCGACGCGAAACGAAAGTGAAACGCCGCGAAAGGTAGTCTGGCTCTGTCGCGCCAATACGCAAGAGCGGTAGAGATAGATATCTACGAGCGTTTTATTTCGTAAGCGTTTATTCGTGAGCGTTTGTGCCATTCGGCTACGTACTCAGGTGCCGTAGCCGAATGGAATTTCTGCGGCGCGAAACGAAAACGAAACGCCGCGAAAAGGTAGTCTGGCTTTATCGCGCCAATACGCAAGAGTGATAGAGATAGATGACGAGCGTTTCGTTTCGTGAGCGTTTGTGACATTCGGCTACATAGCCAGGTCTGAAGATGCACTTGCCGATCGATCCGTATCCGTATCACACTTTCATAAAACATTCAAGCGACGTTACTCATTCATGACGTGGTCCGGTCGCCACCAAATAATAGGAGCTGCCGTATCTTTCATAAATATCGCAACATGCACTGTAACGTCTTGACAATAGAGCCGTGTTCCGATATTTATGAGAGCTTTGGCAGTTCCAATATAATATATCTGATGACGGTCCAGTCACAAAGCATCCCCCTCTCAACGATATAGTTTGTTTCACCAGGCAGAACATCAGGCCTGGCACTATTTGTAAGTGCGATAGGGAAGGCCTGACGTTTTATCATTTATCGCGTTGATGCCTGCCATGATGGCCTGCCTGATGACGGTCCATGAAATACTCAGTCACGATTAGCATTCCTCGCTCACCGCTGTAGTTTGTTTCATCAGAATTTGTCAAATATAAACTTTACTAAGAGGACATCACGAGTCGAGGCGCGCGTCTTTCTGAATGACAACATAATAGGCTACTTGCCTCCTAGTCAAATCAGCTTCTTTTTAAGAACTGTCAAAACGAATTTGAACGACTTGCTAATATGGAATTTATATGAAATCGAATTGAGTGACGTCACGGTCAACTCAGTCACTTTATATATTTCTACCTGACTTATTAGATAGAAAATGGATTTAAAAATACATTCTGTCCACGTTTTTCTTATAATTATCTGATGCTTTATTTCGTGCATGGTATAAAATATTTCATTTTAACTACAGTCAAGTTCCCTATTATACTTGTGGGATGCGTAGTGATATCTCCCACGGGTTCCACTTACTTGCAGTAGGTATAGCTCCAGGCGTAGAAAGCAAACAAGCAGGATACGTTTTGAAGCTTTATTCTTGAGCACACACATGCGTAAGCGAACAGTTTAAATTTACAGAAGGGGAAACGCAAGATAGGCAAAGCAAAAGCACTTAAAACTATAAAGCGCGAGCGAGTGCACAAAGGAATGTGATTGGAATGCGACCGAGCAGCGCGGCAGCGTGCGCTGTGCGTCAGAGAGGCAGATAGACTGGTGAGCGCGGCGCACGGGGGAACATGCGCGGGCGCAGGGCGGCTGGCCGGGAACCGGTCACGCCGCGACGTTATCAGCTGTGTGCAGTCGCTCCGCGCGCTAAACTATCTACTAATAACAAGAATCTGTTTGTCCGCTTCAACATACAAAATATGTGACATTAACATTTTATATTTTATTTTCACATAATTCCTAGTTCAGATTAATTATTTCATAGTAATGAATAAAAGGTTAAAAGGGTAAAATTCATTAAATGCTAATCAACAATTAAAATTAATGTACATAATCGTTAATTGAATAATTAGGATATAAAATAAATTCATTTGACATAATTAAATTCATTGTAAATAAATAAAATTAAAATGATTTGATATAAATAATTAATTTCAATTGATTGATGAATTAAATTGTAAAAAGTAAAACTATAAAATGTAAAACAATAAAAACATTAAAATTAATAAAAATACATAAAATCTGTGGCAGAACGCCCACATCACCCCCCTCCAGAGACCTGCTAAGGGCGATAATAGTCAGGGAAACGTACTACACGACCTGAACGCGTACGCTTGACGACATCTTCCTCATTCAAAGCTGAACTGGTGGTGGTTGTTTTATGTGAGTTGTTCTGTGTTTTATGTGTAGTGTGAGTGGTGTGTGTGTCGTGAAGTATGTAGGCTGGCTTTATCCGGTCTACAGATACCGTCACAGACTTACCATTAATGAGTAAGGTATACACCTTCGGTTCTCTCTTCAGAACCTCATAGGGTCCCGTGTACGCTGGTTTTAGCGACTTGCACAGGGTATCGTCCCTCAGGAACACATGCGAAGACGTTGCCAGGTCATTAAAAATAAAAGTACGACGCTGACCTACATGACGGGATGCTGGTGTCGGATGCAGGTTCCTTGTGAACGTGCGAAGCCGAGACAAGTAGTCCGTCACATCTGGTAATGGATCAGCACCTGGGTTGAAGAATTCACCAGGCATACGCAAGGGCTGACCGTAGACCAGCTCCGCAGAAGTTGCTTGGAGATCCTCCTTAAACGCGTTCCTCATGCCCAACAACACCAACGGGAGCGATTCAACCCAGGTGGAGGTGGCGTGACACGTGATGGCAGATTTCAAATGGCGGTGCATACGCTCCACCATCCCATTGCACGCTGGGTGATAAGCGGTGGTACGCTTATGTACAAACCCTGCCAGCTCGGACAGCTTCTTGAAGAGCGCAGACTCGAACTGACGCCCTCTGTCGGTGACAATATCCACCGGGCACCCGAAGCGAGCTATCCAGCCATGCAGCAGAGCTTGTGCGACGGTATCGGCAGACATGTCCTGTATTGGGATTGCCTCAGGCCATCTCGTAAAACGGTCAATGGCAGTGAGGCAGTACCTAAAACCTTGGCAAAGTGGAAGTGGCCCAATTAGGTCAATGTGGATATTCAAGAACCTGCCCTTAGGGATGGCAAACGATGACAGTGGTGCGGAGACATGCCGAGTGACCTTCGAACGCTGGCAAGCCAGACAGTTCCGGGTCCATTCGCGACAGTCTCTTCTCATCCCAGGCCAGACGTACCTGTCTGCCACGAGCTTCTCAGACGCGTTCGCCCCTGGATGGCTAAAGGAATGCAGGCCCTCAAAGACTTGACGCCTCAACTCTGCTGGAACGTAAGGTCTGGCAGTTGAGGAACTCTCGTCACAGTACAGCTCAGCATCAGACCCAGGCACTTGGACTTTAGTCAGGCGCAACGAGGTGTCTTCCTTGAGTAGCTGCTCCAACTCCGGATCGTTGCGTTGAGCTGCAGCCAGCTTGCTCAAGTCCACGGGCTGCGTGATCTCCTCGATCCTAGAGAGAGTGTCAGCTACGACATTGTCCTTACCCGAGATGTGCCTGATGTCTGTGCTGAACTGCGATATGAAATCCAGGTGACGGAATTGCCTGGGCGAGCAATTCTCCTTGCGAGAATGAAACGCAAAGCATAACGGCTTGTGGTCAGTGTAGATGGTGAAGTCACGGGCTTCGACCATGTGCCGGAAATACTTAATCGCCTCATAAATCGCAAGGAGTTCGCGATCGTACGGCGAGTATTTCTGCTGGGCAGGACTCAGCTTGCGCGAGAAGAAAGCCAGCGGCTCCCAGCCCCTCTCCTCGTTGAACTGCTGCAACACTGCCCCCATGGCCACGTCTGATGCATCCGTGACGATGCTGAGCTTCGCCTGGGCATCCGGATGTGCCAAAAGAGCGGCCTGACTCAAGTCCTGCTTACAGCGATCAAATGCGTCCTGCTCCGCCGACGTGAAGTGAACCGGGTGCGAAGCCTTCACCGAACCCGCCAACAGAGCGTTCAGAGGAGCCTGGTTCTGAGCAGCATTGGGTATGAACCTGCGATAAAAGTTCAATATACCCAGAAAACGCCTGAGCTCCCGCACGTTCTTGGGTGGCGGAAAGTCCTTGATTGCGTCGACCTTGGACGGGAGAGGCCTTGTGCCTTCGGCAGAGATGCGGTAACCTAAGAATGTTACCTCTGAGGCTCCGAAGACGCACTTGGCAGTATTCACCACCATGCCATACTCCCGCAAACGGACGAACAGCTGACGAAGATGGTCTTCATGGGTCTTCTCGTCCTTTGAGAAGACTAAGAAGTCGTCCAGGTAGCTATAACAAAAGTCAAGTCCCCGCAACATTTCATCCACGAAGCGCTGGAACGTCTGCCCGGCATTTCGAAGTCCGAACGACATGTACGGAAATTCGAAAAGACCGAACGGCGTGGTAATGGCGGTCTTCGGGATGTCGTCAGGGTTGACGGGGATCTGATTATATGCCTTAACAAGGTCAATGGTTGAAAACACGCGACAGCCTGTGATACTCTGCGCGAAATCCTGGATATGGCGAATAGGATACCTATCAGGTACTGTTCGCGCGTTGAGCATCCTATAATCGCCACAGGGTCTCCAACCATTGTCCTTTTTAGGGGCCAAATGCAAGGGAGAAGCCCAAGGGGACTCGGAGGGTCTGGCTATGCCACTAGCGAGCATAGAAGAAAACTCCTCCTTGGCGATCTTTAATTTGTCAGGAGCCAACCTACGAGGTGAACTGAAAACAGGGGGTCCAGGTGTAGTTCTGATATGGTGAAGTGTGTTATGCTTTATTGTGCGGTGTATGCCAGATGGGCGAGTGATGTCAGGGTATTCCTGTAGTATAGTGTGGTAAACAGACTCACCAGTTACAACTTTGATTGAGGCAATGTCGTCAGACGGTCGGGCAGGCAAACCCGCGGCCGAAAGTAGTGTATTGCCATCTATGAGTCGACGTTCCCTGCAATTTACAAGAAGATTGTAATGTATTAAAAAATCAACACCTATTATCGCCTTTGTCACATCCGCTACAATAAATCGCCAGACAAAGTCACGGCGCAAGCCTATATTAAGCACTAGATGCACGAAACCGTACGTGTTTATCACTGTGCCGTTAGCTGCGCACAAATCATAGTTTGTCGGCTGTCTGCGTTCATTTAGTTTATTACGCGGAAAAACACACAAATCACTACCTGTGTCCACGAGGAATGTGACCTTCGACCTGGAGTCCACGACGAATAAGCGACCTTTGCTAGGGCAGCCGCTCGCCGCCATCACCGACTGCCCGATGCGTTTCCCGACTGGTAATCACAAGGCTTGATGCACCTTTTAGCCTGCTCTCCGAACTTGTGATGGTACCAGCAGGTAGGGAACTTCCGATAGCTGGAGTTGGACCTCTTGGACGCTGAACGCTGCCTGGTGTGACTCGATGACCTCTCCCTAGGCCGGGACATTCGACCTACTTTGGCATCCAGCGCCTGCATCCGCCTGCTCAGTTCCGCGATCTGCAGCATCAGGGGATCCGATGACGTGGAGGGTAGCGACGCTGCTGCCACCTGCGGGGCGGGCGCGACAACGTCGTGAAGGCGATCGGCGAGCTCTGCCAAGTCCTCCAGGGATGATTTGAGTTGCGACGCGACAATATCCTGCGTCCGTTGTGGTAGCCGGTTAACCCAGATGGAACGTAGAAAGTCCTCAGGTAGCCCAGGTCCCGCCAAGTTCTGAAGATGCCGAAGAAACTGTGAAGGCTTCCTGTCTCCCAGCTCTTCCAGGTTGAGGACCTGCTGGACCTTCCTCTCACGCGACGCAGAAAGTCGTTTAATGAGCTCCGTCTTGAGCTTTTCAAATATGTTCTCCTCCGGTGGTGACGTAATGATGTCCTCTACCTCCACCGCATATTGAGGCTCAAGTTGTGCCATGGCGTAATAAAATTTGGTCTCGTCCGTTGTAACACGAGACAACCGAAATTGTCCTTCCAACTGCGCAAACCATAGCGCCGGTTTTTCAGGATAAAACGGGGGAATCTTGACACCAACCCGAAATGACTCAGCCGTTAACGGCTCGGCGCCATTTTGTAACGGTACTTCTTTGTCTTTGTCTTGCTCAGTGCCTTTGCCGTCTGTCATGCTGAAGTGTTTAGCGAGGGGTCACCAATGTGGGATGCGTAGTGATATCTCCCACGGGTTCCACTTACTTGCAGTAGGTATAGCTCCAGGCGTAGAAAGCAAACAAGCAGGATACGTTTTGAAGCTTTATTCTTGAGCACACACATGCGTAAGCGAACAGTTTAAATTTACAGAAGGGGAAACGCAAGATAGGCAAAGCAAAAGCACTTAAAACTATAAAGCGCGAGCGAGTGCACAAAGGAATGTGATTGGAATGCGACCGAGCAGCGCGGCAGCGTGCGCTGTGCGTCAGAGAGGCAGATAGACTGGTGAGCGCGGCGCACGGGGGAACATGCGCGGGCACAGGGCGGCTGGCCGGGAACCGGTCACGCCGCGACGTTATCAGCTGTGTGCAGTCGCTCCGCGCGCTAAACTATCTACTAATAACAAGAATCTGTTTGTCCGCTTCAACATACAAAATATGTGATATTAACATTTTATATTTTATTTTCACATAATTCCTAGTTCAGATTAATTATTTCATAGTTATGAATAAAAGGTTAAAAGGGTAAAATTCATTAAATGCTAATCAACAATTAAAATTAATGTACATAATCGTTAATTGAATAATTAGGATATAAAATAAATTCATTTGACATAATTAAATTCATTGTAAATAAATAAAATTAAAATGATTTGATATAAATAATTAATTTCAATTGATTGATGAATTAAATTGTAAAAAGTAAAACTATAAAATGTAAAACAATAAAAACATTAAAATTAATAAAAATACATAAAATCTGTGGCAGAACGCCCACATACTTATATCGGATATTTTGTAGTGAGCTAGTGAGTCGGAAAATTTGATGAAGGTTCATTAGGAAAGCAGATCATTATCTGAGTAATATTTAATACATAATCTCAAGTAATAAGAATAAATTTAACTATGTAATAGTGATGCCGTGAGTATTTTGTTCGGTGTGGTTTAAATATTTATGTCTAATATGTACTTAAAGTACTTACATTTCACATTTCAGCTTTCCTCTGCCCAGCATCTCGCTGCTGTAAACTTAATCGATTATACATTGTATTGGAGAGGGACATATTAAATATGTACCTATATTTACCAATGTCACTCGTATTAACTTGAAGATTGTTCCTGTAGCACTTACTAAGATGTTGAAGGTAATATATATCGAATGTCGCCCTCTAAAACACGAGTCTCAATTAAGAACACTAATAATTGTTTTTAAAGCTTGCTTTAAATATTCAAAAAAATGTTACAATGTTATTAAATTTCAACAGAATATCATAATAAGAATTTAATCTAAACGGCTGCAATTCTCAATTTCCGAGTCAGCAAACAACAGACTTTCCAAGAATCCGATGTTATTCCAATTCTTCAATAAATAAAATCCGTGCTAAAGCAACGCGATACAAAAACTCGAATTCACGACAAGCCGTCTCGAATTTTCATTACCAAGGTGCCTAGCCAACGTGCTCAGTGACAATCGCTTCCGCTTCGTAGGCATATCGCTCTTCTGTAGTGACGCGACAGAGCCAGACTGCGTTCCGATCTCCAAGTAACGTCAGCGATACTTCGACTAGGCCGGCTCGGCCCAAATCGAAAAACGTAACAAAAGGGAAGATTACGAACGCTAGAGCGACTGCCTTATTGCAAAGATATCGAGAAATATTTTAAGGGCAGAATGTTCAATTACTCTGGCATGTGGAAGCTAATAGCTCAGTGCTTGGGAATGCCGACTGCCAAACGAGATTGGCGTTCATCTTACAGATTTAAGAATGCATAATGGTGTTTTCGCGATATTGTTTTGCTTAATACATCCCTCTTGTTTGAATACTTTAGTTCAAAAAAGTATTTGAATTATTTTTGAATGAAGAAGCGTTGTTTTCTGAATTAATGGAATGCAGATAAAACATGTTTCTACGAGTATGGTACAACTATACCATCAACTCAACACGACACCAACTCAACTGAGCATGAAGAACTTTTAGAAAATGGACGCGCCCGGTTAAAAGACCTAAGGATCTTCCCCCCCAGTTAAGGATCTTCTTCAGTAGGTACATATTCCTTTTCTGTCACACTTATATTGAAGAGCGATAGAAAGGAATTACTGTAATACTCTAAAAACAGTGCGCATTATTAGCCTTATTGTGCAAATGTGCATGCGTCCGTGCGAGGCCTCTCATGATTTTGATGCAAAAATGTTTCTGTACGTAAGGCTACCAATTAGGATAAAACTACATAGAATACCAGGCTTTCAACGTTAAATAATGAATATTGCTAAGTTATTACTAAAGTAAATACTTTAATTAATTAGTGCCAATTTGTGCTGAAATGGTCTTTTGTGAGTATTTATTAGCGCGTCGAAAAGGAAACTCCATTAGCAGAATGAGCGTCGGCGATGAATAGAGGTCATTCAGCAGAGATGTCGACTGTCACAAAAAACTGTAGGCGAAGGGAGGCATTTGCCAAAGAATAATATTTTCTGACAGTACTTTACATATTATCAGTGATTCTACCATTTCATGTTTTAGAACAACTCGATAGCATAAATGACAAAAATGACATTCATGTATGGAAAACGTATCTAGAAACAGTGTAATAAAACAGTTATTAGAACCTAAAATTATATTATACCTAAATTTTTAAAAAAATTTCTACATTGGCGGTTAAGTCATTCATGCCGATTTTTGCTACATCGAGTAAAAATACCTGATATGTATAACATAAAAGGTTCGTTCTCAAAAAAGTGGCACCGTCAGGGTAAAGTGAATGGAAAAAAATGAAAATGGTTTTTTGTACCTTTTTGGATTTAAATATGTTTTTGAGTGCATCAATGATATGGAATTTGCGGGAGGGAACGAAATAGTCGTAAAAACATAGAACTTATGGCGAGTTGAAATTTTAGACATACAGGAGAAAGTGAATAGACAGGGTAGCAGGGAAAACGTGGCAGGATAAAGAGAATTTGAATAAAAAAAACAAGTTTACCACTAATAATTCAACGTATATCGACTATTATGATTTTGTTAGGATCAATTTTTTTTTCTTTAAGTAGAAACAAAAGCAAAAAAAAGTATTTTTTAAACAATATCCATTATTTTTTATTCAAAACAGTTGAAGTACAGTAAGTGATATCTGATTATTGTTTTCTGTCACGATGCCTGCTCGTACCAAATGTTTCTTTTTGACCCAGTGTTTGACTGGTAGAGAATGCCTTAAGGGATTATGTACACCATAATGTACTTTTTTATGTGCAATAAAGAATAAATAAATAAGTACCTATAATCACAGTCTTGTAAAACAACAAAGCACATATCATGATTCACAATGTGAGTTGTACTTGTGCGTGTAATGCCTGAAATGGCTTCCCCAGTGGAAGAGTTGGTTCGTCTCCTTGATGTCTCCTTGGTAACAGATGTCAAGATAATGAGGTCAGTATTTAAAATGAGGGCCACTCTAGGGCCGGACGGGACGGCGTGCCTTGGCTCTTTAAACATCTTGGAAGTAGATTACGTGGCCACATTGACGACTGCCTCCGAGAGGGTATAAATTCTCGTTGTAAGGTGGGCAGACTATGCCTTTCGAAAAAAGGGTAGTCCAGCTGACTGTCCCTTAGGATACCGTCCCATTGCCCTCCTAGATGAAACTGGCACGATGTTGAGCACATCATCGTAAGTCTCATCTACTGCTGTGCACGCATTTTGGAAGACACGTGCCCAAACATCAGAGATCGGGTTCTGGGAGGAGCGATAGACGCAATTGATGCGCTGCATAAATACAGCGGTCTGGTAGCAGAGAAAAGGTAGGGAGCCATCGCAGTATCTCTTGACATTGCCAATTACTTCGGCTCTCTTCCTTATGTGGTAATAAAATAGGCGCATTGCTTCCACGATGCACCTTTATATTTGAAGATCATCATTCACCATAGGGCATTACCTCGCAGATAGAGAAGTGCTCAATGAATCAGGAGGAAGATGCCTAGAAAGAGGAATGGAGTGTGGTGTTCCTACCGGCTGCGCCATGTAAACGTATAGGGACAGGTCCATGAGGCTACGTGCTCAAATCAAGACTGACTTCTTTATTCTCCTTCTTACCCACATGCATATTCATAATAATCATAACCTACCCACAGTTTTCCACAGGGGTCGGTACTGGGTGCCTGCTCTGGAGCATTGGCTTTGACTTGGCTATAAGAGTAGACCAACTTCTCCGCATGATCACCATTTGTTATGCCGATGACACAATAGTAGCCGTGAGGGGAAGAAAGTACCAGGATAATAAGGAGAGCCACAGTGGCAACTGAGCTCACAGTTGGGCGTATTAATTTGTTTGGGCTTGCGGTGTTACTTGCCACGACCGATGACGTGGTTTTCGAGGGAAAGGTTGGCTTCTGCCCGATGAAAGTGATTGCTGCCGACCTAGTCAAAATGATAATCGTTGACGATCGAAATTGCAATCTGGTTCTGTCGTGCCTATATGCAAGAACGATAGGGATGTTGCCTGTTGACGGTGAGGCGATCCCTCTTACGCCCCAAATTAAGTACGTGGGCTTAAATTCAAACCAAAATTGGTACTCCGAGGAACATTTTATCAAATTGGTTCCTAGCCTCGTCGGAACTGCTTCGGCGCTGAGTAGACTATTGCCCAATATCGAAGGACCCGATGCCCCATATCGGCGCTTATATGCGAACGTCATCCGCAGCGTGTATACAAAATTTCAGCTCAGTCGGTTTAACATTTCTGCTTCAAATTGGGTTGCAAGATTTGATCTCAACATACAAACATACATAGATACATACATTGCAAGTTAGTAAAAACCATGTCAAAATAGCTTTTTTTTACTTGTGTTTCTTTATCCTGTCAACAGTCACTTTACCCTGCAGAGTGATGGCAGGATAAAGTTACACAGGGTGTAGTGAAAATCCGATTAACTAGATATTATCTCCGAAACTGTTGATAATACAACTGTCATAATTTTAATATAAATAGTTATACTTCAATACAACATTAAAATGTTATTAGTAAAAAAACTGCCGTATTAATATTTTAAAATAATCATGCCAGAATAAAGTGGAGATACCTGTTACAAACTCTGAACGTCACACTTTGAAAACTTCTAACCACAAGACCGCAGCACCTCACACACAAACCTTTACACCAGCGGCTAGAACCATACTGGCTACGTGTTTTACGTATATTAGGGTCTCAATAAGACTTTCTGTGTGTGAGTGAGGTGCAATACCACGGACGCACAGGATATAGAGAAAATATCGCTGGACAAACTTTGAACGTGAAAATTTGTGTTCAAAAGTAATCGAAACATCCCGTGCAACGTATATTTAAGAATATAGTAGTCTATTCTCTACAAAAAATGATATTTTAATAACATACAACTGCAATTCAATAATCTATAGAGCAAAAACTTAAGCAGTGTCGCGTTGTGACAAGGCAGGGTACAGTAGAAAACGGTCTTCTTTATTTTTTTTTACAAAAGTATTACATTTACAGAAAAAATATGTTTTGGCCTCGATGTGTCACGTTAATGCCTACTTATGAAAATTTTAATTATATGTGAAAATTATATATTTCGCATACTTTCTATTCAAAAACGTGATGGCAGGGTACGATGCCACTATTTTGAGAATTACCCAAAAATACCAAACATGCTTATAAAAAACCCGAGAATAATCATGAGAGACAGAAGTAAATAAAATTGCAACTTGTAGATTCGAACATCGGGACATGATGAAGGCATACATATTGCCTGAATTAAAACTTTTGGCTTCGTTAAAGATTTAATAAGTATTTGGTTAAAAAAGAGTTCACCGCTAACTCAGCAACTGTCCAACATTTGGGAAGCAAGTGGCACGAGAAATTGTTTCACTTTTGCATTTAATTTAATTCAAAAATTACTGGGTAAGGTTGACAATCCACTATTTAATTTTATTGTGTAATAAGTTCCATATATTTATATGTGTCGCTTCTGATATAAGTACTCTATGAGATAAGGTAGGAGGCAAGAATGAAGGTGGTGTTTCGTTTTGCTTATTTACACACATGCACTTTACAATGGAGTGCTCTAGCAAATTACCGGTAGCTCATGAATTTAATATAATTTTTATTTTTTCAAAAACAGTTGATATACCAACTGATACTATTAAAATATTTGGTACCTATGTTCTGATTACTGTAGTAAGTATTAATACAAAATAAATTGGAATAGGATTGGATAGCGACAATTTCACGGAAAATGTAATAAGGAAGACATTTTCTACTACAATGTACACTTCCGTGTAAGACCGTTATAAAATCTGCCTACAGACGCACAGTATTAAAATGAGTTACTTTTTTACGCACGGTAAAAATAGTACATTATGATACAAGTGCGTAAAAAAGGAAGTTCGAAACGAGTGGCGATAAATTAAAACACGACCGAAGGAAGTGTTTTAAATCGACACGAGTTGCGAATTTCCTTTTCGCACGAGTATCGTACGACGTTTTTCAGTACAGATGAGCTTCCGAAGTTTCGACCTGTTATTATAATGAACCACTTCTCGCCTTAGTGCGTAAAAAAACACCATCTGTACTGAAAAAATAGTTATTTTTGTAAAGTGTGATTTTATGATAAGAGTTTTGAATGATTCACGGTTATTTTCATTAGACTTATATTGACCGGGATATAGACCGTGATTACCTTTTTGACAGTTTTTTTTGTCAGTTTTCCGTGATCATGATGACTGCGTCTAAATATCGGGAGCTCTACAAAAATCAAAAAGGTAATCACGGTCTGTTTCCCGGTCAATATAAGTCTAATATGATTTTATGTGTATTAGTATTTAGTACTTCTTTCATTTTCTCAAGACATGGTAATCACCTTAATTCAGAATTTATCATTATCGTCAAATATTTGAAAACAAAATCCTCAATGCTGATTTGAACCGCTGCGTCGGAACGGAACCCTGTATGATACTCGTAGCTACATCGTTTTTGTAGGAATGTCGGTTGTCAGCACAGGAGGGGATGTAACGAAGCGACTAATGCAAGACTAGCGCTATATCTACTCGTACGTACAGTCGTACACCACATAGCTTAGGCGGTTGGGTGAATAGTTGTAACGTCTCTCTTTTCTATCTTTATACTCGTATATCACAAAACCACAAGTGTTATTTGGGCTATTTTTTTTTTCAAAGTGGTCCACTCCACTTTTTTTGTAAAATGGGTATTTTTTACGCGATTCATACTCAGAATCGCGAGTTATTTTGATCCTGATAGGAAAAAAAATGTCCCATGATTTTTATACATTTTTCAAACCTTCCATTCCGCTACCGCCATACAAATAATGTGTGAAAAAATGGTAACGGAATGGAAAAAAACCTGGGGACACTTTTTTCTCCTATTAGAATTGCAAGAGCTCGCGATTCTGAGTGGAAACCACATAAAAATGTCCAAATCCAAAAAAGTGGGGTGGACAACTATGACAAAAAAAATGGCCATTTACATCATTTACTTAATCTGAATTTGAAAAAAATATCTTATAGGCACTATGAAGGGACAAGTGAGTTGAACTGCACTCGGTAAACTGTTCGCCTAATGTCATTTTTTTTCTTATGCTAATAATGGAGTGAAAGGGTGTAAAAACTATTAGAACTAGTAAAAATGTATGAAAGTACCATATATGTACATCGCCGTCCAAATAATTTCAATTTGAATAAATATTCATCTATCCAACGAGCCCACCAGGTACTTCTATCATTCGGAAGCGGCTCAATCCATCAAAATTTTGATCCTACCCATCTATCATTACTCTGCCTAGTAGTGAACCTATATTTAAGTCACACATATTATATGACTACACATTATATAATGGTAATGACAAAAATATTTTCAGATTTGAGCATCATTAGGAGTCAGACGTCCATAAAATAATGATAGCAAACTTATCCATTCGTTAAGAAGGGTGTTGATAATAAATCAATTTGGACCTCCAACCTAGTCGAACGACATTTTATTGCGATAACAGGTGGATAGGATTTTTGACATATTGCGGATATGATCATCATTATATACGCTACGCTATTTTAATTATAGCACTACAATTTTGCGTAATACTTACTACAAGAAAATATTTCAAATTAATTTATAGCTGACAATCTAATCTGCCCGTGCACCTAAAGTACACTAGGCACATACATATCTAGATTAAAAGAAAACAGCAAAACTTTAAAAGCTGTCCACAAACTACAAACAAGGATCCAAACTGAAAAATCTCAGTCACAACTCTCGATAACTATCGAGTTGGTATCCTCCCTAAGCCAGCAGGAAGAGCCCAGGATGCGTAGACAAGTTGCAAATCTATCACGCTTCGTGGCTATTCCTCTCTATCGCTCTTTCTTATTGGTGTGACAGAGACATTTCCATTTTGTTTGGCTCGACGCTTAAGAGATTGACCGCTTGTCTATGGGCCCAGTACAGCCGGATACGGATACGCGATAACGAATGCAATTTTCCAAGTCCTTGAACAGAGCTTAGGCGGGCGATCGCCCGCTGCACCTGACAATCCTTCAGCGGAAATATTACCTAACATAATGTAGCTTCTTCATACTGTACAATGTAAGGCTAGCTAACAAGTTTTGATTCTATTTGTTGTGATGTTTTGTGCTATTAAGTATATCGTTTTAAGACCTACATTATTACCAACACAGCTCCTACAATCGTATGTTATTTTTAAAGGGAAAATTATACTAATAAATATTTTGCAATAAAAAAAATTAGGAGATATTAATCTTAATGAGATCGTTTGCAATACTTTTATGAGTTTCAATTTCTTTTTTGAGTAGGTTGTGTTGTTAGATAATGTATGACGCAATTTAATTATGTAGGTACATTTGTGTAAGTCAAATATTGGAACCTATGAAAATTAAAACCAATTGAATGTATGTATAACGTTTATTTTTGCTTCACATTTAGCATAAATTATAGGTATGATAGTTTTGAGTAAGTCACGGCTATTCATGAGCCTTATATTGACTGCAATTTAGGCGGTGATTACCTTTTTATTTTTGTCCAGCACGGGAAGCATGGTCGCGCGATAGACGATAAAATATCAGGCCGTCCCTATCGCACTTACAAATAGTGCGATAGGGACGGCCTGCTATTTTATCGTCTATCGCGCGACCATGCTTCCCGTGCAGCTCCCGTTATTTCGACGCAGCTGCATGTATCGTGATCACGGAAAACTGAAGAAAGCGGGTGGATCCAGCAAATAAATAAATAAATGAGTCGAAATATCGGGAGCTCGACAAAAATCAAAAAAGTAATCTTGGTCTCTATCCCGGTCAATAAATACAAGTCTAATTATATGTTTAATAAAATACCAGTGTTATCACCAACTTTATTTATTTTAATACAACAAGCACAGTAGGTGACTTTAAACTTTTGACCCAAATATTATCCACGAACTGAAGAAACCCCGTGTATTGTAAATATTTGAGTCCTATTCGTAATTTGGTATACTTATAAACTAAACGCATAATGTGGGTGGACAGAACAATTCAACAACTAATACTCAAGGGATTGCTATTTAGGGCGGATAATCCCTTTCATGTAAAAACGAACAATGGCCGCACTCTTATGTAAATTAAATGAAGGGATCACATGTTCTGACGTTATCCTAGATAAGTAGGGAAGATCGATGCGTCCATTTGAAATATTATAGTTTGAGCTGTTTGAGCCACCAATAATTATGAAAGACCTACCATCTGTTGCGGTTTAGGACTTAATAGATTGATTTCAAAACATATTATCCATACTGACTTTAATGTGTTTCGGTGATTAGACATTTCTATATACCTAGTTAATGATAATTATTGTCAGTAGTAATATAATTTCTAGCGTCATTATATTAGGTACTTTGATACAAATATCTGTATTCATTACATAAATAAATGTCCTTACCGGGATTCGAAACCAGGACCGCAGCTTAGCAAGCAGGGTCACTCACTACCGACTACGCCAGACCAGTCGTCAACCGCCGGCCGGCCAGTAATTTCTACTAAATAGTGTCATTATTAATGAATTTCATGATACCGTCTCGCGCGTATATAATGTCTCTTTCTTCCTTTATTAGTAATGTCTTCTAAAATTAAACTTCATTCAATGATCTCAGATTAAGTCAACCCAAATTGTATCTTATTTTTCTAGAAAGCCCACGTTAGCCTCGTATATTTAAGCGTTAAACCCGAAAATCGATGGGGACGCTGTTCCCTCTCTAGAAACTTTCTAACGACATAACCGCGTGCAATTGATATGCCCCAAGAGTAGGCCCATTGTAAAGAAAGGAAAATCCCGAGCCGAAAATCTTGGGAGAGTTAGGAGACTCAGGGCACCATCAGTATTCGAGTCGCGCTGTTTCCTGGTGTCGTTGGCCCCGCCCCCCGCGGTAAACTCCTTCAGTAATTCGACTTTGTTCTATAACTCAGTTTTAGTTGTTTGTCGCTCGCTGGGATTTATCAGTTTAGTGAAAATGAGCTAAACGTTGAAGCGGATAGTGGAGTAAACTGATTTTACAGCGAATTTTTTTATAAAAATGTATTTTTCTACTGAACATTTATTTTCGGTTTTATCATTTGCTACTAATGCTATTTTCAACAATAAACTGAAAGAGATGTCATGTGTGCATCTCTAGTAGTGTAGGCCCGATTTGAATCGATCTTCGTAGCAAAATCCTTAATTAAATATAAGAATATGTATGAAGTAACTATGATAAAGTTCAAGCTGATTTTGTAATTTGTTTTTTCATTAGTCCAGTACCTGCGAAATACGCTTCATAGTGATTTCAACAAAATTTTTAGACCAACCACTTTTATTAACCTAACCCATAATCAATAGATCAAAAGGTTCGATTGACGTGTACACACATTTCGTTGTGGTTCCATTAAACCACGGGATTGTCGTGGCCGATCCTATTGAACTCTGAATAGCGTACTACCGTACGTCGCGTTGGCATCATCAAATTGCATTGAATGAACGTTAGAGCACTCATCGAGCGTGCCCGACGTTCTGAGGGTAAAAATTTGAATGGAATATACGTACAGGGAGAATTGAAAAGCAACGGTGACGCCCACTATGCTCTATGCTTCCGACCACTCGGACTGCGGTCACAATAGATCGGCACGGACTCAATTTGATATTGAAATTGGACCTGGAACTAACGTTGATTCTTTATTCCAACCGTGGTTTGAAACAAAAAAGCCCTTTTTCTTTTTACTCATTTTTTCCAGAGTAATTTTTGGAACCCTGGCCGAAATCCATTTGCAAAGTTTTGATTACCTAACATTTTGAGTTACGCTCGCTTTTGTTTGAGATGCGCCTGAGAGGATGCTAATCTCTTGCGTTGACTTTTGACACTTCCGAAATTGCTCTAAAAGCTTATTTATTTAGTCAAATTCGTGAAGCGTTCATGTCAAGTCCGTGATGAAGCGGAGTGTTCAATGGATTCACAGTCACGGAGGGTTTGTCCCCCGAATCATGACCCTCGTGTAAATCATTAATGATGCCATCCCTCATGCGACGGCGTAATGTAGGTTACTGTGCAAACAGATATCGGGGTGGTTGGCCTTTGAGACTGTTGCGCGGTAAGACGCCATGCGAAGGGCTTGATATTGCTTTATTTTTAATAATTTAATTTTAATTAAATTAAAAACACAGTTTAGTCCAACTTTTATTATTTATATCGATTAAATATTTACCTAGGACCAAGGCAACTAATTTGGGAACATAGTCTAGAAAACTGAAATCTAACGGTAAAAACTACAATAAGTCAAGTTTGTTTGTACAAAAGTAACTTAGAGGTTTTTTTTTACTTGATTTTAATTCTAGGTGATATGCCTACGTACCTATAACTCATAAATTTATTAAATAAGGCAGGTGGTATCTACCATATAATATTTATATTCACTTAAAGTAAACATGACTTGCTCATGTTATTATACGGATATTATCAAAATTTCAAAGGACCTCCGTATGAGAAGACCTTTTCAGAAGATTTATCTTTTAATTATGCCTATGTCCTTTAAATTCTGCGTAGATCCCTAAATACGATATCTTAAGCCGCGGCCAAATTTATTGCTTACACAATAAAAGCGGACTTAATTGGGTATAAAATATTAAAGATAATGTTGACAATAGCTAATCCCGCACCCTTTCTTGTGCGACAATAAATTAAATGCACTTGTGCAGTTAGAAGAAAGTCGCATGTTGCTACTGCCCTAATGCAATAGATGTTCGCACAAATCACTTACCCTAGTCATATCGTCGTTGTTTTTTCAAACCAACTTACAAGCAAGATGTTACTTTGTCCGATCATGTTATGATTCTGTTTAGTCTGTCGTGTTTGCTAGCTATTCAACAACCAAAATTAGGCTGTATACATTTTGAAATAAAGTCGAAATAGGAGATGAATGTAACGCGGATAACATGACCTACATCTCTAGAGAGGAACTAAGCAGCGTTAGAAGCATCTATAGGGAATAATATTTATAGGGTGCACTATGCACATGACATTTTTATGTTTTCGGCGTTGTGCAGATAGTGAGCAATACGACCAGTGATTTTGCTTCATTAATCGCGGTACATTTCAGAGTTGTATCGGATAGTGGCATGAATGATTCTATAGCTACGGTTTATAGCGATACGTATCTATAGTTTCGTATTTTTATATTTACCATTTAGAACAATACATGTATTTCATACCTGCAAGGCAGATTTATGATAATTGATTATTTAGAGTCAGACCAACCTAAGCTGGAAACCAATTTTATTGCTCAGACTGTCAAGGCCATAATGTCATGCTCTGCTATCAAAAATCGCTGACAAGTTAGCTTGTTCCGTTCTTAAAGAAAATACGAAAACTAATAAATAGATAGATACAATTCTTAGCCCATCACAACACGGGAACCATATATACCTACCCTATTTCATTTTTTCATTTTCATTTTTATACCACAATAATAATGTGTCTTGGTACTCGTGGTTTCATACACATACTGTAGGAAATTAAAAAATTTCTAAATTCTTTTAATTAAGGGTTAATAACCATGTGCTCGCTTAATCATATCAGCAAGTTTTTCTCCAATCATAATACAAGGTGCATTTGTGTTGCCACTAGTGATACTCGGCATGATGCTAGCGTCTCCTATCCTTAATCCAGTAACACCTCGCACTCTTAGCTCAGCATCTACTACGCTCTTGCCCTCCACGCCCATAGCACATGTTCCAACTGGATGCCACAAAGTTGTAGCAATATTCAAAACATGACACCTCCAATAGTCATGAGTATTGAATTCTATTTCAGCACATTGAGGTATTTGCAAATTTACGACCTTAGACTTTATTCTTTTCATAAAATCGTTATTTAGAACACTCATATAATGTTGAATACTACGGGCATGCTTATCTAAATCTGTATCATTTGAATAATAATTAAGAAAAATCTTTGGACTGTCTTCGGGATTATTACTATTCAACTCAATATGTCCTCTGGAATATGGATGTTGCAGAGTTAGCATCGCAAAAAGCGTCTCTCCTTTTGTACCGCACTTGTAAGCGCTCTGCAAACTGTATCTTGAAGTCCAAACACGTGAGAACATATTACTATTGGTAATATAGCACCGGCTGGAAAAGGGAAAACCAAACTTTGATAATCTGGAACCGGACTGTTGTCTGAGAGAGCAACTTGACCCATTATAGTTGGAGTAGGAAATTGGTCCAGATTTGTTAAAATTTTAAGGTTCTGAGGCGCTGACTCGATGCCTTTCCTGCCAGTTAACACAACAGGCACTGTGGGATGATCTTGTAAGTTTTTACCGACTAAAGGAGAGTCTAAGAGTGCTTTTATACCATGTTTCAATAATAGGTCTTGAGGTCCGATTCCTGATAGCATTAGTAACTGGGGGGTATTGATTGAACCGGCTGAAAGAACTACTTCTCTGGCAGCATACAAGTTGATTTTTTTTTACTCGGCAGCTTTACATCTACTCCAGTAGCTTTCTGATTTTCATCGAATAGTATTTTTGTACATAAAGTATTTTTAAGAACAAATAGGTTCTTTCGTGTCTTGATCGGTCTTAAAAAAGCCACTGCAGTACTTTGTCGTTTATTATCAGCTATTGTGAATTGAGGAAGTGAGTATCCAAGCTGCTCATACCCGTTCGTATCGATAAGAATTTTGTGTTCGTCACCGAATGCTTGAAGATATTCTTCAGTTCCATTATCCCAAACCGGTCTTGTAACACCCAAAGGGCCATCTGTATTATGCAGTTCACCAGACTCGGTTTCTAAAACCTCCAGGCTTCTAAGACCTTCACTCTTTTTGAAGTAGTAGGTGACATTATTCCAATCCCACCCATCGCCTCCCATTTCTACCCAGTTCGCGAAGTCTTTTTTATTTCCTCGTACATAGTACATGTAGTTCGCGCTACTAGACCCTCCAAGCATTTTTCCCCGTGTTAGATGGATTGACTTAGTCTTATGAGCTTGACTAGAATATCCGTCATTTTCACTGTAGTAGTTCCAGTCAGCCATTGAATGGTCCACGAAAGGCGCCAAGGTAGGAATCTGGAATATGTATACATAATCGAAAGTATCCAAAAGGTACTAATTGTACGAATTTTTTTAAATATATTTTTACAATTGTAAAAATAATTAATTAGTATAATATTAAATAATAAAAACAATTTGTAACTTGTGTAAAGACTAACATTACTGCTGCGGTAATAAGTTCTAATTTAGGTAATCATTCCAGTTAGTAGAAACATCACCAAAAATTTAATTAATTATGAAATGACATACCAATGAGTCAATGGGTGGGTTATCGCCTGCTTCTATGAGTAAGATCTTCCATTCGCTTATCTCCGAGAGCCTGTTGGCTATCACCGCCCCTGCTGACCCCGCACCAACCACAATGAAGTCAAACTCCTCGCCATCTATTGTAAAAGAAATATCATTCAAGAACTTAAGTCTTGCACATTTAGTATTTTTTTTAAATCGTATTGAAGACAGAAATGTGACCAGGGAATGTGGCCACACATACTCAAGCGAATTAATTTGATGATTACCTCATGTTTACTTGTATAGAACATGTAGGTAGGTACGCATGTTTTTTTTTATACCACGGAATATGGTGGAAAATTGAAAATATTCGCTACCTTAGTCATTAGTGTCATCCAGAGTCACCAGTTCAAGTTACGCTCGAAACAAAAAATATTTTCATTTCTTTGACAGATTTTTTACGTAATTCAAAATGAACTCACTTTATAAACTTACCGCATACAGTAGCTTGAGGTGGGTAATTGTTGGCACCAAAATGTAGAACGGTAAGAGCGTACAATGCCGCCTGGATAAGTTTGACTGTAGGCTCCACTGCTGCCACCTCCAACACGGATATAGTTTCAAAGACACCCATCTGTTTTTGTAAAATAACCACTCATTAGTGAGGCAATAAAACTCTGAAAACGGATTAAATTGTGTAACTCTATAATGAACTTAAAATATGAAAAAATCACAACATCATCGTTTTATTCCATGAGTAACTATCGCGCCAAATAACGACAATGTTACACTCATTGATGATGTTTAGTATAGAGGTAATTATAATTAACGTTTTTCTTTGGTAAAGCCTATATTGGTTCTAGCGCGGCTACTGGCTTGCTGGCTTTAATTATATAAATGTCAAACTTCAAAATAAAATCATTGTCATCTAAATATCTGTGCCAAATACTATTTTGAAGAATTTAATAACAACATAAACCGGAAATACAGTGTCCAAATCAGCAGAAGAACTACCGACGCAGAAACCTCTGCCAGCAACTCTCAGCGCGCGGTAAGCCACCTTAGAACTTCTGACGTACGAGTAGTACTCTTTATTTTAACTATAAAACTCCCGTGAGACTCATACATATTTAAAAATATTTTAAGCGGGTTACTCACGTATTAAGTCGATATAGCGTTCGACATGTTTCGGCTCAATTTCGAGAGCCTTTCTCAAGAGTAGCGACACCCCGCCTTTACATGTCGATTTGATAGGGTAACCGTACTGGCGCGAGAAAAGTTCTTCGTTCAGCGGAAAATACGGGAAGCTATAGAAATTTGTCGTCATCCTAATTTCAATCGTGACAGTGGTTGGTCGGTGCCACCGAGTTGGAAAACAGTTCTAGGCACTACGTCGGTCCCCAGTGTGAACGCACCCTTAACAAGTGACGTAATAAGTGTTGTGTGCAATCCTGCTTTTGACAAAAGTAACATAGTGGCACAGTATAAGGATATATCAGTAGTTAATCTCCGGCAGCGGCGGCGCGGTCGTTACTACTGCGCAAGGTCACGCAGGGTTGTACATGTACAACGTTACTATAATCGACTTCGTACAATGTAAGTTGTTGTAAATCTAATAGGTACTATTAACTGTAAGTAGGTTTTAGTATAACAATACCACGTCATGACACCACATTAGTCAGTATTGAAGACACAAAAAATCATTATAAATATATTACTCTCATACGCGCAATAGTAGATTGTGTAACAATAATTGCAAAAGCGTTAATTTAAGTGTTCATATGTTTTCTCTAGAATACACCCAATCCATCACAATAAAAAAAAGATTCGTTTGAACTAGAAACGTAGGTACCTACTGTCCTACTCGTATTAGTAACTGTGTATGGCGCTATGCTAGTACCAACGCTCTTTCTACCTTTTTATCTAATAAAGATTCAAGTACGTATTTGTTTCTTAAATACTGACGAAATCATATTTACATAAAATGTTTGAATAGATGTTTGCACAATATTTAAGTAGGTACCAAACTTTCGAGCTAGATAGATCGCAGCATCTACCTAAATGTCGTTACAGATAAATCCTTATTGATTTTAATGTGTCATTCTAGCTTTAAATCTCACTTTTACGCCATTTACGTAAGCAATAATGTACCTAACACTGCAAATATATAACAACCACTTACTTTTCTGGGTGTCTAGGAATTCTAAAGAATGACATTTCCGCATTTTGAGAACTTTCCATACACCCATAAACACTACAGTAACGAAAATATGTCTTCGGTGCTGACGTCATTTTCTCCCGAACTCAACACGTCAACACAGCGCGCAAACGCGGCCCCGACTGTCCAGCCCAATAATCACCAGTTTCGCATGTTTTCGCCGCATGCGAGGGGAGGGAGGGGGACACACCGCGCGGCGTGAAGTTTGTAAGAAGAGTTATTACTGGTTTTATACTGTGATAGTGGGTAGCTCCGATCTCGCCACGGTGACGTCGCCCGCGCCGCCGACCCCCCCTGCGCCTGTCCTCAGCAGCCGCGCGCACCGAGCAAGCGCCCGCAGTATGCGTCGCGCTCTCGACATGTAAAGGCGGGGTGTCGCTACTCTTGAGAAAGGCTCTCGAAATTGAGCCGAAACATGTCGAACGCTATATCGACTTAATACGTGAGTAACCCGCTTAAAATATTTTTAAATAAGTACTCTTTATATTTACATACATATATTTACAGCCCACATTTCCTGACTTTTCGCATCGGATGATTTTGACTAAAATTCCAAAATCTTAGTTCGTGTAACCTAACCATGCCGAGGGGAAAATGTTATTCTAGTTTAGATTTAGGCTTTTAAAAGTTATATTTAATTTGTAATGTTTGTTTTTTTTTAACACAATTTTAAAATAATAATAATATTATAGGTAAATTAAACTAAATAAATCTAAAATTAAACTTAAAATAAAAATTAAACTAAATAAATCTAAAATTTTACTAAAATAAATCTAAAAACGGCCCCTGTGGCATAGTACCGAATACGCTGGCAGCATTTCCTCGCTGGATTTTATTTTATTTTATTTTCTTTATTGGAGAAACAAACAGGAATAAATGTACATAAAACATAACATTCGAGTGGGTATAGGTAAACATACATCTACCCCTTCAAAGTTCTCACTAAAACATATGGATTATAAAATACTTAACACTACACTGACATTAACAGTATTCTAAACTAAAATTAAATTTAAATCAGGCTAAGTTGACAAAGTTTATATTGGTAGCAGTAGGGTGCTTGCCTGAACTTAAAATAAAATACTTTTCGTCATGCACGAAACAGAGAACCAGAGAATTATAAGAGAAGAAAAAATAAAAAAATACCTGAGCAGTAGTTAAATTTTAAGGTCAATATCTATTTAGATATATAAAGTTAATTAAGTTGACCGTGACTTCATTACATCAAATTTTCATGTGAATTCTAAACATAGCAAACCGATTTGACAGTTCTTAAAGATTGTCAAGCTAAATAATTATTTTCTTAATAAATATGTTTGACTTACGTACCCTGCTTATATTTGCTTTCCTAACACACAGAAAAAAATGACTTGACAAGTTTTAAATTGTTACCCATGGGCATGAAATAACTACTATGTATTTCAATGAGATGTCGAGAAAGTATTGTTTAATTATTGTCCCCTCCTCAAGTCGCGAAACACAGCTGGCCTACCTTTGTCTGCCATATTACTTTTTGTGTTACACTACTCCGTTATTTGCAAATGTTAATAAGTGTTTTGTATTCATATAATTTACATGGAACGAATTGGTAAAAATTGAGTTACGTTAAAAAACATTAATATTTTAATAAGTTATTAACAATTTACATTTTTTCTTGTTTAATGTGGACTCAAGTGGTTTATCACGTCGACACATTTAATAAACTTTGTATTGTTAATTGTTTCTAAAGTCAATCTCCCGGTTGACCTTGCACTAGAATGCAACCTACAACGTTCGAAGTATGGTCGACAAAGTTAAAATTAATGCGACTATCATAGTTTTTATGTAGAAAATATGTTCAAAGGACTCATTTATCCTAAAACGATTTTTTAACACTGCTTGCAAACATGTTTTAAAGTTTTTTCACCCCATATAGTTCAGCAAATTAACGAGCGTTAAGAGGTGTACAAGGAATTCCTTGGAACGGTTGTTGACCCTATAACTTTGTTGGGACTTGTTAGGAGTAAGAAACATATATCAAACGTCCCCAGCCTAACTTTAACTGGGAGAGGGGGGGGTTGTCCGAAACCTATCCATGATATTGAAAAGTTACTTATCTAGTACAACTTGTAAAGCCATGTCACTTGGATGCAGTTTTAGAGACAAAAGCAGAAAACCGAAAAAAGTACCTTTAAACTCCTCCCTCACCCCTAGCTCAAGGGCTAGGGTTTTTGATAATTATGTTTATCTCCCAGTCCCAACAAAGTTACAGGGTCAAACATGGTGTTCCAAGCAATTCCCTCTGCAACTTTTAACGCTACTTCATTTATTTTGCTGAGTTACTAGTGCAAGATATGCTATGCTATCAAAAGTCGCTGCCAAGTTACGTAGCTTGGTCCGATGTTAAAGAAATGACAAAAATGGTTGTTCTAAATTATGAGGTCTATAAACGTTTTTGTAATTTTTATGTCACTTAAATACACAATTGTACTGGAAACCGAATAAAGTCATAAAACAGACAGTGTCGGCATTTTAACTATCGTTAGCGATGATATTGCAGTGAAAAAATGTTAGTATATCGCCCACACCACAAATTGAACCCATATTCAATAGTCGACTTCCATGACACCCACAGGAAGAAAGGGGGTTAGAAAATACATAGCCACCACACGGGGATCTATACCAATTACGTACTTGTAAAACCGTTGTTGGTGCCCGAATATTTTTAATATGACAATAATAATATTAGTTTTGGTTTCATACAAAGAGTAAATGAAATAAAATAAATAACTAATTTCATAAAATTTTATTGCGTCTAGTAGGTAAATAAATAAGAATGATGTTGATTATTAAAAGTTAATAACCATGTGCTCGCTTAATCATATCAGCAAGTTTTTCTCCGATCATAATACAAGGTGCATTTGTGTTGCCACTGGTGATACTCGGCATAATGCTAGCGTCTCCTATCCTTAATCCAGTAACACCTCGCACTCTGAGTTCAGCATCTACTACGCTATTGCCCTCCACGCCCATAGCACATGTTCCAACTGGATGCCACAAAGTTGTAGCAATATTCAAAACGTGACACCTCCAATAGTCATGAGTATTGAATTCTGTTTCAGCACATTGAGGTATCTGCAAATATACGACCTTAGACTTTATTCTTTTCATAAATTCATTATTTAGAACACTCATATAATGTTCAATACTACTGGCGTGCTTATCTAAATCTGTATCATTTGAATAATAATTAAGAAAAATCTTTGGACTGTCTTCGGGATTATTACTCTTCAACTCAATATGTCCTCTGGAATCTGGATGCAGCAGAGTTAGTATCGTTAAAAGCGTCTCTTGCTTTTGTCCCGCATTTACAATCGCTCTGCAAATTCGATCATCAAGGCCAAACACGTGGGAACATATTACTGTTGGTAATATAGTACCGGCTGGAAAAGGGAAAACCAAACTTTGATAATCTGGAACCAGGCTGTTGTCTGAGAGAGCAACTTGACCCATTATAGTTGGAGTAGGAAATTGGTCCAGATTTGTTAATACTTTAAGGTTCTGAGGCACTGACTTGATACCTTTCCTGCCCGTTACCAGGACAGGCACTGTAGGATGATCTTGTAAGTTTTTACCGACTAAAGGTGAGTCTAAGAGCACTTTTATACCATTTTTTATCAATTGGTCTTGAGGTCCGATGCCTGACAGCATTAGTAACTGAGGGGTGTTGATTGAACCGGCTGAAAGAACTACTTCTCTGGCAGCATACAAATTGATTATTTTTTCATTCGGCAGCTTTACATCTACTCCTCTAGCTTTCTGATTTTCATCGAATAGGATTTTTGTACATAAAGTATTTTTAAGAACAAATAGATTCTTTCGTTTTTTGATCGGTCTTAAAAAAGCCACTGCAGTACTTTGTCGTTTATGATCAGCTATTGTGAATTGAGGAAGTGAGTATCCAAGCTGCTCATACCCGTTCGAGTCGATAAGAATTTTATGTTCATCAGCGAATGCTTGAAGATATTCTTCAGTTTCATTATGCCAAACCGGTCTTGTAACACCTAAAGGGCCATCTGTATTATGCAGTTCACCAGACCCGGCTTCTAAAACCTCCAGGCTTCTAAGACCTTCACTCTTTTTGAAGTAGTAGGTGACATTATTCCAATCCCACCCATCGCCTCCCATTTCGACCCAGTTCTCGAAGTCTTTTTCATTTCCTCGTACGTAGTACATGTAGTTCGCGCTACTAGACCCTCCAAGCATTTTCCCCCGTGTTAGATGGATTGTTTTAGTCTTGTGAGCTTGACTAGAGTATCCGTCATTTTCACTATAGTAGTTCCAATCAGCCATTGAATAGTCCACGAAAGGAAACAAGGCAGGAATCTGGAATATAATACAATTGAGAATCTCCAAAAGGTACTGTAGGTATTTGTGTCGAACTAGAATTACTGCTGTGGTAATGATCTACTGCTTCACCTATTTGGAAATTAGCTATTTCGGTTACTGTAGGTACCTACACATAAGGAATTCATTTTAAAAAGAGACACAGCATTTTAAAGTCATAACAGTATATCTTCAAATCTAGTTATCATGCTTATTTGTACTTAAAAAACACCAAAAATTAAATTCATTATTAAATGGCATACCACTGAGTCAATAGGTGGGTTATCGCCAGCTTCTATGAGTAACACCTTCCAGTCACTTATCTCCGAGAGCCTGTTGGCTATCACCGCCCCTGCTGACCCCGCACCAACCACAATGAAGTCAAACTCCTCGCCATCTATTATAAAATAAATGTTGTTCAAAGACTTAATTTTTGAGGACATAATTGTCGAGGACAGAAATGTGATTCTCGTCAATGTGGTCACACATTTTGATGAGAATCGTTAGCGAATTGCCGCATGTAAAGAAGAACATCCGGGCATCCGATGATGTAATTTTGTAATGTATAACTAACTAGTTACTCTAGTTAGCCTTACAGAAAACCTCAACCGTGAAAACATTTTCAGTAACACTAGATCCTACTAATAGTTCCTGTAGAATAAGGTCATAAACGCGCAACGGGCGTCCATACGCAACAGTGAAAAAATGCTTTTACGATCTTTCTCACTAGTCACCTGAAGGCTCGTGTGAGTACGGTCAAAATATTCACTACTCAATGTGGTCGGATAGTTTTGAGTTCGCAAAGTTAGTGAACAGTTTAAGTCTCGCTCGAAATAAAAAATGTACATACAGATAATAAAATACAAATATTCTTTATTGCTCTCTCACATTAGGATCAAGATCAAAATTTAGCACATAATTATTTTAACTATGGTAATCAACATGCGGTAAAGAGCGATCTCTTCCAGACAATCTTTGATTTTTTTTTTTTTACTTTTAAATTCTCTTTTATGGCTGCGAAAAGGAACTCTAAACAGAGCAATGGAAAAGATGTTAGACGCATTTGAAATTTGACTATTATAGGCATTATGCTGCAAATATCCTGGACTGATAAGATTACGAATTTTGGAAGTACTTTAAATAATTAAGAAAAATGTTGAGGTTTTGGTTACAGTGAAGATATGGAAATTATCTTATTTCGGACACATAATAGCAACGACAAATAAAAAACTGATCAGGAAACTAAAGGAAAAACTGATGGCAGGAGAATAAGAGGAAAAAGGAGGACCACTTGCATACTTGGCTAGACAACAATTAATAATGGATCAATGAAAATAACGCACCTATACTGGCAAGAATGGCAAAAAACGGGAGAGAGGTGACAAAGGTGTTCGCCGACGTGCGTTAGGGTATGGTAAAGAATGATAAAGATATCAAAATGAATTCACCGTAAAAACTTACCGAATACAAACGCCTGCGGTGGGTAGTTGTTGGCACCTAGATGTAGAACGGTAAGAGCAAGCAATGCCGCCTGAATCAATTTCACTGTTGGCTCCACTGCTGCCACCTCCAACACGGATATGGATTCTGATGCACCCATCTGTTTTTGTAAAACAACGCTAAGAATAAGCATATCGAATCATTAATGATGGAATAAGTAGCCTGTGTGGTGTGGTGTGTTAATGATAGTAGCCTGTGTGGTGACGGGTTAAGAATTTCACCACCCCCTTTCTTCCCGTGGGTGTCGTAGAAGGCGACTATGGGATATGGGTTAAATTGTGGCGTAAGGCGAGAGGCTGGCAACCTGTCACTGCAATGTCACAGTTTCGTTTTCTTTCAACCCTTTGTTTGCCAAGAGTGGCACTGAAGCTTTAGTAGTTTCATGTGCTCTGCCTACCCCTTTATGGGATACAGGCGTGATTGTATGTATGTATGTATGTATGTATGTATGTATGTAATGATGGAATATGTAAATAAGTATATCGCGTCGCGTGTTACCATAGTAAGGAAAGTAAGGAAAGAGTTGTAACTCCACACATTAGTAAATTCGAGTTATTTGTAGTGACATCTAGCGTCAAACAAGCGTCAAACAGCGTAAATTATCAGTACCACTACTCGACACTTAACTAGGTGACAACAGTGTCGCGTCTAACAAAAAAAAATTAAAACAGTTTAAATAGTACATTACATCAGAGGCCGGGAAAATGAGGATTTCCGGCCAAGTGGGTATATACGGCCGAGCGAGCGTGCGAGCGAGGCCGGATAGGGATACGAGGCCGGGAATACGTTTTCACGCCGAGGCATGTATAGTGCTTTTCTCAAACATACAATTAAATAAAAAAAATGCTCTAAAGGACAATATTTTATAAAAAAAAGTTACTTTGCAGGCCTAGGCCTAAAAAATAATATGAAATCCCTTTACAGTCCTCTCGAGTTGTTGCGCCCAAAAAGCGATACTTCCCAGCCCATTTTAAGGAACGTAAAGACAATATTTCATTGCATGTTTGAGAAAACTTATATTACAAGCAAAAGGAATTGAAAACAGAATACGATTAATACTATTGTAATATTAGCTAAAAAAATTTAAGCATTAGACTTTTCGTTCGTCGCGACATCTATTGACAAGTAGCAGTAGTGATAATTTACGCTATTTGACGCGTGTTTGACGCTAGATGTCACTACAAATAATTTAACGCTCTGGCCTAGCGCGTAGTGACTCTGCCTGCTAAGCCGCGGTCCCGGGTTCGAATCCAGGTAAGGGCATTTATTTGTGTGATGAGCACAGATATTTTGTTCCTGAGTCATGGATGTTTTCTATGTATATAAGTATGCATTTATCTATATAAGTAAGTATATCATAATACAAGCTTTGCTTAGTTTGGGGCTAGGTTGATCTGTGTAAGGTGTCCCCCAATATTTATTTATTTAGTGATGTATGAAGTTCCAACTTTCCTTCTTATTCCTCTATGGTGTAACCAAGACGGTATATACCGAGACTGACATAGCCCATACAAAAAAGTGTACCCCTGAAATGTATGGGCCTTTTTAAGAATAAAACTAGATGGCGCTGTTTCGCAGCCTGGAAGTGGCAAAAATCATATTTTCCGCAAATATTTTTCCAAGTATTTTTATAACAACAAATGACATATTTCTTTATTATAATATCATGATATACGTCAATACAAATTTTGAAAAAAAGAAATATGTAGGCATCATCAGATCATCCAACTTGTTTGACTATTTAGTATTCGGCATATCCACTATCTAGGCCAGGCCGAGCACAAACCTAATACCACAAGGTCGACCAAAATTGTCTTCTAGTCGCCGGATGTCGAATAGGTTACCTGTATCTAAATATACCAACTTTATCTAACTGTGTAGCTCGTCAAGCCAATTTTTCCTGTCATAGTCACTCAGGAAAAATTGGCTTGAAAAGCTTTAAATTGTTACCCATGGTCATAAAATAAGTAGTATTTCAATTGTACGTCAAGAAAATATTGTTTAAATATTGTCCCCTTCTCAAGTCGGGAAACACAGCTGGCCTGCCATTGTCTGCCAAATTGCTGTTTGGATTTCACTACACTGTTATTTGCAGATGTAAATGAGTGTTTTGTATTATTGTAGCTACATGAAACCAACTGGAAAGAAACTGAGTTACGATAAATCATTAATATTTACATAAGTTATTAACAATTTACATTGGCACTTGTTCTATGTAGACTCAAGTGGTCTCGTCAGAACATTTACACTATATGATTTTCTTTGCATTTCTTTACATCAGAGTTATGAGTTTAAATATGTCTCACGAAAGTTTAACGTGTACTATTTCAATTGTACGTCAAGAAAATATTGTTTAATTATTGTCCCCTTCTCAAGTCGGGAAACACAGCTGGCCTGCCATTGTCTGCCAAATTGCTGTTTGGATTTCACTACACTGTTATTTGCAGATGTAAATGAGTGTTTTATATTATTGTAGCTACATGAAACCAACTGGAAAGAAACTGAGTTACGATAAATCATTAATATTTACATAAGTTATTAACAATTTACATTGGCACTTGTTCTATGTAGACTCAAGTGGTCTCGTCAGAACATTTACACTATATGATTTTCTTTGCATTTCTTTACACCAGAGTTATGAGTTTAAATATGTCTCACGAAAGTTTAACGTGTACTATTTCAATTGTACGTCAAGAAAATATTGTTTAATTATTGTCCCCTTCTCAAGTCGGGAAACACAGCTGGCCTGCCATTGTCTGCCAAATTGCTGTTTGGATTTCACTACACTGTTATTTGCAGGATGTAAATGAGTGTTTTGTATTATTGTAGCTACATGAAACGAACTGGAAAGAAACTGAGTTACGATAAATCATTAATATTTACATAAGTTATTAACAATTTACATTGGCACTTGTTCTATGTAGACTCAAGTGGTCTCGTCAGAACATTTACACTATATGATTTTCTTTGCATTTCCTTACACCAGTTGGGAAAAATTATGGGGGATGTATGAAATCTTACACTGAATAGTAATAGACAGTTTCCTGTCCAAATGAATATTATCTCAGCAGTTCTCAAAAAGTTTGTATATAGCCACGTCAGCAAATTTTAATTGATCCTATTTTGTTACCAACATTTAGTGATATAAGTCGACTTTCGTAAGATATATACTGTACACAGGATAATTGTTATAATTAAGGAAATATAGATACTAGAGAACCTTAATGACCAAATTTAATAAAACTTACTAAAATCTCAATTCATGAAATAAATCTTGGTAACAAAAAAGGAATTATAAAAACAAATTCAACTTTTTCCTTAATTTTTGTACAAACTTTTCGAAAACTGCTGATCTAGTGTTTATTTACTTAGGTACTTAAATAATATAGGTATAATACTTAAAACGCTTATCATCCAAAATCCAAAACAAACATTACATACTTTCATACTTATGTATTAAGTAGTTATCTGACATTTTACGATTAATTAAAAGTTGCCTAAAATTGCATAAAAATATCAACACTCATAGGACAGACAATTAGCGTTTAAACTTAAACAGAATGAGATTCCGAAGAACGTTCGTTCATAAATAAAAGTCTGAAGAAGAGTCGTAGAACATAATTATTGGGGTCCCTTACTATGTACACCACCAACCTTTTTAAGCGACCCGATCAGATATGGGGTTATGGGTTATATATCAGATATGAACTACAGTATGGGGTTCTTCAAAAAAGGAGTGTACAAGTTTCTAATGGGTTGGCAACGCGCATGTAACATCCCTTGAGTTGCAAGCTCCCATAGGTTACGGTGACCGCTTTCCATCAGGCGGGCCGTATACCTGTTTGCGACCGACGTGGTTTAAAAAAAAATATTTATGCGGCTAAAGAGAGAAGACATTTTTGCCGGTCACGATGCATCACAAATTTTTGCCGGGAATAATGTCGTCGTATACTTGTGGCCCCTATAGGGAATCAGATAGTTTTGCACGGCTGTTCATAGTAATATATTTAGCTGGTGACTGTACATATACGATGTATGTTAGATCTTCCTCGGATGAGTATTCGGTCTTCCGTCGGTGCCCTATATTTTCAGTACAAATTCAGCTTTAAATAGCCCAAGAGCTATCCGGTCTCGCTACTACTGGGAAAATAACTTAATTCTATAACAGTACTTTTTATGTCACCAAAAATTAAGTTTGGTAATTTGGTATAGTTTTTTTAGTTAAGCCACCAAAATTTGTGACAAAAAACGTATAATATAATAAAAAAAAGATTATTTTAATTCACTAAAAATCAGGCGAAAATGGTATCAGGACTTTTGTTTTAAATTCGACTAGTTTAATTTAAGACCTTTATAACACATTAAGAAACCACCTATTTTTGTGAATGATACTTTGTAGTAACAAGAAGCGGAGTAATTAAATTAGTTATGACACAAGCAATAATAGGACAAGTGAAGTTATGGTTGTTTTGTACATACATTATGTGTTGAAACACTATTTCTACTGAAACCACCCTAAAAACAAAACGGAAGTTCAATATTTTACTAGCTCGGAAGAACATTCACGGCAAAAATTATATCAGCAAAAAAATTGGAACAGACTTTTCGTTAAGATCATAATAAAGAAGTATAAAAAATAAGCCACCTTTAAATGCACGCCAAGAAGCGCTAAAACCTGTACTGAAAGAAGTATTTTCATATTTTTCATTAACCTACAAACTCTACTATTGACGATGTCATTTTCTGCATTATTTCAAAAGTTAGTTATTCATTCGTATTTTCATTACATCGCGGTATAATAATATATTTCGCCACCTTTACTATCGCTTAAATAGCTCAGTTATAGTAGCGTAAGACGATGGGCGCGCTCCTGACCTGACGTCGTGGGTTCGATCCTCGGCAGTGGAAATCTTTTTTTCTTGTTTTTATTTTTTTTCTTTTATACCCTTTTCAACCCTCTCTTTTTAAATATAGATTTTTTTAGTATTAAATTTACAGTCCATTTCGTTGAAATTTTGTTAGACACATGTAATGCAATAAGTTTAAAAATTGTCTTTCAGTATTAGTATTGATTGAAGGTAACCTAAGGTTCAACATCGTTCCTACTAACCGCAGTACTCTGTCTTAGCTAACCATCGCTAGACGATATGCCCTTGTAATAAGGATTACAAATGTACAGTGATAGTTGTCCGGTATGACTCATAGATTTTTATAAAATATATTATTCAGCTAGATTGAGTTGTTAGGCCAAAAAGTGTGTCCACATGAGAGGGTAAAGTTGGGGCTGGTCTCCCTCTCGCACTTATTGCCACTGTCAAAATTATTTAAATGACGTCATCACTGTCATTATTTGGGGATACCAGTCAATATTCAAAGTTATTACCAAATGTACTAATAACGAATTAAAGGTTTTTTTTAATTGCGCAAATCTTTGGTTTTATGGCTTCATAATAATGACTTACCAATTCGTTACAAGGTATTAATATCCTTGCCTCGATATAATACAAAAATCATTTAAGAAGTTTATAAACTTAGTTATCATACAGGTAAAAATACTACTACTATAGTAATCTCTTTAACACTGGTCACACGTGCGAGAGGGACACCAGCCCCAACTTTGACCCTCTCATGTGGACACACTTTTACTAGTCTAATAAGAACGACTTTCTGCACCGGTGATAAAGTTCAATTTAGTATGGCAAAAAAAGTGTGAGCTCAGTCCCTATTGAAAGTCCATGGTATGACTCAATGAAAAATTGGCTAAATAGTAATCGGAAAACAAGCAAAAAGGGTAGAATATATTTCTATAAGTTATTTCTTGTGATTACATTACAAAATGAATGTATTATACATTATAATACTCGTTGTAATTGTATAGATTTAAATAAATAATTTTATTAGTTCAAATTAATGACCGTCAAGGAACAAAAACTATTGAGTCGCTATTGGACCGTTTTCACATTATCCGATCCGATAACGGATATCGGAAGGATATCAATAGAAGAATCCAAGATTCTGCCTGTAATGTATTGGTCCGACATCCGATATCGGATCGGATAATGTGAAAACGCACTTAGGTCTACATTTTACACTTTTTAAAACCTAGATTAATTAGAGTCAGTTGTATGGTCGGTATGTAGTGTAAATAAAAAGTCGAAAAGTCGTAGGTCCTTTCTATACTTTTTGCTATGTATTTTATATTTCAATAGGTAGGCTTTTGTACCCATATTACAGTACTTTCAATATGTACTATCCTATAATTAAATTTGAACACTCGCGTAGACACTTCTAATATTATTTGAATGGCATTACCAACATTAAATCTCCTTTTGAAAATAAATTTTAAAGAATATCCCACTATCAGATCAGAGCCACTGGTATTTAATTTACAACAAATGCCTATAATAAATAAATTCGATTAACTTTTGGGTTGTCTGCTGTCGAATTTAATTATTTTCATAGAAAATATTTTAATTTGTATCTTTCCAGCTCGAGATTCTTGGAAGCCCTGTAAATTTTTCTTTGTGACA
Organism: Leguminivora glycinivorella; assembly: GCF_023078275.1. Taxonomy (NCBI): domain Eukaryota; kingdom Metazoa; phylum Arthropoda; class Insecta; order Lepidoptera; family Tortricidae; genus Leguminivora; species Leguminivora glycinivorella. The sequence goes on from NC_062978.1 coordinate 10,194,876, forward strand.
ACAAGATATGACATTTATTTCAGGAAATTTACACATACAAACATTACATACATTTATTGTAATAAACGGAGTACAAGTGACCAAGATAAAGATGATACAGTAGGGTATTTTTAAAGTTTATGTAATGAAAAATTAAAATTGCGGCCTTTTTAGGTATTTCTATTTATGGAATAAATTGGAAATATCTAATACATACATACTTATTATATATTGGTAGCGGCTCCATTCGTTCAATGTTCAATATTCGTTCGCAATTCATTTTGACATATAAGTCATTTGAGCATATTATGACAAAAGGTATTTTGATAAAGAGTTTTTAGTGTGTTGCAGTTCCATTTGCAATTTTGATACCTAGGTCTTTATACACTAAGTTGGTTATGGTATGAACGATTTTTTTCCTAAGCAGATAAGAATTTAACGTTATTAGCATCAACAAGAATGTTATAAATGCAATTTAGACCCAGATTTTTAAAACATTTTTGTTATGAATTGTGCGTCCTTGTATTTAATGTCATTGCAGTAGCTTGTACTCATCAACTTATAATATAAATAAAACAGTAAAAAAATGAATTAAAAAAGCTGTAATATCTACGTATGCGACGACTGAGATTTGAACTCGTGACCTGTGGCTTGTAAGTCTAACGATAATCGCCGGGGCTATACCTGGCCGTGACATATGGGTCGAAATTAGACTTTGCATAGCTTTCGCGTGTTTGTAACAAGCGTTGCTTCAACGATTCTGAAGAATGGAAAAATACATTTCACAAGATGACGGAGATCTGTCAAATGGTAGAAGAGAAAAACGTGAGATAGATGTATGTACTGACAAGTATATACTCTTTTCGACGACTGTCAAATCGCATGCCTAAAATAAATATGTAATTTTTTTAATTACTTTGGACTTTATTATCGGTGGGAAACGTCTGTTTTTAATCTACCTAAAATATTACTTATGTAGAAACAGGCATGTAATGAGGAGGAACACTCAAAGGATATGACAGATGGCGCCACCCTATTAGTCCGTGAGAAGTGAGAGCGAGAAGCTGATAAATTATGTTTTTTCTCTCTCTCACATATGAATGACAGTGACATGCCTAGACTATTGCATAGGCGCCGCCTGGCGGGGTAAAATGTCAGTGTGCCTCCTCATTTACGTTAATGTGTAATAGAAGAACAGAATAAAAAGCATGCGACACGGCTCATCACTTACTCTCGGCCCAGCTCCACTGGCGTGGTGGTTTGCCATATGGATTCCTAAATGTAAGACACTAAGGTCCAAACCAAACCACGCAAAAAAAGTAAATATATTATTAAATTAAAGTATTAAATAAAGGTCAAACTTATTGGGTGGATTATCATGCTGTTAATATTGTTAAATAGGGACAATAAAAGTCAACCTCGTACTATTATCTGTTTCGAATTTGCCCGGTCAAATATTTTGATTTTTTTTTTCCATATAAATATGTTGGTGGTTTTTATATGTTAAATATCTGAAAAATTATGTGCTATTCATTTCTGCTTAAAAATATCTGTTATTATATCAGCTCTAGAGCACGTTAGACAAAATTCAAATATTCTATATCAATAAAAATAGTCTTATTTCCCGTCATATGTATAGGTGGCTTCGGGTTGTAAACCTTAAAACGGATTTTTTTCTACATGTTTCCACCATTAAATTACTGTTAGGTATTTTGCTGAAAGAAAACGCTTATTTTCTGGGCGTAGTTTTTTTTAATATCTTCCATTCCAAACTATTGGTGGATTCGAAAATATAGGTTTTTTAAATTGCGATTAAGCGCTGTATATGAAATAAAACTACTGTTATAGAATTATTTTCAAAAATATCGTACCGGTCTTAGGCTATAAAGTGCACTTTCAGATACTAGTGGATGCGAAGTGAATTGCTATGCACTCCATGACAACTATTTTAAAATTCTAGTAGAATCCGTTTTACGGTTCTTTTAGTTCAGTATTTACATTTTTCAGAATAAATCCCCAGTGAGTGATGCTTGCTTGTGAAAACTCATATATGATGTAATATATATGAATATAATCAAATATTACAGGACATTCTTAAGTTAAGAGCCCATTTACACTGTGCATGGTATTTGATGGGTATGCTGAACTGTATTTAATACTGAAAATAACTTAAATCGTTCGCAATGTCACTACGATTGATTTTCGTGCAGACTAAATGAGCCCTAATCACCTATTTACAATAGACTTTAAACTACGAAGTAAAAATTTATTGGAAAATTATCAACCACAATTATTTATGTCAGTACCCAATGGCGATAAAGTAAAAAAAAAAATCAATAAATAGTACGTCCCCTAATGCAATGATGGATCGAGCCGCACTTATCTGCCGGCGACATCGCTGACCAAACACCCATTTCCACCAGTTCTTTTGTTGACGCTACACGCGTAAGCTTTACTGTGAACAGTGACAACCCTAATCCAAAATGAACTAGGTAATGGACAAAATCCATGCAGATATAACTTTATGGATTTAGCCAGGGCTAGGAGCAAAATGAAAAGAGTTTTCATCGATCATAGTTGTCGATTAAGCGTTAATAACATTAGCTGTTTTGTAAATAAGTAGATTGTGTTTTTAGCGTAGATAAGTTTATAAAAAAAATTAATTTGATAAATGACGGATGTAGTTTTAAATGAATTCGTTATCCTAATCAAGAGTGAACAGGCATCTTCTGGGCGAGCTCACTCCATCGTAGGCCACGTCTTTGACTTTGGCTAGTCTGTGGTCAAGAGTAAGCCCATTTATAATAATAATAATAATAGTTTTACCAGTGCAATCAGTCAACGCAGGGCAGCTTGTGGCGAGCTGTTGGGGAACAGCGACCCCACGTACCCGAGCGCTCCTGGGGAGTTCTGTTACCCGTAAGGCGGGTGGGTGGGACAGTACTCTCTACCTCTGGCTTGCCTTGGCTGGCCGTCCAGAGTGGAGTCGTTAGGGATACATGCCCCAGGGGTGGAAGTGAAAATTTGCATAAGACGCGAGTTGGTGCAGTGGCTTCACAGCCACTGGGCAGAAAGCGGTGTACACCTCTCGACACCCTTGAGTTCTCACACCGGTGTTGCCCTTGAGCCATCTTGGATGTCGCTTTTTGTGGGGGCCCATCTTGTGGGGACGAGTCACCGTCTGCCGGAAATAAAAATGGATACCGTTTTATTAGGCAGGCGTCCGGTTTTTTATCCATAGCCCAGTATTTAGTCCATCACTTTCATCAAAATAGACCAGTTCATTTTAGATTCCATTAACTCTCAAATAGTCCTTACACCCTGGTGGGTGTTGCCTCTGCGTGTGTCCCATGATACGGGCAAGGGCAACATCCGCTCGGTGTACCCCTTACATTTCATTAAAGTGTCGAAAGGGCCTCTACGTGTTGGCTTCGGCCCCGCGCACGCCTCCCAAAGGTCCGGAATACCATTGTTCCGTGATGGGAAAGACATACAAATAATAAAAAATATAAATTATAAATGGGAACGTGTGTGTGTCTGTATGTTTGTCCGTCTTTCACGGCAGAACGGAGCGACGAATTGATGTGATTTTTAAATGGATATAGTTGAAGAGATGGAGAGTGACATAGGCTACTTTTTGTCTCTTTCTAACCTCCCAATTCTCTAAAATGGGGGGTGGAAGTTTATATGGAGCATTTCGCAAATTTCTAATTTAACGCGAGCGAAGCCGCGGACAAAAGCTAGTATCATTATAAAATGTTAATCGCAAAATTTTATAAGTACTTCTTAGTAACACGTTTTTTAGGGTTCCGTAGTCAACTAGGAACCCTTATAGTTTCGCCATGTCTGTCTGTCCGTCCGTCCGTCCGTCCGTCCGTCCGTCCGTCCGTCCGTCCGTCCGTCCGTCCGTCCGTCCGTCCGTCCGTCCGTCCGTCCGCGGATAATCTCAGTAACCGTTAGCACTAGAAAGCTGAAATTTGGTACCAATATGTATATCAATCACGCCAACAAAGTGCAATACTAAAAAATGGAAAAAAATGTTTTATTAGGGTACCCCCCCCTACATGTAAAGTGGGGGCTGATATTTTTTTTCATTCTAACCCCAACGTGTGATATATCGTTGGATAGGTATTTAAAAATAAATAAGGGTTTTCTAGGATCGTTTTTTGATAATATTAATATTTTCGGAAATAATCGCTCCTAAAGGAAAAAAAAGTGCGTCCCCCCCCCTCTAACTTTTGAACCATATGTTTAAAAAATATGAAAAAAATCACAAATGTAGAACTTTATAAAGACTTTCTAGGAAAATTGTTTTGAACTTGATAGGTTCAGTAGTTTTTGAGAAAAATACGGAAAACTACGGAACCCTACACTGAGCGTGGCCCGACACGCTCTTGGCCGGTTTTTTAAGTATTAATTGAAGGGGACATTTCATTCACGATTATTTAATTGTTTTATTTAATACTACTGAAGTTAAATGATGAGTTGTATACCATAGTAAGGTACTAAAAGCAATAGCTGATATAAATATCGATATTTTTTTTGTCAACTACGTAATTATGTACCTACATTTTATCGCGTTTCTGAAATTATCCGACAGACAAATACGCTATACAACTAGATGTATAAATAGGTATACACAAAATTCTGTTCACGCAATATAAATTATTTACATAACAATTACCCTGACTAAAATACATCATCGACTTCCGTAGGTGAATGATTTCCCTATGTGTTTCCGTGTCAAGGCGCCATAGGGCCCTTGCGACGAATGCCTCCCCAACAGCTGTAGGCTCAGGAAGACGAAGTGTCCCGTGTTTATTGAAGTCTCGCACGCAGTGTCAGCTGTGATGAAGTGTGCGTTGGTGTCGCGTGCTCAACTGCCAAAATTTGGGGCCTTGGATATACAGTGACAAATTTTGGTAAGCTCCAAAGGCGCTTTTGACCTTTCTCTTTGAAGCTACGAGAATTTCCAAGGTAAAATATGATTTTGTATGATATACAAAAACCGCGGAAAGACATAGGCACAGTATAAGGAATATTCAGTAGTTAATCTCCGGCAGGTCGATGTGGGCGGTCTCTACCTGCGCAAGGTCACGCAGGGTTGAACAAAATTACTATAAAGTTTTTTTTTTTTTTTTAATCTTTATTGAAAAAAAAAAAAGGGTTTTTTCACAAATGAAAATGTCACCCTTATTGTGACATAGCAAAACATGTATACTCTTAATTTCTACGCTTAATACCTATATTTACCACTTCATACAAATTTATTGCCTTTTCCGATTGTGGGTAGGCCAAAATTGTGTTAACCTCACCTATATTATATAAATCACATCCATATTTCTGCATGAAATGGATCCTCTCAGCCTCGTTTCGGACACATTCCGCCAATATATGGAGCACATCCTCTTTTATCCCACATTCAGTACAGTTTGGTGACTGGTTCTTACCCATTATAAATCCGAAACTATTTAGCGGTATGTGTCCGGACCGAAGCCTGAGAGCAGTAACGACATCTGATCTAGCCATATTTAAACCTACAAACCAAGGAATACGCAGCAAATTTGGCTGTATAGTTCGGTACCAGATACCTTTGCTTAGTGACCTTTCGTTAAAATACTCTTTCCACATATCAAAGCACTTTTGTTTGACTCCATACAAAAGATCACTATGACATGGTAACCACCTAGTAACAAGCCCGTCCGTAACCGCCTGTTTAGCGAGTCGATCTGCCTCCTCATTACCCTGTATTCCAATATGTGACGGTACCCACTGTAAAACTATTATTATTTTATTTGCTTGCAATTTACGAATTGACCTTAATATACTATAGGCTATCGGTGCGCCTCGATACTTCGAGGTGCATCGAGCCAAGTGTTGTAAACCGCTTCTTGAGTCTGTAAATACTACGAAGCTGCCCGTTTCGAACGACTCAATATAAGAGAGGGCTTCTGCGATTGCCAGCAATTCAACATTCATAGATGACGTCTTGACCTTGAGCTGCAATTTAATACTACTATTTGTCTGAGGATCCAATACGGCCAGACCAGAGTCACACTTATCCCTAGAACCATCTGTATATATGTGATAATAATTTGAATAGGTCGTTTTAATAAAGTCAATACATGTTTTTTTCAAACTAACGCGGTTACATTGACGTTTAGGTATATTTATGTTAGGAATATCAAACTTTAAAATCTCGGTTAAATCTATATCGCTGACCCACGTATTTAAGGAAAACATCTCTAATTGTTTAGTTGAATACATAACTTTCGATTTAAGATGCTCGTGTGTTTTGACTAACAGTGGTTTCTTTTTCCGTCTCCATAACCGGTTTTCAGTTCTTACAGTTAGGTTGTCTAGAGTATCCATGTTTTCAGCATGATCAAAAGACCTCGATTTGAGCCAGTATTTACCTGCCAAATAGAATCTACGAATATAAAGCGGTGGGAGGTGAAGCTCATATTCCATAACATGTATTGCCGTACTTTTTATGAATCCGCCTATTGTGCGCATGCACTGGTTCTGTAATTTATCTAACATACTCAAACTTTTTTTAGTACTAGTATCATATAAAAAGCTAGCATAGTCTACTCTGCTACGGATAGATGCGATATAAAGTCTCCTTAAATAGGTCTGGTGCATGCCCCACCCGGGGCCAGCTAAGATCTTGAAGACATTTAAAAAGCGGAAAGCGTTTTCTACGATAACTTTTATGTGTTTGTTCCACTTTAAGTTGCGGTCTAGCCACATGCCCAAATATTTAACGCAATCTACTGTGTCCAGTGGTATATCCTCTATTTTAAGGCAAACCTGATCCCTCAAGAACCCTCTCCTAAATACGCAAACTTTACTTTTAGATGCTGAAATGTCTAATCCTATGGATGACAATAACCCAGAAAATATATTAAGCACGATTTGCAGTTTTTGTATGCTGTCCCCTAATTTCTTACCCGTAACAAATATAACAAAGTCATCTGCGTATTGTGATATGTGCACATCTTCGTAATTTTTGACGGTCTTACATATGTTTATGGTTGCCAAATTAAAAGAAAAGGTGACATAGGGTCCCCTTGTGCTAAGCCTTGGTTGGTACTTCTACATATAACCGATCTGTCATCTATAAATACATTTAAATTTCTGTGTTTCAAGAAATTCCAAATATAGCGACATATTTTTGAACCAATTCCAATTCTATCCATTACGCCTACCAGGAAATGCACATCAACATTATTATATGCGCTATTCACATCTACAAAGCATGCTATAGTATGCTGATTATCCGCAAAACCAGTTTGAATTTTTGACACTAAGTATGTTAAATTATCTAATGTTGATCTACATTTCCTAAAACCGGTGGTAGATGGCGATAAGAGATTTTTTCTTTCCACATGCCATTCCATGCGATTCATAATAATAATATGAAACAATTTACACAAGCAGGATATCATCGATATAGGTCGTAAAGATTCCGAATGCGGCTTAGGTATAGGTATGACATTAATATCTCGCCATTGTAGTGGTACAAAACCGGTATTGAGAAAAACATTGAACATATTTAAAAGAATGCGCTTCGCGTTATCGGGTAAGTTTTTTATCATTGAATACGAGATATTATCTAGCCCCGGTGAAGTGTCTTTATGGCGAATATTTTTTTCTAACTCCTGTTTTGTAATAGGGCGTTCTAAATGTAAATTACAAGAATTAAAATTTAAGTCTTCTCTGCTGACGTAATCCGGTGTTAAACTGTTTAAAAGCTCTTGCGCTCGTTCTTGGTCCACATAGGTATGACGGTTCTTACATCCTTTAAACCACCTCATTTTTTGCCACATATCAGCTTGTGTAATATTTTCATTAAGAGACGAACAAAAATTTTGCCATGATGTGTCTTTCGCTTTTCGAATTAATTTTTGAGATTCCTGTACTCTGCGTTTATAAACCTCTAGATTGTTAGGGGTTGGATTTTTTCTAAATTGTGAAAGTGCTAACCGCCTCATTGCTACTGATTTCGACAGGGCCGTATTCCAATAAGGTTTAGGTGAAAACTTGCTGCTAGGATTGCTACAAATTTTAATATATGGAATATGTACGTCTGCTGACATACATATATATTGTATAAAGCTATCATACGTAGCTTGCAAATTATCCGTTACTTTAAAACCATCAAACATGTTAGATAATAAACTTGTGTAAGAACCCCAATCCGCTGCTTTAAAGTTCCTATGTCTTAAAATAGGGTCTCCTGTGAAGTTATCCCCAGAAATTGCAGAAGTTTTAATCATAAAATGATCGCTCCCCAAACTTTCATTTAAAATTTTCCAATCAAAGTACAATGCAATATCCGACGATACGAAAGTGACATCTGGTGACGACTGCTGTAAAATACCGTTGACTATCCGCATACGAGTACACTCACCGTTATTAAGAGACACAAATCCATTACTATTTGAACTATCTAACAGCTGGGATCCCCTTTGGTCAATTTTGTACGACCAGTTAGTGTGGTGACCATTGAAGTCACCCATAATTAAAGTTTTCTTTTTAAGTTTTGAGAATAGGACCTCCCAATCGTTATGACTTGTTTTAACTGAAGACGGGCAGTACACTGATAGAATATATTTAACTTTATCGCAGTTGAACAGCTTTACACACACTATCTCTATGCCACGATTATTGTTTTCTATATGTAAGATTTTACATTTTATGGATTTATGAACTACAAGGGCTACACCACCATATGAATCGTCTCTGTCGACTCGAAAAATATTAAAATTGTTTAACTTTAAAAAACTGCCAGGCTCTAACCAGGTCTCGCTCACGGCTGCAACATGGATTTTTTCCATTAACAAAAAATTTTCAAACATCAAAAGTTTAGGACGAAGACTTTGAGCATTCCACTGCAACACATTCAATTTAACTAATTTACCTAAATTTCCCATTTAAAATATCTATTAAGTTTTTAACAACCGGCCAGTCTGTAACATTTTCTACGCACAGCAAAATAACCCACTCGATGCAACACTTAATAACTTGGAACACTTTTTCACTGAAGCTGATTTTTTTAATAAATATTATGTCTTTTAATTTGCCTAATAGCTCACTAAGAAAAGCATTATCTACTTTTGCCTCTGTTTCTGACTCCGTCTCGCGCGTAATCGGTTCATCCAGGTCTTCTTCCCGATCCAAATTAAAGTTCTCTTTTAAATCGTAGCGCCGCACTTTCCTTGGTACTCGCTGTTCTCGAGGGCTCGATGATGGATTTGGTTTAGACTCTTCGTGAATCTGTGCTTTAGTCAGTACCGTCGAAAACAATGGCGTAGATGTAGTGGTTTTCGTAGTGGTGATATCAACTTGAGTTTTTAACTGAGGGAATACTTTATTACTTAGCTCCATCTCCACTGGCTTCTGATGCATGGGAAGTTCGGGCTCAACATAGACCTGCAGGGCCTTTCTATAGGTACAATTGAATTCCGCCATGATTTCTCTTAGTCTCCTCTCTTTACGATAAACAGGGCATATTCTCTGTAAAGCCATATGGTTACCTCCACAGTTCACACATTTATATGATGTTACGCTGCAGTTTTCATGCTTATCACCACACTTTGGGCATATGATATCTTTTGAGGGACATTTTTTAGTAATATGACCTATTTTCCAACAACGCGCACACTGTGTCACTGGGAACACAAAAGGCTCAACTTGAATCTGTAGACCCTCCACGAAGACGTGGGGCGGTAACCAAGAACCCTCAAAACAAAGTCGTACACACTCACTAGCAGCCCACCCCATACCTACTGCACTACGTTTATTAAGGCGTTTCACAGAAACCAATTTTGCCGTACACTCAATACTTTTTAATATTTCCTCTTCCGAGAGTTCAAGGTCGACGTCCCTTATAATACCGTACGACACATTGTTTTCCCAAATTTTTGAATTCTCCACCCTTTGTCAATCAAGTCTTGACACTTCTCAATACTCTGTGCGCATTTTGTAGTGCAAGAAATACTGATTTTATACGGGTTTAGGTATTTTACTTTTTTAATGTCTGTTATTCCTAGTTCTTTCAGTATTTTAGCAAACGCAAATTGTTTAGGTAGTTTATTTGCACTCGAAATATAAAGTTCTGACTCTGCGGGCTTCAACTTCTTCTCTTTACTGTATTTAACTACTGTAAACGCCGCCTCCTCACTACCGTCGTCTCTTTCCCTCTTTTCCGCTCTGTTTATTTCCTCTTCTAATTCCATTTCTTCCTCATCCGACTTTTGGTGTCCTCTTAAATATCTAATAGGTATCTAATAGGTAATAGGTAGGTAGGTAGGTGTTATCTAATAGGTACTATCAATATTGAATACACAAAACAATATTATTCATATATTAGTCTCATACGCGCAATACTAGATTGTGTAACAAGGGAGCAAAATGAGATATTTACGGGGAGGGCTTTTCACATCATCAACATTTATATGTTATACTTAGATATTATTTAAAACAAAAACGCACTTTCTATCACGTACCATTCAAGTAGGTACGTGTTTTTTTCTTAAATATTGACGAAATAGTATTTACATAAAATGTCTGAATAGATGGTTCCACAATATTTAAGTAGGTACCAAACTTTCGAGATAGATCGCAGAATCTACCTAAATAAAAAACAAGTATTTGGTTGCAATGTAATTAATGTCGTTACAGGTAAATCCTTATTGATTTTAATGCGTCATTATAGCTTTAAATCTCACTTTTACCTAACACTGCAAAAATATAAGTATAACAACCACTTACTTTTCTGGAAGTCTAGGAATTGTGAAGAATGTTATATCCGGATTTTTAGAACTGTTCTCCATACATCCATAAACACTACAGTAACGAAATATCTTCGGCACTGACGTCATTTTCACACACGTCAACACAGCGCGCAAACGCGGCCCCGACTGTCCAGCCCAATATTTACCAGTTTCGCATGTTTTAGCTGCATGCGAGGGTAGTTTTTTGACACACCGCGCGGCGTGAAGTTTGTAAGAAGAGTTATAACTGCTTTATACTGTGACATAGGATTTCCAAAATAACATTTTTTTTTCGTGACGGACAGTCAATATTGCATTCAAACTTCCGAAAGATGTTTTGCTATCAAATTCATAATTCAACTTGCATTCCTTATTAAGATAGTTCTTCAATTAGTTTATATTTGGTACAGTTTTACAAAACTGTACCAAATATCCATTTTCATTCTCACGTTGTTAAATCTGTTGTGTTTGTGTCATTTAGTTCATGTAACGTCCGTTGGCGCTAGTACACGAGCGCTTAATGTCATGCCACGCTATATCCGACCGGACCGATTCAGGTTCGGTCGCCAGCAAAACGTAAAGCCATGTTTTTATTCTTGTCATGTTTTTTAGTTTTTTTAATTTATGCTTTTGTTCCTTATGTTTCTTCTTTTGTATGTTACCTTCCGTGATTTTTCTCACCTAATGGTCTCACCGGAAGACCAGCGCTGGAAGTCGCCAGCAATATGCTGAGGTGAGGCCATTTCGTGGCACTTTATTACTATTCTATGTCAGTGTAAAATTGTTTATTATCTGTGTGCTTTCGAATAAAAATATTCTATTCTATTCTATTCTAATAATATCATGTAGGTTTTCTAATAATGAAGAAAACTCATTGAAAAATTTCCCTGACACTAATGGTTTATATTATAAGAAAACTATTGTAAGTGTCAGAACGTGAGCATTCTACAATGCTTCGACTAAAATCTCTTTCATAATATATTTTTATTTTATCTTCTTACTGCTAACACAAATGGCTGAAACGTTTTATAAGTACTTACAAAGTGCTATGCCTGTAGTAATTGTACGTATTACTGTAATATGTTATAGGTATGTTCTCTTACGTACTTCGACTACCAAAAATTTACTTCAGTAATAAGTCTTCTTGATTAGACTTTCATTGAGCGGGATATAGACCGTGATTACCTTTTTGATTTTTGTCGAGCTCCCGATATTTCGACGCAGTTGCATGCATCATGATCACGAAAAACTGACGAAGGCGGGTGGATGTCAAAGTTGCGTAGACAACGCGCGATCTACCCTCCTTCGCACGCGTCGGTTGCGTTCACTTTCAGCGTTACCACTGGTCGCATTCACACTTGATGGTCTGTCCAAAGACACTACACTCACAATAAGTCTAATGAAAATAACCGTGAATCATTCAAAACTCTTTATCATTCTCCTGCCTGTCTCGCTCACGTCAATACCTTAGGTACTATTTAGTTCAAAATGTTACGATATGTGGAATTGTGTATAATATATAAGAATTATTTTCGGCTTAAAATATTGTCACTTCGTATTTTGTTAGTCACTGCACCCAACTTAGTCGCATTTCTGTTTCGCCCATGGTTCACTGGTGAAGAACGCGTAAAGGCATTAAGTCCGCCTGTTGTAATTTTTTACGTGCAATAATTTATTTATCATTGATTTGAATCTTTATTGCACGTAAAAATTACAACAGTTAAAAATCTAATCAATGATAAATAAATAATATTCTACTGGTCATGCTCGCATGCCTGTTCCAACTCTAGGGCCTATTTACACGGCTCGCAAACTCGCACACTATTTTATGAACATATTGTGCGGACTGTTGAGGATATGGTGGATATTATAGATACTAACGAGTTAACGCATCGTGTAAATTATTAATATGTTCTGCGTCGCGTCCCGTACAAGATTTAATCATATGCAACACACTAAATCTGCTCCCAAGTCGAAACAAGTAACATTTTACCTCAAAGTGAATTTGTGAGCTGTCCTCATATTTCAGAGCCGTCGGAAAACTTTAATGCCATCAAGTTTGTGAGTAATAGGGGCTTGTTGTCGACACCGCGGGTTTAATCTGTCGCAGGAAACAAAATCTAGCCATTTACTGTTGTGCCAGAACTTTGTATTTCGACTTGGAAATTGAGGCAATTTGTTAGTAAGCTGGTTATGGGATTGTGTTACTGCTATTTTGCACGCATACTTTGGAAAATGATAGTTGATAACTGGATTAGTAGATGTTAGAGCCCCTTTACCCTTTATTAGAGCCACTTCATTCTAGTATGATAAAACTCTGGCTTCGTAAAGTGGAACACACAAGAATAAACCAGCTATAGGCCTGATAACCTACATAATTATATACCTACTAACAAATGACTAACAGTAAAGGCCCCGTAAGTCAGATTTCTCTCTCGATGTTACCAAAGCGGGTTAACTTCACGTGACTGGGATTGCCTTTGCCTATAGCATGTTACTGAATTATTTTTTGTAAGTTTTAACAATTGTGTTATCTTAAAAAGCTGTATAAACTCTGCGTTAAGAATCTATGTCAACTACATATTATTATAATATATTATGGTAGTCAGTGCGAACGATCCTATGTTATTGGACCAGCAATGACAAACGTCACAAATCTCCTAACATGGGTAAATAAATGATCGTCGTTCGCTCTAATAACTGAGGAGGAGACATCTAAATTAAATTAATTAGGAATAGGATGACTTTCTTACTTTTCAAAAATAGTAGAATTTCGGAATGTATCCCTTGTTAACGCTTTCTAGACGAACAAAACCGCGGGTAGGGTCTAGTAATATATAAATGCACGTCATTCCATTAAGAGTTATTACTGCGAAGTCCATTAGAAAACCACAGGCCGGACAATTAAAGCCCTTACACACGAGTGCATCACGCCTCACGCCTGCAGCTCGCGATAACGACCAACGTGATTCAACTTAATTCACTCAATTCAGGTCATTGTCAACTGTAACGTCCTTATAAATCGGCGACGATTGCCCAAATTTAATTAAGACAACCCTTCTAGCGAAATGGGTTCTAAACTGAGCACATGGGGCCAGAGTTTTGTAATTTTATTAATGACGTAATAACAGTTCTGTCAGTCGCATGTGCACATGAGCGATAGTGGAGCCGTTAGTTCGGACGGGTTAATATTGGGGGGCCGAATTGGGGATTATCTATGGGATACATGGTTGGCACGGTTGTAATGGTCGCGGTCTTTAGGACGTGCGCTTCAATGGTTTTTATGGTCCTCTAGTTTGTGGTAGAACAATATTTATTTTGCAACTAAGAAAAAAACCAATAGAGTATTGTGTATATCCTTAAGAAATAGGTTGAGCATTTGACTACAAACTCCCCTGATGGCAAGTGCCGTTGCGGTCTATGATCGAGCATGTTTACCTAAAGGATAGGTACACTTATTTTTTTGTAACAGTGCAATATTATGGTCGATCACGCAAATCTGATTAGAATAGAATAGAATAGAATAAATTTTATTCGTAAACACACAAAAGAGAAAAATATTACAAATAGGAACACATAAAAACGAGAAGGTGCCACGAAATGGTTTAACCTCAGCATATTGCTGGCGACTTCCAGCGCTGATCTTCCGGTTAAACCATTCGGTGAAAAACAATCACGACAGGTAAAACATGAACAAAATTATAGAAAACAACATAATACACACAAAAAAGACAAAGATATTACATGCTTTTTAAAAACTATAACTACTATTAGGTAGGGTGATTAAACTACACATGAAATACTTATGTTTACCCAAAGAAAATACTTATGTTTACCAATTTGTAACCGTTTCCGTTATAAATATTTCAATATATAAGTCCTAAGTTACGTACAAGAAGTTACATCAAGTTATTTCAATATAATACTTCACTATGTCAGAGGACAAAATACACAAAATTATTTTATACACTGATTCTAAACCTCTACATCAAATATAAATCCATACTAATATTATAAATGGGAAAGTGTGTGTGTCTGTTTGTTTGTCCGTCTTTCACGGCAAAACGGAGCGACGAATTGACGTGATTTTTTAAATGGAAATATTTGAAGGGATGAAGAGTGACATAGGCTACTTTTTGTCTCTTTCTAACGCGAGCGAAGCGGGCAAAAGCTAGTCTTTAATAAAAATTGTATGATCTCACGAGTGGATTAAACTATTAAAAATAACGTAAGCTATCCGATAGAAGTCGAGACGGAGGGGATATTAAAAGGTTCCGAAGTGTGAGCCCTGAAAGCCTCTGTACCTCGCCCACTTAAGCACAGTATTAAGGGTACTCGCTGTATAATATCGCCGCCTTTTACCTTACGACGTGAAGCACGTTATAACACGTCCTGCTAATTTTCTAGTTTTCCCTTTGCGTGTGGGGAGGTAAGGATTTTAAAGATAAGTGGTCTGGTAAATAGCTACATCAGTTCTATATAGATAAGACTTAGACAGATAGAATTGGATTATCGCTGTTAAATACTACTTATTTACATACATACATACAATCACGCCTGTATCCCATAAAGGGGTAGGCAGAGCACATGAAACCACTAAAGCTTCAGGGCCACCCTTGGCAAATAAGGGGTTAAAAGAAAACGAAACTGTGGCATTGCAGTGAAAGGTTGCCAGCCTCTCGCCTACACAACAATTTAACCCATATCCCATAGTCGCCTTCTACGACACCCACGGGAAGAAAGGGGGTGGTGAAATTCTTAACCCTTCACCACACAGGCACACTACTTATTTTACAAGACGTAAGTAACAAAAAGAAGCGCTGGTAGCCTAGCGGTAAGTACGTGCGACTTTCGTTCCGGAGGTCGCGGGTTCGAACCCCGGCTCGCACTAATGAGTTTTTCGGAGTTTATGTGCGAAGTGTCAATTGATATTTGCCAGTCACTTTTCGGTGAAGGAAAACATCGTTAGGAAACCGGACTATTTCTAATAAGATCTAGATTACCCTTCGGGTTGGAAGGTCAGATGGCAATCGGTTTCGTAAAAACTAGTGCCTACGCCAAATCTTGGGATTAGTTGTCAAAGCGGACCCCAGGCTCCCATGAGCCGTGATAAATGCCGGGATAACGCAAGGAGGATGATGAACAAGACAAAAGTAACTAACAAAACAATAAGTATGGAGTAATGTAGTCCTCACAGGAACTGATTGTTTCCAGCAGTGATGATGGGCGGCCGTAATCTCTCCACTTGCAACGCCTAAAAATCTCATCGGTCAATGGAGGCAATGAGCAAATTTCACGCTCGGTTGCCCTGAAAACCAGCGCCTCTCTATCACTCGTCATATCATCATTAACTTGTTTTAGTTCCATATCATATCTCACACAACAGTCCATCTACCTCATCTTCAGGTTTTCTCTCCCGTTACTTACACCACCTTCCATATTCAATATTCATTCGTAATATCTTTCTCGTCACGTGACTTTCATCCCTCCGCATTACATGTGCGTACCATGCTAGTCAATTCGCTCTTACTTTTTCTAGTTTTCCTACTATTGGATTACACTAATAAACAATTTAAATTCCATTAATTAAAATAATAAGTAATTTTAAGGAGACGAGTTCTGCTGAGTGTGACCTAAATATTCGTAATTTAGTCACTTATTTATTGTACCTCTATTATTTAAAATTTTAATATCAAAATTCTAAAAAAAATACACAATATCTTATTAGCAATCGAATGAGGATTGATGTCGTTCTGATTTTAAAAACCCACATGAAACCTCTCACGTTTCATCAAAATAACCATTAATTAAACGTCAAATGATCCGAATCAACCCAAAGCTACTCATGCCGGCTGGCTTAGCAAAGCTTTTATCGAAATTGACTCGAAAAACACCACACCTTCGCTGTCGAAATCATATTTGGAGCAATTATCGGGAACAAAACTCCCCGATGGCGACGCAACTTAATTTACCAATTAAGTTCTAATTGAATTATATCCGTCAAGCCCGAGTGGACAGCGGCCCTTTCAAAATATTGCTCTGCATTTTTGCACGGGCATTTTGTCATGAATTTCAGTAAGCCTTTATTTTTTTGCGTTTTGCTTAAAATAATAGGTTTAGAGCGTGTTTGTTTCAAAAATAACGTTGCTTTTTAGTTTGTCGATAAAGACCATTTTACTCGTTAATTTTGCCTATCCGTTATACCTTACATAATTATTGTTCTCGGCGTCTACTAAGCAAATGAAATAAGCAGGTAGGCACGCTGATTAAATTCATCTAATTACTATTAATGAACTCGACACTTATTAACCCCCGACGCAAAAACGACGGGGTGTTATATTTTTGTATCTGCGATGCGACGAGATGTTGGTGTTTTGATATCCGCGAAATAAATCAAGAGACCCTTTCAATATCCATATTTCAATGTCCATATTGGCTCATATAAAATTATTTGTTATAAAATTATTGTTTATACCGATTTGTGCTCCGAATGATCATTTCTCATAATTTTACTTATCATAATTTTGTTTCATTATTATCAATAGTACTACTATCACTGTTCATAATAATCATTTAGTCGAAAATTTTTAATCATGAATTCTATACAAATATTTAATAACATTCATAATTTTGTGTTTAAGAAAATCATTCATCATAAAATTATTTAAAAAGTTTTGGGGAAGTTCTATGAAAAACTTGTGCCATTTATAGAAGCGTGCTTGAAGCTTTTACAGTGACATATACAATTTACATTAAAAATTCGTTTCTGGTTCGCTCACGGTCAGCCTAACACGCTCCTCCTCGCTACGCTCGTCGTCGCACCTAACTGGACTGTCACATGTGATGTCTGTTCTGTTAACAATAATATAACGATAAATTATATTACTCGCAATCGTTATGATCAATAAGTATATAAACATAAACATTAGTATAAAACGTATTTATGATGAACATAAGTCATTCGAAGTTACGATAGTTATTAACATAAAATTGTTATAAATAATGATCGTTATAATGTAAAATTGTATGAGAAACATTTTCGGACTACCAATAATCTATATAACAATTTTATATGAACTTTGGCGCACCCAATTTATGTATTACATGTAGTCGATTCGTGGCTACAGGTTTTCGTTTTTCGAAGACTAGCGTCATTTTGGTAAGATTTATTATAGCCGCAAAGTAACGCTCGAGGTCTAAAAAACTGAATAGCGTTACATTTTAAATAATCAAAGTTTAAAATACTTAAGACATACATAACTTTGGTATTTTACATTTTGCTAAGTATTCATAATAATAAACAAAAAAAAAACAATGACCTGAAATAACACAACATAAAAATAACACCCAGAATTATATAATTAGATTTAAAAAGTGTCATTTTTGTAACAAGCCGTAACTCTGGGCGGCGAGTCAGCACAATTGGTCCTATCCAAATACGGGCGTGTTTTATTTGTCTCTCTAGGGAGCAAAAATGTAATAAGTCGTAATTTTTGCGTGGCATAATTCCGAGAGGCCGATCAGTTAACTTTTAAAGCTCATTAAAGTAGATGGTTCATTCAGTCGGTGTAAATTTTCAGGCGGAAAATTAAAACGACACCCGGGGCGGCTCGCGTCCTTCATGCGACTCACATCCACGGCTGGTGACGTAAATAACAGCAGATTTAGCTTAGTTTTGTGTAATAGCACTACAGTAAAGATAAAAATAAAAATGTATTTACTAAATATGTATGTAAATAAAGTATAACTTTCTTCTGAATAACTTGTAAACTTCAGTATTATTTCTCGCAACTGCTTTCAATATGTTCGTGTACTTATTGACGATCAGTTTGTAAAAGCGAACTCAAAACGATTGCATATTTTTAAAACTTAGAAGGCCCAGTTTGTCCTCTATCCGGATAGTTTGATGACAGTCGGTTTCGTAACACCAAAGACATATGTAACTCCGTATAGACAGATAAATTCTAAGAAAAAAACGTACCTCAAAACCATACAGAAAAAGGAACGGTGACCTAGATGACACCTTTGGTCACGCTCAGCTAGATGGCGCTAATGTTAATATTTGACATTTTAACACATATCAAGCTAAGAATATGGGCCAAATTGTCAAAACTGAGGTTCAAAAGTTTTAAGCCTGTGTCGAGAGATGGCAATTTATGCACTGTGATTACACATTTTACTTTGACAGTAACTCACTATAATACTCGATCCTCGTTGGTAAAACTAAATAGATGTACATTAACGTTTAGTTATTTTTATAAACGGACTAATTCATGAATATTTGTCTATTGATCTTGATAGCGTTCAACGAGGCAAAAACCGCTCTAACCATGCGAGTTCACTAATGACCTGACCTACTGTAGTTTTTGCGTGTGCGTTCAGCACCGTCCATTGAAAATATGCAAAACTAGGACGTAAGAGAAAAACTTCCCGTGCTTTTATACGTTAACTTGGTTTGAAAAAAGTTTATCGGTTTCACGGATATGAGCTTCAAGCTTTTTTTAATGCACTTTTTGCTGCAGCCAGTGCGCTGCTCGAGGCATATTTGCAAATTTCAAAAAATTGTGCATGCATATTTAACTTTGCAATAAAAAGATTCCTTGATAGTTGATGTTTAAAGTAGCCAGCGCGAGTTTAATGTGTACTCATTGGAGATTGTGTTCATATTTTGCCATAAAAGTACGTAATAAATGAGCAGTTTTATATTTTTAGAGTTCTGTATGAAATGGGTTATGTTTCTCTGAAAATAAACTATGGCTATCTTCTTTTGCGGTTTCGGTTAGACTTTGGTCCCATGTTGGTAAAACTTTAATTCAAGTTTTATTCAAACATTAATATTATAAATATAGGTACGCAATTAATCGACAATGTGCAAACTCTTTTTGTTGCGTTAATATTTTATACTGGAAACATACAGTCCTTGAACAGAAAAATTTGGTCCCTCCTAACAGGGGAGAACAGGGTGCGTAGCTGAATGGCACAAACGCTCACGAAACGAAACGCTCGCAGATATCTATCTCTATCGCTCTTGCGTATTGACGCGACAGAGCTAGACTACCTTTCGCGGCATTTCGTTTTCGTTTCGCGTCGTAGAAATGCCATTCGGCTGCGGGGCCAGTACCCTTTCCGAATGGTAGATGTGAAAAAGTCATCGTTGGGATTTGCCATAGCAACTATCACTCGACACAAGAGTTAAAAGCAAGTACCTGTAAACAGCAACAACTAACATCAGGTAGGTATGCGAGTAACGAGTAACAGCTCACTACCGCTCTCAATACGCTTCGAAATTAAATTCAAACGGCAAATGAGTGAGCATCGGCTTTGTTTACCCCACCCAATTTACGAGGATGCAATTCATAAAGCGAATCTCGACTCGACAGACGACGTAAGTACGTTATTGGCGGGTATTTAGCGGGTCTGCGGTCCGGACTGCCGACAGATGATAACGTGTATTGGGTTTGAATTGAAATTCTACATAACAGGGTAGCGTTCAATTCAGGATGTAGGATATTTTGTTCAGACGCGTAAAAAACTTACAGTAAAATAACCAATCGGTATTACCAGATACAATCTAATACAGAGAATCTCTTAACTGTGGTTACACTGAGAGAGAAAAACAACCAGTTTTCATGTTCGTTCAACAAGTTTTTTTAATATTTCCTATGTGCTCTTTGGTTCAAACAACGTTAGATTTAGTCAAGTGTAACTTAGTACCTTCTACAAGTTACTCGTCATTTGAATCAACAAGTCGACTTTATAAAAGCAAGCACTTTATATTGTTTTAAGCATATGTTTGACTAATTCAATCAAATATCTTTTAACAAGTCTGACCTTGTTGTTCGAACAAATTCGACTTGTACCTGTCATCAATATTGTGATTTTTTCAGTTTACTAAAAATACTTTTGTTTCAAACGGATAATTTTCAAAAAATGGTGGTGAAAATTAAGACTAACGAAACACCTCTTAATTAATGATGACACTAGTCAATTCCATGTCTGGTTTGATTTATCGGCCGTATAATGCTTACACACTGGTTAGTAGTTAAGTGACTGATAAAAGCTGTAATATTTTCTGTCATATGCTTAATTTTTGTGATAGCTGAATCATGTATTCCTAATCATCTTTTCAAAATGGTTTACTTGTAGGAAGGGCAAGGAAATAGGATAATTTTTGTAATGCTTACCTGTTGGTATTACAGACTGATATATTTAAATCGTGTCATTCACCACCATTTAGGATTTCTCAAATCTAACCTTTGGCGTTATAAACTAGACCAAGAGTATACACCGTGTTTCACTTAACACTAAAAACCTGAAAACCGTTTGTTCAGAATCGAGAGTAGAATCGATTGAGCTATATCTTGATGGGGGTAATATTTTGTGTTTTAATTTGTATGTCTTTCCCATCACGGAACAATGGTATTCCGGACCTTTGGGAGGCGTGCGCGGGGCCGAAGCCAACACGTAGAGGCCCTTTCGCCACTTTAATGAAATGTAAGGGGTACACCGAGCGGATGTTGCCCTTGCCCGTATCATGGGACACACGCAGAGGCAACACCCGCCAGGGTGTAAGGACTATTTGAGAGTTAATGGATTCTAAAATGAACTGGTCTATTTTGATGAAGGTGATGGACTAAATACTGGGCTATGGATAAAAATGTGTTGTGATTGTTTTAATTTGTATTATTAGTTATTGTTTACGTGTCCATTCTACAAATTCGTAATACAACATTGTGCATATCATATTGCTAGAGGTTTTATACCTTTTTCAGTATTTAGGGGTATTAATACTGGCTGGTTACTTGGACGATTATTTTTTCCGCTACGAGTTTGACGTTGTGCGTCACTTTAATTTTAAAGTTTATCATAAGTCACAACAAATTGAACTCTTACCTAATTGCAACCTTGTCATTTTGGATGTTAGGTTTAAATTTGCTTACTGCGTCACCTGGCCAATTTGAAGTTTACTGTGACACAGTTTAACGTGCTTTACAGTGACATAGCTGTCTATTGGTAAACCTTATGTCGTTGCAGTAACGTACACAATTAATCAGTTTTAAGGTTTACGATGGTAGCTAGCATTTATTTTATTGAGTGTAGAGTTAAAAGTCGAGTAGAGCTGCACAGAAAATTAAATATTCAATTTAAAAAAATAATAATCATCAAAATAAAAAATGAATATTCTAGATACGTTTAAAAAAATAAAAATCAGTTGGGGTGTCTGAGGTTTTGAGTGATACCGGAAACACGGTGTATATTAATTTGGCTGAACAAAGAGGTCGATGCGGTAATTGTAGAATTCATTGTCCACTAACACTACCATTATAGTGAAAAACTGTATGTTTACGTGAAAGTAATTTTAATAATATTTTTTCAAATGAAATAGCACATTAAAAAAAATGTTACGAAAAAGACGCACCGACACGATAAGCCATATCACGCAACCGTTCTGATACCACAGGTATGCGACTGGTGTTAAAAAATGGGCGAGACTTGTCTTATTTAAAAATATTTTAAGCGGGTTACTCACGTATTAAGTCGATATAACGCTCCACATGTTTCGAATTCGAACCATTTCCGAGGATCTTTTCAAATTGTTTGTCATAATTAATTGTCTATCGCCTAGCAATTACATACTGGGTAGAAAAAGATTGGTGGTCAAAACATATTTTTATTCAAGAGATACAGATCAATCAAAGGCCAGTGTTATTAGTTCAAATTATTTTATTAAAATAGGTATACAAAGACTATTACAAAAATTAAAATTCATCTCAAGATAACGTGTTTGCACATCTATTTCAGAGTGATCTTTAAGCGTAAAAATAACTTATTGTTTTATACCAGCGTGCGTAGTCAAAATGCCAATCGTTCGTTCCGTAGTGAAGGATACTCTTCCTCATTACGATTTAGAAATTGGAATTTCATTCGCTACGGAGAATGGATTGCCACCTTGGCTAAGCTTTGACGTAAATGGTTTGAAATCATGTACTAGACACCTTGCTATAAATTACAATTCTATTAAATCCTATACCTCACACATATTAAGGTTAGGTCATGTTTTGATAAAAAAATTAAGACCTATGAGTTCTGCGGGCGCAGCACACTAGTTCTATAAACTTTATCGCATGGGTGCGTCCCTATCGCACTTACAAATATTTAGTGCGAAAAGGACGTCCTGACGTTTATCACTCGACCGTGCTTGCCTGCCTGTTTAAATAGGTCTATTAGATGTTATAATACAATAAAATGCTATATAAGATGCATATACAAGGAGCTCTCTTTCTACTCTTACAAACATCTATTTTTAACAGTCTGGGGTTCTGAATAGGCAGTGGGCGATGAAAGTAGTAGGAGGTACAGTCGACCAATTGGAACCTACAACCATGTCAAAATAACAAGCAATAAGAAATTACTTACGATCTGATTTATAACGTCACTATGACATAGTTCTACAGTGGCCTGAGTGTGTGGCCTGGCCCTGTAGCCGAATGGAATTTCTACGACGCGAAACGAAAACGAAACGCCGCGAAAGGTATTCTGACTCGCGCTAATACGCAAGAGCGATAGAGATAGATTTCTACGTGCGTTTATTTCCTTGAGTGTTTCGTGAGCGTTTGTGCATTCGGCTACGCACGCTAGTTTCAATTGGTTGACTATACTCATAATATATGTACAGTATAACACATTTAGCACATAATACAGACATAACAAAAGTGACCAGTTACACATTGTAATTTAGTTGAAATCAGAACAGAACGTGTGTCTTCCAACATACATGTTGTGAAGTATAAGAATGATGCTGTCTAGTGTATAGTGAGTATGTATAAGGTTGCTTTTAAATTAATGTTTTGAACTTCATTTTATGAAGTTACAAAACTACTTCCCCATTTATTTTAAGTACTTAAATCAAAATTGATAAAATGATTAACAGTTCTAAAAACGTGATATTTCCTTACAGTCCTGCACATGAAAATAAATTCAAATTTATGATTCTGCATTTCAGATATTGCTTCCAATTTTCAGTTTTTTTAATTAATAAAAATAATTTTAAAGTTACACGTATTTATTTCTTAAAATGGATAAAGCCCTGTAAAAATTTGATGCAATTCATAAGATAGGAACTAGAGAATGTATGATTCAATATACTTCATCGCGGCGAAATAATTTCTTGTTAGATTTTGCACTAATCTGGTTCTAATACACAAAAGCAAGGTATCGTAGTTTTACTTCGTATTAAATAAACCAATGGGCTACATTTTAGCTAAAACCTGACCAGAAATAAATAAATACGCACCAAGTTGCGGAATTTTAGAACTATTTTCTTCATACTAAACTGAACTATCACCGCTTAGATGGAAATAACAGCGCCCTCATGAAAATAGGTAGTCATATAGGTATTTCTGGTCAGGCTCAACGGATCTTGATTAATGAATGGTTGAGCATCCACATATTTCAATAAGAATACAGATACTTACCCCCTTATTCATAAAAGTTCACTAAAGTTATCAAGCCGATAAAGTTCCTCTGCCCCTTTCCGACGTATTGGTGTGATAGAACGGGACAAACACACTTTATCGGCTTGATAACTTTAGTGAACGTTAAATAAGGGGGTTAGTGTTTTAAAGACACCCATTTGTTATCTGACTATACCAATACGTAGCCCATTGGCTTTTTAATGTATTGTACTTAATAATCTTTTACACTTGTGGAGAAACAGTAACAGAGAAGAACATACAGGTATAAAGTCATAGTTCTCATAATAGGCAATATTTTTTATTTATACGTATTTATTTACAAAATGAATACAAAAGGACGTCTTCACAATCTATAAGATGTGCTATGTGTAGGTAATTTGTGCATTTTAATAGTTAAAATTAATATTCAGTAGAACTAGGCTTTATTATATTCAAGAGCCATCACCTTAGTGTGAACACGTCCTAATATATAACATGTTTAACAAGTATTTCAACTAAGTAATACAAATGATATGCAGATATACAAGTTGTGCTAAGTTCAGTTCGCAACAAAGGTGAATACTGAATACCATCGCTTGGGGTTATTTCAGTCAGAAAATAATATAGTATGAATTACTCAAATAAAAAATAAGAGTAATAGGTACATACTTATTAATATGTATTTCAAGGAAATGTATATGAAATGATCCTGATATATGTGATATTTTTCTTCTGCTTCTTCTCAACATATTCGTGTCCACTGCTAACATATGCCTCTTTCATGGATTTCCATTCCGTTCTATATGCGGCGGTTCTGTGCAGGGTCGGCCCTGCCGTCTTTCTGATGTCGTCCGAACATCAGGCTCGCGGTTTCAGGCGAGGTCTCCACCGATTCGAGGATATATTTGTTACTACATCTTAATTAGCTCAGAGTGAACTAAATTTTTTCACCTTTGTTGCAAAATGTACTCTTATAAAATGGTTATACATATGTAATAATAATGAATATCACATAATTTACGTAGATTATCATCTTTACTTTTGTAAAAAGTTTTATTTGAATTATATTTCACAACTCCAATGTTTCTTAATAAGGTAATTTTAATTTTATAGTACAAAAAATTTATGGCACAAGTTTTACAACTAAAATAAGTATTAAAATAAACTCATCAGTTAAGTTTTTAGAAATGTAATAAAGACATTCGTGAAAGAAAACCTATAAGTGTAACTATAACCGGACTCATTAGTATATTTTCTACAATATATCAACATTACTTCAAGTTATTGCCAAGCGATAGTTTTGTATTCTGGTTCTAAGTTTATTAATGCTTAAACTAGTGATATCGTGGATACAAATTCGTTTATTGATATACAGACGGACATATCAATTGAATTCTATCAATTCCGATAACATAATCACTATAAAAAGTCAATAGATCGATTAAAATCGGCCCAGTCATCTTAAGCCTAAAAAAATGCAAAATGATACACAACGCTGAGGCTGGAAAATCGTACGAAAAATCATCATGGTGTGTATAAGTCAGTAATTGTAAAATTCCTTAAAAATGGCAGAAAATTTTGTGTTATTTAAAATTTTGTCTGCCTCTCTAATTTGGAAACACCAGAACGCATAAAACATATTTAATTACTTTATGTTTACCTAGATGTAAACTGGGAATGGTGACCAAATGGAATTTTTGTAATTTTTAACTTCAAACACCGTTATGAAGTTGTATACGAGTCTCTCATCCCGGAATCCGGGAAGCTTTCATTTAGCTATAGGTATAAAATAGAATGCCAACAGCTGAAATCTTCTGATGTGCCGACGGAAAGTTTCCAAAATTCTGAAATTTTAATGTAGGAAAAATTCGGAAACTTTCCATACTTTGTATGGACAATTGTATAGATGGCTCGGAAACTTTCCATTTCATAAATTTAAATTCTCTTTATTTTTCGTGAAAATTTCGTGAATGTTTCAAGAAATTTAAGACTTTTGGAAAGTTTCCGCAACTTGCACATCACTAGCAAAATCTGTCACTATCTTTAAAATTCCGTATCTTAATACTGAATAAGTTCTGAGATTCGAGTTGTACTTAGACCAAAGTATGTGGTACTTATAGTGAAAAGGGTTGGTTCTCAACTGATGTATGGCCTCACGTTTTCATCATCGAGGTACATTCGATCTATCGTGCTAACTAAACACACATAATATTAATATTTATATACATTATTTACAATTGGATTTATTATTTACAAACGACTAGGTGTAGTTTAATAATTTAAAATAACTACTTTAAATTAATATAAACTCTCGAAAAAACGCAGCTATGTACATAATATACTGCGTTGTAAAATTAGGCAGTCAAAATATTTAGTAGGCCAATCTCGATAGTATACTTTCAAAAGTTCTTAACACTATATTCGCCTTAAAACATTCACGACACAAGTCATTTTACCGAAAGACGTAATTATAAAACAAATTTCAAAATGCTTTCTAAATTGTCAATAATCTGTACACCATCAGGAAGAATACGATCTCTCTTAGTGGCATCACTAGACTTATTTATTAAAGGTCGGTCTACACGTCCGTTTGGCACAAGTCGCCGAAAACCGGCAGGGCGTGATACTACCGGGTCACGGAGTCCGCCCGTGGATGCGGAGGCAGTGGAGGGTGCGCCGGCGCAAGCGAACTCTGTGAGACGCCGTTCGTCGAGGCTTGGCCGTGTCGGAACGATGTCAGACGCGCCAGCGTCCTGGTACTGTCATTGTCAAAATTAGGCCTCTCATACTGATGCTGTGGTCTTTGTCTCTGAGACTGCATTGCTTGTAGCTCATCATAACCACCATCTTCAGGATATGATTCGTCATCTGACTCATCTCCCCCAAATGCTCTATAAGTAGTTTCAGTTTCAGAATTTTTCCTAGAGCTAACATATGTACGGCCGATGAGTGATTGCGTAACTTCAGACATTTGGTTTTTATCTACTTTTCTCTCATCTAAACTCTGATTGTATCTTAGTTGGGCTTTCTGCGTTTTATCCATTGATGGTAAATCATAGAATTTCAATACGTTGGGGTGACCTTGGAAGTATTTTTCGCTATACACATTTCTATTATAATAACCTCCATTACTAGCTGGATAAAGTTCTTCATCTGGAGCATACCGGTTGTCGAAGTTGTCAATATTTTTGCCACCCGGTGGAAACCAACCCTGCACAAAAAGAAAAACATTCAACAATCATGATCACTGAGGTAACTGTATTAAACGACCTTTTATTAATTTAATTAGATTCAACGAAACCGTATAAACAGTTTAAAGATACTTAGACATATTCATTGATTAGGTTAAACATGTTTTATCAAATATCAAGTCAGTTTTAAGGCGAAGAGATTTTTGTGTTATTTAGAATGTCTTACCAGTGAACTGACACACTGCCTCGTATTGGCAACAAGAGTGACGGAAGCGTACGCCGCCGGAGAAGTGGCCGTCTTGCTCGTGTTCCATTCATTGCCCATTACTTTGGATGACGTCACTTCTGCATATTCAGGCAACTGCTGCGCTACTTTATCGTATTCAGAATTCATCTTTTGTTTGTTTTGGTTGGTCTGAGTACCCGTCATACATAATCCAGGCTGATTCTCCATCCAAAGCAGTGACTCCGTTTTTGTTACAGTGTTCTTATTGTAGCAACTGGTGAGCGGATGGGACAGGGAAACCGCGGCTTTTATGTTCATTTGCGTTACTAAGCTCGTTCCGTTTGAATCTAAAAGGAGACAAACAAAATTAGACTTCGTTTATATTCAATTATCCATATAACTTAATTACGTTTCCCCCGTAAATCGAAAGTAAATCATCTCCTTCATTGGAGGCTTCAAAAAATATAAGCCCGACACAATACCAACAAAGCGAGGTAAATTGGCTTAGAGGTAACTGGGTGAGTCAACAAACGAATCGCCTCGAGAAAACAAAATAGAAAACATTTACATTTACTGGGTCTTTATTTCTCGGATTTGTATCATTCCTTTGTACCCAGAACATGAATGCAAAGTGAAAGAGATCCAGTGCGCTCGCGAGAGGGCTCGTGCCACCTTTCAACTCGAAAGTAATCTAGCCCCTCCCTTCGCATGGCAAAGCCTCCATCAAACAAACGCGCGGCTCGACCCACCCTACGACACCCAAGGAATGTTTTTAATTTTGAAATTCTGATGCTGATTCCACTGAAAAAATGTAAGCGTTTTGAGTTAAGCTGAATAACTGTTTATTTTCCAGTTACCTTGTTGCCAGTCGGATATAATTATTTATTATTCGTTTTCGCGAATTAAATTGATGAGGCTCGTTGATAAGTACAGTGTAATATCACTTTGCTACTCACCGTATATATTCGGAAGAGCGGATGACTTTTTGGCGAAAATATTATGCTTTCTGATGTAAATGATTCCGCCAATCACAATTACTTTTAACAGAACGATCGCTCCAATCAAAACGTAAAACCATGTTTCCATTACAAAGTCGCCGGCTACGATAGACACTTCTCCATTTACGGGATATCTGGAATAAAAACGTCACGTCAAAGAACAATCAAGTTAAAACAAATACATTTAGAGACATTACGAGCGCTCTCCTGATTATTTACCTTGATAAAGGATCCAATCCAATAGAACGGGAATCGATATTCAAGTACACCTTTTGACTAAATGGGCCCATCCCCACGACGGTTTCAGCTGCAATTTGAACCGAATAACTGACTCCGGAAGTTAAGTTTGTCATTATGAGGCTCGTGGCCTGATGCACTGTCGTGTTTATGGCTACCATTGACTTGTTGGCGGGAAAGTCTAACCAATTTACCAAAACATTGTAACCCGTAATCAGTCCATTTTGTAAATGACGTTCTGGGGGTGACCATTTTAAATGAACCGTTGATGTATTGAAGATAAACATTTCAATATTTATTGGTGGGCCTTCTGGAACTGAAAAAATATAATCTTGTTAACAACGCCAATAAAAAAGATATTATATATTTGGTATTTAACTAATTATGATTTAATGCTTACCATCATCGAGCGTTTGAGCAATTCTGGAATTAGAGGGTTTTCCTTCGAACTTCTTATAAAACGGAATAAGGAAAAACTCGTATTTTGTATACTTCCTTAAAAACGTTATTTCGTAGCCAGATACATCGTTTGAATGTAAGATAGTCTTCATTTGATATTCTGTTGTAGCATTATCAAGAGGCCTGTAATATATAAATAATCCCTCCAGATAATAGAAGTTTAAGATTTCCCACATCAACTTAATAGTTTTCGAGTCAATAGGCGTTGCTTCAATTAGTTCTACGATGTTATCAGTCATGATGTTATTTCTAAATCCGGTATTATTCGAAAACGCTCCGTTTTCCCAAAGGGCATTGCCGCTTTCACCCACTACTACAGGATCGGAGACCGGGCTCGGCCCGGATAAGCCATGCGAGTTTTCCGCTCTCACTATAAACATATAGGTAACGCCAGGAACTAAAGATCTCGCTACATATTGCGTTTGTTGTATTTTCTTTGCCAACACTACCCAGCCTCGAGAATTCCTAGGTGTGTTATTTCCGGAAAGAGTTTCTCTCGAAAACACTTCCACTTGGTATCCGAGTATGGATGACGATCCAATTTTGTTATTTTGATTCCATGATATTGTGACAGTGTTTTCCGTTATGTTGTATATTTGCGGTTTAGTGGGCGCTCCGGGTAGAGACGACACATCTGCCGCCCGGAAGAAATGTATGTTTGGGTTTATTGGGCTATCTACTAGTAAAACACCACTCCATACATATTTTCCGTGATGCGAAGAGGCAACGCAAGTGTACATGCCGCTGTCGCTTTTATCTAAATCTCTTAATATTAGAGTTCCGTCATTAGACACATTCCTTCTATGGTTTTGTATTAGCGCTTCCCCTCCGAAATACCATGCTATGATTGGTTCAGGTGTGCCGACGGCTGTGCAGGGGAAAACTGCCATCGATTTTATAGGTAACGTTTGGTTAGAGGGCCCGTTTGTTATGATTGGAGGTGGGCGGTCATCGTCTGACGTAACCGTTAATTTTCCTCTGACAAACGAACTGCCCGCAAAATTCACCGCCGAACAAACTATTGTGATGCCGCTGTTGTTTTTGGTTGTTTCATTTACAGTCAATGTAGTGACGCCGTTAATAACCGGCGTGGCGTGGTATTTGCCCTTCGAGGTGCCGGGCAGTATTATTGTCCTATTTCCCTCTAAACTCCAGAACATTGTCGGTTCGGGGCGACCTGACGCCGTACAGGTAAATGTAGCAGGTGCGCTATTTTCTACTGTTACAGAGTTGGGATTAATTGATATTTTAGGTGGATCTGAAAACGAAGAGAAGTAATTAAGAACCAAAGTTCTAGTTATTTTTAATAATAAAACAACAAACACTACACAAAGTTTGAACGATTGCACAACTTTCAAACAAAAGTAACTAAAACTATCATCGGTCATTCTTAATAGAGTTTAATAATTAATAGTTTTTGCACTATAGCTTTTCTATGTACAATACTTCAAAACCAGTCTTCCGCTCAAAATAAAATACCACTCACCGTATACAGTCAAGTACCCTGTCGCGCTTACGGCGCCGACTGAGTTCTCTGCCTCGCAACTGTACTCTCCTTCGTCTTCTAAAACAACGTTATCGAGCCTAAGGCTCCTGTCGTCTAGCACTTTGACGCGGCCGAGTGGCATGTTGCCTCCTCCGGCCGTCCTCCGCCACAGCACGTCCGGGAGGGGGTCGCCACCCACTCGGCACTGGAACGTCACGCTGCCGCCGGTCTGCGCCACCACGTCCTCGGGGCCCGTTATTAAGTACGGCTTAACTGTGCAGTGAGAAACGTCTCTTGAATAACATGACAAAAGAGCTTAAATCACGACTTCTAATTACTAAGGATTCAAAGTACAAATAGGTATGGCTTTCACAGAGATTCGAGGATTGTTACTCACTGTGGATTCGTAGCGTAGCAACCGTCGATTCCCTTGTCCCCGCTGGATTCCGAGCTATACACTGATATCTCCCGGCGTCCGTTTGCCGCGCGTCTTGTATAACTAGACTGCCACCGTCGACTAAATGCATTCTGAAATACAAAGTACTCATTTCATATTTCATATTAAGATGAAGACTTACTGTGATCAATATTTGAATGGATTTCATTACTTAGACCGATTGCAATGAAACAAAGTCATTCAAATGTAGGGCGGAATAATTCAATGGGAAATTAACATTTAATAAGGGGTCCGGTGAGTCGGAACTATTCAGATTTTTGCTTGATTGCTTGTTGAGCTCTTCAAATATCCCCTCTTTTATAACTTTGATGTACCCTCCCTGCGACTGTTAATTATTTTTATGCTCCGCCATACGTAACGACGTGCGCCCTCAAGATGTAACCCAACGCCGTGACTTATAAAAATTCATAGACACCAAATTGGAATAAATTGGCAATAAAACTTTTAACGAAGATTCAATTTTATTAATAGTATTTTTTATTTACCCATATGTCGAATTTAGTGTTTACTTGTTTAGTGTGATAATAAAAAAACATTTATGACCGACCACGCCACTTTTTTGTATTATATTTATACCCAACAAAGACATGGAAATAATATAACAACCTTTAGCTTTTTCTCAGCTTTAAAAAAGTAGGTATTATTAACAATACAAACAAACGCAGTACAACTCTATGAAATCGACATCATACCTTCGCATTCGCAGGGTTCTTAGAACAAAAGTGTACGCAATTAAATTTATATGACGCCGAGTATCTCATATCAAACGAGTCTCTAATGCTCATACACAAGACTATCGCGTTGCTGCCAACCCACTCGTCCTGAGAGCTCTTGCCGACTACCCCTAAAATTCCCTCCTAATTATGTTTTATCTAGCGAATACTGAACCCATTCGAGCAAAACTTTACTCGCAGCTATCGTAAACTTCATTTTACTTTTAAGTTCACATCTTAGTCCAGCTAGTTTATTATTCTGTTCATTAAGTACAGTTTTACAAATTTACCTTAAACCAAACTCGGTACGCTAAGTAAAAAGTTCTTTCTTGTGGCGAGAAGTTAACTAAAGCGGTAATTACCTGGAATCGCCATCAAAATGCAGGACCTGGCCGTTTTTCTTCCAGTAAATAGTTGGATCAGGCGAACCTCGTGGCGGCGAACATTCCAATATTACAGTTTCGCCTTGCGCAGTTTGTGTTGACACTGGCTCTAATCTAAAGTCCTCACGTAGCACTGAAACATATGTTATAGTTTACTTAAATCAACACAAAAAATTAAGTAATCGAAATATTTGTAGATCGCTAAATAAATAAAATTACCTGCAACATGTAACGTTGCATTTCTACTCCTAGCTGTTCCATATGAATTCGTTGCTTCACACCAATAGACTCCTGCATCTGAGTGAGCTCTGCCGTGCGTCGCTCTTAAGAAGAACAGACCACCTGCAGGCAACAGACTACGGTGTGTGTCGGAGACTACCAGCACACCTCCCTTGTACCATTTTATGTTAGGCGGTGGCGAGCCTCCAGCGCGGCAGTTGAGAGTGGCCGGCTGGTGACGAGCCACCGTGACGTCCAAAGGCTGTTCGATGATGTAAGGTGCTTCTCCGCTGCTCCCATAGTCGTCACTCAGCCCGCCATTTACTGGATCTGTTGACAAAACGACCCCTTTTTATTATGTAATACTTCCGTGTAAACACTTATAGTTCAAGTACTTGACTCAGTTAGCGTGCCAGGATCCAACGACTAATGAAAGGCGACGCTTGGTCTCGCGCGGACCCACCCACTGCAATTTCCTACACACGAGCTTTATTTTAAATTTACCTAACAAAAGACCTTTCTAGGCAACGGTTTATTTTAATAATAGGTTGAGTATGTCATTTGCAGCTACTCTAAAGCGGGACACACAATAATAATGAGCTATAAAAACATGCCAGCCAAACCATGGCCTTCCCCTAAGGATGCTGGGTATCGAACCCTCTACTATTTTACTGTGTTTACAACGAAACGCGCAGATGTTAGTTTTTGACACTGGAGTTGATGTATGTCTATTGTTGTACTTCGGCATTATTATAGTGAACGTAAAAATCGATCAGCAAAAAAAATTTCGATACGGTGTCCGATTTTGGCAGAATGAACCTCTGGGAGCGGGCGGTGACTCGATTCTAGAGACAAGGCTATTTGGAAAACGAAATCAATGGGGATTATTCTTTTGTATAAAGTAATTGTGTTTATTTATTCACGTGTCCCAACATTATGGATGCGGTGCGATGCAAGGGCTAATCTATAATTGAATCTCTAATGGTGAATTCGATTTGCTATTCTTAAAATTTTGGGCTAAAACCCACATTTATTGGCTTTTATGGTTGTGTTGTCCCCCGATATTTTTTATAGGAGCCGTTACTTAATTATTATTTTTATTTTAGGGCACATCAAGTACATAATGTATAAGCATGTATATGTATAATGTAACACACGTAGTTCAAAGTTGGCTATACGCAATCGCTATACGCGAATTAATGAGGAAACAGATTGTATCTACTAAAAGCAAATGCCTTAAGGCCCGAAAGAACTGCGTGGAGTTGCGTGAAGTCACGTACGGGGGCAAGTGCAGTTCTCATACAAATATTCGAGGCGGCACAGGCTGCCGTTTATGCCGTCCGCTGAAAACGTGCTGCAGCTGCATCTCGAATGACCCCGTTTTTTATGTCCCTGAATTCTAGGCCACCTATTTTCAATACGGAATATTACTCTAACATTGTACGTGAATCTATGCAATGGGCAGGTTCCTTCATTATTGTAATTCGGTCGTATCTTAATGATAAGGTAGTTAATCCAGAAATAATGAAGAATACGCACTAGCATCCCATATCCTTCATTGTATATCATGACTCATCAGAGTAATTAAGGTAAAGTAATCCTTAAAGGTACTGCTGATCTTCCCCCTATTAAAATGAACTAGTTTAGTCTTACCTTTTCCCGCTCCCTTACTCCCTATAATACTCGTACTAGAGTTGAATAAGATATACCTACAAAAAAATACAGCAAATACATTCTATTGAAAAAAAATATGGCAAATCGGATGAATTGTATGCACGGTTTTATTATATTATCAGATACGTAGTATAAAAAGAATCCCTAATCAACAACAAAAAAAATGCATTCACATTCACAATGTAAATAATGAAACCAAATCAAAAAATGACCATCGCGCATGGCTGTGTAATAAATTAACTGTCAAACTCATAAAGAGACTTCTCCGTCCCGACAGGACAAAGTCGATAAATATATACGTATCAGACGAATAAAAATATGATTTCGCAGATTGCGAAGAGCATAAAATATAGTTTATGTCGATCTCAGTATGTTGGTTTATCGGGCATAAAACTATGAAGCTTTATGGCTTAGTTGTGTATGAGCCGTTTATATGAGACAGTTTTCTGGACTTGATATAACTACCTAGTTCTTCCTATAAACAAATTCGCCTAGACTATGAAAATAATGTTATTTAGCAGTAATTAGTTATTTTGAATGGAAAGTAAGATAATTAATGCATTTACTTGAAATCATAATAATAAATAAATAAATAAAATAGATAAATATTACAGGACATTCTTACACAGATTGACTGAGGCCCACGGTAAGCTCAATAAGGCTTGTGTTGTGGGTACTCAAACAAAGATATATATAATATATAAATACTTATATACATAGAAAACATCCATGACTCAGGAACAAGTATCTGTGCTCATCACACAAATAAATGTCCTTACCGGGATTTGAACCCGGGACCGCGCCGCAGCAGGCAGGGTCACTACCGACTGCGCCAAACCGGTCGTCGGTCGTAATGTCAAGCAATTATTAAAAAAAAAGTAATTATGATTTACATCAATTTTATTGTTAAAATTTTTAATTGTAGTACAATTTATCCAATGTATGATATGAAAAAAATAGTAAAGTAAAAATAAAACCAAGTAATAGCTATAGATTAATGAACCAAATCCAAGTGTTAGTTGACAACAGCGTCGCCCGCGGGCATAACTTTTCGATTCGCACGCGAGTAGTTACGCTCTATTGTTCAAAATGTTTATAAAAAAATCGTGAGGGTGCTGCGTCCCCCTGCTAATTTATACTGCTGGCACATGTTGACACGCGTCGCCAAGAAGAAATAAATAAAAAATGGGTTATAGACATGGGTTTCGCATTTAAAGTCGACGGCCACGCGTTCTAATGCTGCAACTCCGTTTGAACTCTGTCGTTGTATATTTTTTGTTGGTCTGAAATTGATAGCCCTCAGAAGTCCGTGAACCATAAACTTTTAGAGGAACATTTGATTGCTCTTAGTTCACACTAGCTGGGTTTAGTGTTGATATATACGTGAGTCCTTTGCTGTGGTAAAATCGTCAAATTCCGTATCTCTGTCGACATCGTTAAAATATCATAACGATGCACGTTTTGAACATTTCTTTGATCTATTTATGAACTATTTATTTACATGGCCTACTTTAGAAATAGATTACTCTAGTTTGTTGCATTGGCCTGTTTATAAAATTAATAAAATACAGACAACTTTTGATTTCTGCCTTTTATTTTAAGTAATTTCACGCCGCAAAAAAAGTACCGCCGTATATGATAAGATCATCACCTAGCGTTCAAGATTTATGTTACCCTAAGTAACTTGATAACCTTTTCAATCGCAAATATCTAATTCTAATCACATTGATTGACTCCCCCGAGAGGCAATCATGATTTTTCAAATTATGAGGCGAGCACGTGTTAAATTTGGGACCCCTTTGCAACGCGACGCCGATGACGTTATTACACGAATGCCAGCCAGTTGCGACATTCTTGTCTAATTGGGTGGAGCCCTCATTACAAAAAGAAAAATGTTTGTTGCCACTAAAGAAAATCGCCGACAAGAAACTGACAACATCAAGAACACACCTAGGAACAAACAGGCAATGAAATGTCACGGCTAATGAAATACCACTTATATTTTACGGTGCAAAAAATGAGAAGACTCAGTCGCACATGTGCTTGGTCTCGACGGATGGCAGGATTAGCTGTAATGTGAAATTCGTGAGCTACAATGTTTTTCTTGTAAGGCGTCCGCCTAATGTAGAAGGGACAAATTGTTGATGTAGTGTCATATTTCATAGGGCTAGCCCGGTCTACCTGCGTGAAACAGACTCTACTTTGAACGATTTGGATGTTGTAAAATCACCTTTAAAGTATAGCCATAAAATTGAAATAGAAGAACAGCGCTTTAACTTCCTTGGCATAGTTAGGAGTAACGACATTTCTGGTAAAAACTGAGGAAGCGTGCCAATGGCAGTTGTATCTTGATGTGTATTTGTTGTTGCAACTATGTTGCTCTCCATCTTTGGCAGGTGAAACAACATGTACAAATGAAACAGCTATATATTTGATTGAGTTAGGCGAACACAAACTCTGTGTAGTAATTTATGTAAATGTCGTCTAAGCTTCTGGTGTTGTTTATGTAAAATATGTATTATGTACTTATAATTATAGTGGTACTGATGTTTGTATGTTTTGTTTAATGGGTTCTAATATGTAATATCAATTACCAAAAGAGAAAAAAATACTTTTGTAGTTTAGACTATTAACATAAGCACTAAATACATACGTGTTGCAAAATTGTATGTTACATTTTCCTGATACGTGGAGTCGATATATCAACACAAGAAACCAGAGGGGACCATTCTTATTAATAAGACATATCGGCAAACAGGAAGACGGTCCGCTGAATAAATAAAAGGTATAGTTAGCAAACTGAAAGCTATCTGATCGTAGCTGCTTTGTGATCATCACAAAAAATGTTTTTGGCGATCGGCCCGCGCGATAAGTTTGCTTTGGCGCAGCTTCTGACATCTATGTTTAGGACTTAGGACCAACAAAGGATTAAGATTGAAATCGTTATACGCAATGATACGCAGTACATTTGTAAAATACATTATAACGGCATGCGAAGTTTTTAAAGCTGCTTTGGTTTTCATACTAAGTAGAAATCTAACACAATTTCTGTTTAAGTACAGTCGGCTATGGATACCTGCAGCACCAGACGTTGTAATGCGCTTCTTTTTTTCTTGAAAGTCGTATCAGTTAGGTGCAAATATATCGCAAAGTTGCAGGAGAAACACACAGTTAAAGACGCCAATCATCTAATTAGTCAATCAGGTACTCTGGTGTTATTTGGCAACATTTTCCGGAACAAATAGTCTTATTCACGTACTGTTATTATTATAAAAGTGAAACGACATGTTTTACCTCGAAAAGAGCCCTGTTTATGAACATCATAAAGGACTTTTATTAAGCGTCACACATGCGTAAATATCCATAAGTGTCACAGTTTTGTTTATCTGCTACGTTTTGAGAAATAAACCATTTTTCAAATCCCGATACAATGACGTGCACTATGGATTGCCGTTGTAGGCCTGGAGCGCGACGGTTTATTTTTATTATTCGTTTTTTCACCGCATTTTACGCAGCATCCATCACGCATTAGTCACAAAAGATAGGCGTCGTTTAACATTAGCTTAACTTCTTTACGCTTTGATAGCCGCCCGGGGCGCTGACTGTTTTTTATACCCATTGATACACAGACTAAAATAATTCAATCACGGCGACATCATTTACTGGGGGATGGAGTGTATCCAGACATGAGGTTTTAGTAGACTTTTTGGTGTTGATTGTGAAATGTGTTATTTGGGCAGATGCGGGATCGTTTATGCATGTGTGTTTTGTTATCCTAATGAAGTTTGTCATTTAGTTACGCTTTCCATTCTATCTGTCCCCGGAGGGACGTTATTTGGCGTTTAATTTGAGAAACATAGTTTTAGATGTTCGGTGTTTTATCTAGTGGGTAGATACCTAATTTATTATTAGGTGAATCAACTTTTTCTTGCCTGTTATTGCCATGGTTACGGTCCCCTGAGTCACGCTGGTTTTATGCAAAATTATGCTGCTTAAACTATGCAAACATTCATTTTTCTGGTGTTACCAAGTCCTTTCCTTAATTTGCCACCTACAAACATGAACTACATGCATGCTTGCATAATTTCTGTAGCATAATTTTGCATAAAACCAGCGTGACTCAGGGGACCGTAACCATGGCAATAACAGGCAAGAAAAAGTTGATTCACCCATTTAGTAGCATGGACATCTGTATATTTGCCAATGCTAAAAGCAAGGAAAGCATATTTTATCAATTTATGACTTATAATAAAAATTAGTCACAGATTCAAAATATTTTCTATATAAAATGTCAAAATTTTATAGCGTGCGTATTCCATACGGGCGAATATCTTAATAACGATTAGTATCGGACCTAAGGAGCCCAACTACATTTTTTAAATAGACGAGATTTTTTTTCATACTTCATAATTTAGCACGCAGTGTATTATATTACGTCCACATCAATTAGCGTACCTACCTAATTGTCATTACGACATGACGTTTATGCCATGTCAAATTAAGTTGGACTGCGTACATCGCTGCTCGGTCAAATAAAAAAAAAATACTCTTAATTAATAACACTCTTTAACCGTGGTTGTATCCGTGTGGTGACGGGTTAAGAATTTCACCACCCCCTTTCTTCCCGTGGGTGTCGTAGAAGGCGACTGTGGGATATGGGGTAAATTGTGGCGTAGGCGAGAGGCTGGCAACCTGTCACTGCAATGTCACAGTTTCGTTTTCTTTCAACCCCTTATTTGCCAAGAGTGGCACTGTAACTTTAGCAGTTTCATGTGCTCTGCCTACCCCTATATGGGAAACAGGCGTGATTGTATGATTGTATGTACTTTTTAACAAAACGATCCTATACGATTCGTATGATCGGATACTATATCTGGATACATTATTCGCCCGTGTGGAATCCACACGCGCTATAGAAACAATCATGGTTCTCTTTGTATTCACTAGTGAACCTTAACTACTATAATAAAATTACAAATGTACCTACACTACACTTTAAATCCTTACTAAACAATTCTACCCCATTAAACAATATGGGCACTTTGGAGTTCCTGGCTTAGCCGGTGGCACAAATCTAAGATGATACGGCGGGCACTAAATATCAAATAGGTGTAGGGGAATGTCCCCCAGAGGGTGCTCGCTATTAGCGCTGGTTGAACCCTGTCTCCGCTGCATATTTGTGACTTTAGTTGTAAATAACGATGATTCTATTTGGTTAGGATAAGTTACAAACGTGAAAATTTGCTAAGTAAGGCACAGGAGGACAATTTCGACTGGGGATCAATTTTAGCTCGATTTTTTTCCACTATAAATTGATTCCATTTGTGTCCACTGATACTGAACAGTGAACACGCGTGCCATATAATTATGACCAGTGGACACTCTATTTAATAATTCAAAAATTGTGAAACGTGAGAAAAAAACGATTAGTCGAAGTTGCGGCCTCCTCAATTGTTAGTTTCTGTGACTAGGTATTGCTAAATATTTTGTTTTACTTGGTTCAACTCGGTCAGTTGACCTATCATACTATAATTCAAGATAGTGTGAAACGTCTTCGTTTCATGAAATACAAATGGTTTTTTAACGTTATATTTCACACACATATCCGATCCATATCCTATTTAGGTCTAATTTGACGTAAATATACTAAAATTCGAATAAAAGATCTTACCTGAGTAAAAACAAAAGACGGCCAGCAGCGTCAGCACAGCCCGTGCGTCCATGTTGTCTACTGCCACGTCTTTAGACAGACGTGAGGTGCTCTTGGAGGGCTCGCTTCATTCTCTTCTACTTCGCTCATCTGAAAAAAAAAGAAAAAATCCTTAATCAGCATAAATATTTTTTTATTGCAATTATGAGAGAGCAGGGAGTCGATTTTTGAATGTCGACCATTCGATTTTGTGAATTTCGTTCAATAATATCTCCATTACTAGCGATTTAAATTCTATTACCAGAATCGAAAACGAGTGGTCATTAACACTAGATTTAAAATCAATAGCCGTCCTTTTTCAAAAATAGCATTCCGTCGTTTTCCACAGACTTTTGAACGTCGAATTCGTGCATTCGCAATTCAAAAATCGGTCCCTTGGTCTTAAATGTTGGTAAGTGATATCAAGTACCTAAATAGAAAATAATAGAGAAATAGGGCGTAACGAATATAATAAAATAATAATCATATTAACCCAACTTTAACCTGGGTATGACCAAATACAAATATTAAAAATAATGGTAAGTAAATCAGCACCTAACAAAATTCATTTGAATAATTATGTCTTATCTTATGAGTCTTATGACAGGAAACGGTAAAATGCCAGTACATAAAATAATCAACTAACTTGCTTTGATTTGATTAGAAAGGAAACAGAAAAAAAAGCTAATAAAAATAAATTTGGATTCAGATTTCTACTCAGTTACAAATTATTTATCATTCCAAATCCGTCACCAATAAACATGTTCAAACTAAGATTGCAGTGAAAAGACGAGTAGCGTAATCACTAAATCAGATTTGCGGCAAGACAAATTAATCAAATCTATTGGTTTATAGCCCTCTAATTTAACGTAGTTTCCGGTCCACATTGAATTTCATAAAGCCCACTTCCTTTATCTAATAATACATTGCGAAACTCGCAGACCCATCTTGGGCACGGAGTTTCTAAATTAACCTCTACCATTTGAATACGAAAGGGCTTCGGATATCTCGATATTAATGGATCCTTTCATTAGCTAAAAGCTAAAATTATTGACACAATGTTAGTTTTAAACAAATGTATTTACAAATCGAACACATTAGAGCACCTACTGAGCTTAAAGTCTATTCGACTATTAATTTTGCTGAAGGTGAAATTACCACCTAGTTTTTAATGCATTCAGCATTAAAAACTATATAGTAAACAATAGACAGTTTATTTTCTTAGGCAAAGAGATTAGTTATGTATAAAACTCAAAAGCTACCATTAATAGGAATTGTCGATAATAAACTTTGTTTTGACACGTAGATGTAAATGAGAAAAACAACCTCACCTTCACACTTTGTATAAAGCTCGAAAAGATAAAGCCTTTCGGAATTTCTTTCATTAGATTAACTAACACAATACATTATGATAAGATTCTGGATAAGAACTAACGTCAACGACTTATGCAAATATGTACAAGTTAGGTGTTTTGTCTCTCAGTCAATCCTTTCCCACCTTCAAAACTTATTAAATTCAGTTACTATTGCTACATGTTTGTGTAATATTATTGAGGATATACTATAATAGCAAGGAGGATATACTATATTAGCTGCTGAACATATGCCTCTTTCATGGATTTCCATTCTGTACTAAATGCTGTGCCAGCCCTATCGACGTGTTGATGTCGTCTGACCATCTGGCTCGTGGTTTCCCGTCGTTTCGGTTTGCCAATTGAGGTCTCCATAAAAGTCCAAACCCATCTATCGTCATCTCCGCGGCATATAAATAATAAAATAAAAAAAAAAAGCCATTTATTCCTTAATATCAATATAAAAATAGATACAAAGTTTGTGGATAATGCATGCATTATTATAACATTTCAGTTGTTCAATTTCTTAATAAATTATTTATAAATGAATTTTAATTTTAATTTAGTACAATTATGTCATCAATATCATCATCATATTATCATCATTATATTATTAGTATGAAATGTATTATACAATATAAAAATAAATAAATAAGATTTAAAATTTCAGTTACGTTCCAGATATTAAGGACCTCTCTCGAGTATAGGCCTCCTCCAATTGTTTCCATTTGTCCCGTATTTTTGCTGTTTCTATCCAGTGTTGTCCTGCTACTTTTTTAATTTCATCTGATCTCCGCGACATATATGATCGGCCTATCCTAGCGTAAATAAATCTGCGTAAACTAATTCGTGGTAAGGGATTGCGCAGCATGCCCACTCATCTGTTTCCAAACGCCGGACCTCCCTAATCAAATTATGTAAACAAATAGAATAGCAGTCGACACTTCCCGAATTCGGAACCTTAATGTAAACAACTTCACCGTATTTATTTGCGTTATTAAAGAGACCGTAAACATCTGTCACATTGAGATTTGAAACTCTTAAACTTGTCTCAGTGGCTCTCGGAAATGCTTATATGATGTAAGCTTGGGTATTCTCGACTTTAGTCCACTGGCAAAAGAGAAAGATAAAATGAAACTTTTAAATTTATGAGTAACCCTTTTTGAACTTATTTTGTTATAAAATTGAAGTGTCTCAGAAGTTCTCATGTGTTTATATTTGCTACAAATCGTATAATTTTATGCTCATACTCGTGTAAATTTTGTCGAGTTATTATGCGGTGAGTAAGTTAATGAACATAACCTCATAATATTGTCTTCGGTTACCGCGATAGTTACTCATGAAATAAAACTATGGAAACGGATTAAATCGCGTATAATGAATTTAAAATACATCCCGACGTTTCGAACTCTTTACAGCGTTCGTGGTGAACGGGTGACGGGTCACCCGTTGACCACGAACGCTACGCGATTTAATCCGTTTCCATAGTTTTATTTCATGAACATAACCTCAGTTTCATATTTATTGTTACAGATTATTAAATCCTAATAAAAATGACGAGAACATCCTGTACCTAGTTTATTTTACAAGGAAGCTCAAATAAAGATTGACAGCACTTCACTTCATCCAATAACGTTTGATATGCCTAATTGAAAACAAATACTCCAGTTAAATGAAATGCGTACGGGTGTTTAATTTTCTGTTTAACTTTTTTATATCTTATAACCATTATTACCACTTTAATTTATTTATATTTGGCTATGGGTTCAGTATTTATACATTTGTAAAAATATTATCGTTACCTAATAATTAAAGAAATATTTTTCACGTGACCACTTTGTTATTTGTTGAACTGTTTGTACATAATCACCCTATAAATGATAATTTTAATAAGCTCCATATGGCAAAATTTTATAACGTTACAATTTCATAATACAGTACGTAATAAAGTTGCTCATAAGAAATACTCTGAGATAATTATTATAGGTATTTGGTGCTAATATAAAGCGGGTTACAGGCAATAGCCATAAATAAGCGAAAAATGATAATAACGGATGTGTGAAATGCAGTGTCGCAAAGGGAAATCGTAAAAACGTTATTGTTTAAATATAGGTAAGTTACGACAGAATATGACTTGAATATAATATTTTCGGGCGACGGATGAGGTTTGGTTGTAAATTGGTCTTCCTATTATTTCCACTGTTGAATATGGCTCTTTCGTGGATGTCCATTCAATTTCATGTGCAGCGGTGCAATGCTAGGTTGGTTCTGCCATCATTTTGATGTCGCACTATTTAGCTGGTTTACCGTTAATAGTCAGGTCTCAAGTGTTTCTTCTAAATTGTGATTATTACCATCATAATTATGTATACACTACCTTTTTGTATAAAGGAATCTCTAGTACTAGTATAGGGTGGGTACGTAAGTGCTATCTGCTTCAAGGGATAATTAATACGGTACCCTGTATACAGTAAAGTTTTTCTTCCTCTGTATTTAAGTGAAGTTTAATTTCATAATTTGTTTTCAAAAACCTTTTGTTTGAAATAACACCTACCAAATTAGTTTAACTAGTCAATTTGACCCCGGTTCAGTAAATTACATCACAATGCACGATGATATTAGGGTTGCCATAAATATTTGGCAAGTATTCGGTATTCGGCCAAAATTGCCTACTATTCGGCGTATACCAATTATGAACAGTTAGGAATAAAGAAAAAAAAGGTTATTGGAAACTATGTACTATTATTTAATATTCAAAAAGTTGCATGTCATGCCAAATGTGGTTGCTGAATATTCGGTATTTGGCCAAAAACACTATTCGGTCCATCTCTAGATTGTATCCATTCGTTTTAACATGTAATTAGTGTTGCG
Organism: Leguminivora glycinivorella; assembly: GCF_023078275.1. Taxonomy (NCBI): domain Eukaryota; kingdom Metazoa; phylum Arthropoda; class Insecta; order Lepidoptera; family Tortricidae; genus Leguminivora; species Leguminivora glycinivorella. Next base: position 10,239,045 of record NC_062978.1, read on the forward strand.
GTATTCTGCAGCACTGCCCGATAAACAAACCAAACAACATACTCGTAATGAGATTTGCAATCTCAGTTTAATTTACAAATTTCCACTAATAGCTCGTTTCTATTTTAGGTAATGCTAATGAATGTTTGAACTTAAATCCGTGTTTCGATAAAGGGTTAATTAATTATAAATAGATACGTAATAACATGAATTATAATTGGGTAATTAAATTAACGCGTCGTACGTTCAACAGTATTAGAATTATTGGAAATTAGTAAAGCGTGAAACGATGTTATTTGAGTATTTGGATTTTCAGTTGTACCTACTATCCTTTTACTGTGAGTGATTGGTCTTTCGACACAGATTTTGAAAGTCATCTTAAGCACAAAACAAAATTGTTGGCATAGACACATTATTTGGACATTTCCACCGTAGAAATGTATTTACTCGTATGCTTCATCTGAAATTCTCCCAAAAATTATCTCCCTTAAATAAAAAAAAAAAAATAATAATTTAAATTTAAAATTTCTCCCTTATGATGAACAGTGAAGATCCATCTCTGACGAAAATCCAAATTTGTAAACGGTTTTAGCGAAACTATCTCTGAAGGACATTGTGATTCTGTAAATTTAAAAGGAGGACGAAGTACACTTTAATTTGTAGTTTATAAGTACCTAAAACTGCCTTGAGTAGATGTAACAACACCGCCATCACTTCCCACTTGTTGACTCCGTTGAAAGCAGATAATTGGGCACTCAAGTTAAAGTAATATTTGTTTACCAAGTACTAGACGTTCGCATAACTAACCTATCCAACTTGAGATGCAGTGTTTCTCACGCGCATGTGTTTCAAACAAACGGTTAACCATAACAAACGCGGGTAAGTTTATAATTTATAGCCACTTGCACGATGACAGGGCGCCAGTTACACCGAAATTATTGTTAAGGATAAACAATGGTCGTACGTACCTACACACTTATGAACCCTGTCATATCGAGAACCCATAAGAAGTTTAAGGGATCCGTAATTGAGCGAAAGAAGCAAAAGTGGGCCGAAGTTTTTCACTTGATGCGACCTTTATGCAACTAGTTCGGAACACGGAATATTGATATCATCTCCAAAGCGCCTGTATAAATAAACCTTTTAGGAAATCCCTTTATCTTTATTTACAAAAGTATTTGACGGCGTATTCATATGACCAGCCAGCAATTTAGCAACGCTCGAAAGTAATAATGATGAATGTTGACTTTTTAGTTTCGAGGCGCGGTTAGAGATAAGTTTAGCAAACGCACTAAGCGTAAAGCTACGAACTGTTTATTTTTCACATATTGCTACGTCAACATTCTTTACTATCGTTTGAAGATTGTGTACAGAACTGTTTAATATTATTTCTAGACATGTTTAGTCTGTGACCTGTTTACCGCGAAGGAATGTAGGTAAAATGTTTTATAATGGTAACGCTAATATGTAATTTACATGGAAAGCTATGCTTGTGAAATGACGTAATGTTTACTGTCACCGGTTACCAATAAGTTTTGTGAAGTGGGCTTGAATTATAAAAATATTCACAAGAAAGCCTACGCGGTCCGTTAAACACACACGGTAGCTTTTCAACCGTGGGTGTTATTATAAAAATAAATGAAAACATGTTTTCTGAATCATGTTTGTTTTGACGGGGGGCTACCATATTTACGGCTCAGTCGCACCAAACGCCGGGTTAGACCCACACAAAGCGCGATTGATTGTTCGGATCTCGTAAAATATGAACGGCGCTCCACTTTCGAAATTGATTAATTGTGAGTCGCGACGTCAAAGATGCGAGTGTTTCGGTAATCTAATTTAAGAATCCACTCAAACGCTTATTTGTCGACAGTTTGTTTAGTTTTTAATTGCCGCTTTCATTAATCTTTCACATTGATTTACGGTCAAACTGATAGACTAATGGATAGGTAATTGAAATAATCCTATATTTTTTTATTATTATTGTCGTGTGAATGGTGGTCGACAATAAGGGATTACTTTTTGCCGACCGCGCAGTTCTGTCGGTGCGTGTATTGCCAAAATTGCACAAGTTTTTAGAAAAGTTTTGGACAAAGCGTCAGCGTCACTTTGCCGACAATGGTATATTTTTGTTCGTGCGGTCTCGACTGACAGATCACGTGATGTATTGGGACCGAGAAGGGGATTATTTTTACCCATTTCACGAAGTTTGCATGCATCTATTGTGCTCGGCGGAAGCTACTCAATGCGGCCGGCAGATTATTGTTCGTTGTGAATTTTGGGAGTTTATGAATGATGTTTAGAACATTTGGTAGGTAATTTAATATTTGGACGTTGAAATTAGATTTTATTTCATTGGAAACTCATAAGTGTTCAATAAAAATACTATTAATTTGATACACAGTTAAAATAAAAGCTGGTTATTTTTAAATAATAACCGTGAGAGTTATTGCAAAGAAGTAAGTAGGTATGTATTCATTTATTATTGGTTCATAATCAAAGCCATAACAGATGTCACCCGTGATCGACACAGCGGTTCAGACATGAATAATCCCAGATTATCGACGTGCAGAAAAATGTATTGTAACATAAAATATAAAAAAACAGAGATAAGCCCACAAAGGGCGGCGTCCTGTTTGACACCCCCGATTTATTCAACAATAAAGATGTTCGCTCGAATTGCACTGTGGTACTAAACGTAAACAGATAAAGCGCACAAAAAATGAACAAAGTTGCTAACGTAGAAGACGCTCTACGACGTTTAGCAACTTTGTTCTTATTTGTAACTTAGGTACCTATTGAAATTTATTTTTAAAGGTATACATTTTATTTTGTACTTTTATGTGGTGATGAAATCTTCTAAAATATTTTAGGCGTCATTCGGAACCTATTGAGATATAGTCAAACGCAAATTGTCAGTCCAGGGTGCGTAGCCGAATGGCACAAACACTCACGAAACGAAACGCTAGTAGATATCTATCTCTATAGCTCTTGCGTATTGGCGCGACAGAGCCAGACTACCTTTCGCGGCGTTTCGTTTTCAGTAAGGACCATCAAAAATGAAAACAATATCTTTATTACTACATAATGCTTGTAATAATGTTAAATTGAGTCTTGAGCAAAATCATTTAATTTTTAGAAGCAGCTTTTTTCTCTTACCTTATTGACGCACAATATTTGCAAAATACTACAGATTTACCGCAAATGGTAATAACAAAATCAACTTTCTACATTTAATTCTAAATAATTAAAATTCAATCTATAGTTACCTCGATAACACACAAATTCAGATAGGTCGATACGTTGTTTATACAGCACGGGAAGCATGGTCGCGCGATAGACGATAAAATAGCAGGCCGTCCCTATCGCACTATTTGTAAGTGCGATAGGGACGGCCTGATATTTTATCGTGAACGCGCGACCATGCTTCCCGTGCAGGTCTTACGGATATTGATGTATGTATCGTTAAATAGGTTAAGAAAACTGTTTCAGTATCGATAAAATAATGCGTGTGAGCCCGATAAACTCTTTGCGCATTCCTTCTCCTTGTTTATAAACTTGCGTTCAAACAGGCATGGGCGTCGCAAGCCTTTAGAGCAGTATTAACGAATGCACATATAAAACATGTGTGCGTCACAAACTCTCAAACTCCAAGAACACGTGTTGAAATAGGTAAATACGAACAGACCGTTTGCGTGACCAACAAATTCAATGTGCTCGATATTGTTATGATTTTACTGTTCTTATTTACTACGTTACGGAGATTGGGGTGAGTTGAAATAGAGGTAAGTTGAAACAACGATAATTTGATGAATTTGATCAGTCAACGACTTTGAGGTAAAGATGCATATTGAAGGACCAACGCTTTGCGTATTTTAAGCTCGATATGCTGTCTTAAAATTGACGCAGTTTCAAGTTTCAACTCTTATCTATGCTAACTCTAAATAGACAGGCTGCCTATACCCAAATTAATATTCTTTCATTTTGTGTCAATTAATTTGTCGTAGATGCAATGTACATCTTACTAACTTCTTTGAAACATAATGTTTTAATTATCTATTTAAAGTCAATGTAGGTACCTAACTATACCTTATCAAGTTATCATTTAGAGTCATACTAATTAGCTTAATTTAATTAAACACTTGACAAACAGACGCAGTGTATGAAAATGGCAATTGTCCTTATCTATGAAATAAACTGCTCCTTGTTCTCCAATACTGTTTGAACTTTGAATTCCCGGAGACTGGCTGCAGCGTTCCAATGAGGTGACGGGGGAAACTGAAGTTATCATTGTTTAGAGGTTAGATATGGCCCGACTGATGATAACCTTGAACTGTTTAATGTCAGTATAAGTTTCTTATTTCGTTGATAGAACTATAACGATAATAAATATTTATATTTACATTTAATTATAAACGTTGTGTTATACATAATAAGCATATAAATTAATTTAATCGATATTATTATTCTTGTTAGTAAAAAAAATACAAAAATGTAATACATCATAGCTCTCAGTTAGTAAAGATGTAGTACGAAAAGCTTCGTATTTTTCCGGAAACCTTCGTATCTGTCATGCCAGTAGGTCTAGCACATGATTGCCGCGAGAGTATGTCGCCGCGAGATAGATGACACGTCTTCTTCTAACTGTATTAATGACATAGGACGGGTAGTCTATCTCGCGGCGACATAGTTCGCGGCAATCATGTGTTGGGCCTACTGTTCGGACAGTGTCAGTACGTCTTGTACGGAGACTGACTGAAATAACGTAACACGTTCGTACGTTTCCGTAAAATTGCGAAGGAAAAGCTTTTCGCACTACATCTGTAACTATTTATTAATCTGTGCATCAATGACCATTTGACAATTCAATTCAATCAATTCAATCATTTATTCATAAATAATAATTTACACGTCACATCATCATATTACAATTTGCAATCAACAATAAAAATAAACACTGTAAAGCAGGCGGGCGGGTGGTCTACTGGTGAGGACGTTAGCCGCGTAAGCTGAAGACCCAGGTTCGATTCCCGGCTCGGCCACCAGTGGGCCCTGTCGTTTTTTCTTTCGTGTATGATATCTATTTAAATTTATAATTTATGTATAGTAGTGTGACTACTTGAAAAAAGAACAAATCGAAAAATATTCAATAAAATAATTTGATTTGTTCCCTAGCTAGTACAGCAATACAGTACGTAAAGCAATTGCGATATACGGTAAACATTCTAGTGCTTGACATGCTAATGCCGAATAGATGACACTCAGCTGTCACTTCTATTGAAAATCACATTTCAAGTTTATTGACAACATTTGGGTCAATGATGGGTACTTAGACATCTTATAAAACATGCTGGTAAACTCAGTACCTACTTAAACCAAAATGTATAAATCTTCAAGTATAATTTGCTAAATCTATGCAACATGATGATTTTTAGGGTTCCGTAGTCAACTAGGAACCCTTATAGTTTCGCCATGTCTGTCTGTCCGTCCGTCCGTCCGTCCGTCCGTCCGCGGATAATCTCAGTAACCGTAAGCACTAGAAAGCTGAAATTTGGTACCAATATGTATATCAATCACGCCAACAAAGTGCAAAAATAAAAAATTGAAAAAAATGTTTTATTAGGGTACCCCCCCTACATGTAAAGTGGGGGCTAATATTTTTTTTCATTCCAACCCCAACGTGTGATATATTGTTGGATAGGTATTTAAAAATGAATAAGGGTTTACTCAGATCGTTTTTTGATAATATTAATATTTTCTGAAATAATCGCTCCTAAAGGAAAAAAAAGTGCGTCCCCCCCCCTCTAACTTTTGAACCATATGTTTGAAAAATATGAAAAAAATCACAAAAGTAGAACTTTATGAAGACTTTCTAGGAAAATTGTTTTGAACTTGATAGGTTCAGTAGTTTTTGAGAAAAATACGGAATACTATGGAACCCTACACTGAGCGTGGCCCGACACGCTCTTGTTAAAGTACTAAACTGCATAATTTAAGGTCCCATTGTCTGTGCAACTGGACTATAGAGTTTCTTATGAATACAACACAAGCAAGTTACATACTTGCGGCCAATAAAATAAATTATTTCGATAGTTACAACACTTCCATACATACGTTCCGTGGAAACTATAGATTGTTTTATAAATTATATTACCTGTGAAAATAGTTATTTGTTATACAAGGGGGCAAAGTTGTTTTAACGCCGAGTGTGGAACTGAAAAACGAGCAAGTGAAAGGATTCTATAGATGAACCACGAGCGAAGCGAGTGGTTCGAGAATAGAATCCTGAACTTGCGAGTTTTTTAACACACGAGAAGTAAAATACATTTGCACCCGAGTGTAACACAAAACTTTTCCCCTGACTATAGCGAGGAAACTGCAACGCACAAAATGCGTTTATCACTGCTACCAGTAGTTCCACAGGTGGTAAATCATCTTAATTACTAGATTCACCTACTGTAAGGACATCACTAGTCGCTGGTCCCCATCCCTAGGCATCGCTGTCAACTGGGCGTCAGACTGACTGGAAGCTTCCATTGGGAGCATTTGTAACTCAGATTGTATTTTGAGATTCCGTTCAATAAACTGTATAATTAATAGTGGTATCCTGGTGTTTTTACTCTAACAGTTTCAGAAGCGCGATATTAAGTTACCCATATACGCCCGTACTATGAAATTTGTCCGAAATTGACAATGCCATTCTCGCGCCGCGCTCGTAACCATTTATTGTCGTCCAACAGTATTTAATTAACACCAGTCGATCTGATTCAACGAGTAAAGACACTAGCACCATATATTACAGTTAAAAGTGTACGAGGCAAAGAATGTGATGCAAATAGTTGTCCGTATTTGTATCTACCAACAAAGAGGTAGAACATGCCGTGTAGTGGCGTGCGTGTCTTGTGTTTTTCAGATCCATTGCACTTTAAGAGATATTCACACTTTGGAGTAGTATTTGATCATAATGAGTGTGTAACAGGAAGTAAATGTGATCCAAACACAGTGCTCTGGGGCAGAAGTGATCAACATCCAGAATACTGTGTTGTGTTTCTTTATTTCAGATCAACTTAATTATGTATATGTTGAAGATACTAATACTTGGATGTGCTCACAAAATGTATCACAATAAGTACCACAGTAAGTCATGGACGGTGAGACGTTAAAAACACATCCAAGTTGTCATTCACAACAATGCTCCGGGCAGAGTATAAATGTATAGAGAGGCTGCTGTAGTGAATAATCATTAGCTCACCTTGTGTGTTGTGTTTTTGTGCTTCCAGATATGTTTCAGAATACATAATACATATTGTACCTACTTGTGATATATTGACAATTGTCACGGTGTCACAGTGAAACAAAATATAAGATAAGTTTCAATCTAAATGGCACCTAAATGATTCCTTATAACAGGTGACTTTATGAGTTTTATGATCTACAAAGAGAGATGATCATTATCTTGCCCTATTTGTCATATTAAATATAAGTTTGTCCGGAATGACATGGAATAAGGTATTTATCCTACTCAATAATATTGTACCATTGCATCTGGCTTATGTAAGTATACTGACAGTAAATACATTTTAAATTCACTACAGGTTGGTATAAAGGGATGAGTAAATAAGCATAAGAAACTTTGACAACTGTTGACTATAAGTTCACTAACACTTCTCCGGGGCCTGTACCGGGGACTGTATTTTGAAATCTGTCTTAGTGACATTCTTATGCATATAAACTCTGTATGATCTTGCATTTTTCTAAATGAGGAAATGTGTTGCTATATTACATGGCACAAATTTATCAAAAAATGTTGAGAAAATAATAATAATATTAACATAATACTATTTTGATGAGGTTAATTATGCATCTTGTTAAAACCATAATGTGTGTCAAAATTAAGGGCATAGCACTGAAGTATAGTGTATTGTTGATGCTGTTTTGTGTATAATAATGTTGGTTTAGCATTGCAAACATTTTTGACAAGAAATGTAATCATGTTCTAAATTGAACCAAAGACAAATATATTCCCTAGACAGACACTTGGAACATTTATTATCATGACATAGTCCAGTGTCCATTTAATGCATTATCAGTGATATAATTTGTTCCTTAATTACATTCCTTTCCAGATTAATTTATTGATTACAGTAGTTGCCTGCCGGTAACCTGGTGAATATTGACCATAAGTTGAAAATACTTGCATTGATAAGGCATGATTCCAGAAGTTCCTGAGGTTAAATCTTGCTAAAAGCTGGAAACACCAAACTGGATATCTATTAAACTATTTATGACACTGGTAAAATTTGTCATAGCTAATGGTAAGAGATTTTGATATTTATAGACCTGATGGACTTTAACGGTCTACATGCTATACTTGTCTGTTACAACAAATCAGTTTGATTTGGAATTGGGCTTGAAACATGCCAATCAGTTAAGTTTTTAACAGATGTGCAATAATCTGAGGTAAATAACTTAATTGGAGCTTCTAATAATTTTAACCCTTCACTGCGAAGGAATGTTTCTGAACTGAAGCATGACAAACAGGTAACGTTTGAAGTTGACAAGTATTGTCTACTTTTAATATGTTCTGTTCCTTGAAATATAAAAAAAAAAAATAACTGTACACTTCTATTGCTTCTTGATTTCACAAGAATATATATATTTTACATGTTTTGTGACTTTTGCAAGAATCAAAAATAATGATATTTTGTTATAAAAACTCAATCACCTGTACTAAGTATTCTTGCATATGCATAGTATTAACACAACTAACAAAATTATGTAGTTGTGCAGGTGGCAGCTATATGGATAATGTTGTGCTTTAAATTGCACATATACCTACAGCTGGAGCACCTCTCTAGTGTGTCTGGCAAGCTTGATGGTTTAATTATTAAGCTTATGCACCATGCCTGATGATGATATATAAATACCTTTGTCAAGAACTATTTGGTAAGTGAACAATGATAGATAAAATATTACATTATTTGAATGTAGTGAAACCTCGATAAGTCAAGCCAAGTGCCATATGATTATTCTTGCTTGACTGGAATGTGTTTCAATAATGGTATATATAGTAAGCGTGTTACCTTAGGGGCACGGGAAAAATAAGACAAGTTGCACGCCGGATTGAGAACCGAGTTGTGTTTTGTCTAATTGGTCTCAGATTAAGAACTGAGTTGTCATTACATATATGCACACCGGATTGAGAACCGAGTTGTGTTTTGTCTTATTAGTCTCAGATTAAGAACTGAGTTGTCATTACATATATGCACGCCGGATTGAGAACCGAGTTGTATTTTGTCTTATTAGTCTCAGATTAAGAACTGAGTTGTCATTACATATATGCACGCCGGATTAAGAACCGAGTTGTGTTTTGTCTTATTGGTCTCAGATTAAGAACTGAGTTGTCATTACATATATGCACACCGGATTGAGAACCGAGTTGTGTTTTGTCTTATTAGTCTCAGATTAAGAACTGAGTTGTCATTACATATATGCACGCCGGATTGAGAACCGAGTTGTGTTTTGTCTTATTAGTCTCAGATTAAGAACTGAGTTGTCATTACATATATGCACACCGGATTGAGAACCGAGTTGTGTTTTGTCTTATTAGTCTCAGATTAAGAACTGAGTTGTCATTACATATATGCACGCCGGATTGAGAACCGAGTTGTGTTTTGTCTTATTAGTCTCAGATTAAGAACTGAGTTGTCATTACATATATGCACGCCGGATTGAGAACCGAGTTGTATTTTGTCTTATTAGTCTCAGATTAAGAACTGAGTTGTCATTACATATATGCACGCCGGATTAAGAACCGAGTTGTGTTTTGTCTTATTGGTCTCAGATTAAGAACTGAGTTGTCATTACATATATGCACACCGGATTGAGAACCGAGTTGTGTTTTGTCTTATTAGTCTCAGATTAAGAACTGAGTTGTCATTACATATATGCACGCCGGATTGAGAACCGAGTTGTGTTTTGTCTTATTAGTCTCAGATTAAGAACTGAGTTGTCATTACATATATGCACGCCGGATTAAGAACCGAGTTGTGTTTTGTCTTATTAGTCTCAGATTAAGAACCGAGTTGTGCTTGTCTTATTACTTTCAGATTAAGAACTGAGTTTCCATTGCATATATACACGCCGGATTAAGAACCGAGTTGTGTTGCCTTTACATGATGTTAATAATATATTCTGTTCACAGGGTTTCCTGATAAGCACATTGTACCTGAATCTTGTGGTATCCATGGTAGTGTAATTAATGTGATATCCACAAATGAAGTGATTTCCGTCACTTAAAGTGTGAGTCATAATTATAATGATTACTTTAATGTCTGCTATACATTTAGCACTTTGATTATTGTTTCTTAAGTAGTTCTGTTTATGCAATGCAGGCCTAAGGAGGCGGACCATGTGCATAAGACCTATTATTGTGATGCAGGTCTTTGGAGACGGACCATCATGTGTTATATAGACTATCCTTGCGAGGTTAGTTCTGTTCTGGTATTTGTGGTGTAGGTCTTTACAGACGCCATCATGTGTTATATAGACTATCCTTAAGAGGATTGGTCTGTTTTTGTTATTTGTGATGTAGGTCTTTACAGACGCCATCATGTGTTATATAGACTATCCTTAAGAGGATTGGTCTGTTTTTGTTATTTGTGATGTAGGTCTTTACAGACGCCATCATGTGTTATATAGACTATCCTTAAGAGGATTGGTCTGTTTTTGTTATTTGTGATGTAGGTCTTTACAGACGCCATCATGTGTTATATAGACTATCCTTAAGAGGATTGGTCTGTTTCTGTTATTTGTGATGTAGGTCTTTAGAGACGCCATCATGTGTTATATAGACTATCCTTAAGAGGATTGGTCTGTTTCTGTTATTTGTGATGTAGGTCTTTACAGACGCCATCATGTGTTATATAGACTATCCTTAAGAGGATTGGTCTGTTTTTGTTATTTGTGATGTAGGTCTTTACAGACGCCATCATGTGTTATATAGACTATCCTTAAGAGGATTGGTCTGTTTCTGTTATTTGTGATGTAGGTCTTTAGAGACGCCATCATGTGTTATATAGACTATCCTTAAGAGGATTGGTCTGTTTTTGTTATTTGTGATGTAGGTCTTTACAGACGCCATCATGTGTTATATAGACTATCCTTAAGAGGATTGGTCTGTTTCTGTTATTTGTGATGTAGGTCTTTAGAGACGCCATCATGTGTTATATAGACTATCCTTAAGAGGATTGGTCTGTTTCTGTTATTTGTGATGTAGGTCTTTACAGACGCCATCATGTGTTATATAGACTATCCTTAAAAGGATTGGTCTGTTTTTGTTATTTGTGATGAAGGTCTTCAGAGACGCCATCATGTGTTACATAGACTTTCCTTAAGAGGATTGTTCTGTTTCTGTTATTTGTGATGAAGGTCTTCAGAGACGCCATCATGTGTTATATAGGCTTTCCTTAAGAGGATTGTTCTGTTTCTGTTATTTGTGATGTAGGTCTTCATAGACGCCATCATGTGTTACATAGACTTTCCTTAAGAGGATTGTTCTGTTTCTGTTATTGTGATGTAGGTCTTCACAGACGCCATCATATGTTATATAGACTACCCTTACGAGGCTAGTTCTGTTCTGTTATCTGTGATGTAGGTCTTACAGACGCCATCATGTGTTATATAGACTATCCTTAAGAGGATTGGTCTGCTTCTGTTATTTGTGATGTAGGTCTTACAGACGCCATCATGTGCTATATAGTCTATCCTTAAGAGGATTGGTCTGCTTCTGTTATTTGTGATGTAGGTCTTACAGACGCCATCATGTGCTATATAGTCTATCCTTAAGAGGATTGTTCTGCTTCTGTTATTTGTGATGAAGGTCTTCAGAGATGCCATCATGTGTTATATAGTCCTTAAGAGGTATATCCTTAAGAGGTTAGCTTGAGACCTTGTTTGTCAAAAGCATGTTTTATGACCTTAAAGAGTAATGATCTCAAGGTTACCTTGAAAGGGTCACTTACATGCATACTTTCCAGAGGTCGCTGGTGAAATTACGGTTTCCAATAGAGCGGAGAGAGCAACTGTTCAGAATGCCTAGCTGAACGAATGCATGCTACAGGCTGCGCGACAACCTTGTCATGAAGAGCCAACTTCTGCGGTCGTTGCGCTGACAGCCACGAAAGAAGCCGTATCACCGTGGCTTTCGTATGAAGATTTGATATGGTAATGTGTGTTGTCTTATAGCAAAATTGGTGGCTAGTACACATTGATTATTACCATTTATTAATTTTATCATGTTGATAGAAAAAAATAATCAGCGGTTGTTAAAGGTCCTGCCAAGGAACAGCCATGTATTCTGCTTAATATATATAAAAAAAAAAAAAATACATACATGACAATATTTTGTAATGTCTTGATTGTCATTGTTTATTACTAAATTATTTAACGGCTATGTAAGCCGGATCTGTAATTGAGAGCACCTACTATGCCAATTGTAAATTAATTTCTCGTAACCTTATCATGTTACTTGAACGACAGTTGTGTTGTACTGATTCTATCACCTACTGGCTTAGTTCCAAGGAAAAATTATCACGTTCTCGTTACATTAAGGAACTTAGTATTTCCCATGTATGTTACAGAGCTTCTTAACAAGAGCTTGTGCTGTGTTGGAAGGTGGCTATGATCACGCATAGGGTGTGTCATGTTAACCTCTCACGAGTTGTACGCCTTCTTGCGCATGTGGGGAGCTTCACAGCCTACAGTGACGAAGCCAACTGTGAGTTTGTTCCATGTATTTGCTATTTAAACGACGCCAATCATCATTATTATATTGAGCGGTTGGTTAGTTTGGAATGCACCGCTCACGTAAGTCTTAACTTAAGGATAAATGGCATAATACTTGCCTGAAAATAAATGAAATGTATTGATGGGTGAAGTTATTTACAAGCAAATATTAGATGGTGTTTTGTACACCAGTAATTACCTGCCCGCCGCTAGATGTCATCTATTTTACATAATTAATTTGACTAATATATAGTATCGATCATGGCGGTAAAACATGTACTTTTCGTACCATCGCACCTTAATAGTTTTAAAGCCTTACTGGCTGTGGATTTGTTAAATAATGACCTGACTTACTTGTACTAGGCTAGTCTGGTCATGCAATCTTGAGTTTAGTTATGTCATTACTATGATTCGACTATAAAATGAGGCCAATTACATATCCTGGTGTAAGTTAGTCTTAAACTACACCGGCCGTTTCCAACGGTTCTCGTGTTAATCACTTCAAAGGACCAGGGCCTGAGTGTATAGCTGGAGTATACAAAGTTCTTGTTCACTTTGCAGAAAAGAAAAGAACAAATGAACAGATGAAGTCTACCGCCACCAGTTGGAGGCGCGGCCTGCTTCGGCTGCGTTGACTGCGGCAGTCATCAAGTAGCAGCATGGATAGCAGAGACCTTCGGGACGAAAGGTCAAGGTCAGAATGGGCGAATGTAAGGACATCACTAGTCGCTGGTCCCCATCCCTAGGCATCGCTGTCAACTGGGCGTCAGACTGACTGGAAGCTTCCATTGGGAGCATTTGTAACTCAGATTGTATTTTGAGATTCCGTTCAATAAACTGTATAATTAATAGTGGTATCCTGGTGTTTTTACTCTAACACTACTTTTATCAATTTTAAAGCAGTTAATTTTACTTTATTCAAGGTCAATTTACTTTACCCACTAGTGGATAAAATGCGTTTTTACCCGCTGGTATTAAAGGACAAAACACTTGTTTCCGAGCTAGTGAGGGGAAAATATAATTATTTAGTGTTATTAAATTTCAAACAAATATGTATTGAAAATTATGAGTAAACGGGAACAAAACTAAGTGAAAACACTTGAAAAAAATTATCATTTGTTTGAATTCAATTCACTCTTTTAAAGAATAGTACATTACGATACAAGTGCGTAAAAAAGGAAGTTCGAAACGAGTGGCGATAAATTAAAACACGACCGAAGGGAGTGTTTTAAATCGACACGAGTTACGAATTTCCTTTTCGCACGTGTATCGTAAGACGTTTTTCAGTACAGATGAGCCTCCGAAGTTTCGACCTGGCATATAATGAACTACTTCTCGCACTAGTGCGTAAAAAAAAACACCATCTGTACTGAAAATTAAATTTCAGAATTCTCTGAAAACAAAATTGAAATAATATTTACGATGTTGATGAACTTCTTGTAAGCAATATCCGTTGGCTAATGACGTGACATCTTACAAATGTGTAAATAAATAATAACTTCGCAAAGTCATGAATATTTTCGTTTCTTAACACGGTTTTAAAACTTCAAAAGAGTTGTTAATGAATACGATTTATCGAGTGCTCGAAAAACTGAGTCATCGGAGTCTCTCTTAATTAGAAGCCGTCGGCGCATACGCAACTCAACTGCGGCTGTCTACAAGCTTACAGTAATTCAAATATACACCGGCATCAGAACGATATACTAAAGATGTCATTCGGTCATCGTTTCTCTCCTCCTTGCCAATATAGATACTGAAAAGTTCGCGTACAATGCACGATATCCGAACGACATCTCAACTTAATTGGATAATAAGTCGCTAAAGAGTTAAATTATCATAAGCAGCGGAATAAACACGTTTTATATTTCGAACAAGTCTCGATCCAATTTACACGGATCATCATAACGGAGCAACGTTCATCTCGCCTTTACTGGTACAGGATGCAGTACATGTGCAGTAAAGGTGAGTCGTAGCGTAAATTGGATCGAAACATGTCGAGCACTTATTCAACTTATAAGACGCAAGTAAGCTTAAAATGTTTGAAAATCACTTGACTTTTATAGTTATAAAATGATATTTGCTCGTATTAAGTACTTATATCATTCTGTAAAATAGGTATATTCTAATACACACAATATACCTACAACTAAGAAACCGGATATTGCGAAATGAGTTCCAAAAATAATGCATTAAAATCTTTGTGAATTTTAATAATGGATAACCACTATCGCATACTTTTATTCTCCGTCGTGATTGACTAAACTATGTATATAATAAGGGCATTCAAACCACTGAGAATGAAAGTTTATAGTGCGGTTTTGATATTTCCGAGTTGGACAGCTGCGCGAGTAAATTTCCCATTCCTCAATAAAACTGTGAATAATTTGAGTCTCCCGTCGTGGGCGAAGTGTCAGATTTTCTACGCCATTAAACATTCCTTTAACTTCGAAATTAGAGTATTAAAATTTGTGGGCATTTTATGGGTCATTGCATATCAATCGCATTAATAATAATGCTAAGATGAAACGGTGCAATGGTGTTGCTATATTGCGTATAATAATTTAAATCTGATAAGTAAATAAACGTGGCCAATAAACAGTGATCTAGTCTATAATGTTGTCGATAATAAAAAGTGAATTAAAGTCAACTTCCGTGAAAGTATTGCCTTTGAAGTTTCCAGTTAGCAGTTGATTCATCCCAGACGGCTATTTTAGGTATGGCGCGGTTCATGCATGCGCTTACGCGCGGCAATACGCGGTTGTGTGTTCTGCCGAAGCGCGCCCGCGCCGTTAACCCGATGAAAATTTAATACCCAGGTTGCACAATGTGTGACCACATGTTTCTACGATCACCACGCGCGCTATCAAAATATTGACTCTCTTATCCGCATCGAGGTTGCATTCTGCCACTTTAATAATACAAGTGTACCTTTGGCTTACCCCATTAACTGGCACTTAAAGTGTGGGCACGTTGCTTATAATAATATTTACTTAAACGGCAACGCAGCTTTAGGAATCTATAAAACATTTTGCTTCCAATGAGCTATGGCCAATTACTGCTACCTACATCTGTTTTTATAGCCTCCTGGTTTTTTTACTGAACCTTTAAAGGATCGTCCATTTTTTGTGATACTGGCTAAATTGACGTTAAAGGCTACCCTTGTGACGATTAAGAGTCATTTAGGGTTAAAAAATGTCACCCCTTCGGACGGGTGCAGTGTCCAAAAAAGAGGGCATTTTTTATCACCTGAGTTGGAAGTCACAAAATGTTTATCGCCACTCAACGGCATGTTGATTTATGTTTCCACCCTGTCAAGGACCGGGACCCACTAGAATGAATTAGATTGTTTAATTGGTCATTTATTCCGGGAGATAACGCCTGGTCACCGCGACAAAGTCAGAGTGGATCGTAAAGCCATTCGCATCGGAGTTCCGTATTCTGATCTATAAGTCGATTTTAGGTTACGAGAACTTATAAATATAGAACGTTTTCATTGCATCATATAAGAAAATAAAGCGCTGTTGCTCTAAGATGTAAGGGCCTGGCCACATGGGCGCGTTGCGGCGACGCAACGCAAAAAATCTGCGGCGCGGCAACGCAACGCAAGAACCTGCGTTGCGTTGCGGCACCGCAAAAATCTCGCGGCGCGGCGACGCACCGCAAAAACTTGCGGTGCGTCGCCGCGCCGCGGGTCCTTGCGTTGCGGTGCCGCGCCGCAGATTTTTAGCGTTGCGTCGCCGCAAAAATTCAACAAATACACGGTGCCGTATTATGACTCTGTTTCCGTTCTGTTCAAATTAACCTTGTTTTCGTTTATATTTGATTTCCATGTATTTTGACTAGGTCGATGAGTAATTTCAAATAATGAAATTTAAAAAAATATAGGTATACACCGTGTTGTTTTGTTTTCCGTTGAATTCGACACGTCGTTAGGTTCATTATCAGGAACCACCCTGTATATCGCTTATTGCTAAATTCGAAAAAATAGTTTTCTTTTCGTCTATCCATACTAATATTATAAATGGTAAAGTGTGTGTCTGTTTGTTTGTCTGTCTATCACGGTAAAACGGAGCGACGAATTGGCGTGATTTTCTAAGTGGAGATAGTTGAAGGGATAGAGAGTGACATAGGCTACTTTTTGTCCCTTTCTAACCCCCCACATCCCTAAAATGGGGAGTGGAAGTTTGTATGGAGCATTCCGCAATTTTCGAATTTAACGCGAGCGAAGCTGCGGGCAGAAGCTAGTATAAATGGGTTAATTAGTGTGGGAGGGCCTTTATCAAAACATTAAAGTCGATGTCAAGTGTTTGACGGCGCATTTGTCCTTTAATACCAGCGGGTAAAAACGCATTTTATCCACTAGTGGGTAAAGTAATTTGACCTTGAATAAAGTCAAATTAACTGCTTTAAAATTGATAAAAGTAGGTGAATCTAGTAATAAAGATGATTTACCACCTGTGGAACTACTGGAAACAGTGATAAACGCATTTTTTGCGTTGTAGTTTCTTCGCTATAGCAGGGGCGGCTCACTCCGCGATTCTATCGCCGCGCTACAAGTACATTCTGGCGGCCGCGAGTTCGCGGCCTAATCAGGGGTGGCGCGCCGCCCGTTCTCGTGGAACGCACGTTCGCACTTTCTATTGTTACTTTACGTCGCGAATTTTTTTTTAAGGTTGTCCGCGTGTGGAATGACTACTTAAATAATGTTTACTTAAATAAATATCTGGATAAAATAAATACCATAGGACATCTTTACACAGATCTACTATTGATTAAGTCCCCCGGAAAGGTTCAATAAGGCTTGTGATGTTGGAACTTAAACAAAAATATATAACTACTACTGTATATATACCTAGAAAGTACCCAAGACCTGAATATAATAGTATAACATTTTACCTCAGTATTATTTAATTCGTTTTAATCCATAGGCAACCCTATCGCCGGACGCCGCGCACGTGCGGCTCGTTTCTTTGTTAGAATTTTGTAGGCATTTAAAAAGGCGGCATGCCGTGAACATCAAAGCAGTGGGCCTTCTGTACTTGTACTATTATATATTCTGTGGCTATAGTGAGGAGAAAAGGATTGTGTTACACTCGGGTGCAAATGTTTTTTACTTCTCGTGTGTTAAAAAAACTCGCATGTTCATGATTCCATTCTCGAACCACTCGCTTCGCTCGTGGTTCAACTATAGAATCCTTTCACTTGCTCGTTTTTCAATTCCACACTCGGCGTTAAAATACAACTTTGCTCCCTTGTATAACAAATAACTATAAGAAGTGGTAAGGGATGCCGCACACGTGTTCAGTAATAGTAGAGGAGATATAGCGTTGGGGGTCATAATAATTCCCACAGAACCGAAGTTTGGTTTTTTTAGTTCTCTGTGTGTGTCTTAATGACATACTAAAAATATAGTAAAATATATTTCTGCAAAATACGTTTTTTCGACCACCAAAAGTTGCATGAAAAATTACTATGAAAAAAAAATCCTAAAATTTAAACATCGTCTCTGGTATCAACTTATGGGGAATTAGGCGGCAAAAAAGTTTTTAACGTTGATGTTTATCAAAAATATAACAATTTTCCACTATTTAGATAAAATAAAAACAGATAAAAATAATACATTTGATGAAGGGAAGTGATTGAAACATAAATTTCAGCAATATTATTTTTTTCATAGGTACCACACCATGGTAAATACGGGTACGATCCGCCTGGTGATAAACAGTCACAGAGCCTATGACGTCTGCCACACTAGAGCCCCACATGCGTGCTGCTGGCCCTTTAGGATACCTTTCCACCAGAGATGCGCTACGTGGATGTGTTTGATATCCACCAATCATGTTCACTGTTCCACAAAGTATAGCTCTAGTGGGAACGGGTTCGATTAAGCTGATTGTGGATATCAGACGCATCCATAAACACATCTCTGGTGGAAAGACACCCTTAAGAGTCCTCAGCTAGCTCGCAGGATAAGGAGCGTCCGCGGGAGAAAAATCCTCCTAAGCCAACATCGGAAACAGATGCCGTAATCTCACTGTCCAAGGCCCTAAGTCACGCGGCCCTGGTAGGCCAAAGAAGCGCTGGCTGGACTTCGTGGGAGCGGACATGCAAGAGAACAATCTCAAGCCTGAGGATGTCGAAGACCGGCCAAAGTGGTTCTAAGACTGAGCAGGAAAGCGGATCCTGGCGCTAGGCGGGGAAAACGCTAGATTGAAGAAGCCGCAGTGTGCGACCATACGGGTCCATCAGGGTGTGCCGTATTTATCATAAACTTGTATTTTGATGAGGTTCAATGTAAGTACATAAATTGTCGCATCCCAAACAAAAACTCTCGATAAAGTATTATATCGAACACAAGAAAAAACCAAAATCTAATAATCATCGGTTTTTCTAGTCAGAAATCTGCCATCCGCACACCCGGGACCCGTATATGGTCGCACACTGCGGCTTAGGAGGATTTTTCTCCCGCGGACGCTCCTTATCCTGTGAACTAGCTGAGGACTCTTCATCATCATCATCATATCAGCCCTTTATCGCCCACTGCTGAGCATAAGCCTCTCTTCTAGTACGCCACTTCTCCCGGTCCTGGGAATCATAATGGCTGCACCGATTTTAATGGTTGGGGTGGCTATCAGTTTGTATTAAAACATTTATACATATAAAAATTTAAATCCTTTAAAAAATTAAAGATGGCGGCCAAATAATAAAAAAAAATGAAATTTTCAACTTTTTTTGATTCTCACGAAATTCACAAATAGTTTTTCTACGATACGGCTACATTTTTATTTATTGAAATAAAATCTGATAATATCATCTGCAAAATAAAACAAAAAACATTAAAATCCGTTCAGTAGCTTTTGAACTATACGCATTGCAAATGAAGCGCGCGGGTTTGAAAGACGTCTTTGCACTTGATGTGATGCATTGTATTGTTTGGTGCCGCTATACAGCCCCGCCAAACTATACCGCTAAACAGGCCTGAGTCCATGCTTGCTCACTAAAATATGTTAGACTTATATTGACCGGGATATAGACCGTGATTACCTTTTTGATTTTTGTCGAGCTCCCGATATTTCGACGCAGTTGCATGCATCATGATCACGGAAAACTGACGAAGGCGGGTGGATGTTAAAGTTGTATAGACAGCGCGCGATCTACCCTCCTTCGCGCGCGTCGGCTGCGTTCACTTTCAGCGTTACCACTGGTCGCGTTCACACTCGATGGAACAAATCAAATTTCAATCGTGAGGATGGCTTCAAACTATCTAATGTATGGAATCCAGTGATTTGTTTGTGTAAAAAACCGGTGAAGTCAGAATTGAACAAACGTAGTGACACTGTGAGTATAGTGTGTTTGGACAGACCATCGAGTGTGAACGCGACCAGTGGTAACGCTGAAAGTGAACGCAGCCGACGCGCGCGAAGGAGGGTAGATCGCGCGCTGTCTATACAACTTTAACATCCACCCGCCTTCGTCAGTTTTCCGTGATCATGATGCATGCAACTGCGTCGAAATATCGGGAGCTCGACAAAAATCAAAAAGGTAATCACGGTCTATATCCCGGTCAATATAAGTCTAATGAAAATAACCGTGAATCATTCAAAACTCTCACTAAAATATGTGTTAAGAACGGTCCCAATTTGGCATTTAAGCATGGGATCTATGGAGCTAATTATATTGAGAAATTTCAAGTCTCATCTAGTATATTTTCTTAATATTTCAAATGACAATAACCTGCCAGAGTATAAGTTATAAAATAGCTAACACTGTGGATCTTGGAAGACCTACTGCTCTTCGTGGTTTTTACGCCTTTACGTCTGACACCACTTCTTTTTTCAATAGAAAAGGAAAAATCATGTTCTGACACACTGAAGTTATACCAGATTTGATAGAAAAATCGCAGTAACTACAAAGTCTCCCTGGAGGAATAATCGCCATGCTTGAAAAGTTCACCTGAACTTGGTGAGCAAGAAACTGTTTACCACCAAAAATAAATTAGTACCTAACCGACATCGGCATTACTTGCGCTCCGTGTCGTATAACAACGCCCCATATTCTGGATATTACTTCTGTGCCTATGCCATCATCCTGGGGTTGGAAGACGTACAATGATAGTTGGGTACTGCAGTGGTCTGAAAACAGGGAGATATGGTATGAATGGGTATACATGGACGATTGCGGTTGTAAAAAAGGCTGCGAAACAATACGCTGTACGTGTTGTGGGACTTGTGGGTCTACCCTGCGCGGTGCAAATAATGCAATGTAACATTAGCAAAGGATAATATATAGAAAATGATATTATAAATTATTATTTTATCATTATTTCCTTGTATTTTGATATTATTTTGTATGACTCTTTTATCTTTCAGTATAGCCTAGACGAGAAGCAAAAAATAAGTTTTGTATTAATATACGTTCCCGTAGCCCCCAACAGAAGTTATCGAAAATTATCTCTGGAGTCCTCGGAAAGGACAATTGCTATTAATACAAATGTTATGTTATGTGTATTTAAGTTCTTTTAAAGTTTACGGGGGTTATCTAAATATACCTAAACTCGGAATAAAAAACTAAAAATGTATGTAAATACTAAAAACATTGATTCTGAATAGTAATATCCCTTCAGGTGGCGAAATCCGGGAGCCGACCGCACGTAAAGTGGCAGGTAACCGGGAGCCGGACTTGAAATAAAAAGCTGTTGAGTGGCAAGGATACCGATAAAATGACAGAAAAGTAAACTACCCTTGAGTGGCGGGGCCCTCACGGGTGGTCATCGCGAATGTCACTTGTGTTACAAAAATTATAATTTCTCAAAAAGTGTAGGGATGTTGTGCATAAACCAAATATCACTGGATTCATTATGAAACGGCTAAAATCATTCCATAGCAAAAAAATACATTCCATTTATGTGAATTTTACTAGACTCGATCAAATATCAGGTGGCTACGTTTTCCACTTCCATGTATTAAAGTAACTTTATTTAGGAAAACAAACAGTAAATTGTATAAAAAAGTAATTCAGGGACTTAAATATACATTTATTTACACTTATATCCCTTTTTTAACATATTACAGTACAATTTTTGCAAAAAAGACGGTTTTTAAACACGTGTCTCAAATATGGCAGGCGGTTGGTCCAATCAAATTGGGTCATATTTCAAGCTGTTTTGAAGTTGAGGGTGTTGGACCTTTACTGAATGCCGTCCGTGTTTAGTGACGAATGGTTCGTGCAAGTGTGAGGAAGCTAGATACAGTTTTAGACGGTTTTATTTATATATTTAGGTATATCATCGCACGGGGTCCGGGAGCCGGTCCCTGCCACTTATCGGCTTGTTTTTCCCAGAGTCCGGCTCCCGGCGCCTGCCACTTAACGGAATGTTTTATAAAACGACCGTGCCACTTATCCCCTATGCAACTTGTAGCTCCGCCACCTGAAGGGATATAGTAAGTTGTGACCAAAATAAATAATCAGTCTTGCGTGTATAGCGGTACCAAAAACAATACGATGCATCACATCAAGTGCAAAGACGTATTTCAAACCCGCGCGCTTCATTCGCAATGCGTATAGTTCAAAAGCTACTGACTGAACGGATTTTAATGTTTTTTGTTTTATTTTGCAGATGATATTATCAGATTTTATTTCAATAAATAAAAATGTAACCGTATCGTACCGTACCAAAACGATTTGTAAATTTCGTGAGAATAAAAAAAATTGAAAATTTCATATTTTTCTTATTATTTGGCCGCCATCTTTAATTTTTTAAATTATTTAATTTTTAATATGAATAAATGTTTTAATACAAACTGATAGCCACCCCTACCATTAAAATCGGTGCAGCCGTTATGATTCCAAATTTTTTTACATCACGTGCAAAAACGTCTTTCAAATCCGCGCGCTCCATTTGAAATGGGTAAACTTCAAAGACCACTCAACGGATTTTCATTATTTTTATTTTATTATGTAGATAATATTATCAGGTTTAATTTAAAAATATACAAATGTGGCCATATCATAAAAATTTATTGGTAAATTGCGAGAGAATGAAAAAAAGTTTGAAATTTTCATATTCTTCTTATTATTCGGCCGTCATCTTAATTTTTTTATGACTTTAATTTTTTATATTAATAAACTCTTCAAAACGAACTGATAGACATCCCAACCATCAAAATCGGTGCAGCCGTGGTGATTCTATAAATTTTTAAAAATGTGCGGCCGCCATTTTGGAAAATATCCGCCATCTTGAATTCTAGTGGATGAAAATCGTGTTTCCTCAGATGAAATCATTTGTATTGGTCTCTAGTATCACTGTGCAAAGTGGTTTGCTTTCTGCAAAAAATGCAGCTTTTGACCATAATTTCGCCGTATGAAGCCGAAATTATACATATCGAGCCACGGGCCATCAAAGATATGATGCATATATACATCACCATGCATTTAAGGGTTAATCATACCGTGTGTGGTATCAAATTAAAGGGCTATCAGAGTAGTTTACAAATATATAACACATAATAGGACTTTTTCTAATTGGTCTAACAAAATATGAGTAAATGTCCAGGTAATAATTGTGACTGTGATGGCTTGTTTTCAAAAAATTGACAAAAATGTATAACAATATAAATTTATAGTCACTAAACTAAAGCATAAGAGCAATTTTAGTAAGCTTTGCAGATTAATTTAAGTCAAAGAAATTGTCAATATTAGGTAATTTTTGAAAAAAAAAAATGATACGTCTTAGCCCCGTTTACTCTTTTTCAAAACCTTATAATAAAAATGTAGTCTGAGAAGTTTGTTGTGTATACGTATTATAAATTTACCAGTTCCAGTATTCAAAATTTTGCAAATTTTACAAATAAGATCGACTAATTCAGCGCTATACGCGGGGTTTTCCTAAACGTGCATCAGATAAAAATTCACAATTAATTTAGTGAGAATAGTGAGTCAGTTTTAAAAAATCCAGTCTTATAAGAATCAACATAATAAGAATCTCTAATTGAAACTTGAATTAATTACCGACTAAAACTATAATTTTACATTGACGTTTTTCTTGAAAGCAGCCTTAATTGCCGTAGTTTCGATGGATTTTTTATTTTTTACCACCGATATCAACAAAAGTGACCACCGACTTCGATTGCCATGTTGGAAACTGGTTTATTGTGCATTATTTTCTAGGATTTTATACTTAAAGAGTAAGATATACTTAGTAAAAACATAGAACTGTTTGTAAGCGAATTAAGCAATATTATGTATAAGTACAAAAATCACTGCTCAAAAACGACTAAAAACTAAAATTCACAATCCTGCGGACTAAATTGACAAATGACTCACTGATGAAATGTTACCAGGAACAGTGAAATAAAAATAGTGAAGGGTATATGTCGATAACAATATATCGACAAGTTGTAAAGTACAAACAACAGACTAGTTTAAATAAAAAATACATAATTACATATGTTACTTTAAAATAAAGGGTTTTGGTTTGTTCGGTTTTCGAGGTAGTGGATGGATAAAATGCGTTTTTACCTGCTAGTTTTATAGCATAAAAAGGTATCCGAACCAGTAAGTAAAAAAAAAATGTTGTCCGACAATAAGTCATATTATAAAATATTATTCATTCCCAGGCTCCGTTATTTCGTCATCATCATCATCATCATCATCAGTTACATTTATAATAAAACGATTTAGACATTGTCCACTAAATGGTCGAGTTGGAACATTTTTTAATCGGTTTTTATTATGTGATTTACACAATCTTTTCATCTTTCGGCTGTAACACAATAATTGTAATAATTCATTTGTAAAGATTCAATTAATATATCATAATAAATATATAAATTTCATTTACATTGTTGCTGGTTTGAAATTAACATTTTATATCTAATTAGGGGACCTTTTGATTTGTCGAAAATCATAGAAAAACTTGGTATATTGATTAAAAGATCAAATTGCCAATTTGATTATACCGTCTGGGTTCACCTTAAATCTACGGTGTAATAAGAATTTTAATATCGATAAGAACGACACTAGCCAAACTGTTTTTTTTAAAGAACCTATATTTCCATATATAATTTAGTAAAATTAGCCTTTTTACATAATCTCATCAATCATAGAATAAAATTAAAAACAGTAAAGAATTGAATAATATATATATCCATGATCAATTTCAATAAGTTACATATAAATTTGAAAATTATATGGAATAATATGTAAAAAAATTAATTCGGTGGGGCAAATTGATTACATAATTTTGGTGATTTTAAAATGGCAGATTTCTTACAAACTATAAGGTTCTAATGAAACCTCCACCACCGGAATGTTTTTTTTTTTAAATTGGCTAGATTTTAGGAAAAAGACTGATCTATAAAGTACTAAAAAAACAGCACCGAAAGTCATCAGATCTCTATGAATCGCTCACCCACACTGTTAACGAAATGATTGTTTATGATAATTACTTATATTAATAGGACATTCTTAATTTCTAACACAGGTCACACAGATTGACTCCCAATACGTAAAAAATATACACCCTGTTTTTATTGAATTCCGTTAACTTTAAGGGAAGATTCATTAACCTTTTAACTCTTACGTTTATCGAATTATTAAAAATAATAATTTAATTACTGAACACGTGTGCGGCATCCCTTACCACTTCTTAATGTTATTTGTTTTGACATGCGCCGTCAAACACTTGACAATGACTTTAATGTTATGATGAAGGTCCTCTAACACTAACTAATCCATTAAATATGTATTGACGAAAAGAAAACTATTTTTCGATTTTAACAATAAGCGATATACAGGGTGGTTCCTGATAATGAACCTAACGACGTGTCGAATTCAACGGAAAACAAAAAAACACGGTGTATACCTATATTTTTTTTATTTCATTATTTGAATCTACTCATCGACCTACTGAAAATACATGGAAATCAAATATAAACGAAAACAAGGTTAATTTGAACAGAACGGAAACAGAGTCATAATTTGTGACCGTGTATTTGTTGAATTTTTACGGCGACGCAACGCAAAAAATCCTTTTTTCATAGTGAATATATGTTTTTTTTTATTTGTGGCTTTTAATACATTATCGTAAGTTGACATCTAGGAAACTATTGATACCTACTGAATAAGAATGGAATCGTTGGGCATTAAATTTTATATGAAAATATAAAAAAAAAAATTTTTCATACAAATTGTATGGGGATCGTTTTTTCGATTTGTGGATTTTCTAGCTAGAAATCTTATTTTGGTCTCATACAAGCTTTTGATCCTTGATAGAAATTGGATCGATTGGCGTCAAAAAAAAGTTTATGAAAAATTACCTTTTTCTCGCATCCTGTATGTTTTTCCAAAAATATGTAGGTAAACGCCATTTTTCATAAATTTAAAATGGTCTTCTACTTTACTGATACTCTATCAAAATACAACCTGTATAAGTAATTGTCAAAGTTTAGACTACTTTAGACTAACATTTTCAATCATTCTTAGGGTTCGGTACCAAAAAGGTACAAAACGAACCCTTATGGTGCGACTCTGTCCGTCTGTCACATTTCTAAATATCTCGAGAACTACTTATGCTATCAACTTGTACTTTGGAATAGTTATGAACATTGTTAACCTTTACAAAATCAAAGGATTCTTTTTTTTATTTATGAATATTAACTATACAAAATGGCCAATATGAAAGGGGGGCAAATTGTATATGTCAAGTAACTAGGTCAAGTGGGGTATCGTTAGAAAGAGCTCAAATTGTACATATCAAAACTATTTTTATAATTTTTTGTTATGGAAAAAAACAGAATTGTGAAGGAAAATTAAAAAAAAAATACCGCCCCCTTATCTCTGAAGTTTACCTACATAAATTTATGAAGTTTTGACCGAACATGGCTATTATAACGAATATTACAGGAAAAATAAAATCGTACACGTACCTTAAAAACTTTTTTTTAATTTATAAAAAAACCTTTCAGATTTACATTTTCAACCTCAACACCTTACAGCTGTTTATTGTACCTGTATTTTTTAACAAAATAACAATAAAATTCAAAAACATCGCGTTTTTCCTGATATAATGAGGTCGGTTCAGGAGCGTCCTTGCGACATGTCGCAAGTCGTAAACTATTGAAGTCGAATAGTCTTGATTTTATTTGGATGTTGTCTAACAATAAAATTGTATATTAAAATATTACTTGTTATGTGGGAAATTGAGTCTTGAGGAATTCAGTCAAATCTGTAGAGTTCTATAAATAACATTTTGATGATTCAACTATTGAAAGTTTGTACGGAACCCTCGGTGAGCGAGTCCGACTCGCACTAGACCGGTTTTTTTTAATAAATGATTTTATGTTATAGTGAGAATTATAACATTTTTGAAATATACTATGTTGATCCATGTCTGGATAAAGACTGATCGTGAAGTTCTGAACCGTGCATTTGTTATTGAGACGCGGCGACGCAACGCGAGTTTTGGCGGCGCGGCGACGCGCCGCAAAAATTCTGCGTTGCGGTGCCGCGCCGCCAGTTTTTGCGGTGCGTCGACGCACCGCGAGTTCTTGCGTCGCGGTGCCGCGCCGCAGATTTCCTGCCGCGAAAACTGGCGTCGCGGCGCCGCAACGCAGAATTTTTGCGGTGCGTCGCCGCAACGCGCCCATGTGGCCAGGCCCTAATTTATTACACGTAATTGCTTTGAAAAACACCGTATCTCATGTATTATGGATTACGCCGAAGAAATATGATGTGCTTTAAGACAAAAGGTATAAAAATCGATTAAAAAGGCGGCTAATGACCGGCTTACACTTTCTTTAGCCCACCGGAGGAGTAAAAATTAAAGGCTTATCTTAAATTATGCTTAATTGAAGGGTCTAAAAAGTAAAGATTGAATTTCAAGGGATTGATTGATGGCTTTCCTCCAGTATGGTATTCTCGGTAACGCTTTATGTGAAAATTCGATAATTTATTACTGCATTAGCATAAGATACGGTTAGTTACGTGGCCAATAAAATGTATGGTCTAAAAAGATTTATCGTAAGATTCTTGGCTTAGTTATAAAAATTTGTGCTACATTAGTTACATTAAATAAATTAGTTAATTTATTTGGGTAACTTTTAATTGTGACATTGTAGTACATTATGTATGTATCTCATTATGATTATTAATTTAAATCTTTGGGATTTGGTACAGTCGTAATTCACAATAATTAAAATAATTATGCATTAGGGTAATTCTGAATGACAGAAATACTCGGGTAATTTCGAAAGGGGAATCTTGATATGATTGAAATAATGGTGATTTTTATGCGACTTTCGAAATAACACGTCTTTTAGAATTACCTAATGCACCTTATAGATAATTTCCTGGAGAGTGCCCACGCAAATAATTATAGTGATAAGTTGCCAAGCAGATCCCAGGATACCATGAGCTGTGACAAAAAGGAATAACCGGGAAAAGATGATGAAATGTGGCTTATCATTAGAAAAGGAACTGTTATGATCGAATGATATTTATGCACACGTGTATCCTTCTCCTTAGAAAAGCCGCAAAAGTATTTAATCAAATTAATAAAGAACCTAAACAGTTCAAACAATGTCCTAAACAGTTCTCTTAGCTAGTAACTTCTATTCAATATTTAGCGTGACGATCTATTTATTTCTATTTCAACGCGGTACCTAAATTTACTCCAACATGTATAAATATTTTAGCCTATCCATAATTTAATCACAACCATAATTTTAATCCGTAATGCGTGGTATACTTACACTGCTACATTGGCCATATCTGTTTGGCATTACATGTTTGTAAAAAAACTAATCTAAATTTTGATGAAATTTGGACTTCACTTAGATCTTCACGTGACATTTACAATTAAATGCTATTTATACCGAACTGAATAAATCTAATAATAATTTTGCGAGTATTATACCTTTATCACGCTAATAGTAAGTACTATTTCTACCGTACACTAACTGAAATTGATATGTGATTGCCTAAAGCTTTATTTATCTACGGCGATGTAAGCATACCGAATATTAATTTCATACCAGTATTGTGTTTTCCCAGAGCTTAATGAATGAATTAAGCTTAGAGATTCTAATTTGTGTTAACGGTTCTATGTCATAATGGGTACATTTGCATTTATATTTGCCTGTTTGTTTAAGAGAACGATTGGCGCCGCGGGCTACGTTTCGATAAATAATAAACTATTGTAAATTGCAATTTATAGACACATAAATACATTTTTTTAAGAAATTCATTAAGTTTGATATTTAGTTAGAATCATCATTTGCTAGCCAAGATTATCTGTTTCAAAACAAATATTAGACACCTAAATGTTGCGCTTTATATATTTTTTTTTAATGAAATAGGCAGCAAACGAGCAGACGAGCCGCCTGATGGTAAGCAGTCATCGCCGCCCATGGACATAAGCAACATACAATTTTGTACAATTTATTTGCTACAGGTGTATAACTACATAAAGTAGAACTATATTTGCTATTTGTGTATACATATACATAAAACTTAGTTTTAATCTTTAGATTATGATGATAAGGCATTCTTTTGATCTTTTGAATAGCCCATTTTCATCATTAAGTTTTCCGTGTCTGGTTTGTATCTGTCAATCATCATTACTTCTCGCGTTGCCCCACTCGCTGATACACCACGTCTTATGTGAGCCCGTGGTCCTCTTGGTAACCAATCCCAAAATTGGCGTAGACACTTTTTGCCATCAGAATGTTAACGAGTAACTGCCAAATAATAATACATTGATTGTGTCAGTGTGATGCAGAAACAAGTAAAGCACTTTGTCGATTATTTTATTTTTAGGCAAGTATTTATAATACCAACAAACACTCAATCATTGTATCGAATACCTCGTAGAAACTCATTTTATAAATCTCACGAACAATACAGCATTGTTCCCGAAAACCCTGGACAATACCGCACTGTTCGCTTATTACGGCTCTCCAAATCCCTCTAAATAAAGAACAGACCGCATTCGTGAATTTCTGTACCAACCCAAGAAAACTATCGTTTTAATTATGTAAACAAAAAGCTAAAGAACTCTTGAGGCCAATAATGGCTCCTTTCAGAAACAACACATGTTTAACAAAGATATAAAACACGTTCTATACAAATATTAGCTTCATTTCATTCCTGTCTAGTGTTGGCACTCGAGACTCGTAGCATTCTGTTGTTGTATAAGAGATCTAGGTGCCCTGAAGTACTTTCTCTGTTGCCTTTCCTTTACGTTCCTACTTCAAACGACACATTTCATAAATTAATTAAAGTAAACAGTGATACTTATATAAACTTTCATCAACTCAAAAACACATTGCATTATTTAAAACATACTAGTTAGTTAGCATGTTTTCCTTTCTTGTAAAATCATTTGAAGCTAGTATTCAATTGGACACAACTGTCGTTTGGTGTCGTCTAAATTGAAATCAATTGTAAATATCCCCTAACGATAAGCAAACTGATAATCTCCAAAGCTACTTATAACACAAACGAGGAATAAATCCAATGAAAAGACTATAAGTTACCATTAAAGATGCGGTGGAGAAATAAGTTGAGTGGCAACAGACGCGAATGGCGGCGGGACGACTAGGGAACTGGCGACTCTGGAGAACGTCAATGGGCCGAATGGCCAGCGACGTCGACATCGGATGTGGGCGGGAATGAGACAGTTAATTCTAATTATGGCCGTATTGTGTCGCGAAATTTTATCGCTATCTCATTGGCGCTTTCATTACTACCGTACGTAATTGTGCCCTATTGTGAACGGACATTTTTCTACGAAGCGTGTGAATCTGGGCCGAGGGGACTTGCCAATTTGTGTGAACTTTTCGCTGACTTTCCGTGCGGTATTAATTGCGTTAGGTATAAAAGATCGGATTTTACATCTGAGCGGGTTTTTTCGGTCGAGATCAGCTCCACGCAAGCGTTGAATAGATTCGCGCTGCGTATTTTTTTATTTTAGTGAAATATTAAAATAGGAAACGAGAATTCCATCAGAGCTGGACCAATTAAACGGAAATGGGCATGGAATTTTGGAAGTTGAAATGAACAAGTTGCTTACTGAAATAATTCTAAAAGATACAAATAGTTGGGTAAACAGAGTTCCAGCGAATGCGGTTCATTTAACGTAACGATCTCTTAAGGGATTTCGCTAAAAGGATAACAGAATAAATAAGCAACGTTATTGTGCTATTTCGGGAGCTCATACGACCGCTGATGGACTCTAAAGTTTCATCGCGGCCTGTCGGAGCGATTAGCGGCCTGACAGCTAATTTATATACTCAACTTACTGTTCTATTCCCGGAGGGAGGCCCATAGACGTGTGTGGTTGCAGATGCGTACGCGTTATGAATGGCGTCGTCAGGGAATATTTGTACCTATAGGTACATACACTTCATGTACTTACCATGTATTTTAAAATAGTAAGTTGTAGCAAAATCCACTTTAACGCTAGGAAGTGGATATTTTATCATACTCACAGATTAATTAATTACCTCTAGCAAAAAATATTGCACATGCTAAATATATCAGTCAGGCAAGTGGTCGCGCGATAAATGAAAAAACATCTGGCCGTCCCTATCGCATTCACAAATAGGGACCATACTTGCCAGCCACGTTACTAGTATATATTAAAAAAAAAAAAAAACGTTTTTGTGGCCAGACTTTCAATAATATATGAATGTGCCAAAGTATTAAAGCACCAAAAAGGCTAATTGATAATCATATATAACATCCAAATACTTAAGTTGAACAAGCAACTGTTAGGCAACACACTTTTACTGGGGCTAAAGGTGTCGCAGAAATCAAACCGAGACTGGAACCTCCGTGAGTTTTCTCTGCCAAAATGTGGCAGGTCGTGCCGCTCGCAAATCGGCCTCCAAAGTCATCAAACCCGTTGTCTAAACAGCAATGTGTAGATCGTCTGCAATGAACGCAAAGGCCTGTGATGATAACTGGGGCAAAGTTGAAGCACTTTGACCTATTCTCGATGGCACTAAAGTTGACAGTGAAAAGTCGCAAGTCAGTGTGCATCAGGATTATTATCGGCAAAAGCGGCAGCTGCGAGCACACTGCACACCTCATTGCCTTTTCCGTGACATTGCGCGATGCCATAAAAGATATTGCCATTTGTTATAGCATAAGTTTCTGATTTATTTTATACATTGTTAATGTATTTATTTCTATACGCAATAATAAGGCAAATTAAAAAAAGTACATTTTTAGATGTATGATATTGGCAATCACTTAATTAAAAAACAAATATTCAAGTGAAAGAAGCAAAAGAGGTACCTAAGTATTTCAGGATCGTAACAAGGCGAAATCCGTTTTACCTGCCTACCCCTCCGGGAAACAGTCGTGACTGTTATATATAAACTCAAACAAGAAGCAAAGTCTCCAATCAATAATTAAATTCCAACCATTAGGTATCTTAAACCAACTACATAACATAATGTCTATTCTAAAATGTTGTTCGTTCTGTGGATATTGTCATTGTCTAGGGCGGCATGGGAGCGTTTCGAGAAACCCCTTTAGAACTAAATGTGGAACCGATTTTCGGAATAGTTTCACTTGACAAATAATTTGTGAACAAATTGGTCTAACATTATCAAAGAATGGATGTGTTGGATCGTTAAAATATTTGTCAAAGTTGTTTTTATTTAGTTTTAGTTTTTTGGGTTTTTTTTCATTCATGTAAGATCAAGATACTTAATTTAAGTAGGTATTTTTAGTTACTGTTTAAGGTAAGAATACATACAATCACGCCTGTATCCCATAAAGGGGTAACAAAGCACATGAAACTACTCAAACTTCAGTGCCACTCTTGGCAATTAAGGGATTGTAAGAAAACGAAATTGTGACTTAAAAAAAGAAAAATGTAAAACAAATCAAATCAAAGAGAAAGGAAAAGGGGTGTGAAAGGTAGGTATTTAGGTAAGAATTTATAATAATATCAACGAAAGGAAATGAGCTGATATACAAATTATTGATACCTATTTAAACTTGTGTTAAAAAAACATAAAAGGGAACTACGTTTGTATAGCAAGGTGACCATTTTCCTCTTAAGATTTCAAAATAGCATGTTTTGATAATATTTATTCTCTACAAATATGAACAAAATGGGCTATCGTTAAATCTTTCATCGGATATTTTTATCAGACAGGCCGTTACGCTAAACCGCCCGACTCTTAGCCTTCTGTACGCCCATAAATTATCCTTCAACGACACACTAAAATAGCATAACTCCCCAATACCATGGGAACAGTCTCCCGACCCCATCGCTAAATGCCTACAAATCTGCAGTTTGGAACCGAATCAAAAATACATCGAGGGGCCTATTTGATATGGAGCTATATCAACTATTTAGGCTATATCAGCTATCTATATCAACTATTTAGGACCGTGATGCGTGGAAGCAATAAGAATAGCGTTGATCCAGAAAGCACAATTCGAGTGTTCAAGCCCATTCTTTTTATTGCCTGTAAACGGCATCAGCCTCCGGTAAATCTACCGTATTTTTTTACCGGATAGGTACATAATATTGTTGATTTTTATTCTCTGATTTTCCCTGATTTGAGGTTCTTCCGACGAGCAAGATTACATACTTACGATAGAATGTTGTTAGGTACATGTAGATACGTTAGGTAGAACATAACTTGTAATGCTAGATCAGATACTATTTCTATGTGTCCACCCCCTTGTATAAAGACGATAACTGTAATAGGATAGAGAATAGATAGTTTATTTCCCATTTTAGTTTGCCCCTATTAAAAATTCGATTGTAGACGAGCCTTTACACGCATAATAGCCTGCATTACTAACGCGATTAAAGAAATGCGTAAATTGGAACGACGAGGAACAGGGACAAAAGAACCGGAACAGCGCGTATTTTTCCCTGTTATCCCAGCAACAATGGGACGCTGCTTCAATGGCAACCTGCCGTCTTTTTGTTTATTAATTTCAAAAAGGTATGAAATAATTAAGCGCCGAGTCGAGCCGTGATTAAAGAGAACGCTCTAATATTAATTACAGTTGCATTGTTTGTTTGATGAATTAAGTTTATTTTGGAGATTACGACAAAGGACTGCTTTAAATCCAAATTCTTGAGACAAAACTGAGATATATGCAGGTTTTTGAAAATAAATTGTATATAAGAAACAATTTCATGCTATGACATCAATAAATCCGTGTCATCCTTAATTACTACACGGTGCAAAGAGCGTTTAAAAGAACATGGTTTTAAAGAATCGATTATCACTTATCATTGATATACTATACTGCATTAATGTATGTATCTAATTAAATTAGTATGATATTATCATCTCATGTATGAATCCCGTTGTTAAGGGGCGATCGGTCATTCCTGACAGTAGTCTCCGTAGACCAATAGAGCAAAGCCATAGTTTCATGGCACTAGCGCCATCAATCAGGGAACATTCGCAATCCGCCTGATAATACATCGCCAACATTTAATTGGTGATGGATGGAGTTGATCTGACGGCAGATTTCATGCCCCCCGAATATCATATTTCGCGTAAAGAATGTTTTTCATTCGCTCCGGCCGTGCATAAGATTCGATATGGATTTATTATTTTCATCTTTACGTCTTACCCTCTTTTGGCTCGGAAGCGATACGTAAAATGACGGAAGATATGAAGGGCGGTAATGGGGGAAAATTGTACTTTATTCGATTTTGATAGACTTGGCGGCACATTGTAGGCCGACTGTCACTCTCAGGCGGTAACTGGAAATTGTAAGATGCTAAAAGGGTGCAATTTCCTCTCTTGTACTTACGTAAATGCAACACTTGAGGCAGAGTATTATTTAAATACTTTGAACTTAAGACTAATTAGGGTTAACTAGCAATAATTGACGTCCGTAAGAATAAATTTAAATCGAAAATTCATTGCTGTTATTGAGGTAGGTACTTAAACCAAAGGTACATAAATGGGTAATCGATAGAACTATGACCGCAGTTAGCGAAATAGTAGGTACGTGTACTAAAGCTT
Organism: Leguminivora glycinivorella; assembly: GCF_023078275.1. Taxonomy (NCBI): domain Eukaryota; kingdom Metazoa; phylum Arthropoda; class Insecta; order Lepidoptera; family Tortricidae; genus Leguminivora; species Leguminivora glycinivorella. The sequence goes on from NC_062978.1 coordinate 10,273,826, forward strand.
CATTAAAATATTTGCACAGTTTCTAAATTATGATATCCAAATATGCATTTTAAAAGCAATAATTACTTATTCACAAGAGTCCGCTGTCAGTTTTTGTGAATCAAGTTGGGTGTTCTCTAGTTATAAAAGTTTATATCAGCTTTTAGTCGCCCTTATCTTATTCATACAAAAACTTTTGAAGTAGCCTCTTTATATATAACTGATAAGCTACTTAAAATAATCTAGTTTTCGGGTCAGGTACACATTATCAAACATTAAAAAATCTATGAATCCATGTTTAAAAGTTTCTCGAGACTTTTAGTTCTTGGTAAAGTACTAAAGCACCAGCAAAGACTTTTCCGTATCTTTCTTTCGATTAAAAAGTTAATATGGAAGATACTCTTATTCAATTACAGCTGCCGCCATCCATGTGTTTGGAAGCAATAGCCCATATCACCCAATTACCTATTCGATAAGGGGCTTATTTATGACCCTTGCCGTCGGCGCGCCGAATTAAAATTCATTGTTTCTCTTATCCTTCGAGGAGAGATACCGTCGAGGTCACGAGATATCTGCCTTTATCTTTAACAGGAATAGGCTTTTAAAGGGAGTGATATCCGAGGAATAATTACGTGACCTCTTCGAATGGAGTGCGCTGGGAATGGAACCATTTCGTGAATGGTATCGGGTTACTGATGGTCAATTCTTGGCGGATTCGGTGACAATTGAGGTTGTAAAACGGTTTTACACCTTTTAAATGTTTTAACGTTACAATAAAAGTTTTATTGGGAGGTCGGTTTTATTAAGTTAGCTGACATTTATACTGTGAAAATTTAGTACGGTGTGTTGTCATTTGAATGTGGTACCTACTAATACAATACTTTGAATATTTTTTGACATTAACACTTATTTACTTAATTTCGAAATATACATATTAGTGACGTTTACATGTATCTGTATTGACTTTCATTATAAATATTAATATGTATAAAACATACTTCCAAAAGTCCATAATGTTGTTTTAATTATATTTAAATTTCACTTTTAAATCCATTGTTTTGCCATAATCGTGGGTGGTAAAAATGACTTACAATATTCAAATATTCGACATAAATATGTATGCAAGGGAAACGCTTTGTAAGTGATTTTTTTAGCTCATCATTAATTTTGCAAACAACGGAGAAGTAAAGTTTACCCGAACGGGACGGGACTACCTCTTAGTTAAATATGCGCATAATTGTATCGCACATATTGTATGGTAAGTGTACAGTCATAGTTGATAAATGTGCATGTTTAGTGTAACTTTCATTTAGTTTACGACAAAAAGGAGAAATTGTTATTTGAGTAATCTCCGTGTGATAGATAACCATGGCAGAGTTATGGGGATAGGAGATACATACATACATACATACATACAATCACGCCTGTATCCCAAAAAGGGGTAGGCAGAACACATGAAACTACTAAAGCTTCAGTGCCACTCTTGGCAAATAGGATAGGAGATATGGGTCTTAATGACTCTACAAAATACATAATGAGAAAATATTTATCAAATAGGGTAAAGGCATTTGATGAGTAGGTCGGTTGCCTTTTTGACAAGTTTTCTAGTAAAATTCATGATCGACACTTAGAAAACGCAAAAAAAAAATGTAAATCGAATCAAATTAACTAATTGGTACTATAAGACTAAGCATAGATACGACTTTATAAAAGTTAGGTTAGAATTGATCTCAAATAGGTCCTTGCATAGGTCTATTGCATCAATGGCCTAGGAAAATCTGGTGGCATTTCCTCGCTGTGTTGCAATAGTAATATGCTTTAGCTTTCATTCAATAACTACAATAAATAGTTACTAGAACACCCAACTACGCCTCCATCTCTTTACTCTAACTAACCACTGCTATACGAATGTAGTAACCGCGAGATGAGTCGCTTCCGTTTGTAACCGATGACCCCTTTGACACCGACGCATCCAGTAACCCTTGCACCCACAACCGAAGATATATTAGGCTTATTGATATTTCTCTACTGGGTCAAAGCCATTTCTCAAGAAAATAATAATGTTATAAATGGTGATTCAATTTGATGTAAGGTCTTAACAGGAAAATTTCACAGTGGCTCTTATTTCTTGGGACACGAAGGTTAAAATATTTTTTCACCACACAATGAAAAACGAGTACTAATTGTAAAACATCAACCAAACAGAACATCCAGAAATGTATGATTTAAAAATAAGCTAATTCTACCAGCATAATTAAACCGTACAAAAATACAGTCAATTATTTTTCCTTGCAGACAGTGCTATTTTCATTGCTATTTTTGTAACGTTATGTAGATTTAATCCGATTTACTTAATGTAAATGACCGATTTCAGGAAAATGTTTAGAAATAATAATATTTCGAAATGTAAGCTCGGCGATTTATGGTAACGCTTTAGCATCTTTTAGTGGAGAAGGACCCTTTGCATCCAGGATCTGAGGCATTAAGCCCGTTGTTTCGGTTGTTTCTCTTTGTCAAACGGAACGAAACTGATTCATATTTTATTCATGACTTTGTAACTCGATATTTGAACAATAAGTTATTTGTATTAGGTATTTGTTTATCAAGCTTGGAACAATTTTAAACGATAAGAGAATCAGATCAAGTTGTCATAAATATACCTAATAATAGAACATTCTTCTTTTCGTGTTAATCTTGGTTTAGTTGGTTTATCCAACATTAAGAATAATATCTCTAAGGGCCTTTTGCAGCAACGAAAATGGAGGGTTAACCCACCATTTTATATGAAATTTGACAGATGACAGCCCACTAACCCCGAGTTAAATGTTTGGTGCAAGTGGGCCTAATAGATACAGACTTTTAAAGGATGTTCACTAGACAATTCAGTTATTTTATCCTAGTGCAGTGAAAAAATCTTACCTAGGGCATTAAGGAACCTATGTTCAAGATTGCTCTTGCATATTTATCAAAACTGAATAACTTCGCGAAGTTATCTAAATTACCACGAGACCGCCATAATGGTGTTATTTACATTTTTTTTCTTTTTTACAAATGTTTTCATAGCTTTATATAACATTTCACAATAACAACATATTATTACCTGAAATGAAATACAAAATATTGACAACAACAAAAACAAGCAAAATTGTTTACGTTATTGTATACAACCTACCAATTATTTTAAATACTTACACAAAGTATAGTATACTACCATAAGATAAAATGCTTCATAGATGAGGGCTCAGAATTCAGAGTCTATTCCATTTTTTTCCTGTTGCAGCTGAATAATAAAACTATCGCGCCATCACAGGATTCACAGCACATGTTACATATTAAAAGTATTAAAACACCCAATGATTTACTCCCGTCTAAAATGCATTACTTGTACATATTTTAACTTTCCCCGTAAATGCAACACCGTCTAGAATGTATCGGATGACAAGAAATAAATGTGTCTATTTGTACGGATGTATCCGGCGTGTGCGCAGGCAATTAACCGGAGATTTGTGATGGTACTGTTTTAAATATCACTTTCCTCGCAAGTTAACACGCAGTTAACCTGGTGTTTTATTGGGGATTACGGCTCGCAAGCACTTAAAATTTAAATAGATAAGTTGGAGACGAGATTCTACTTCTTATGGAGAGCAATTCACTCAAAATAATGTGAATCGGGAATTAAAATACGAGCATTTAGGTTTAAAGAATCTTTATTACTCATAAGAATTTTACAATTCACTTAAATGAGTACTATATACAAATAATTTATCTTGACGATTACAAATGTTTAATTTGTTATAACATTAAAGTGCAAATTTATAATCTAAACTTAAAACTAAATAGACATTTGCGTTTATAATTGCGGGTACATAGAGATTTTATTTCGCCCGCGGCACTTCTTAGTCAGTTACCATGCGCAGAATCATTATGCTTCGCGAGCGCAGGCGCGAGCTCTCAGATAACCAGAGCCGCAGGACGCGGATGCGTAAGGGCCTTATCACACTTGCGATTTACAAGCGAGGCGAAAGCGAAGCGAGCGCGCAGCGAGTTCGTCGCGTGCCCGTTACCAATTCGCAGCGAGTGCGTCGCGACTTCGCCGCGAGCGCGCAACGATTTCGTAGCGAGTTCGCCGCGTCTAGATATGCTGTACCTTCGTCAGCAAAATTCATTTCTACCCACTTTAGTTTAATCCTATCATTTGTAGTAGTTTATTATCTACGAGTGTGAGCGGACAGTAACAATAATGGCGGAACAATCAAACACTGTTGGAATCGATATCGAGGCATTTATAAAATTTAAAAAAATTTTGATTCGTTCACAAAACAGCACATAATAGTCGCTCACTTGCAGTCGATTACTTAAAAATGGATCCTCCCAAACACGCCGTTTCTGCTTTAGTTTTCGTTTCTTACTTCTTCGAAGCAATAAAGCTAACAGAAGTGTTTCGTCGTCGGAATCCATTATGTAAGTGACTGTCTAAGACGCAGATCACTTTCAGCGAATACGCAGCGTATTCGTTACGCGCTCGCGGCGAATTCGCGACGCACTCGCTGCGAATTAGTTACGGGCTCGCGACGAACTCGCTGCGCGCTCGCTTCGCTCTCGCCTCGCTTGTAAATCGCAAGTGTGATAAGGCCCTTACGATTACGCCAATCGGGAATATGGTAAATGCGAACACAGGCGCGCGCCCGCGCTCCGCAAGCGATCAGAATATTACTATAGCGATAACAACTAAGTCAAAACACAGCTAAAAACAGCGGATGCACTTATAAATAAACATGCTGTATTCTGTAATTATATGTTTGCATTATATGTTTCAGTGCATATTTTAAATCATAATTTAAAATAAGCTATTTTAGTCAATAGCCCACTTTTCAATATTTTATTAATATTGAGGCATAGTTATTAAATTATATATATAGATTATAGTAATTAATATTATCGAGCCGTTTAACATTTATAATTTGACATTTTAATTATTGTACATTTATGTTATTACTTATGTATTTGTAGTAGTTAGATTATTATGTTTATTTTTTTGTATTAAAGCTATTTAAGACATGCTGCTTAAGTAATTTTTTAAAAGTTGTATTAGATGTAGCATTCTTTATGGTATCCGGTAGCTTATTATATAAATTGGCACCTTCATAGAGTAAGCTATTTTTTCCGTAATTAGTGCGGGGGTCCGGAGTATTAGGTTGTTAGCGTTTCTTAATTTCATTTTTTGGACATTGTGTTTCTTAGTAAATGTTATTTGTATATGAAGGTCCTTACGCATAATTTTACGAATTAGAAGACAAGTGTAATATATATAGGTCTGAGTGATATTCATTATTTTGGTCTCTTTATAGATTTGAGATGTAGGTGTTAAATGGTTGTATTTAAATAGAACTTTTACTAACTTGTTTTGTGACCTCTGTATACTGTTTATATATGTAGCTGCAGCTGAGCCCCATATTTCGATAAGGTAGTCTATATGGGGTTTTACCAGAGAGTTATAGATTGTATAGCAAATTTGTTTCGGAAGACATCGGGCTATGCCACGTAAAGCTCCAGTCAGTGAGGTTATTTTAGTTCGAATTTTTTCAACGTGGGTTTTCCAAGTAAGTTGCTTATCAAGTATAAGGCCCAAGTATTTTTCATGGTCAACTCTATTTATGCTTTGGTTGTTTATCTTTAAGGTTTCGCTAAATTGTAGTTTCTTGTTTTTAGGAGCAAATATTATATAATTTGTTTTGTTAACATTAATGGTAAGTAGATTCGTTTGGAACCAGCTATTTAATGTATTTAAATCAGACTGTGCTTCGTTAATCAAATCCTGAATAGAATGGCCAAAATAGAAAAGACTGGTGTCGTCAGCATATAAGGTTATATCACCCCTAAGGCCAATTTCGTGAATGTTGTTTATGTATACAAGGAAAAGCAATGGTCCTAAAATTGACCCTTGAGGGACGCCACATGTTACTGGTAAGGGTTTGCTTTCACTCTGACCAATTTTTACTATTTGTTTCCGATTTGAGAGGTAAGACTCGAACATTTTATAGGCGGTGCCTTTGACGCCTATGTCTGCCAGTTTTTGGAGGAGTATTTTATGGCTAACGGTGTCAAAGGCTTTTTTTAAATCAATAAAAATCCCTAGCGCTACTTTCTTTTGGTCTATTGCAACCTTAATCTTTGTGACTAAATCTACCGTTGCTGTAAGAGTGTTTGATTGAGGCCGGAAACCGTACTGTTTATCATACAGGAAATTTATTGACTTAAGGTAACTTTCAAAACGGCATCGAATTATAGTCTCCATAACTTTAGATGGAATGGGCAGCACCGAAATTGGTCTATAGTTTCCAGGGTCTACTTTAGTACCGGATTTATGTATGGGTGTTACTTTAGCGACCTTGAGACTATCAGGAAAGGTGCCAAGTTTTAAGCATTTATTGAGGCAACCTGCTAACTCATTAACAATATGGCTTTGTATACATTTTATAGCTTTAGTAGTAACTCCGTCTAGTCCCGAACTAGTGTTAGTATTAAGTTTATTTATAGTTTTATTTATTTCAGTGATCGTAACTGGCCCGAATTCACAGAGCTCATTATTAGGTGTAAGAGATTTTGAAGTATAAATCTGATCTTCGTTATTCGTTATTTTGTTAGCTAATACTTTTCCTATAGTAGAGAAATAGTCATTGAAGGAATCACATATATCACTTGGATCAGTCACACTGCCTGCTTCAGTCTGTAGCATTTTTGGTACCTGCTCGTTCTTAAGTTTATTTTTGGATAAGCTATTAATCAAAGTCCACATTTTAGAAGAGTTCCCTTTACAATCACTAAATGCGTTGTGGTAATATTCGTTTTTTGCCTTCTGTATTTTTCTTGTAACTTCGTTCCTTTTTTGATAAATTCTTCTTTCGTTTTTTCGTTGCTTAAGTTATTTTTATGTTCACGCCATAACACATTTCGCTCATTTATTCCTTTGAGTATATCCCTATTTATCCAGTCCTGTCTGGGTGGGTTTAGTATCTTTGTTTTTTTAGTTTTACAGGTTTGTATGCTGGTAAGTATTCTTTCTTCCAAAATGGTGTACTCGTTACTTTCATTTGTCTTCTTATTCTTACTAATTGTTTCGTAAAGTTTTTTGTAATCGATGGCATCATAGGTTATCTTCTCTGGTAAACCCGGCTTACAGTTTGTGATTTCTAAGTATATTTGCTTGTGATCCGACATCGGTGACTCAATTATAGTCATATGAAATGCATTTTGAGGTAAGTTGGTACATATATGATCTATTATGGAGCTATTCGAAGCAGTTTCTCGTGTAGCGTACTTCTTATCTATTTTATTTAATATTCTGTAGCCATTTTCTTCTACTACTTGTCTATACTCATTAGTGATTCGATCTGAATCCAATAAATTCAAGTTGAGATCGCCGAAAATAATACTTCTTTTTGCTGTTAATAGCTCATTGGTAAGATTATCGAAGAATGATGTAGTATTTACGCGTTCCGGTTTTCTATATACTGCTCCTATATTTAATGCGGTATACTTTCATAAATTATTTTTCAAAACTATATAAATACTTAGGTATGTACAAATACGAATGTATATAATGTAAATTATGCTCGCAATAAGAATACTCGATCTATTTCAAATACTTAAATACAGAGTTACAGTTTTACACGAGATTAGATTATTATTAAAATAACTCTCATTTTACTGACCATAATATTAGAGATAATACGTGTTCTCAATTTACTGATAAGCAATTTTTAATTATACGCTTCGATCTGTTTACGTGTTACCACTAACACTTAAGTTGATCGAAGCGTATTATTAAAAATTGTTTTTACGTTATAATAACATACGCACAAAAATGGCGCCCAACATGTATCTAGTAATACGACGAATCAGTATGAAATATTAAATGTAAATAAATAGATAAGGCCGCCAGGGAACTAACGAATTTAGGGAAATTGTACAACTTTCCTGGCTATAAGTATGTAATATTGATTTATTAACAAATGTATCGAGTTTTTAATCATATCCAGATTCAGTATGAAATATTATCAATAATGTATATGAATAGATAAGGTGACCCAGTGCAATACCGACCGCTGTCCCTCGGGACAGCTAAGGGCCGCCCCGGGAACTATAACGAATTTAATCAGGGAAACTTTACTTTCCCGACATACGTATAAGTATATTGATTTAAACTAACGCGATCTTCACTCATATTATTAAATTAAAACGGGACTCATATTATTAATTGTCCGAAACGTCGGGTTAAATATAAAACGTAAGTTTTACACGATTAAGTCCCGTTTTAATTTAATAATACGTATAAGTATTGTGTAATATTGATTTATTAATAAATGTTACGGGTTTTATAAAGTTTATTGGATAACGTGAATAATTATTACATATTTTGTCTCATATTATGAGAAGAATAACTTTTATAATAAGTGTTATTGAGCAGCGCTACTTCTAACATACCTAATGATTGTCTATTTAACCTATTCGTACCGAGTCTCAGAAGCTATTTCTTATTTATTTTGGAACTCTTTCCTTATTATTTATTTGGTAAACGTGCAATATAAATTCTGGAATATGTAGGTAGGTACAATCAACAGGGGGTCTCAGGAGGATATAGTTTCAACATATATAAACAGATTTTATTACGCAAGTCTAACATATGTCCAACTTGAACAAAAAATCAGGAAATTCAGGAATGCCATTAAAACCCCACTTACACTAAGAAACGCCCGCGATTTTCATTAATGCAGCATTTCTAACAGTTCGCGATGATAAGTGGAGCCCGGCTGGCCGGAAGCCGCTTTTTTTCCCTCAAACTCTCGAGAGCTTGCAAAATGTCTTCAAAAACGACTTTTGCTCCCTTAAGTACATTTTGACGTCCTTTTCGCAACAATGGCGTGCACTTAAGGCGCTCTCGTGTTGTGCTTGTGTTTGCAATTTGGGTGTCAGATGAGTCTGAATGGTCTGTGAGTGCATATGCTATAGGTAGGGTTGTACGCACTGTTTAATTTCTAGGTCACCATATATTTTTATTGAAGCCCAATGGTAGCTGACGGCACTAGTTATAGGACTTGCAAGTATGCCTACTTCTTTAAAAATAGGTTAACAAGAAATCAGAAGATATTTATAAAGTAGGAACCCAGTAACACTAAATCATTGAAACAAAAATGTGCTATCAATTTCGAGTCTTTTATTAGCTATACATATTATATAATGTTATCAGTGTTTTATTTAGTTATTATTTGGCAGCAGTAAAAACTAATTCATTACAGGTATTAATTGACTGAAACTAATTCAGTACTTCTTATTCTTACCTAAAAATTATCAAAAATGTTTTTAAATACGTAATTATTACTTATTTACCTAGTTAATCACCTATTTCTAACACACCAGATAAAATCAAAAAATTAATGAGTCAAAGATTATTGTAATACTCTGAAACCACTCAAGATTTATATACTTAATTAATTCACAACAAGGAAGATATTATTTCGCGTCAAATCAATGTACCTATCCAATATTTTATCCTAGGTAATCAAAACACGATACCAAATATGCCCTTAAATATTTTCCCTCTTTTTGATAACTGTGAAATATTATGTTGTTTTGTCAACACAGACTCCTTACTACGACTGGCATAAATAAATCAAAACATACCAAACTCAATCCTTATCTTAACTAAATGATTAGAAAATATCATACTCACGATACACAAACATCCATCATAATTCACCAAGCTCCGTTAAAGTCACTTTTACACAAAATAGTCTCACAATAATCCAATGTCTAAAATGCAAAGTCACGCACAAAACATTCAAATTTCGCGCCAACGAGTGAAGCGAGGAACAGTGTGACACCCTTCCCGTGCGAACGCTGGGAGGCTACTAACGTAGCGAACGGTCTGGATCCCGGTCGGTCTAGACGAGAGTACGGGGAGAGGGGTGCGGAGTGGGGGGATGGGAGGGCGAATCAACCCCGTACACTATTACCCAATAGGTACCCTGAAATGAAGTAGACTAAACGATGGTGCCCATTTAGTGTTTCATATGGGACCTAATTGTATAGGATCGTGGTACTGAGAGCAGAGCACCCTTCATGCGGATCACATGATACCAAGTTGATTTGAATTAATTGAATTCGCTTCAGAAAATTCTGATCGAAAAATATAGAGTACTACGCAGTAAAAACAAGTCAAATTAAGCCCACTGGCAATTTTATTTTAAAAGCGCATAGATTTTAAAACTTGCAGAAATTTTAAGCCTACATCCCATATGTTCCAATCGGTACTTTTTCAGCGAAAGTATATTGAAGCCTAACTGCGAAAATTTTAGGACGTAAGTTTATAGACAATTTTAATTTCACGCATCTTTTTAGAGACGCTTGACGCTTTTCCTGCTTGGTCATCTAACTAGTCCAAGTAAAGATTCCAAGTAAAGGTCACGCATTTTTATTTTATTTTAGCCAATACAATGTGATAGTAATGATGAAATGTCGCCGTTTATACGACGTCTTATCGTTTAAGAAAAATATTTACTGAAATATCAGAAAGTATGTATATAGTTATTATCTCGGAGATTATGCCTGGACTTACGCATACTAATAAAGTCAGCTTTCAAAAGCTCCAGAATGTAAACTAGTGTTACGCTATGCTTGTACCTTAAGCTTATCTTGTTTGATTATCTTGGTCACCACGGCCATAAAATTATAACAGCTAAGTCCTCTATAAAATATTGTACTGTGTCTACGAAGAATAACTTGAATGAGAGTAGGGTAGGATATCTAATGCTAATTATATCTTCAGTCAAAGTAGGTAATTCGCATCCTACTATAAAAAAAGAATTATAGGATCTTTGTTAAAGTATTTGTAGTCAAGTTGCGTTGACTGCCTTCACAGGGTTAAAATATTTAAAATCTCAGTTTTGACTTTTTGACCCCATTTCATCTTGATGATTGATTTTTTTTTATGACATAGGCAGCAAACGAGCAGACGAACCGCCTGATGGGAAGCAGTCATCGCCGCCCATGGACATAAGCAACATCAGGGGAGTCACTTATACGTTGCCGACCTTTGAGAACCCTAAATACCTGCTTCTTGAAGAACCCCAAGTCATAGCGCAAGGGAAACACCTCAGAAGGTAGCTCATTCCACAACTTGCATGTTCTGGGCAAAACGAGCGAGAGGCCCGTTTGTTCTTGGTTTGCCACGTGTCCAGAAAGTGAGGATGAACTTTGTTTCTTTGGCGGGAGGTGCGGTGATAAAAGCGCGACGGTGGCATCAGGTCAAATAGTTTATGTGCTAAAATGGCTAAATGTTAATATTAGCACCATGTTACCGAGTATCTATCAGATTTTATTAAACTGTTCATATTTTACGGAGTTCTAGTGTCTTTGTTAAACCTTAATCCACTGCAAGAAAAAACTATTCTTAGAAATTCCATGTAATGACTATTAATTGAACGGATACCAAATATCGGGCTGCAACGAGTGCTCCCGTATCGATCTAGGCTAAATTTAGCTCACAGATAATACCAAATCAGGATGGTAGCCGTCTCGCCAGCAAGTTGAAATCATGAGTTATCTTTTTATTTGTAGAATTTATGAATGCCTGTATAAATTTTTGATAAAAGCCTGACTAGAAATATATATGTGTGGTGACGGGTTAAGATACCTTGTGGTGACGGGTTAAGAATTTCACCACCCCTTTTCTTCCCGTGGGTGTCGTAGAAGGCTACTGTGGGATATGGGGTAAATTGTGGCGTAGGCGAGAGGCTGGCAACCTGTAACTGCAATGTCACAGTTTCGTTTTCTTTCAACCCCTTATTTGCCAAGAGTGGCACTGAAAGTTGAGTAGTTTCATGTGCTCTGCCTACCCCTTTATGGGATACAGGCGTGATTGTATGTATGTATGTATGTAGAAATATATGACTACGCGCCATGTTGCGGAATTTCCTTATAACTATTTTCTTCATACTAAAGTGAACTGTCACCATATATTTCTGGTCAAGCTTTAATTCATTATACGCATGATTTAAATTTGTATAATGAACCAAAGGTAGAAGTTACCTATGTATCATTTTACGTCCGTAAAACTTGCCAGTGATGTCTAGAGCTGTGAGCGAACTTTTAAATATCGATAGCTATAATTATATACATACTAAACCATATTATTCACAGTATCGCTCTTTACTGGGAAAGAAAAGTAGAAACAGTACTGTCTTAGTTAACGGTTCGATTCGAACTTTACAATAAGTCAAATATTACATGTAGATACGATACACCTTATTGCATATGTCCGATTCAAAATTATATGTTTCTCCAAAAACATCGCTTTTGACACTGATATATCCAGTCCATATCGTATCTTAATCCTAATATTTTTCGTATCTTTCATCGGAATCGGATCGAAAGTCGTAACATTTCCGGGTTTTCGTCTAAAAGTCTTGTCGGATGAGGCAGTGTATTGTGTTACAGGAAACAACAGTGGGACAATAGATAATTATCAAAAGGAACTCCAAGACGGGAAGGGTTTTCTTATGCAAATAAGTTAATATCTTTGCTCACATGTCAGTTTTAAATATTTTATGTGGTTATACTTTAAAACAAGCTGAAGCCCCGTGTGGTGACGGGTTAAGAATTTCACCACCCCCTTTCTTCCCGTGAGTATCGTAGAAGTCGGCTGTGGGATATGGGTTAAATTGTGGCGTAGGCGAGAGGCTGGCTATCTGCCACTGCAATGTCACAATTTTCGATTTCTTTTAACCCCTTTTTGCCAAGAGTGGCACTGAAACTTTGTAGTTCATGTACTCTGCCTACCCCTTTATGGGATACAGGCGTGATTGTATGTATGTATTTACAAGCTGATGTACGTATCTCTACTCTAAAGAATGCTCGGAGTTCAAACGCATTGGACGGTATTGGAAATCATTTTGTGTGTTATCTTATTATAAGCCCTAGGTCGATTTGAGTAGGTAAGACTGTCTCAATTAATTCATAAAGATTACATACCTACGTTAAAGGTAACCACTATCAAATTTTTTATGTTAATTCATTTTATAAATTCACTAATCCTAACACCGGACGACAGGTCTGTCTCAGTCGGTAATGACACTGCCTGCTAAGCCGCGGTCCTGGATTCGAATCCCGGTAAGGGAATTTATTTGTGTGATAAGCACAGATATTGGTTCCTGAGTCATGGATGTTTTCTATGTATATAAGTATGTATTTATCTTTCTACGTATGTATATCGTCGCTTAGCACCCATAGTACAAACTTTGCTTAGTTTGGGGCTAAGTGGATCTGTGTAAGGTGTCCCAAATATTTATTTATTTATTTAACAACATTAATACCTCTCCACTTTTCTTCGAAAACAAGATATTTACGTTTACATAGCTGACACATGACATATCAAAAAGACGCGTTAATCGTAAAAGCAGCATGTAGAGCTTAGTTTGGAGAGCTTAATCCCCCAAAGCTCACAAAATCTTCCAACGTGATAGAGCTTTCGGCTGTTTGCCGGCCCGAGGCGCCATAGCTTTGTCTATCCAATATACTCTTCGAGGTTCAAAAGCAAGTAAACCTTAATAATTAATCATTACAGGTATGAAATATACTGTTAAAATAGGAATAAATAATTATATGGGACAGTCTAATACAGATTGCCAAAACCCTAAATGGTAAGCTAAATAAGGTTTGTATGGTTGATAGTCAGACAACGACATATATAACATACATTTTAAGTATACCCTATAGGGTTAGTCGCATCACGACAGTCTTTCACCCAACAGTGCACTTGATCCCGTAATATCGGGCGCAGTAGGAAATTAAGCGCGCCAAGTGCGTTCTTACATCCAGCAGTGCGAAGCCTGATCTACTGGACTCTTTGGACCTTCAGCCCTTCGCAAACGTCGGCTTTCTGCTGTCAACTTAAATACACTACATAATAAACATCCAAGAATGCCAGATATGAGGGCTTCTAAAATTATGACCAGTTGGACACCGCAACAAAAAGGGCCCAGGGCTAAACCTCAAAAAAGGTGGCTTGACTGTGTGGAAGAGGACCTGAGAAGAATGAGGAAATATACCAACTGGAGGCCAAGACCCACAAAGAGTTGTAGCGCCATCAGAAGTAAGTAAGTAAGTACATAATAAACATCCATGAATGAGGAACTAAGTACAGTCTGCTCAAAAAGAGTAGAAATTAAAAAGTGGCAACATTGTAGTGTCATCCCTTTCAAATCAATGTGTGAGAAAACGGGACGATGCTACGTACGATGTTGCCACTTTTTAATTCTACTCTTTTTGGTCAGACGTACCGTGATTTGAGCCTAGCACCACACCTCGGACACTGGCCGTCAAATATATGAAAGAGGTGCGTTCCTAGCACACAATCTAAGCTCGTGTAGGTGAACGCGTACTAAGCTTGTATGAGTGAAATATGACAGGTCGATTGTTCGCATTTTTGACAGGCGGTAACTGTGAGGTAACCGAGAGGGGGTGGGTGGCACTTTCAGCGGGGAGCGGGAGTGGCCATACTGTACGATAGTACTCTTTATTATATTGTGCTAGCACTGTCGGCTTAGCAGGCATGGTCACTCTCCACCTAGGTCAAACCAGTCGTAGTTTATTTGAACAGTAAATGTATACATTACATTCGTTACGATTGTTACGAATAGTTTAACTCATGTTTCTCGTTTCGCTAACATGAAAATGTTTCTGTTTAACACGTATTTACACTGTAGTTTACGCACAATTGGGAGTGTAGAATTTTACATGTAACATTGTTATACGTCAAAAGATAGTTTAAACATCAGACATCATTTTTGATGTCGGTAACAACATCATTAGCGATAGTTGCAGACACCGATGCTTATATTACAAGAAGCTTGGTAGAACCTAGTTTTTATCAAGGAAAACATTTATGATTGCTTGCTTAGATTCTACTTGCATACAGCTGCAGCGAATGAAATTTCTGAAACAGTTTGCGCAACAGTAAAAAACTCAAGAACAGCGTAATTGCGATATTTTTCATGCAAATACACTTTCGATTTGCGAGCGTCAAACGGCCTTAAGCGGCACGATCCGCGAACGTGCCTGAATTTATTAAGCTTAAAACCGTGCTCGAAGTCGAGCACTCGAGCATCCGAGCTAGCTCGAGCCAAGCGCGAGCCACGCTGTAATTTACCGTGTGTGTTGTTAATTCGGCTCAAGCGTAGGGAATTTCACAGAATCTATACGATATGCCGTTGGAAAATCAAAGTGAGACTGGTGGTGCCGTACGTGTAGATTCAATTTAGAATTTGCTTGAAGCTAACAGGCTTGTCGCGCGGGGATGGTGTACACTTAATAAACATAATTATTTTTTAATTGCATATATAATTTACGATGATGAAAATGAAGTTTATTTACGTATATACTACCTTTTATGAATGTAGCAGCTTTGTAGTCGCCTTTTAGTATATACAGGGTGTATTTTGATAGCGGGTCAGTAAGGACAGCTATGAGATGCCGTAGTCTTACATGAAAATGGTCTAAGGGGACCATCCATCGATTTCAAATTGATGAAAAATGGCATTTACAGATTTTGGAAAAAACATACAGGGTGCGAGAAAAAGGGCATTTTTGATAAACTTTTTTTTTTGACGCCAATAGATCCTATTCCTATCAAGGATTAAAAGCTTGTATAGGATCAAAAAAAATTTTCCGGCTAGAAAAGTCACAAATCGCGAAAAACTTTTCCCATACAATTTGTATGATTTTTTTTTTCCACATGGTGTTTTTATGATGCCAATCGATTCCATTAGTATTTTGCTCGTTATTTTAGTAGACATAAAATTTAAACTTGTCTTTAGACCCACCGCTCATTTATTTTGCTTATAATGCAAAGTAAAAGTGATATTTTAGTCAAATTTCCCTACTAACATACGTATAAATTGTTAATGGATATTACTCGTATCATATATACAGCTACTACCACTCGACTAGTTAAAGGTTCCAAAGCCAACATTAAATAGGTAAGTGCTGCAAAGAAAGTGCTTTATTTGCAAGTACATTACCCGGGTTAGGCCTCCAATGTTTACAAGGTATTCTGGAGCCGCTCCAAAGTTTCACTACCTCATTAACGCAGTAGTGTTAATGCCGAATGCCCGTGAAATCTTTTACGAGGGCACTTCAGCCGGTACGTTTTAATTATTCTATCTCTGGCCGGTCCTTCATTAAATTGTTGGGTTTTTGCCTATGTTTTATATTTGAAGGGTCTTTAGTGGTCATTACGAGTTCTTTTGTAGATCTCGCGGTAGTTAGTCTTATATAAGGTTTTGTTTTCGATTTGTATGGTTACTGTAATGGACTAATCCTAATAGGAAGAAGAAGTTACACGCGCTCTTTTCTGCACACCTCCGTTTATTTGTGAACGTAACTGTTCATTCTTCTCTCTTTGAGGGTTCAAACCTTTCCTTTCTTTCTTTGTTTGTTTGAATTCTCACTGCAATACCAAAATGTATCTTTCTTTAAACCCGCTAATTGCAAATAGTGCCGTTGAAACTTGAGAAATTCCATGTACTCTGCCTATTCCTTTTGGAAATATATGCGTGAGTTTATGTATGCATTTTCTTTCTTTGGTAAAGCAAGAATCTAAATCATTACTTTAAATACTTCTATAGCAGTCTATAAAAATATTCAGCTGCGATATATCTGAGCCTATTCTTTGGTCAGTTTATTGTTCAACATTGAGGGAGTACAATAGCCAACATCACAGATCACCCGGCCCAACACAATACGACTCTAGCTTTATTATAAGCACCGATCACAACTGTGTGTTTCGAACAATAACTTTTTTCAAATTACCGAAAATGCACTTTAAAGGGACTTAGACAGAAATCGTTTCATAGCAACCAGTTTGGAGATGCCTTGCGCTTGTTTGAACAGTACTTTCGGACATTTTTTATCTTGTGTGGGTGAGCGTCACACCCCGTGTTTCGCTTAGCTTTATGTCGTTTTATTTAGTCAAATACCATATATCAATGGCTGTTGAATAGAAAACGTTTCTTTTTTAAATAAAAAAGTGTTCCAATCAATAAAGTAAAAAAAAACACATGATGTAAATGTGTCTCAAAAGCGCTCATATTTCAACATGTCGAAAATTCATTGAAATTCAACGTTCGGCATAGACTACCGTTCTCTTAGTAGCACATCCGTCCATGATAAGTGGAATTATTATGCTTAACAAGCAAATTAACATAAAAAACTTGTCTAGTGATCGAAACAATTATTTGAATGGGTTCTGGCAATACATGAGCAGTCGAAGATTTATCATGTCACCAATAGAATTTCAATGTGAACGGCCACCCGCCAACTTACTAACGATGTCGTTGTTAGACAATACAAGTGGCACAATGCAAGAATAACGACCTTCCGACCGTGTGCCATTGATACTCTTGCTGGCTAAACACCCAAAAACAAAAGACGAATATAAATCACTAACCCCGTACCCCACGCGTCTGCCTGCAAACATTCACTTATGCAACTCACAAACTCATCGCACAACCATAATGCACTGTAGACCGTTGAAATATGGCGTCGCTATTCATAAATTACAATGTGCCGACTGCATCTACTACAATGGTCGTCCTATTACACTAACCACTTCCACGTAAACAATAGTCTCTTAGAATAATAGGGACATTATTACTTTACAGTCACTAACATAATCATTGGTCCATTGTTGGGTTCTGATTCCCGAAAACGCCTCAGACATGTTAAAAGACCCTTACAATTCCATAATGCGGGCGGACGCTGGCTAAAACTGGACAAAATATTGTTACCGCGAAGCATGACAAATTAATTGTTTAATAGTTTTTCGCAAGCAATTGTCCAAGATTCTTTTTTAGTTTCGAGTTTGATGTAGATTTATGATAGCAGAGTACCGAGACACCCAGGTAAAAGCTTGAAGCGTTCAAAATGACACTTAATGAATAAAGAGCTGACCGCAACTTGATTTATAGCTTCATTTTAAAAGCTTCTACAATACGGGACATTTGCAACTGGTTTATAAAGCATCTTTTATGGACATAATAATAAGGACTAAACTCAATTATCTCTGGTTTTCCCCACCTGAACCTAGGGCAATTTTCTTAAAGTAAACGATTACTATTGTCGGAGGAAAAACGGTAATTCTAGGCTCATCAGTTGCGTGCGCCCCCTGATACCGGAAAAATCGTTTACTCATCGCATGACAGGGTGAATTAACACGTCTTCTAATAGGACTCATACGTGCACAAAAGTAAGAATAGGCATAATGTGGTCATTAGGCAACATGCGAAAGTTTTGCGCACCGTTGTTGAGTGTCGGGTCGGGAGTACACCTATAAAAATACTTAGATTTTGGATTTAAATGTTTAAAATATTGCAGTGTGGTTAACAATTGAAACAATCAAAGTTGTCAAAATCATTTAAATTATTTTCATTAAAATGTGTGATTCTTGTAATATCAAAATAGTCTGCGCTATTTCAAATACGGGCGCGACTTGGCGCTGGAATTTTGATTGCTCAGGTGCATCATCAGTTCATCAGTATATATAAGTGTTTCTGAAGATAAACTGTTTTGTTCATACTACACTGGTTCGCCTAGATAAACTTGCCTGCGGCCGTGAACTCGCTATCAATGCACCTACATATACCTTCAATCCCTGCCACGTAACCCAAATGTTTTTCACATTTCCAAACCTTAAATCAACTTGGAGATTTCGTGAGGCATTGCGAAAGTAATTGTTTCGACGTAATCTGCGAGCTAAACGCACCTTACTTCCTCATTCGCGTATCTTTCTCTAAATAAAACTACACAAAAGCACCTTAGATACCCAGAAAACAAAGTTGAATATACAAACTGTTGAGATAAAGGGAAAATGTGGTTAGAAAAGTAAGAAGGATATTAGAAAATTTAGGTATCGCGTGCAAAGGGCGGGCACCGACAGACACGGGCGCGCACGCGAGTGTGGCGGAACCTGAGAAAACCAAGCTGTTAATTTACTACGAGACTGTCAACCCAGTGTTTGTGTTTTGAGTTATATTTGTCTAATTTTTGGAACATATTTTAGCTGTTACTTGATTGGCTGAATGTGCTCATAGGCTGCCCAAGCGAATTAAATACGTACCCCCTTATTCATAATCGTACACTAATGTTACCAAGGCGATAAAGTTCGTTTTATCCCTTTCCGACGTATTGGTGTGATAGAAAGGGACAAACGAACTTAGACCATACTAGTCAGCAGTATTTGTTTTTTTTTCACATTTCTTTGCTTGTTATTTGAATCAGACGGAATGTAACATTTCTACTGCTTTTACATTAATGGTAAACAAATGATTAAATAAATATGATCGCCTTCAAATTAAGTAAGTTCATTCGTAATAAATGACAATCGTAGGTATAAAAAAGTGTAATTTTTCAAGTTACCTAATTAGTGAAGCGTTCAAACTAATTTCCATAATTTTCCAGTAAATTGAAACAGTATTGATCGTCTCCGGAAGGTAATATTTACCTTACAGTCAATTTAATAAAGGACTCGATTTTATCATGGGATCCGTGGCATTATACTTATTTTCTTTTTATTACTTATTTCTCCGTAAAGCATTAGGCCATCCAAAGTATACTTTATCTCGAGCGACGCAAAATGTGTTTTAGGATGATATCACTGGAAAAAGATAGTATCGTTTAAACTCAAGTATGTCCATTTCTTTCGCCGCCCAAAATAATGCTGGGCTATTTATCAAATTGCAATTTCGTAATAGATATGCCTTGATGGGCAAGAAGTTTGGCAGAATGGTATTTATTTTTCCGAAGCTGAGAGAGCGATCAGTCTTAGACGTAAAGCGCCGCTGTGCCTTAAGATTTATATCCTATCGATCGTCGGTTCGAAGTAGATTTGTGGAAACCTGAGTAAGTGCTTTCTCTAAGTACTTACCTAGGTAAGTACTATACTCTACGAGTAAATGTCGAATTACTAGTAATTCGACATTTACTCGTAGAGTATAATATATTAGACAGTGTAGTTAGTTAAGCTTTAGTTTATTTTAAGATAGATCGAACGGTCGACTGGGGGGGCAAATGTAACTGGTCCATTTTTTCCATGTTTTACAATGTTTGCATTATTAAACAGAGTGTCCACCGGTTATATATGGTGGGCGTGTTCAAAAGATACATGTAGAACTCAACATCATAGTGTAATAATGGAAATAATGAATTAGTTACAATTGTCCCCCAGTCGAGATTTGACCCGCTGTACCTTCGAATTTTGTTGTTTTATAACTTTTTGGAATCGTATCTCAATGTGCCGTAGGTTCAGGAACGGAGTTTTTGAAAAATTGTTGTCAGTACTTTTTTGAATCAAAATACGAATTTATTTAAAGCATTTCTCGAGACATCTCATTGATTTCAATTCTGAATTTTTAACTTTCACACTATGAATGATAAAAAAAACACCGGGTTAGCAATTTGGCGACCGGTCTGGCGTAGTTGGTAGTGACCCTGCCTGATAAGCCGCGGTCCCGGGTTAAAATCCCGGTAAGGGCAATTATTTGTGTGATGAACACAGCCATTTGTTCCTGAGTCATGGATGTTTTCTATGTATATAAGTATGTATTTATCTATATAAGTATGTATATCGTCGCCTAGCACCCATAGTACATACAAGCTTTGCTTAGTTTGGGGTTAGGTTGATCTGTGTAAGGTGTCCCCCAATATTTATTTATTTACAAGCTTATGCCAAAGAACTGCTCGTTTTTGAAAATGACGTAAGTGCCTTTATTCATAGCTAAAGTTTAAAGGTGTAGTGTAGCCCCTTATTGATGGCCCGACATGTGCTTGATTTATCCTTATTTTGGTTCTACATTGTTCGTCTTCTTTGCAGTTTCAACATTACCTTCTTTATATCAATGACACGCAAATATATTCCCTTATCGGATTGGGATCGTGTGAACCCGATTTAAGGCGCGCGAGTCCGTGAATGGCCGGTTTGAGCGTGGGCCGCCATGTTTATATGTAATGATACCTTTTGTTACGACTCTTTTGTAACGCCTGCTGTTAAACAATGCTGTATCTTAAACAACCCAAAAAGAAAGACATATATCTTCTTTTCTTAACGTTAGAAGCCGTTTTTCAATAGCGCATCATTTTTAATTGTATTTGATGTTGAATTCTTAGTGTAGTCCACATTGATAACCCAAAATATGACAATGGATTTAAATGACTTTATTCCTGACATCTCTGTCATGTATTGTTGTATCCAAAGAGCGTTGGAGTAATTTATGTTGTTTTTTTTTTTCAAAGTTAGTGTTTGTTGATACAAGTGCGTCAGATAGCGAGGGTCGAAAATTATTTGAATAATAAACGGAACTCTTGTTAAAATTCTGTTTGAAGATGACCTCTGTTGTTTGCGAAGACGTTTTATTGGGAGCTTTACTTATTTTAGATCCTTTTCAAAACATTTGAGAGCCATTAGAATTCCAAAAGAATTTTTATTTTGTTTAACAATAAAACGGAATAAGTAAGCAAACAATTAAGCGACGCTTCGTATTTTGCGAAGTATGAAACTTAAAAAAGTTATTTGAAAGTTCTTGTCTATTGTACTTAGGTTTAATTATTATTGTTTAATTAAATTTTATTTGACATTCATGGCAGTAACGTGGATCTATTTATAATTACATAAGATTTATAATGTAATATATGTTATTTTCGCCTTTTGTTTATGATTGTGATTGTCATAAAACTAAAGATTTTGCAAAGTGATTCATGATACATAACAATCGGAATTAACCGTAGATACAATACATTTAAATTTATGGTTCGTATTTTTTTTTTCCTATCTCCACCTTCTTTGTCAGATGTAATAAAATTAAGCTAGTTAACCTATAAAGCCTAAGTAATAAAAATAAATATTCATAACCCGCGGATATATTTTCTAAATATTTAGTAACATTTTACAAAACCCGGCGATTTATTAAACGTACATAAACCATACATTGACAACGCGCGTGGACAAATGGCGCTGTTTGTTACATATATGGGTACGTAATCTTATGGACATGTCAAACACTAGCGTCGGCCGTTGGAACTATTTGGACTCCATAAGATTTAATATGGAATATTATATTAAACTACATAAGGAGTGCGAAAAGCGAATAGTTTTACTCACAAGCGCTTTTACCAAACCCAGAAACAGAATATTTGCTTTATTTAGGTACAATGTAGAAATGATACTAGGAAGATATTTAGGTAGCATAAAGTTTTCCCACAATTCAATTATATAAATTATATACACATGTCATGTGTAAATATTATGATTTATAAATAGCGCGGGGCAGATCATTTTTTTCCTAGAATTGGACATTCATGCGTCTAATAATAAAAAATGTAAATTTTTACTTAATCGTATGAGAAGGTTTCGTTGATGGATGCTAATTTTATCGTATTATATTCATACTTCTTATCATTTTTCATCAGGCGGACCGTATGTTTGTTTGCCACCGACGTAGTATAAAAAAACTTCTAAAAAGATTCAAATTTGAATCTTAAAACAAAAAATCTAATTAATCTTATTAATATATTCTACTTATTAGACTTACTTCATAATAGAAAAAGTAGTGCACAATACCTTATGAAACCATACCGGAAAACCAAAGTCCGACAAATCAATTATCACTGCACAACACTGAAAACAATTCGCGTGTAGTCCAAAAGCCGGCTGAATTTCAGCAGGGGCGTACACCCTTCGCCACAGTCTCTCCGGTACTGAGGGGGCTTGAGCTGTTCACTGTACAAGGTTCATACAGACGCGCGCATCTACCCTAAGCCCGTACATGCGTAAGCAAGGGTCACATCTTCATATGTTAGACACTGCAATATTGCTGGCAGGTAAGAAATCTTTCGCATTGCTTGGACGCAAGGGGTGCACACTAGGTACGTTTCAGTTGTAAAACCTGCTGAGGTTTTACTTTCAATATGAAATCCGAGCAAGAGCATGTGTTGCCATTTTTATTTTGTTTCTACGGTCGTCACTGTTTAGTCTTCCTTAAATGCTGCATAGTCTCATAAGAGACGCAATAGAACAGGTGGAAGCGCTCGCTGAACAAGAAAGTTGATCTTTAGATATAAGACGTAAATTACTATAAATTGGGACATCTTATATCTTTCAATATGTTAGTAAGAATTTTCCAACAATAACTTAGTTACTGGCAATTATTCTATATGAACTCGGGCTCGTCTCTTAACAGCAAAAAGATCTCGAAGTTTTGATAAGAGTAGGTACTTACTGTCCAGTTTCTCGTATGTAGTGCCTAAACTTCAATTGTGTAAACCAAAACAAGTGTATAATTGACCGCAGCGATAGCAAGGTCTACGTTTTAACACGAACAATTTGTATATATGGTGTTACAAATATGTTGGTATGACAAATATTCATTACGAGACGCTAGCAAACAATTAGTATAATAAATAACACATACAATCATACATACAATCACGCCTGTATCCCATATAGGGGTAGGCAGAACACATGAAACTACTAAAGTTTCAGCGCCACTCTTGGCAAATAAGGGGTTGAAAGAAAACAAAACTGTAACATTGCAGTGATAGGTTGCCAGCCTCTCGCCTACGCCACAATTTAACCCATGTCCCATAGTCGCCTTCTAAGACACCCACGGGAAGAAAGGGAGTGGTGAAATTCTTAACCCGTCACCACACAGGCCCGCAATAAATAAATTAGTAAATAATAAATATAATTATATGACATTCTTACACAGATTGACTGAGTCCCACGGTAAGCTCAAGAAGGCTTGCGTTGCAGGTACACAGACAACGATATATGTAATATACAAATACTTATTATACATAGAAAACATCCATTACTCAGGAACAAATAATTATCTGTGCTCATCACACACATAAATGCCCTTACCGGGATTCACTCGGGACCGCGGCGTAGCAGGCAGGGTCACTACGCGCTAGGCCAGACCGTACGTCAAAAATGATCTTTTCCCCTCACTAGCTCGGAAACACGTGTTTTGTCCTAAAGGACAAAACACGTGTAAATACCAGCGGGTAAAAACGCATTTTATCCACTAGTGGGTAAAGTAATTTGACCTTGAATAAAGTCAAATTAACTGTTTTAAAATTGATAAAAGTAGGTGAATCTAGTAATAAAGATGATTTACCACCTGTGGAACTACTGGAAGCAGTGATAAACGCATTTTTTGCGTTGTAGTTTCCTCGCTATAGTGAGGGGAAAAGTTTTGTGTTACACTCGGGTGCAAATGTATTTTACTTCTCGTGTGTTAAAAAACTCGCAAGTGAAAGGATTCTATAGTTGAACCACGAGCGAAGCGAGTAGAGAGCTTCAATTCCACACTCGGCGTTAAAATACAACTTTGCCCCCTTGTATAACAAATAACTATTTACTCAATCAACCCAGAAAAGACGTGACGATGTCACTGGCGTGACGTGCCCTGGCTGATTTGACAAATTTGCACGTCATCGTGAACAGCAAGATCTATAAGATCTACCCAAAAACATTTAAGGGAGCAAGAAACTCGTGGAAATAACGAGCACTCCAGGACCTCTAACACGAGAAAAGGTTTTAGGCAGCCTAAATCACACCTCGGGGAGGCTAAGATTCCTTGAAACTTTTGTAAATCGAGTATTAAGTTAGAACCAAGAGGGTTGCTAATAATATACTTAGGTGGGTACAACTATGTAATTACCTACAAATAGGTAATTTTTTTTTTCATATGGTGTCGTAAAAAATTAAGCATTAGAAGCTCCGGCACAGCACCGTTCCGGTCTAACGTGATTCATATTATGTAGATTAGTTAGAGGAATTTCAACTGCACTGAATCCCAAAAACTACTGTTAATAAACATTCAAAGTCATTTCACACTAACACCACTTTTTATTCTTCATGTCAAACTAAAAATATACTTATAGTAAGATATACAAAGACATTATTAACCAAATACAATAATGTGTGCACCCAAACCTTTCAAAGCTTACTTTTTATTTGCTTCCATGGAAAGATAAATGCGATCATTCTGTCACATGTCTGCGAAGAAAATATATATTGTGGGTAAGGAAAAATTACGTACAATAAAAACTTGAGTTCCCTGCGAAATTAACGATGTACCGGTTGACAGCGCTGTCAAGGCTTATCTCAGACTTAATGGGAGGGAAATTATAACTGTAGCTGTCCTACTTTTAAATGAGATATTTTTTTTTACCGGAAAAATGCGCTCGGCACTTTTTTTTAATTTCTTATCCAGATGACACCTTTTAGGTAATAGTCCTACAACCAACTTGAAACGACATGAAACTATCTACATAGCCTAGATCATATTATGCATAATGACGCTCAGGCAGGCAAGCATGGTCGCGCGATAAATGATAAAACATCAGGCAAGTCTCTATAGCACTATTAGAAGGTGCGATAAGGACGCCCTGATGTTTTATCATTTATCGCGCGAGCATGTTTGCCTGCCCGATTTGTAAAAGTTAACCCCTAAGGCTGGTTTTAGTGTCACGCGGACCGACCGCGCGGAGCCATCCGCACTGGACTAATATGTGTTAACTTCTCTGAGCGTTCTAGAGTGGCGCGGACGGGCCCGCGCGGACGACAACATCAACTTCATACAAATTGGTCGCGCGGATCGCTCCGCGCGGACGGTCCGCGTGACACTAAAACCAGCTTAACAGTATGACGGTCAAAGCGCGCGCCTTCCTGAATTGAACTATGTACCTAAATTGTACTTAGCTGTATTTCTTACCTACGTTACGTCATTATAACATAATATATAAATAGTACAATAAATATAAAGAAACTCAGACCAAATTACAAGTTAATAGGTATTTAATTCTTATATTCTCATTATTAATAAAAAATATTTTAAAAGATCATCAACACTTGGGTGTTTACAGCTCCTAGTGAGTAGGTATTAAATATTCTTTGGTGTTTACAAAGAACACGCTTGAATCGTTCCAAAAACTTCATAACGAATCTTGTAATGATATGGAGCCGAATAATTTAATGGTCCAGTTTAATAATGAAAATAAAAATAATGCGATTGGCAAAAACATTTTCATTGACATTTCTAGACTATTACCTCATTTTCGTTTTTCTGTAAACTGTTAAGAGGGAGAAGAATTTTTTTTAGAAAACTGGGGAGAACCCGTTTGTAAAATGTCTTAAAAATAAATAAGTAGCTTTTAAATTAGTCGTATGTAAAAAGATGAAGGGACAGCCTTTTCATAAAGTTTTCAGAAGCACATTCGGCTAAACGCACTTTCCGAAACCCGCACCGTGTCCGATATATGCTGAACCGCGTCTCTTTGACTTGACATACTAAACCAAGGAGCAAGTAACGTTGGAATCGTACACAAATAGAGGAAATATGTGCTCCCGTCGGACTATTAATCAATGTCCCCTAAAAGCCTCCGTAGTACACAAAAAATTAACACCGCACGATTTTCTATAGTAGCACTTACGTATTCAGTGGCAGATTTATGTGTCTCGTGGATGCTTATTATAAAAAAGTTGCTATTGTTACGTTTTTATGGTAAAATTATTTTTATTATTTATGTCGTAATGCTTTGAATGATAGTAACAAGAACCATGATGTAAACTGTGATAATAAACCATAAGAACTTGCACTTGCTTATGAGAAGAACAAAATTGAATATAGTTTATGTGAACACTGTTACACTTTTTAAAATGATATGACTTTCCAGTATAACAACAATGTGAATGCGAACATATCAAAATACTACTTAATGTCATACCGCTACATCGATTGCATGTATTAGGGCTCGTGCAATTTGAATTGTGCAACAAAAATAATGATGTATTAACAATGCACGAAAAAAAATTCGCAATTTAAACAAAGAACGTGGATTTATGTAGCAGCAGACGCTATAAAAAGAATAACACAAAATTCGAACGAAATTTGATACAAGCCAGTAGTATACTTGTTCAGATCATAGCTAAAATGGCGGCGGTCGAGTGTCTGCCTACCCTTATTATGATCTCTGACGTAAGGGTATACCTTAAGTTTAATACTGAAAGCGATTAAGGTATAGCGGGGCAAATCTCGACTGGGGGCAAATGTAACTGGTCAATTTTTTCCATGTTTTACAATATTTGCATTATTAAATAGAGTGTCCACCGGTTATATATGGTAGGCGTGTTCAGTGCATACATGTAGAACTCAACATCATAGTGTAATAATGGAAAAAATGTATCAGTTATAATTGCCCCCCAGTCGAGATTTGACCCGCTGTACCTTAGTCGGAATTATAAGAGCTTCATTTTCGCAAGCAAGTACGTGTGTACTTGTACTATATAATATTCCTTACTGTAATAATAAAAAATAATAATTTATTATAAACAATTTATAGTTATTTGAAATACATGTCAAAAAAAAAGCCTTAACTAAAAATAATTACAAACAGTAATTAGTCAATACCGCTCCGCACCGCCTCCGGTGCAAAAGTGCCCATATATAATTTATATTAATAAATTACAGGTAGCAGTCTTATAGGAATTTTAAGACTACATTTTAGAATGACTGTTGTTGTTTTACAGACAATTCCACACACTTGCAAATTGCCGAAGGGATATTTTTAGAAATTCATACTTGGTGTAAGTAGCTCTCCATTCGCTCAGTTATTTAATAGTATATTGTGCAACAAGGGAGGTAAGAGGGATTTTGTCGACGAGTGTTAAAACTCGCGACAGCCGCAGGCTGGAGAGAGTTTTAGACACGAGTTTACAAAATCCTTACCTCCTGAGTTACACACAATATTTTTCATCACATTTGAGAGGAAAACACAGAGAAAAAAATCATAAGGCAAAACCTTTAATGAATGGCGGTGTTGTACTGCCCGTTGCTATGGCAACGCAATCGAGATGGCCGTCACAATTTCCTGCCAGATTGCAAATTATAACGATTTATCTACGTGAAATTTACAAAATAAATGTAAAATACACTGAATTGTAAAACATAAATAAAATGCATTTTTCATACCGTTTCATATTTTTTTATAGCTTAATAGTAAAATTTTAGTTGTGCAAAAAAAATCCATGGCTGATTGAAACATCCTTTGCCTGAGGTATTGTACGGATAGTATTAATTTTTAAAACTAAATCCATTATTCCCTTGGGAATAAAATGGTACATTATACTTCAGTACACGTAGATGCAATGAGACCTTTAAACAGCAAAATGTGATGAAAAATCATTAAATTACAGGTAGCAGTCTTATAGGAATTTTAAGACTACATTTTAGAATGACTGTTGTTATTTTACAGACGATTCTACATACTTGCAAATTGCCGAAGGGATATTTTTAAAAATTCATACTTGGTGTAAGTAGCTCTCCATTCGCTCATAACTTAAGTTAAGGCATTACACAGCTCAACGAGAAAACAACGAGACGGGCGTTACTGCTATCGGTTTTATTTTCCCTGGCTACGTTTCGCCTCCAACGTTCTGAATCAGAAAAGCTTTTTCAAATGTTCTTATGTTTGCTCAAACATCTGAAATTTCAATGCAGCTATTCCAATTCCGGTTGAAACATTGGCTTTTTCGCTTAATAACCAAAAAGGAACTTTTGCCCTTTTTATGAAAGTAGGAACGCATAATAGGAGCAATTTTTGTGTACGAGGAACGGGTTAGTTACATTTCCAAGTAATTGTTGTTTGCATCAGCATCGAAATATCGGCATCTCGACAAAAATCAAAAAGGTAAAATCACGTATACAGGGTACCCGGTAGTTAATGGACAACTTTTTAACCACCAAGAGCACTGCACCTTATAATATACTGGTTCAGAAAATCGACTTTAAGGTTTAGTAAAAGTCGCCTGGTTTTCGAGATTTTCAAACTTTTTAAAATTCTAATACTACCTAAAATTTTAAAAAGTGTGAAAATCTCGAAAACCAGGCGACTTTTACTAAACCTTAATGTCGATTTTCTGGACCAGTATAAGGTGCCCTCTTGGTGGTTAAAAGGTTGTCCATTAATTACCGGGCACCCAGTATATTGTATTTTTGACTATAGACACAATAATTTCATTCAGCATACTGACATCGCACGCGTCGTTAACAATCGATTCACCTGAAATCCGAGTATTAACATCGATTTAACGGTGATGCTCGAATATTCCTGTCATGGGATTACACGTATAATCCAAAATTTCATCGGCCACTTTTTAAGGTTCCTTCTTGATGAACACTTAAAATGCCATTTTTTTAAACAGAGGTAATAATATTATTCAATTCCCATAACGTCCTAAATAAATTAAGTTTTTTTTTATTCTTTTTAGACTAGTTCCTGATTGCTGGTGAACAGGAAAAAATATAACATGACATTTTTCCTACCTATTGATTTATATAATATTTCAATTCAAATATGGTTTTGCGGCACTTGAATACACTTTGAGCAACGTGTTCAAATCGATTTTCACTATGTATTATGGTTTGTCTCGAATGACATGTTTAGCAAATTGCTTAAGCAAGTTAAACGCGTCAAGACGTTTGATATGCAGGGTAGGTTGTTGCAGAGGCGCGCCTTCGAACATAATCATTGTTTTGTCGCAAATAGTAGTATAGGTTAGGTTACCATCAGGCGGGCCATGCTTGTTTGCTACCGCGTGGTATAAAAAATAGTATAGTTAGTACGAATCTTGATAAGGTTAGAAACGATTAAGTTATGTTTAAATACGTTCACTTGAGGAAAGACGCGAAGAAAATTAAGTCTAGATACTTAATTTTTTTCGCGTCTTTCCTCAAGTGAATGTACTTTTATAGTCGTCATCTATCCTCCTTGCGTTATCCCGGCATTTGCCACGGCTCATGGGAGCCTGGGGTCCGATTTGAAAACTAATCCCAAGATTCGGCGAAGGCACTCGTTTTTACGAAAGCGACTGCCATCTGACCTTCCAACCCGAAGGGTAAACTAGACCTTATTGGAATTAGCCCGGTTTCCTCACGATGTTTTCCTTCACCGAAAAGCGACTGGCAAATATCAAACGACATACATACTTTTATTATTCACACAATTTTTCGACAGTAAATTCCTATCATTTAATTTTGCCTCTTTAAATCTTGTTTGATAATGACAAATATTTAAAATTATTAAAAAACCCGATAAAGAAAAATCTCTTATACGGAACTCTCATTGCATTAGTTCGACTCGCACTGGGGGTTAAAATTCAGGCTCCGATGGGTCTCGATGGGATTAAAGTGTTATAACTTTGCTTTCAAGCCTTTTTGTATTCCGTTTTAAGTGCATAACTTATTAATTAATTAGTGCTTCAATTTTATAATACCGAATTTGGAGTTACTTCTTAATTCGACGTGTTTTAATCAGTTAATTTGAAAGTTAAGGAATAGGTAAAAGTTTTTGAAGTAGCTATCCGTATTTTTAATTAAGAAGTCAGTGTTATTAAGCAGTTAATGATACGAGTCCGTGTTAGCGAAAGAAGATGTGAACATCGTAATGTCCAAACAGGCGTTATGAAGAGTCGTAGGAAAGTCGTAGTGTCTGATTTTGAGAATGCACTTAAATTCCTTTGTCATTCAACAAGTTTACAATTTTAGTCAATGTGTATTTGCTTGCCATTATTTAGTTGATTTATTAATATGGAAATAAATAATTCCAGTGAATGTAATAATACTTTGTTTTTATTAAATAATTGTATAAATACACATACATAAATATAGCAACGTATCCACAAGCACAATTTTGTTCCGAAAAAAGGGGCTACACCATCGGTCATAACAAAAGCATTTCGCGTACATTTTTTAATCATTAACCCAACATAAAACAACATTAAGTCCATTACTGTTAATCGTATCCACTCAAAAGCACGACAGTTCTCATTTCGCCTGTTCGGACTCCATAAATCTCGTGTTATCTTTCGGCGGTTTTCCATTACCATTCCAACGTTGGTACGTTGAATTACTTTGACGGTACGTTTTGCATTCGCTTCGTACTATCTAGTGTGGCCGTATGCTATGTGTTTCACGTGAATTGAATATTTTACTTCCACTATTTTTGATTTTGATTTTTTTTTTGTAATTAACATTGCTTTTTAGTTGTTACAAAATAAAGACGGACTAAATGCTACTAAGCTGAAGAACGGTACGTACGGTAAGACTTGTACTAAGTACACGGAGAACAGTACAATACATATAAATAATAAGGTAATATACAAATACCTCACACAGAAAACACCCGTGACTCAGGAACAAATATGTCTTTATCGCTCGCTTACTGGGATTCGAACACAGGACAATCTGGTCACATTCAGGGTCACCTGCTTGTCCCTGGTCGAAAATGAAACCGAAAAGCATGATAATACAATACAATACAATACTCTTTATTGCACACCTCACATAGTTTACAAGTAATGCACAAGAAACAAAAACAAAATATAAAAAAATATAAATATAATATGAATAAGACGACCAAATCAATTATAGACGTTATCGTTTTTCTGTCATGTCAAGAACATCCAAGTTTGATCTAAACCCCCTGTTAAAATTATAAATTCCCCTTACCAATCTCAAGTACCACCTACGAAATGAAGGAAGGTGCAAAACTCGAAACAAATTGTGTTAAATTGTAATAGAAACTCGTTTCCCGTGAAACTTTCAACGAGATTACGACGCAAATTCAATATTTAAGATTGATTTGGGCAGATGCTTGAAGGGCAGCCGACGTCTCGTGAAAAGGGCAACGCTGTGTAACGTACTATATATAAGGTAGTAAGCGTATACACAGATGTTTAGCGTTTGTTGGTTATGTAAAAGCAATTAATGCTAAAACTAAATAACTACCCAGTTAGGATGCAAAAACCTTGGCTCAAACGATCAAATTTTTTTTTAAATATATATTTTTCGACATATTCGGCGAAGAAGGGATTAGTCTAGTTATGTCCCGTGTGGCTTGTAAAAACGTATGTATGGTTGTCACTTTAATAAAAATCAGACCCCAGGATTTTATGAGCCGTAGCGTAGCAAAAGCCGGGAAAACGCAAGAGAGATGATAAATACATGTTAACGAAAGACAAGCGCAGTGTTTATACCTATAACTGCTTTCTTGTTAAAGATAAATATTAATACTATAATCCTTCATTACGATTTTTTTTACTAGCCTGTTATAGTATACCACTGCTGGGCAAAGGCCTCCCCTCGCTTCTTCCACTCAACCCTGTCACGTGCGTAATCCTGCCATCGTGGATAGAATGCGTCCAAGTCATCCCGCCATCTCTTCTTCGGTCTGCCTGAACCCCGGCATCATTACGATATAGACATATGTAAATATTTTTATTAAAAATGCGTTAAATAGTCGCACAGTTAGTTAACTCTGCGACCGAGACAAACGCAAAAGCTTTTTACGACGTGACCCTAAACTCGAAGAAAGGAAAAGGGAAAATAAAATGAAATTCATACTTAAACCACAGGAAATTTGCATGATATTACGGCTCATCCGGCCCTCACGGGGCTGTGTACAATACCGAGCGAACGCACAACAACAATTTTGATTTTTTCTTTAAAATCACAGGGACTGCTAATCACAACAAACTGAAACCAGTCATCGAAAATTGAAAAGGGAAATTAAAGAACAAATTTGCTGATAATAGAAATTGGGGCCGCTATGCCCCCAGCAAATGAAGTGTGTAATCACTATGTAAAATTGAGACATAGAGGTATATGTGTATATGTGTGAGTGATCACGGTTCTTTTTGAGACTAAACGCCCCGAGGCGTCCAATTTGCAGAAAAAGAATCCCACAAACACAGTGTTACCCGCTCGAGATCACACCGCGCACTATTTGAATTTTCTCCTAGGGAGGGTGGAATCAATTTAAATTTTAACTCACACTTAATACACTCCCTTGTTTGGTGTCTAAGTGGTGTGTTCGGGGCACCCTCTGTTTGGAACGAATATTAGGTTTGGAAGACAACATGACCGGCAATTCGGAACAAACATTGGTTCTTTTGATCGTCTTCAGATATTTTAAAGCTGTGTAAATATTTTATGACTAGCCAGAAATAATGAAACAAGTGCTTCGAAATCTTCCAATAAAACTTGTAACAATTAGGGAACTTAAAAAAAATTAAATCATTTATTTACATGAACCACATAGACACTAAGACTAAACAAAAAAATATCACAGCTATATGTCTAAAATACGGTATATTATCATGAGTTTAAAATATGTCACCACTATGTCACCCTATAGCGTGGACATCAAGGAAAATGTATGTAATTTTTGGTTCTTTTAAGTAACCATTTGCAGGCGCTGTTTCTTTCTTCGTACCATGTTTTCTATCCTCTTAGGTACTTTTATCTATTTTATATTATAACTGATATCAGACGTTGAGCAGGCCGCCAAATGATTTATTTTATTAACGACTAAGAGCCTTGTCGCTAAATTTTCTAAATAGTCCTATGTTTATGTATAGTATGCCTTTAACGGCTTTAACTTCACATAAATGTCCCGCCATGGTTGAATTCAAGCTGTTTAAAACAAGACAAAACTTATTTAAATTGTTATGCATTACATTCGCAGTCCGTATGAGATCTTGGCATCGTCCAAATGGATATAGTAAATTCAGCGAACATACTTCGCTTGGCTCAAGCCCATTCTCATTTTCCTAGATGACCCTGGAGTAAATAAATCTGGTCTGGATGTAATGAAAATGCCGGGCTAGAATACAATAAACAGAACTTAATACCTACTAAAATTGTCGGGGTTGGCTTAAGTATACCATCTATGATTCATTATAAATAGCCTTTGAATAAATACTTAGTTTGAATATTATTAATATTTACTATCCAGAAAAGTTGTTTTGTTTGATAAATTGAATGATTCAATAGATAGAAATTAATTTACTATTTATAGCATTTACTGACACATACGGGAACAGGCCCCGTAGCCGAATGGCATTTCTCCGACGCCAAACGAAAGCGATACGCCGCTGGCTCTGTCACGCCAATACGCAAGCGCGATAGAGATAGATATCTACTAGCGCTTCGTTTCGTGAGCGTTTCGTGAGCGATTGTGCCATTCGGCTAGCCACCCTGAAAAGAAAACACTTTGTTTTAATTTTTTTACAAAAGTTTATACCTACTCATATCAAAAACTGAAACTGTATCCAGTCTTCACGTTTATCTTTTTTTGAACAATGACCAGTGTTTAATAATAGTTCATACATTTATCGTTAAACAACAGTAGTATTTAAGTGTATAAACTAGCAAAAACACGAGTGATGAGTAAAAAGACCAGACACCCTTATTCGTATTGACCTCTCAGTCTTCTCAATGCAAACGAGTTAATTCTCATATTGAATTGGCAATAGCTACGCCTGCATTCGGCCTGAAGGCCTGGCTTGAATGCAGCCTGCAATTGCCTCAGTTTAGCATAATACGGTGATACCATTACGGCACAAAAGACATCCGACCTAAAGTCAGGAGCGTACAATAAATAAACGCTTTTCTAGAAAAACGTCGGAAATGAAAGCAGAGTAATTCTGTTTAAAGTGTTTATAATTTATAATCGATTGCAAAAATATGTTATAATTTGTAGTCGAGTTTGGTCTTCGTTGTTCTGTGAATCCTCCCTTTCTAAAATCAATGTGTGAGCCATAAGGTTAATTTTGTAAAAGGTTAGTATATCATCTTCATAGTGTTTTTATGTACGTACTTACCTAGGATAAGTGGCATTTGTAGGTCTCTAATCTTGTAAATCTCTAATCTTAAATAATAAATCAAGACACTTTAGAAGTAATAGGATAAAATCTACAAAGTTTACAGTGTCGATGCAAAAAAAAAACTTGAACAATAGTTACTTGTTTTACAAGAGAGAAAAGTTAGTGTTTAACCGCACGTGACAATATTTTGAGCTGAACATTTTCAGCTCCATCCTCATTCACGAAACACACAGTCTAAAGTATGCTTTCAAAATTCGGCCCACTGTATTGCAAGCGAGGAATTTTTTATTTAATTTTCTCAGGAAGCAGTGACTGCATTATGCGATAATTTATTAACGCATATTTAGAATAAGCAGTGAATGAATTAGAATATTTTACTTTGTAACAGATAAAGTTTTACTGTGGTTTTCGTACGTTTAAAGATCCTGCATAATTTGAATATTTAGAAATTATAATTCAAAATTGTTATCTAATTAAAAACCAAGTACATAATAATATAATACCAACATAGGTAAAAGACCCTCCGTATAGGTCAATAGTCAAAGATTTAAATAGAAAAAAATGTTTGAATAATAAAGGCTTTAACAAATTAGAAAAGAAAAAACGTTTTTTCCAGACTCATAAGATAAACAGAGTCACAAGTTAAAATACAATTATTAATCCTAAAGAATATTTCTCAGAAGTTAATGGGTACTTACCTGCCGTGTACAGGTGCTCAAGTATTTATTTAGATTCGGGCACAGATGGAAATAATGTCGTGGGTGTACGGCTATACTGGCTATCATTCTTTTATTATGATAATAAAGTCTTAAGTTTTTAAGCACACAACTTAAGAGACTGTGGACGGCACACTGGAACCCGCCCATACATTGCTGTGCTCAAAACTACAAAAAGTAAAATTAAGCAAAAAAAGTACCATTCTGCATTCGTAATGTCAAGTAGTGCTTATAATAATTATTATTTACATTATATTTGTATAAAAAAAAATATATTCCTATGATGAAGGTACATACCTATTCATCGATAAACATATCGACAGCTTCCGGGTGAAATATTTTTGTATTCATAATTGGCAGAGGTCGTATGCTGGTGATGAGGGGATCAGAGGAAACCAAGAGCCTATTAAAAACATCCGTCATGTTGTCGATTCTGGAAGTTTTACGACTAAATCTCTCTCGATAGTTTTTAAAATCCTTATTCCTCGCTTCCTGGGCCTCTTCACTTAAATTGCCTATTGGAATCAGGTGCTCAGATATTATTGCGTCTCCATGAATAAGGATTTTATGAACAGTAGGTGTCATACGACACCACGGGTACAGGTCTACATATTATTATATATTCTCGTCGTTGAAGTAAAATTGAATCGCTTTTCTCATCTGAAACCGTCGAAATGAATAGAAATAACCTTAGGGTAAAATATTACGCACTAAATCATTGTTTTAGTGCGAAAACGTTACATTTTCGCTACAGTAAAAACGCCTGATCAAATAGTCAGAGCAAAAAATTTTGTCCGTTTTCGAAAAACGGACAACATCTTTTGCTTTCGAATAAAGAATAATAATAACGACCAATTTTTTAGCTATCGTGCCTAAAAAGTATCAAAAGATGTTAACCATTATCGGAATTATGACCATTTTTATTAAATTACAATATAAGTTACTATTGTCCAAATATCACAAACACAATAGTGTTTTTAGAATATAAAATACGTAAAACGTAATCAACATGCCTTGTCCAAGATAAGACATTGCGGATTTTGAGTTATTATTACTGCTATAACTTGAAACAAGTCTATTTAATAATCGATGCTAATTACCACTGAACGTGACATATGAAATCTTAGACCTTTAACATAATGCAACTACGTAATGACAACTGATAATGAAGGTATTTTGCTGCAATGAGGTACAATACTTCCCTGGTCATACATTTATTTCAATTTCAGTACAAAATACCCACAATTGCTAAGTTGAGTTTTGAACACAGCAATGTATGGGCGGGTTCCAGTGTGGGACGGTGCGGTGGAGTGTGAAAATAAAGGTTCCTTCTTGATACGAACCCCTAAAAATTTAATGGCTATTCACTGGAGAAGAATATTATGAAAGAAATAAACTGATTTGTAGAACTATCCGGCCTAGTGGACTGCCTGCTAAGCTGATGAGCCTGGGTTCAAATCCAGGCCAAAATTTATTTTATTTTATTTTATTTATTTGAGTGATGTTGATGACCACAGATATTCGATACATAGGAAAGTCAATTAGACATTAAAAAAAAGCTTCTTTTTTTTTACCCAAACTGACTAAGATTTACATACAGTAGGTACCTAAGCTGCAGAAGGCATGAGGTATAAATATGTAGGCAATGTAAACATATTTAAAATATTTTATAATACTTACGTAATAACCCTCAAACACTCGGGGACAAAATATTTGTAGTCATTACACAAATGTCCTTACCGGGACTCAAACCCAAGATCCAGTTGGCGTAAATATATTTTCTAATTCAAACATCTTAATAGTTTCATTACATAGATTTAAAGACGTACTGTGCCTAAAGGCAGAGATAGAAACACTTAATTTAAATGTTGGAAATAGCTACATCTGCCAGAGGTTGTAGCGCTCGTTTTCTATCTGATCATTCCATTTATCTGCGCGATCTAGCGACATGGAACACTACTTCGCAGGTGCTCGTGTGAATCGCCCAAGGATACATTAACGAAGTGTTTTACTAGTTGACAAGATAGGATAGTACTGTCAGTAATAAAACTGCCACAGGTATATTGAGCCTATCGGATCTATGAATAAAATGAATTTAAAATGTTACAAAATAAAAACAATACCGATTATAACTTGAAACCTGATGGAGCATCGGTCGCATAGCTATCATTCAAATGGCTACGGATGTCCAAATTGTCCAACAGTGCATGCTGCTTAGACTATGTTTTGATCAAAAACTGTCAATGTAAGTCATGTTCAATATCTTTCTCCATAATCAACAGGGTCGTGAACAGTGAACACGCTTGTGAACAGAGGTTGCTGAAGACGAGGCTCGAACTTATAAATGCCCTTTCCACCTCTGGCTTCCCTTAACACAACAATAACAGTATGGTTGTGTAAACATGTTATTGACCCTTCGTCGGCGTCGATATTTGCGTCACTTAACTTCAAACTTGGGTAAATCCATTCTGTTTTAAGGTTGAGTATTACTTATAAAAATTATAATATGGTCTGAAAGATAATGAACCTTACAGCAGAATGGATTTACCCTTTGAAGTTAACTTCAAACTCGGGTAAATCCATTCTGCCATAAGGTTGATTATTTTTATTTACCTAATCAACCTTAAAGCAGAATTTTATAAGTAATTATACTCAATCTTAAAACAGAATGGATTTACCCAAGTTTGAAGTTGAGCGACACATTTAATATCTTCTGCCACTGTCCAGTAAACTTTCTTAATTTAAATAGGTACCAGGTTTTCTATCCAGATTAAACCACAACGAACTCAAAAAAGGCCAGGGTAAAATATTTCTTTTATTGCATGCAAAAATATAGTGCTGTAGCCGCAAGCAAGACAAAAAGAGTTTAATTAGCGGTCGAAAGAAATCTGCTACTTTTTAGAGACTGAAAAGTTTGCCTTTTGAGTTTTTTGACTGACTTAATAGAGACGAAAGCTTTAAAAGTTAAGCTCATTTGAAGATTTTGTTCTTTATTTTAGATCGTAGGTGTAGTAGATAGATTAGGTATGATGATTTAATTAACTGTGAAATGTACTGTTATTTTTAATTATTAGAATTACCTTTTACTTACCCCGTCAGTGGGAAGCCATTTAAGCTATCAATAATTAATTTCTGTTATTTTTAGTTAAAACATTTAAAGCGAAATTATGAAACCCAGTTATGATGAAAGCCAGTTCTAATACAACTTGACTTGTTCATTCACTAAATTTTAGTTTTCCGGCATTGGTAAAACTATACTGCAACATAAGGCTCGAATGGCTCGATGTTTTACCAAATTATTTATTTTATTTTAGTTGCCAAAAGTTTGAAAATAAAGTTAGTCTTAACTCTCTTCGCTTTACTTCATTCGGACAGATAAATCAATTCAATGGCGTAGCCATTTTGCGTAATTGAGTCTTCTATAGAGTTCAATCGAGAGGTAGATTACAAATTTTAATGAACTCGGGGAAGTCACCTTAACTGATGCAATAAATTCAAGGGGTTCTCTCTTATTAATGAAAAATTGGTAAAACTGATTTGTGCTCGATATCACTGGTACGATATAAAACTTTGAATTGTTTGAAAACCTTTATATAAATTAATAGGTGACTAAATGTTAAACCAAAAACATTTAGGAATTTTAAATTTAAAATATCGGCTTGATTCAAACGTAAATCTACATGAAAAATTGTCGTTATGGATCAAGTATATCGTCAATTTCGGAAATAATTTTACTTCCATGATAATCGTCGCATCGCTTGACACTGGTTTATGTACGAGTATCATATCAAAGTAAAGTACATACATACAATCACGCCTGTATCCCATAAAGGAGTAAGCAGAACACATGAAACTACTAAAGCTTCAGTGCCACTCTTGGCAAATAAGGGGTTGAAATAAAACGAAACTGTGACATTGCAGTGACAGGTTGCCAGCCTCTCGCCTACGCCACAATTTAACCCATATCCCACAGTCGCCTTCTACGACACCCACGGGAAGAAAGGGGTGATGAAATTCTTAACCCGTCACCACACAGGCAAAGTAAAGTATCTTAAAAACATTATTCAAATACGGCTGTACACATCAACATCAACCACAAAATGAAACACGTCTAACCAAATCGAATACGTATTCAGGATCATTCCTTAACAAGTTTAACGTAGAATATGACGTCTAATCCAGCGTGTCTTTGACAGAGTCCGGCCAATCATTTCGGCATCTATAGACGGTTCGATCTCAATTGCTAAGTCGAAATGATTGGGCTGCACGCTGTCCGGTGCATGCCGAGCAGCTTGTTGGCCTAGTTATCCTGCTGACTAGCTTTCAACGTCTCGACGCAATGGATCGAAAATCACTCAAGTTTGAAGATATAATATGTGTAAGAATGATGTGCCCCTAGTATTCATACTATACAGGGATGGAGTTGATGAAAATTAACATATAAAATAATGTTTCTCGCTATTTGTGCAATTTCTTGCGGAATGTTTTTCAAGACCAGAATGTTAATTAAATTGAAGGCGTAAAGGCGCCAATTTTTGACCGAGTACGTCGAGCCAGACAGGTGTTTGATCAAAAATTAGGACCTTGTTATACAACTTGTATGTTTTTTCCACAATCTGTAAATTCCAATTTTTATTAATACGAAATCGAGGGAAAGATAGAAGCATAGAAGACCTTCTATGCCCTATTTCTCGTAGAAGCATGGGATCTGGTAACTACTAGTAGTACCTAAACAAAAAGTAAGAATTCTATGTGACTGATAAGTGAAAAATGGCAGCAAATCATGTTTTATGTCCAATAAAATAACCTCCAGTTAACATTCCGACCCGCCTCAAAAGTCAAACAAATCAAGCAAAGCACTTAAGAAGCCAGGCCAGCTTCTTTCCCTGAAGACTTACAAACTTTAAATTGTTCTAAACTTGTAACGATTTCGATTTTTCTAACTTTTCCCACTAATGCAATTGGGTGTGATGAAACTTATTCATTTCGATTAGGGTGGATGAAAGTTTTTTTTTTCTAATAAGAAGTTACTTTTTTCATGAAATAAAACTATGGAAACGGATTAAATCGCGTATAATGAATATAAAATTCATCCCGACGTTTCGAACTCTTTACAGCGTTCGTGGTCAACGGGTGACTGAGGAAAAATTACATTGTGCAAAAGCTATATAGAAATATTAGCGAACCATGACCACAAATAATATAGATTTTTAAGGCAGGTTCACACATTATTAATAAAGCTAGTTATACAATATTCAAAAAAATACCATTACTATATTAAAAAACCGAACCGAACCGAAGACAATATTAAGTTACTTTTCTACTAAAATTATTTTGTTACAAGCAGAAACGTCTGCATCATTTACCGCTAATATTTTCTCGCATGGTAAAAAATGTTAACTTATGTTCTATTCAGGGACAAAATTTGTTTGGCACACGTCCCATGAAATCCTCGCTTTTAGCATATTAGCAGCGATTAGACAACTTTACTTACTTCAAACTTTTTCGTTTGTCCAATATTACGCATTTGATCCAATCCCCTTATTTAATTTTCAGATTTGGTCCTGAAGGCATAATTCACCCGAGTCCAGGGCAGAAGGCCGCAAGCCGCATCCACAGCGGGATGTTTCAATTTAACTTTTTGCGGCGGCCGCTCGCAGAAGTTCCCGGCTCAAAAAGCATTGTTATTACATTCAAGTGACAAAGGTTGAACGAGATTTTTTACCAGAGTGCGGCTAAACCAACGTTATTGTAATGGTTTGCTTTGTGAAACACTTTTTAGAGGCTTTAGTGACAAATACAATATCTACCTACTCTGCACTACCGCTTTCCAATAAAACACAGTTTTGAAGTCAATACTTAGTGAATCACATCATACTTAATTATGTGTTTTGATGCATAAGGCATTGTATTGACAACCATACAGATGATTTAAAAAAAGGATTCAAAAATGTCGTTTAACCTAATAACACTGAATGCCTGGTTTACCTGTGATTGACATGTAATTATTTTCCAGCACTTTTGAGCACATCTAAACGTAATTGTTCCATAATGAAATGTATATTTTTAAGCCCTGATAGACAAGTAACTTAATTTCTCTCTTTCATTGACACCCCTTTTAATTGAGATCGCAGTTCGATTAGCTTCGTTAAGCCCAAGTTGAAATCTAGTTAGCATCGTTATCTGCTTGCCTGATAGAGCAAGGTTAAAAATAAAATTAAAACTACCAAAGTATCTGTGTCTTAATTTAACTCCCCTATTTGAGAGCCTACGTGTACTGCTTAAATAGTTAACATTGCAGTCTTTATATATTACCTTATCTCAAAGAGGCATATCTGTAGTCACACTTTGCCATCACTTGAAAATGTTAGCAATCAGAACATACAATACATATAAATTGGTTCCGCTAACACGGAAAATTCCTTCAGGGATCATTAAAACGGCGCGCAAACTCTCATGCGATTTTAGATACATTTTCTACTATTGAGGTAACATCGATATTAATATTGTAGATTACTACAAGTAGACTAGAGTTCTCGAATATAGAGTAAGACTAGTTATTTTTTGGTGTTGCTTAATTAATTATATGTCCATGCCCAGTCTTGTTGGTTGCAATGTATATCGACGTCGATCATCATCTTCATAATTTTAACTTTTAATCACGCTCTTAATTGACGAGACGCAAGCTTTTCTGATCTTTTCATGCTGATGGACTACGATTTTCACACACATCAGGGTGCAATTATTTTCGTTTTGACCGACGAGACTAGGTCTAGTAGACTAGTCTAGTAGACATAGATATAGCTATTGACAAGCAAGAATTTCTCCACAAAATCAAACGTACAAAATTTCTGTAATATCCGCACACCCGGACGCCATTTACACTTTAGTTGCAACAAAGCAATTCAACAGAATGTTTAGTTAAACAATACTCTGGTTAACACAATTTGCTCTAATGTAGCGAGGGAAAACAGAACCGAACTGGTTTAGCAATCGTCGCCGCAAAGCAATCTAAACTTTTGAAGCAATATGGCGGAACGTGTTGCTTAAATTCTACGCTATCTGGGGCAATCATATCTGACTTTAATTTTCGCAGACTGGGAATTGTCTTTGAAAAATAAATAGTCGTAGGTGTTTTTGTTAGTCTTGTCAATGGCGCATTGTAGCTAGTGTACTAATCTCTACTCATCAAATTCTGCGTAGATTAATATGTAGCTGCTGATGACTGCTAATGTTGCCAATAAAATAATTCAAGTCTTTGCAGCAGATCATGGTTCCAATTTTATCACTTATCCACGTGGATAAGACATCTGTCACTCTCACACTGACATACTTGATAGAACGTGACGGATTCTTTATCCACATAGATAAATGATGAAATTGCAAGCGTAATTGGCAGGCAGGACATCACCAGTCATCACATCTCGACTTGAAGATTCTCAAAAACTTATGTGTAAATGCTAAAGTTCCAACACAGAAAATATTCAATTATAGTTATTTGTTAAAATTTCATTTACATAGGCAACTTATGTATAAGATAAGTAAACCGCTTTTAAATTTTAAGCTCGGTCTTTCTCAGTTTGTATTACGTGACTCAACTTTGCCATTGTCGATTAAGAACTCATCAAAACGTCCACAAATCATCGAAACGTCATATTCAACACAAATCACGTTTCTCTTTAACGAACAAACGAACTGGCATCCATCACGACGTAGGCTGTGTTTTAACTAAATTATTTCCTAATTCTGGGCACAATTTCCGCACTAACTGTATTAACACTTTCGCTACCAAGAACCCGACTGTCGGGTACACCGCTCGTAGAAGCGTAGCCGATTACATGGGTTTCCCCGTATGTAGCGAAAATGTCGTAGCGCCGCGTAGAGCCCGGTTTCGAAAGTGTTAAGCGCTGGGGAAATTTTCGATCACACTCGCGGCGGA
Organism: Leguminivora glycinivorella; assembly: GCF_023078275.1. Classification (NCBI taxonomy): domain Eukaryota; kingdom Metazoa; phylum Arthropoda; class Insecta; order Lepidoptera; family Tortricidae; genus Leguminivora; species Leguminivora glycinivorella. The sequence goes on from NC_062978.1 coordinate 10,317,237, forward strand.
TTAAGGGAATGCTAAGCCGTAGAAGATTATAGCGAGACAGGTGGAGTCTTGAAGGTATAGGTACTCCATAGATGTATAGTTAGATCAAGTTGAGTTAGCAATTAAGTTTTATCCCCGTGCCCCGCATGTACAAGTGTTAAGTAAACATCACAATTTCATACAAGTTTGTCGTTTAAAATAACGTTTGCATCGTCGGGGCAGCAAAAACCCTGCAAACTTATATAGTTTAGTATGACTTAATACCACATTATCTACTGGGTTTGTGGGTTAAATAATTTAACTGTAGTCGGTTCTGTAATTGAAACCTGTTACAACCTAACCTGAACAATGTTTTTAACATATTTTCTCAGGGAAAACAAACGAAAATCCAATAATATTTAGCATGTTCTTGTAAGCTCTCGACGTATTTATTGCATTAGAATGCTTACCAGGGTTTTACCACGATTTCAACTTGTAAACCGCATTTTGTAAGCAAAATTAATTCAATGAGTTAATTAGATAATCAGTAATTTGCTTTGTTACATATTTTTGTGCTGTACTTGATGTTATTTGTTATCTAGGTCGATATTTTATAAAACTGTAACTGTGTTGTTTCTAACTTGAGAACAATTAAATAAAATTGTTTTAACTTGTTGTAAGACTAACACCAAAATATTTTTATTTTAAAAAGTGACCATTGACATACAATATTTAACATATTGCGTTTTTATCTAAAAGAGCGACTATATCAAAAGAAATAAATATGTAACACTTTCAGATATGGAGTAGTTATTTTTAAGAACAGTTTCAGTAGGTGGTTTAAATACTTTAATTCAAAGATACCAAAAACCCTTTACCTCTAACAAGAAAAAGCATAAAAGTTAATGTTGCGTTCAGGAAACCTTTTTAGATAAACAATGGAAGTTTTTCTTTCTTTAGCTAACATTAGGCGAAGAAAACACATCAGTCACTTCAGCCTTACTACCCTTTCAGCCATATTAAAAGGGTTTAAATGTATTAGGTACTTGTTTATAAAGTATTTTCAATGTGTATTATTTACATAGCCTATCACAGGAGTAAAAAAATTAACTTCAGAATACACAGTCAAAGAAACTCGAAATGATTCGAAGCAAAAGGACGTAACTCCATGAAACTGAACTACCTACTAGAGAAACCTAGCGAACGGAAGGCATTTCATCCTCTATTCTCTTTCCCTTGAAATCAAGAGTGAACAGGCATCTTCTGGGCGACCTCACTCCATCGTCGGCCACGTCTTTTGCCTGTGGCCAAGAGCCCATTTATAATAAAAAAAACGTATACCATTCCGTAATATAATAATAACACCCTGTTACAATAGTATTTTATACAATCGTGATATAATACAAAGCTTTTCAGTCAAGTACCATGTTTAGGCCACGAAGCTTGCTGAGTGGCCTAATAGTACGGTACGAGAGTGAAAAGCTTAATTATATCACTATTGTATACAATACTTTTTCTACGAGTCATCATCATCATCAATGGACGGAAATATCATCATTCATGCAAGTTAAAATTAATGTTAATAGAGTCGTTCACCGTTGTATCAACATCGAATTACCTAGCAACCAATTGTTTGTAATAATCGTCTCTGATTGGCCGATAACGCGACAGATTAAAAAAATGTGTTTCAGATGCAGGAAAATTTGCCAGGTATCGCAAATTAGTATAGAATTTGTATGAAGTTCTATTTTTGAAATTATTACAGTTAACTAAAGTCAACTATAATGAGCTTATTATAATTGAGTCGGAACTGCCATAGAGTATCCAACACTGAAAAGTTAGCACTTATAGTGTAGTCTGTGGTGTCCTAATTGACAGATTACAGTCGACAAGTAGTAAAAAATCTTATTTATGCCTAATAGGTATGTAACTTATACCAATTACATAGTAAACTTTTATCTATTTTCCGTCCTAATAGAAGGTACTAAATATTAATTTTATTGCTATTTATGTACTTGTAGACTTGGATTAAATACTAACTCCTTTATTAATAAACGTTCACTAAAGTTGTCAAGCCGATAAAGTTCGTTTGTCCCTTTCTATCACACCAATACGTTGGAAAGGGACAAACGAACTTTATCGGCTTGATAACTTTAGTGAACGTTTATGAATAAGGGGGTAATATTGTGCCTACATTATTTTAGTGTATTTTGGTAAAACTTTTATGGAAAACATATTTTTATAGCAGTGTTTTTCTTCTCAAGTTATACCACAAAAAGGCACCTAAAAAAACATCGTTGGAGCGCTATTAGACACAAATGAGGGCTCGTCGTAATCGGTAATATGATAAAAACCCCCCTCGTGCTTCGTTGACTTGGGAACGTTTTCCCCGAAAAATTGAATTAATTTCTGGCAAACATTCGATCTGGTATCAATATTAATGACTGTGCAATGCGAGATTTACAAAACAATTTGTTGGTGGTGTGTCATTAAATTACAACACAGAATCGAAATACTTAAGACACATTGTTCACAATTTTCCTGTTCCTATTTTTGTGAACTTACTTAACACACTTTTGATTTTTGGTCATTATTTTAATTGCAAAATGTAATTACTAGGTAGTATATTTTCAGTTTTTTTTATTGTTTACAATAAAATTGTCACGTCAACATCAATGTGTCACGCTATAGGTAACCTAAGATAATAAGTTTGCAACGATTTTCACAACCTCGCCAAATGCCGTTATTTTAAACGTCAAAGTTTGCAGAGGCGGTGATATTAAAAAATTTGCAGACTTATCGTGGCCGGACTCTACAAGCAGTAATAGTACATTACATCAGAGGCCGGGAAAATGAGGATTTCCGGCCAAGTGGGTATATAGGATAGGGATACGAGGCCGGGAATCCGTTTTCACGCCGAGGCATGTATAGTGCTTTTCTCAAACATACAATGAAATAAAAAAAAATGCTCTAAAGGACAATATTTTATAAAAAAAGTTACTTTGCAGACCTAGGCCTAAAAAATAATATAAAATCCCTTTACAGTCCTCTCGAGCTGTTGCGCCCAAAAAGCGATACTTCCCAGCCCATTTTAAGGAACGTAAAGACAATATTTCATTGCATGTTTGAGAATTTTTTTTTAATTCATATCGTAAAGTGCGTTCGATAAATCAAACTAAAAAAAAGTAGTAACCATAATCTAGATCCTAATCTTCTCTAATATGGGGGTAATCTTCCTATCTTTAGTTGGCAATCTATTTGGTAGTACGAGAATAAAGAATTGTAATCAATCCCTAGGGCGGAGATCGTTTAGTAACTCAAATCTTATCTGTGCCACGTGGCGAGTCATGATACTGGCCACGTGTTAGCATCGCTTGCCAAACGCAGACTCGAATTCATCTCAATCAAACGCCATTTCAAGACCAGTGACAATCATGAGCGATTGAGTACTAAAGGAACCTATAGATTGTTAGTTTACTCGTCACTTATTCGGCACGGTTACCTTTTGCGATTAAATATCTGATAGGCCAAAATTTAACTGACAAACTGTGGGCCTCTTTACACATTTTTTTCTCGAGAGGCAATATCTCGCTTGTGTTCGATAAAATAGGAATAAGTAATAACCCCAGAATTGTGAGTACATCCAACCCCAATAAACGTTCTTAAAAAACATTACTCCATTCTTTGATGTTATATCAGTGGGGTACTGATTGTAAGTTCTCAATTGAGACACGATTTAGTTGAAGATGTCTTAGACATTGTGTCTATCTAAAGTACCTATACAGCTGTTTCTATACAGGTTATTAAAAGTGTTGAGATAAAACTATATGAAGGCTACATGTGTAATTGTAGTGTCTTATATAGGTACGTAATGAAATAAGTGCTTTCTCAAGTACCGGCCTTTTACCATAGTTACTTACGTTTCATTCGCTTATTTGACAACGCTTCACCCCTCGTGTCTGCAAGTTTAGACAACGGAAATACTAACAAAATAATGCTTTTATTTCATCTTCATCTTATGGGGGTGTATGCGGGGTGTCGAACTAGTGTCACTTATTTGACCGTCTCTTCCTTTATTAGGGTCAAAATATGTCAATATTTTTGTAATAGACACCGCAATGGACGTTTATAGGAATATTTTTGTAACAATACGAATTATAACCTGTGCGCGCGCCCATAAGAGTGCGTCACAGCAACGAGCCGCCGAGCGCGCCCGAAGATCTGCGCGAGCCGAAGGAATCGCGAGCCGAAGGAATCAAATAAAAGGCCGCGTCCGCGCCGCATCAAATCAGTTAGCTAGCGACTGCCATAGCGATAGGTTCTCCGACTGTCCTTTGGCGAGTCTCGTTGGCTCGGGAGTTCGATAGCCCACCTGCAGTCTTCTCCCGATCCACCCTAGGGTTTAGCTAGTGCCTTGGCGATAGGTTCACAGACTGTCCCTTGGCTCTTTGCACCTATAGTGGATGAGCTCAACCTTGCCCGCCGCTATAAGGTTTTCCGTAGCTAGGAAGTACCTACCAGTTTGAATGACCTGCTATGTATGCAATGTACCTTTACCTAAGTACCTATCTTTAATAAATATACACGTTGACATTGGCGTTTTGTCTTACCTCCTGGTCGCCTACCCTACAAATTGGCGCCCAACGAAATAACTACCCGCTCGTTTGGAAGATTAAGTTACATCTACCCTACATTATTTTTTTCTCAAAGTACCCCATATAAAAATACAAGATGGCGGAAGGAGACGCAAACAAGGAGGGGGACGGTGAAGGATCTACAAAGAAGGTAGTTTCAAATAAAACAAAGGCTAAAGCGACAGGAGAAACAGAAACACAAGCATCATCAGTGTCTTCGGTACATTTAACGGAAGATCAGTTTGCAGAGTTATTAAAACGCCTTCCTAAGATGCCTACGAAGAACTTTGTTCCATGCACCATTAGATTCCATGGCGAAAATGACCGTACTAAAGTGGAAGAGTTTATCAATGGAGTTAAATTGTATAAGGAGATGGAGCAAATAAGTGACGACGATGCCTTAACGGGTTTGCCATTGCTGCTGAAGGGTAAAGCAAGTGATTGGTGGCTTGGAGTACGTGCTGAGATCAAGACGTGGGCCGCAGCCCTTAAAGCTATCTCTGCCGCATTTTCACCTCAAAAGCAACCGCACGACATATATATGGATATATTTGCGACACCCCAAGGGAAGGATGAAGGGATAGACGATTTCCTATGCCGTAAACGCCTCCTACTCGGCGCATTACCACCCAAGAGACATAAGGAAGATGAGCAGATAGACCTCATTTACGGTTTGCTTAAGTTGGACCTTAAGAAGCGGATAGCTCGCACTGACATAAAAACCTTTGCCGAGTTAACTGAGAAAGCTCGCCACCAAGAGGCCTTAGTGAAATTCAAGCCGAGCACTTCTACTGACAAGGTGGGACAAGACAAGCCAAGTACATCATCTGCCTCACAACCTAATACACGTACGTTCACTAAAACTAACCTTAGCAGATGTTTATTCTGTGCTAAGAAGGGACATACATTAGAAGTATGCCGCAAGCGCCTGGCGAAAATAAAGAGCAATGTTACCGAGGAGGGTGACGTTGCTAAACCGGTAGTCACTTGCTATGGATGTGGCGCGCCCGGAGTTTTCAGAAGCAATTGCTCAACATGCAACAGCAAGGAAACGCCGCCTAAAGAAGTAGCCTTCTATACAATAGAAATTACGAGGGAGGATCATGTCAAGATACCTACAATTGAAGTAAAAGTTATGGACGAGATGGGGTACGCTTATATGGACACCGCTGCCCGTACCAGTGTTGCCGGAGAGCATTTGTACAAGCTGATGAGGGACAAAGGCGTACAGTTCTGCACCCAGGTTGCTGCGATAAGGTTGGCGGATGGTACTGTCAAAATGAGGCAAGTCCTGACTGTGACCACTGAGATACTACTTGGTAACAGGACTAAACCAATCACCTTCACAATAATGCCAGACGCCATCGAAAACCGCACCTTGTTAGGCATTGATTTCCTGGAACAAGCAGGCATAAATCTCAGTCCACCACAAAGAGCTTGGCATTTCATAGACAAGCCTGGAGAAACCTTCCCTTTCCTTCAATTGAAGAATCACAGGAAAATTCCTTTGCTGAAAGCTGCGAAGCAACTTACCTTCACTGAACCAGCTAATGAAGAAGAAACGCTGCCCGATTTCCTCTCTTGGGCACGTGAGTTGAAACTGCTGTCTCCGATACCGGCTACACCATCGCCACAACATGACACTAAGGACGCCACTGAGGACGGAGTGTCATCTCCAAAGAAACCGCGTTGGCAGTTAATCAAGATGCCAACCCCGCCGCGTCCAGCGCGACCTCGCGAACCGGCGGATAACGCTTCACAAGTTGATCCACGTGTTGATTATATACCAATAAATCCAACTTCACTGTATTGTATTGATATTTTATTGCAACCAAATGAGGGCCATTCTCTATCTACTGACGAAATACCTAAATTCAATGAGTTGTTAACCGAGTACAGCGACATCTTTGCTAAAGAGGGAAACCCAACCACTTACACTGAGCATAAGATAGATACAGGGGATTCACAACCTATAGCAGTAAAACCATATAGGCTCTCCCCAGGTAGACAGCAACAACTTAAAGCAAAGTTAGATGAAATGATCAGTAACGACATTATTGAGGAGTGCGACTCACCTTGGTCAGCACCAGTCATTTTAGTTCCAAAGGGAACAAACGACGTAAGGGTTTGTGTAGACTACAGGAAGCTGAATGAGGTAACCATACCAGACAGGTATCCTCTACCTCGCATCGACGACTTGATCCATCAAGCAAAAGCGATGCCATACATGACCACAATAGACTTGCAATCCGGGTACTGGCAAATTAAAGTAAATGAAGCCGATCAGGACAAAACTAGTTTCATATGTCCATTTGGGATGTACAAATTTAAACGTATGGCCTTTGGGCTAAGAAACGCGCCTGCTACCTTTCAAAGACTGATGGACAAATTCATCCTAGGCCTACGTGCAGAATGTGTCTTATGTTACCTAGACGACTTAATCATCAGGTCAAGTTCATTTGCCCAGCATCTGCAAGATCTCCGTGAAGTATTTGAGAAGCTTAGAAGCTACAATCTAAGAGCAAACAGACAAAAATGCAAATTTGGATGCACAGAAATAAAGTACCTCGGTCACCTAATAGTACCGGAAGGGATTAAAACGAATCCAGAGAAGATTACCGCAATTGTAGATAGGCCACAACCGAAGAACCTAAAACAATTGATATCATTCCTACAAACGGCGTCATGGTACAGAAGATTTATTCAGAACTTCGCTGAAATAGCAAGACCGTTAACTAACTTAACCAAAAAGAAAGTTCTGTGGAAATGGGCCAATGAAGAGCAAGCTGCATATGAAACATTGAAAATTGCACTTACCTCATCGCCAATATTGAAACAAGCCGATTTTGAGCTGCCGTTTACGATTAAAACAGATGCTAGTAACTACGCCATCGGAGCAGCTTTACTCCAGGGGGAGAGTGTTGATGAACACCCTATAGAATACGCAAGTCGCTTGTTGAACTCGGCAGAACAAAATTACACGGTTACGGAGAAAGAAGCTCTTGCCATTGTTTGGGCAGTAGCACGCTTTCGAGGCTACATAGAAGGCACCAAGTTCATTACAATCACTGACCATCAACCGCTGAAATGGTTGCTAAACTTAAAATCACCAACAGGCCGTCTCGCCAGATGGGCTCTTCAATTACAACCATATAATTTTGAAATAAAATACTGTCCCGGGAAAGCTAATATCCTAGCTGACAGCTTATCCCGACCGCCATGTGAAGAACATACTGAATCTTGTGAAATATGTCAAGTTGAAATCGATCTGCCACGGAGAAGCGAAACAAACGTCCGTGAAGAACAAGAAAAAGACGAAGAGGTGAAGAAAATAATAAATGCACTAGAAAATGCAACATCATCCGAAGACTACATTCAATGGTCAAGACGAGGATACATGCTTCACAACAAAGTCCTTTACAGATTCACTCCAGATCAAGAAGATGAGGACGCTAAATTAGTAGTTCCAAGACATGAAATTCCACAGTTATTGAAAACATATCATGATTCACCAATCGCTGGTCATCTTGGAGTAGACAGAACTGTAAAACGCATTGAGAATAACTTCTTTTGGCAAGGTTTACGCAAGGATGTCATTAAATATATAAAAACATGTACTGAGTGCCAACGGTATAAACTATCCAATCAAAAACCAAGTGGCTTGTTCCAGTCCACCGCCATCAATCAAAGATTTGAAGTATTGTCAATAGATTTATTTGGGCCACTACCAAAAGGACTAAATGGAGAGAAATGGATTTTCATTATTGAAGACACAGCTTCGCGATGGGTAGAACTCTTTGCCCTCACGGAAGCTACAGCTAAACAATGCGCCATGACTTTACTTAACGAAGTTTTCCTACGATACGGGCTACCTCGCAGAATAACCAGTGACAACGGTACCCAATTCGTATCAGCAGTCATGCAACAATTGTTGTATTGCCTAGACATTAAACATGTCTTGAGTCCTGTTTATCACCCAGAACCAAACATCGTAGAACGCAAGAACAGAGACTTAAAATGTCAGATTGCAATCATGGTTCAAAATAAACACAACCTGTGGCCTCAAACTTTGTCTGCCATACGCTTTTCAATGAACACAGCGTATACTCAGAGCACTGGTTTCACAGCTGCCTATCTGACCTTCGGAAGACAGATGAGAACACCATATGAGATATCGCACAACTTTGGCGAAATAGTTCAGTCGGAAAAATTCATTCCAGAAATAACGCCTGAATTAAAACGATTAGCAAGAAATCTTGCAATGGCAAAAGACAATATGGAAGTAATGCAGGATAAGAATAGGAACCGAGCAAATCTGAAACGACGTCCTGACCCAGGTTACAAGAAAGGAGACTTAGTGCTAGTGGAAACTCATCCAATCAGTAATCAAGAAAAACAGTTTTCTGCGAAGTTAGCACCAAGACGGGACGGACCATATGTCATAATAAATAAATATGGGAGCTCAACTTATGAAGTTGGCAATGTAAATGAACCCGAAAAACCTATTGGGAAATACCACGCGTCTGCTATTGTAAAATTTGAACAAAGGGACACTGTTACCCCAGCACCAGTAGTACCCATTCGTCAACGAGGAAGACCAAGAAAACACGTTCCAGCATAAGTCCTGATACTCTCACGACACACAAAACGAGTATCAGAGGGAGAGAATGTAACAAACTAACAATATTGATCCTGGTACTCTCACGGGACGTCATCGAGTACCAGAGGGGGAGAATGTAACAATACGAATTATAACCGCGCGCGCCCCGAGTGCGTCACAGCAACGAGCCGCCGAGCGCGCCCGAAGATCTGCGCGAGCCGAAGGAATCAAACAAAAGGCCGCGTCCGCGCCGCATCAAATCAGTTAGCTAGCGACTGCCATAGCGATAGGTTCTCCGACTGTCCTTTGGCGAGTCTCGTTGGCTCGGGAGTTCGATAGCCCACCTGCAGTCTTCTCCCGATCCACCCTAGGTTTAGCTAGTGCCTTGGCGATAGGTTCACAGACTGTCCCTTGGCTCTTTGCACCTATAGTGGATGAGCTCAACCTTGCCCGCCGCTATAAGGTTTTCCGTAGCTAGGAAGTACCTACCAGTTTGAATGACCTGCTATGTATGCAATGTACCTTTACCTAAGTACCTATCTTTAATAAATATACACGTTGACATTGGCGTTTTGTCTTACCTCCTGGTCGCCTACCCTACAAGAATAAATCTAATGAAGTTAATTTCTTCAAACCTCTTCCAATCGCGAGTATGCTGGGAATAAGAAGTTGAGTCATTTGCGTTTTTATTTCTAGCAGTTTTTAACAGAAAAGACATATCATTTAAGATTACCTGCAATAACATGTGACTATTTGAAGCCCGCAGAAATATCTGACACGATTTTATTGTAGAGTGCAGCTCTTAGCGTGTCACATATTTTTGAGGCCTTCAAAGAGTATTATTACTGGCGACTGGGCCGTTTCTCAACAGCAATTGATGCTACATCTGTCGCAGGTGTATGGTATTTTTTAGAAAAAAAAATACGAATTAAAAAAAACTAACTATGCTCTATTCTCTTTCTTATAATGGACCTAACCTAATCAAAAGAGACAAGAAAAGTATCTTTAAGGTATTTCGAAATTCTGTAAATTAAGGATTGAGTATTTATATTTAAAATATGTAACTTAGCTGTATGTCTTATTTTAAACCCTAGGAATAGGGAAATCAAATCTTATTTTAGCATATTACAAGTGCATAGTTGCAAACCCTAACGGGGTTAGAAGGGGGTTGAACCACTTGATAGTATCAGGTATGAATATTAATGTGCACAACGTTCATGCAGAATTAATTATCAAATATGTACGCGATCAAACTTACAACAACAGGTAGTAAAATTATGTACCTACATGTTTATACTAGGTTACACAATTTTCTAATCCAAATCCAAACTAATATTATACCGAAATGGGAAAGTGTATGTGTCGGTTCGTTAGTTCGTCTTTCACGGCAAAACGAAGCGACGAATTGACGGGATGGAAAGTTACATATGCTAGTTTTTGTCTCTTTCTAACTTCCCACTTCCCAAAAAAAAGGGGGGGGGGGGTTAGAAGTTTGTATGGAGCATTCCGCAATTTTCTAATTTAAGCGTAGTAGTTCTATAAATCTCAGAATTTCTAAAAATGTTGAATCGTCAAAATTATCAGTAACTTTTGTTCTTAGAAAATGTTGACCAGTTTAAGTTCTTTATCTGCAAGTCTTATCTTTGGTCTTATTAAACAAAATGAAATGAGCAATCGCGAGGTCAACCCTCAATCAATAAGGGTAATTAAAAGTAAATATAGAGGCACGCCGAAGGCTAAGGCTCTAAAGTCCTTAAGCCTCTGCCAATAATTTTTAACTAAACGCGGGTCGAGGGTGAGCTTAAGTAAGATTAACAGCTGAAAGCAGAGACAGTAATTACGGCATTATTGCCAATAGATGGCTCTGGTAGATTTAGTACTTAAGGTTGGACAGAGTTGTACGGAAGAGTATTATAATTGTACTTTTAACAGATAAAGAAGCCACACGTTGCTTAGCAAAAAATTACATATTGGTCAATATGTGTAAATAAGTAAATGTCTTTATGCTAATAAGCTCATCTACATTTTGATAGCTAAGGGAATTGTGGAGCGGTTTTACCGTAAAGGGTATAATATAAGATTTATACTGAGATATTTCTATACATTAAAAGTTACGTTTGTGACCGAAAGATCTCTCTTTATAATACGATAAAAAATGCAGTAGATGTATATCCCTTAGGCCTGATTTAGACGGCGTGCGAACTCGCATGCGATTTTAGTTACATTGCGGGCTGTTGAGGTTAGATTTATTTTGCACAGCCATCAAATACCGCAATGTCATGTAATAAAACTCGTATGCAAGTTCTCGTACCGTCTAAATGGGGCCTTATGATACAATACAGTACAGTACATAGTCTGAAACTGCCCTAGCCATACCTTTTGAAATAGTATAGCATTTATGAATACTTCTCGAAGACACATTGCTATTAGGTTTCCCGCAGGCGCTAGCGACCGCGAACATTATTCTGCCCGCATCTCGACGACAACCTTCAGATAAGTGGGCTGTACCGGACCGGCACTATATGAGGAGATTAGCCTAGGCTCGTGCGTAAGCCCAGCGATTTGGGGGTGTCATTGCCCTCATAGGCTTTCAGAGTACACGCATCCCTTGTACGTATTTTGCATAATAAATATGATGTGTGCTTTGGAAGGAAGCTTTAGTAGGGAACGCGAGGTTATAACTTTAGTTGTAGTTTATTTGTCTAATTAGAAATACTATTTTTTGTGACCTGTAAGTAGGCTACTGAATTAAATGAATGCATGTATGATAGAAATCACAGTAGATTTCAGAAAAATGTATGTTAACCATAACATAGGTATTAAGCGTAGGTACCACATAAATAAATTTGTAGGACCCAAAGACTGCAGTGTTAACCTTAAAATCAGTTCGTAAGTTCTTAGACAATAAATTATCTTAAGCTTTTGATAGTATTTTCTATACATTGAGGATAATGTGCGCTACCTGATACCGCTGAACAACATTTATTACATACTAGCTTTTGCCCGCGGCTTCGCTCGCTTTAGAAAGAGACAAAAAGTAGGCTATGTCACTCTCCATCCCTTCAACTATCTCCACCTAATAAATCACGTCAATTCGTCGCTCCGTTTTGCCGTGAAAAACGGACAAACAAACAGACGCACACACTTTCCCATTTATAATATTGGTATGGATACCGTCCTATCATACAACCATTTTACTGTGATCCAATCTTTGTCAAATTTTTTTCATTGTACTTTTCAATAACCATAACAAAATCCGTATTCACTTCATAGCCCAATCAATAAACCCCAAGGGTTAAAACTCAACGACATGTCAGGTGTCAAAGATTTCGTATAAAAACGCAGGAAACCGTTATCAGGCGGCTTTTCCGGACCATTGGCGGTGCGACGATGACGCGTGAAAAACGCCTGACAGCGTTGCACTTATTACTTTTTTAAACGTGTGAGAGGGCTTTGACTTGAGTGGTGTTACCTGTGACATAGTATATGTACCTATATAAAGTTGATATTGTGATAATGCCATCAGCGTGTGGCTACGCGCATCTTTTACTCTGAGCTTGAGGAAGGCAAGCGGAAACAGGGCGGCCAATTCCTCAGGTACAAGGATGTGCTTAAACGGCACATGAAAAAATGTCGTATAGAGCCCTCACGATGGGAACAGCAGGCAGCCGTACGCACTGAATGGCGGAGTAAAATAAATACTACGGTAATGGACTTCGAACATCAACGGCGCTCAGAGCTAGATTCCAAGCGCGATGAAATAAAAGCCCGACCACCTGCGGCAATAATATAACTATATTAATGGTGTGCTCACGTGTCCGCAGTGTCCACGAACATTTGCCAACAAGATCGGCTACGTCAGCCATTGGCGAGCACACCTGAGACAGCAACGAACTTGAAAGCAGTCGCCGTGGCCGTATCGGCCGTGGAGTCATTATTATCATTATTGTGATAATAAGTGTTAATAATTTTGTATTAGCGATGTCAAAGACCGGACAAAGTGGAGAACATTGAGACGGAATGCGGACCCTGGTACTAGGCTGGGAAAACGCTAGGTTGAGGCAGATTTATATCAAAGCTAGCTGAGCAGGATAATAATTATTGCAGATATCGACCGTATCAAGTTTAGTTATGCCAATAAAATAATAGGTATTTGAGAACAATCTCTCACCTCAGGATGCCGAAAACCGGGCAAAGCGGAGAAGGCTGAGTAAGAATGCGGACCTGGAAGAAGATATTAAACTATTAGAAATGTTGAAATGAAATGAAATGAAATGAAATGAAATATTTATTTTCCAAGTAGGCATATTACAATGCGCTTATGAACGTCAAATAAAACTACGCCGGCTCTAACCCTACGCCTCAGCCTCGAGAAGATTTCAGTCCCCCCTCAGTTTGAGGAGGGTATCCACTATGGGACCGGCAAGAAACTCGGCGGGCCACTTCTTTTCAAAACATTACATCTTATAATTAACATGCATTAAAAAAAAAAAAAAACAAGATACAATTTAATAAGCAAAAGTATTCATAAAAAAAAAAATATTAACACAAGAAATTATACAAAGTACAAAGCTATTATGATTATTAATAAGAGATGTTAGAGATGTATAGAGTCTCTAAGTGTCAAAGTACATCTAAAAAAATTATACATGAAGAAAAAAACGAATAACTAAAATAACTTTAGAGTTGTAAAAGACTCTTGTTGTCTTAAGCAAAGGAAAAAAAAATATATATATATACTTAATCTACTTTTTTCCTTGGAGATGTATATGGTCTCCAAGAGTCAGAAAGAAAAATAAACAAACAAGGACCGAACAGAGTGCCTCAACGTAATCTCATTCAAAATTAATGTTACATAGAATAGCATAGCCCCTATTAGCTGAAACAGACCGGTCTTCACAAACAGCACCCGTTCACGAATATGGCGCGCATCTCAGCCATCGCCTCCCTCAACCTTCATTCGGGAAGGTGGCGACCCGATCAACGACGTCAGCGTAAGCAAAGACTTTTAGCGAGCATGACATGTTCAAGCTGTCCGGGCTGTATTAAATATTCCAATAATAAGTGAATACGGTATACCTAGATGTAAGACACAACATTCCGTGCTTGTATGTTACATAGTTTAAATTGACTTAATTGAAAACAAGATCTTGGGAGATGTAAAAGGTCCCCACAGTCAATTATAATTAATGGGATATAATAAAAAATGAAAATTTGGAGGTGTAAAGGTTCTCCAAGTGTCAAAAGAACTAGAAATAGAAAAAAAAAATGCGTATGAAATACAAATTTCACGTCAAGAGACTGTTAAGCTAGCTATCTCCAACTAATTCTACAGAATACATAACTAGTATGTACTCATCAAGTCAATATATATATATACCAAATTATAATTATACAATAATAAGGATCAATAATTTAAACAGCCAGTAGCAACAGCGCCTTAAGCATGACACAATGTCTCCCCGGGACACTGCTAGCAAAACTATGACAGATTTTGAGCCTGGATAGTCGGCCATGGTGTAGTATCTCCCAGGTAATCATCAATTTTGTAGTACCCCTTTTTGAGAAGTGCACTTTTTATGTACTTCTTGAATGAAGTAAAGGGCAGATCCCATGCCTCTAAGGGTACTTTATTATAAAATGTTACACAGTTTCCCAGGAACGATTTCTTCACTTTCTGTAGACGAAACTTGGAAACCGCTAGCTTATGTTTGTTCCGTGTATTATAACTATGAATATCTGACAGTTTCTTAAAGGACTCTATATTCTTATGAGTATACATTATCACATCTAGTATGTATTGTGAAGCTACTGTAAGGATGTCTATCTCCTTAAAGCGTTCCTTCAGTGAGTCACGTGACGCCATGTTGTAGATAGATCGTATTGCCCGTTTCTGGAGAACGAAGATGGTTTGAATATCTGCTGCTTTTCCCCAGGCCAATATGCCGTAAGACATAACACTATGAAAGTAACTGAAATAAACTAGGCGAGCTGTCTCCACATCAGTTAATTGCCTAATTCTCCTTACGGCATACGCGGCAGAGCTCAACCTTTTTGCTAGGGCAGATATATGAGGACCCCATTGCAGATTGCAATCTAAAGTAAGACCAAGAAAGAGCGTATTCTCGACAAGGTCCAGGTTTTCGCCATTCAGCGTGATGGTAGTATCTGTCTTCCTTACATTGGGTAAAGAGAATTTAACACATTTCGTCTTCTTGGCATTAAGGAGCAAGTTATTTGCTGTAAACCATTCTAGCACCTCCTTCAAAGTTTCATTCACATGGCTATAGTCACTCAGTTGCCTATCAACTTTGAAAATTAGTGAAGTATCATCAGCAAATAAGACTATCTCACATTTGTTCTTTACAAGACATGGCAAATCATTTATATACACAAGGAAAAGAAAAGGTCCCAGAATAGAACCCTGTGGTACTCCAAGCTTTACAGTTGTACCGTTAGATTCAGTACCATTTACAACCACTTTCTGGGTTCTTTCGTTTAAGTAAGATTCAACAAGCTGTAAAGCTTTAGAGGATAGACCGTAGTGCTTCAGCTTGTGTAGTAGTGTGTCGTGCTCCACACAATCGAAAGCTTTGGAGAGATCGCAGAAAATACCGATAGCATCTAACGAGAGTTCCCAGGCATCGTATATGTGCTTGATTAGCACAGAAGCAGCATCTGTCGTCGAACGACCTCGTGTAAAACCAAATTGCTGATGCTGAAGTAATCCATTCGTGTTAAAATGTCGAAGCAACTGGTTCAATATAATTTTCTCAAACACTTTGCTGAGAACTGGAAGTATTGAAATTGGTCTAAAATTTCCAAGGTCATCCTTGCTGCCTGATTTAAACAGAGGAATAACCTTACTATACTTCATCAGATTGGGAAACACACATTCCCTAACACAAGCGTTAAACACATCGGCTAGATAAGGTGCCACGACGTCAATAATTGAATACACGACTTTCACAGATATCCCCCAAATGTCCTCACTGTTTTTAACTTTTAAGGACTTGAAAGTTTTAATAATCTCTTCGGGGTCAGTAAATTGGAAATATAATTCCATGCTGCATTTCTTAACATTGTAATTGTCCAAGTAGAGACCTGCCTTAACTACAGAGGAGTTTAAATTCCGTGTAGTATCAGTGGCTATGTTGGTGAAAAAGTGTTGAAAGGCGCCAGCAACATCGTCGTCTGCAGACAATACTTGGTCTTGAACTTTTAGTGTGTAATGGCCATTACGGGGTTTCGTCTTCCCGGTTTCAGCGTTTATCATATTCCAGGTAGCTTTTATTTTATTGTCTGCCGACCTGACCTTCTTGCTTAAGAATGCAGACTTAGCCGCGGCGCAAACTTTCTTAAACACTTTTGAATACCTCCTTACATATTCAGTGAAATTTTCATCGTGGTTAAAATTCCTCAATTCATACAGGTCATACAATCTCTTCCTGCTTCTGTGGATACCGACGGTGGCCCAGTCACTAAACTTTGACTTCAATTGGCCTTGCTGTACAGTCTTCGTCTTAAAAATATTCTTGTGGACGTCGTGGATGACACTCGACAGTTCCCCGTATAATGTATCAGGATCTTGCTTGCTTATACCTGTCAAAGTAGGTACCTGCGATATAATAGATTCTCTAAATTTATCCATTCGGCTAGCAGTGATAGGCCTATACGTAATCGCTTGCTGTTGTTTTACAATGTTGACTTGGAAATAAGCTTTCTGACCACAGTGATCAGAGCTGAAACAACTAAAGACATCTTTCTTTTCAACTTCACAATTACAGAATATATTATCCAAACAAGTCGCCGTACTGGCTGTAATTCTTGTGGGCTCGTGGAAAAGCGGAAACAAGTCAAAAGACTGAAAAAGATTTAAGAATCTAACTGTGTGTCCATGCGTGGGATCTAGTATATTAACATTAAAGTCCCCACAAATTATTATCTTCTTACTGCTAACAAACACTCGTCTCAACGCATCTTCCATGACAGACTCAAAAACGCTAAAATCCGCCGAAGGTGGTCTGTAGACGCACATTATAATGTGATCCTCCAATTCTATACATGATATTTCTATAGTTCGCTCAGTAGAAAGTTTAACTATGTCATTTCTTTCTTTACATTTAAATTTATTTTTTACTATAATCAATGATCCCCCGTGAATGGCGGACTTTCTACTGAACGAGCTAATTATGTCATAATTACAGATATTAAATACTAATAATTCATATTCTTTGAGCCAGTGCTCCGTAACGCACATGACATCAATATCTTGTGATTCTAAGAAAAGAACCACCTCTAACTCTTTGCTGGAGAAGCCCTGTAGGTTTTGGTGAACTAACCTAAGCTCACGGGGCCTCTCCGCTGTCTCAGCCGTCAGTTTAAATGCTGTGGGCGGCCCGCGGGGGAGGCTGCGCACGCGCCGGCGCTCGCCGCGCGGCCGGCACCGTTGCCACTGGCCGAAATGTCAAAAAACCCCGGTTCTACGTTGTAAGCTAGTAATTTCGCTAAAACGGTAATTATTTCTTTTATACATAATGTTCAGATCAATAAAATGGTAAGCGCTTTCGTAACAAGTCGCATTGTACAACATGGAATTTAACTCCGACACTCTAACGTTGTGCTCATGGGAAACAGAGTCGGAATACGGAAAAGAGCATAAAATAATTTTATAAATTCCATGTCGCTCAATGTCGGACAGCGTGCGTATGAGGGATCCCACGTGAGATCTCTTCACACCCACACTATCGCCGAGGTGTATAATCAGAGTGGTGCCACTGTCAAACTTGTCCTTCGCCAGGCGGCGCACGAACGATTCGACGGAGGCACCACGCAAACACACATTTGTTACACTTTGCCGGAGACATTCACCCAGCAGCACGCCGAGGCCGGCCCCGATCGCGTCAGAATAGATGACCGTCGACCGCGGAGGGTCCCGGCTCCGCGCGCGCGGAGCGCCGGGCGCAGGGGCGGGCGCCGCGCTCGACGCGCGCGCCGGCGACGGGGCCGGCGGCCGAGGCTCAGGCTCGACGGTCAGCCGCTCCAGAGCCAGCCGCAGGAGGCTCGACGGTGTCGGGGCCGGCGACCGAGGCTCAGGCTCGACGGTCAGCCGCTCGAGAGCCAGCCGCAGGAGGCTCGGCGGCGACGGAGCCGGCGCGGCGACGGCGGGGCTCGGCGGGACAGGGCGGCGGGCGGCGGGCTCGGGCTCGGGCGCGGGCGCGGGGCTCGGGCGCGGCGCGAACAAGGCACGCAGCGCGGGCGACCCCGGCGCCGCCAGCGCGGCACGGAGCGCCGGCGAGTGCGGCGCGGCGGGGCGCCGCCGAGCAGGCGCAGGCGAGTCCATGCACACCGGGTACCCGCTCGATGGATCTAGAACATTATTCATAAAAGATATGTACTCGTGTAATGCTTTACTTGTCAGTTCATATCTATTATTCAGGTCTTTCAGTTTTGATTCTAATTTGTACAATTCATCGGAGCGACTGTTCAACTCCTGTGCTGTCAGGTCGAGTCGGTGTTGACAATTTAGAAGTTCATCGCTTAAGGCGACACTGTTACATCTGGACTGTATTGTCTTAAACATAGAATTTTGTCGTTTAACTAAAAGCTTTGATTTCTTTATAAATTTGCTTAACTTTAAGTATTTTTTAATTTTATTTGACCCCTTCAATGTCACTCTGGGATCACTGCCGCCCTCTAAGTGCACAGACTCCTTTAAATCTACATGGTCCTTCATTGGGGAGCACAGTGCACTGTCATGAACCACATCTAAATCGAAGCTATTAAATTCAGCAAATATACTTAAATTGTTTTCAGCCGGAGCGGAGTTCCCGGAGCAATACTTGCAATACCGTTTTGAATCCGACTCCTGCAGTTGCTGCTCGAGGTCCCGGATGCGTTGTAATGCCTGCTCATGTATCTCTTGGCAATGCTGGAACCTTTCTACGACTACTGTTCATAAGTATATGTATGAAAGACGCCGACAATAAGAAGCCGTTTGTGTGTATGTGTGTGTGTGTGTTTTTCTAATTTCTACAACTTAAATAGGTATTTAGATACTCAGCTACTCACTAGTCGTTGCAATATACGTTATATGTTTGTTACGGAGGTTTAATAAATAGAACAATTGTATTTAAATTGCGGGCTGTCGGCGTTTAGGTCGAGTTTATACAAATTGTAATAATAGACTACTCGTCAGTAATAAACCTACATATATTAAAATACATAATCTTCTAACTAGCATAAAATCTGAAAGTTGGGTCTATATTAATTCGCATAACTGAATACTCCTAATATGAATTGGCATACCGTTTATTACGCATAACGTTTAATACGCACATCATTATTTCGCATAACAGATTTCGTATAATGCTAATGCGCATAATGTAAATTGTTATAACGATGAATTGGTATAAGTATAATAAGCATAACTTTGTTTCGTAGAATGTTTAAATGGCATACAAGAAAATTATATTTTCATCACACTAACGGGTAACGGCTTAGTTTTCTGTTTGAAAACAGATAGCAAAATTGCATTTTATCCACAAGAGTGCAAAGTAATTTCATACAAATTTTAACTTGATGTCTTAAGCTAGCTGATAGAATTTTACCTATAAATGATGATTTTGAATCATAAATATTGAAGAAATCGATGGATTTCATTTAGTTTGATGTTTTATAGTCAGTATTTTGTTCGTGTTGGGGTGGTGAAAAATTTGGTTTTCAAACTCGGTGGCAATGTTTAACGTGCCGTACGAAGGTTAATGTGCCTTGAAACCCTCGCAACGCTCAAGATTCCACTTTTTGAACCACTCGCTACGCTTGTGGTTCAATATTGGAATTTTCCGCTTGCTCGGGTATCAGTATCGGCACGTGCGATCAGCGAAAATCTGAACGATGACATAATATTATTTTTCTACTCCCGTACTGTTATTCGTGAGTAACAAGGTCGTACAGTCAAGTGTAAAAATATGGGTGCGTACAACTTATCAAAAATATGTCCCATAGCACTTTATGTCGGCGGAATAAGGTCTCGGTACATATTTTTGAGCGGATAAAATCGATACGTATTTTTGCACTTGACTGTACATAGAACTTTAAAACCCTACATAAAAGATGTCAGGACAAGTCTATCTAGTCTATACCCTGAAAACATTTTGTAGCAGTAGCACGATATAGATGTTAAAGTTCTATAAAACATTGCTACCAACTTAACAAACCACTCACTTCATCGTAGAAAATTAAAATATTGTATGAAATCGAATTAAAATGTATGAGAACTCGATTCGACGCGGCTCGATTCGTCTTAGTGGCCAGTATTCAGAGAACCATACCATAGATAGTTTTATTTTCATGTTTGCACTCAAACTGCATATTCAAAATGGTAGGTGGTTGGTCCACTAGATAGCTAAGATGACTTAAAGTAGGTATTTGTTGAATTTATAATTTTCTTTCAAAGTAAGTGCTGGGTCGTAGAAAAAGTATTGTAAGCAACGGTGTTTAACTGAGTCAAAAAATGCTCGTGGCGTCTTTATTAACAATTTTCGGCTACGCCTCAAATTGTCACCCACGCCACTCACCTTTTTTGACCTCTTTTAACCACCAGTTGCATAAAATACTATTAAATACTATCCATTTTCAATTTCTTTAGTAAGGTACCTACAGCGGGGCAAATCTAGACTAAAAGACAATTGTAACTAATCCATTTTTTCCATTATTACACTATTTCCATTATCCCATTATTACATGTACCCAACTACCCACTGAACACGCTTACTACATAACTGGTAGACACTATTTTCTGAAAAACACTTATGAAAAACGAAAAAACTTAATAAGTAATGTATAAATAAAATAAAGACTCCTTAACTCAAATAATCTTTTTAATTTAAGATTAGCAGATAAGTTCATATGTTTCTTAAAAATAAACAGTTTTTTTAATAATGCAAACATTGTAAAACATGGAAGAAATTGACCAGTTACATTTGCCCCCCACTCGAGCTTTGCCCCGCTGTACCTTTTTTTAATTTCATTATCAGATTTTTAGTTTTTAATCATGAATCTATTTGTCTTTAATTTCAAAAATTCATATATCGATATTATACATCGTGTCTACCGTTTTTTGCAGTTATTCAGTGTGATACGAAAATTTAAGTTTTTTTTTTAAATCTTACATTTTTTTTCCAATTTTTTTCAATATTTTTTTTAAGTTACATAAAGCAATACCTTTCAATTGAAATATGTTTTGTCAAAATCGGACGACGTACAAAAAAATTAGATTTTTTTTCGGTTTTCGTAACAGACCTCGCTACGCTCGTCGTCCTAAGGGATGAAAATGAAAAATGAAAATGAAATATTTATTTTTCAAGTAGGCATATTACAATGCGCATATGAACGTCAAATAAAGCTACGCCGGCTCTAACCCTACGCCTCAGCCTCGAGAAGATTTCAGTCCCCCCTCAGTTGGGTGGGGGTATCCACTATGGGACCGGCAAGAAACTCGGCGGGCAACTTCTTTTCAAAACATTACATCTTATAATTAACATGCATTAAATAACAAGATACAATTTAACATGCAAAAGTATTCATCAAAGAATATGAACAGACTAGGTACTCTATGGAAATTAATTTCAATAAATTATATTATTGCTTAATAATACGTCGTTCTTCTTCAGAGAAAACATATCAAATTGTCACAGAAGAAAAAGATAATATGAATCTCAATATCATTAAATATGTAATTTACCTACACAACATAAAATATAAAATATTTGATGTGCTTTCTTATCTGAACTGTGTCCTCTATACATAATACAATTATTTTAATTGCTATTCGTTTTTTGTAGTTTCTGGTTCGGGCCATGCATGTTTGTCTGTCAAATAGTCCTCGACTCTGTAATAAGCCTTTAACATCAATGTTTTTTTTAAGTAGTTCTTAAGAGCTGGGAGGGGTAATCTCAAAGCAGTGTCAGGTAACTTATTATAAAAATGAATGCATTGCCCAACAAATGACTTCTGTACTTTACGGACACGAAACTTCTTTATGGCAAGCTTATTTTTGTTTCTAGTTTCTAGTCTTGATGAAATTATGATATCCTCGGAATTTTTTATTTTATTTTGAGTTCTATTGTCACTAAGTATGTACTTTTCTGCGTAAGAAAAATATATTATTTCTGACTTTCTGGCAAAGGAATTTCAAAGTGGCCATATAAAGTAAATTTTCCCAACTTTGGCAACTTGTATCTTAAAAAATGCTAATCCGATTTCGATGCGGTCTTTAGTTTTCAACTATGAATTTATCTGTCTTTGATTTAAAAAAACTCATATATCGACATTGTACATTTTCGTCTGTCATTCTTTGAAGTTATTCAGTGCGAGACGTAAATTTACTTTTTTTAATTTTTTTCTTACTTTTTCTATAATAATTTTTGTTTCAAATTTTTTTTAAATTACATAAAGCAATACCTTTCATTTGAGATACGTTTTGTCAAAATCGGACGATACAATAAAAAGATAAAAAAATTTTCATTTTCATAAAACACCTCGCTACGCTCGGCTTACTAAGGGATGAAATTTCGATATCCTCGGAAAAAATCGTTTACTAAGACGTCTACTATCACCATGCAAAGAGGCTTGCTTCCATCTAAAAGTGCAGCTTTTTTTTTCATAACTAGTATGACTAAATCGCTTGCTCCATACAGTTAGTAAGTATGGCAAATCATTTTAGGATAATTAAAGTTATACGAAATAATAATATGCAAATTTCAATTATGCAGATTCATTGTTATGCGAAATAAGAATTATGCATTTTTAATATTATGCTTATTCAATGTTATGAACAATTATGTTATGCCAAATCTGTTATGCGAATTCAAATTATGCGAATTAATGATAGGCGAAATAGAGGGCACCCCTGAAAGTTACCACAATTTTACATCCCAAATTTCACAAATGAAGCCATTTGCGTATACCAGCAAAATAATAACAGGTGATTGCATTTAATTTCGTTGTTCATTTGTCGACGTGCCCGTTGCAATTATCGTAGGTGCAATATTCACTAAAAGATAAGTTTTATAAGGATTTCTTGAGCGCTTACGTCGTTTTGTAGTTAGTGAGTTTAATTTACCAGCCGCCCGGCTAAGGCGGACTAATGAACATAATTGATATGAAGGCTCGATAGCTCTCTGATACGCTAAGGACCAGTGTCGGTAGTTTCCATAACATTCGCGCTGCCAATTGGCAGAATTTCAATTAGTTGATTAAAGTTAAACGACTATGGGCGATGCAAAGTTGGAAAACTGTAAAACAGACTACCTGGCTGTAACTTTTCGTGAGGCGTTAGATTGCTATTGTTGTGTTGCAAATTTTAGACAAATGCTGGATTGTATCCTATTCTCACTCAGTGATTGGAGTTCATCTTTATTAGGAAATTAGTATAACAATTTTCGAAAATATGAATCGCTTGTCGTGTAGTACAATGAAGCTTCTGTCTTTATTTATTGTGATAGGAGAGGACTAAACCACAAATAGTTATTTGTTATACAAGGGGGCAAAGTTGTATTTTAACGCCGAGTGTGGAATTGAAAAACGAGCAAGTGAAAGGATTCTATAGTTGAATTACAAGCGAAGCGAGTGATTCGAGAATAGAATCCTGAACTTGCGAGTTTTTTAACACACGAGAAGTAAAATACATTTGCACCCGAGTGTAACACAAAACTTTTCCCCTCACTATAGCGAGGAAACTACAACGCAAAAAAATGCGTTTATCACTGCTTCCATCCACAGGTGGTAAATCATCTTAATTACTAGATTTACCTAGTTTTATCAATTTTAAAGCAGTTAATTTGACTTTATTCAAGGTCAAATTACTTTACCCACTAGTGGATAAAATGCGTTTTTACCCGCTGGTATTAAAGGACAAAACACGTGTTTCCGAGCTAGTGAGGGGAAAAAAAAAATGCTAAATAATCTTATACATTTAAACGAGCAATTCTTGTATATTTTTTTATATATATATGTATATATATATATATATAGCGACGATCTCGGAAACCGCTCTAACGATTCGAAAAATCGATCTAGCTTAACTAGCCTTAGATTCCGGAAAACGCGAATTTTCGAGTTATCGTGCATTTTTCTTTCGCGTTAGTAAACTAAAAATATGGTCGATAATTTCGCCAACCGCGCATCGGCTGAGCGTAGCTCAGTCGTAAGAGCTCGGTCGGCGGTCGGTCTAATGTTCGCAGGCACATCGCGGTTGTCAGGGTTTCGAATCCCGGCCAGAAATAAAGTTTTTTTTATTTTGTATTTATAAGAGTTTTTCTTTAAGCTAAAGAAATGATACAATAAAATAGAACCGAGCAAAGCTCGGTCGTCCACATATTAAGCTTATAAATAAGCAAACTCTATACGTTTAATATGTTCCCAACTGTGTAACTTTCCCTTTAAATTCAGATGATGTTACACAGTAAGCACACAAATAATCTGGTAAAGCAGTTGGTAGGCTCACAACTGTTTTCCATTAGTGTTACATTTGGGATCACGACGGTAATTTCCTTGGCACATGGCTCTCCGTCTACTCTACCGATTTCCCGCCGAAGATTTTCAAAGCTGGTGAAATTGCTTTTATGTAATTATCACAATTTTAGAAAACACATGGTACAGTCGCCATCGGATACATCGAAGTTGCCAAAGCTGGGCATTTTCGCGAGAACAATCACAAAAAATATTTTTTCTAAGGTAGGTAAATTTTATGTTTTCCCTACTCAGAATCACGAGCCCTTTCGATCTAGCCTCCTAAGGCCCAATGCGAAATTCGGCCCCTAGTCATTGCGAACCACGGTACTACCAGTAGTACTGTTGTTTTATACCCGTTCAGGCCCAAACATTAGAAACACATTTTTTAAATGTATTGTACTTGTATGCCACCGACAGCTTTGGGACATATTAGTAAATCAGTTCTCAGTTATTAGTAGTTCAGTTCTGATAGTAATCAGTTTATGATGCCTTTTAGGATAATTTGATTTTAATTAAAAAAGTCCTACCGGAAAGACCATGGGCTTATAAAAAAATTATATTACGAAATTTAAAAACTCACTTAAGATTTGTTTATTTTTTAGTTTTATTGAAAGAATACAATAAAATAATAGTCTTATTTAAATAATACAATGCACAAATCACTTTTAATCAGTCTTTAGAGGTTTACTAGACCCAAAAATTAAGATTTTATGCTCTTCTTCGACGAATGTTACCCCACTACTAGCGTGAGATCGTCCTCTTGTAGGCGCTCCTCGACGACGTCCTGCAGAAACTGCACGGCGAAATATCGGGTCCTGCCGTGGTTAGGCTTTGAAATTAGTTCTGACAGAGAAATATCGACATAGGAACTAGAGGAAGCATACCGGGATCTTGTTTGTACAAAGTTTGTTTCTATGAGTATTATGTCGCAAAAGTCTGTTTCTTCGTCTTCAGTTTCTATTTCTGATTCTCTAACAGTGAATTATGTTTCTCTGTCATTTAATCCTACATCAATAAAAGCAATAAGTGTCAGTTTTTGCAACCACCACAAACATTATTATTAAATTATGTAGTTGTATAAACCCGAGGTACTACTCATAGGACTTAATATTTTTACATCCTGTATTTCGGAAAATATAAGCAAAATCAATGAAATTATTACTTAATTTCGTGAAACAACTAATAAAAAAGAAGATTATTTACAAATTAGTAAAAAGTAGTCAAGATTACATGAATAAAATTGGATTTACTAACCTCTCCTTCACGGAATACCCATGTCGCCGTCTGTAACTTGTCAGTTTGACACTTAGTTTTTATTTTTCAAGCGTATGAGTGTGTTCACATTCAAACTAAAATACCCCTCTAGAAAATGGGATACGTCAGTTTAAATTGGCGCGAAATTTGAAATCAAAATGTAGGCTTTTATAATAAGTCCTACTGGTAGGACCGTGGTACGCTACGACTATACAGTCGTTGAAGAAGCTGGGTCTGAATGACCAACTTAATTATTACTATAGGAAGGACCTTGGGCCTTAGGAGGCTAGGAAAAAAAACAAGAGACAAAAAATCGAAATAAGATGTCATATAAAGAAAAAATGACGAGCACCACCAGTGGTGAAGGCCGGATTCGAACCGGCGTCTTTTAGCAATCCGGGCCAAACGCCATGAACCCCTAGGCCACCTCGCCACAGCGGAAGCCGTCGAAATTTCTCTTCTATATGTCATCTTTGTAAGACTAGGCGTCTTTGACCAACTCTAAGGAGAAGCACCACTGGTGGTGCTCTTCATTTTTTCTTTAATATATTCGCTGTTTTGTGAAGTTACTTGCCTGTTATTTTAAATATGTCTAAGGCCCTTGAGTGTTCATAATTATTATGTTACATTGTTGCAATAAAATATCTCGTAACGAGGCATTTTTAATGTTTTTGTTGACTTCAACTTACAAAAATGGACGCTGAAAGCTGCAAGCGGTAAGCGATTAAAGACGGACAACTCAGTGGATTTTACTGAGTTTATTTGACACGCTAAGTAGATAGATACGTTTGCTTGATCTATGGTATAAGTATATGAAATCTGTGTTTTTCACTTTATAACCGCTGTACAAAGTGTTTGAAAAGTGGTAGGGACGCTTTTTTTACCTAGTGGGATCGAAAGGGCTCGTGATTCTGAGAAGGAAAAACATTAAATTTACCTATTTTAGAAAAAAAGTTTTTGAAACTTTTTTCGCTAAAATGCCCAGCTCAGAAAAAAAATCAGCAAGTGCACTGTAATTACACACACAGTCACACGCGCACTTCAATTAAATTAATCTTGTCAAGATAAGAAGATGTCAAGATTATGTCAAGAAAATAAAAGATTGTTCCGATATTTCTGAGAGCTTTGACATTACCTTTTTCTTCTCTTCCTAACGCTATACCATTTTGTTTTGGCTCACAAAGAGCCTGTGGTCTGCTTTAGCACCTACCTCCAGGATTTAGCGAAGACACTCGTCTTCACGAAGGCGACTGCCACCTGACGTTCAACCCAGAGGGTAAAAATAATATGGTGATTAGCCCGGTTCCTAACGATGTTTTCCTTCACCGAAACCGAAAGGCAATATATACTAAATGACATTTTGTAAGTTCCGAAAAAACTCATTGGTTAAGAGCCGAGGTCTGAACCTTCAACCTCCACCAACGCTTCACAAACTTTAGGTACGTACAACCATTACCATGTATAGAATAATAACAGTCTTTATTCCGACTTCAAAATGCAGCTTCAAACTCAATTCTCCAAAACTTGGAGCGGAACGGCTTTCGCGTATCGTGACATTTCATTACAACTATTTGATTTATCGACTGCTTCTAAAATATACACCGCACGTACCGCCGGGAGCATAAATTTAAAACCGCATAGCCTAGCTCTCGGGGCAAGCACTGATGGGCACGACAGTACCTTGCCCGCCAGATAAACTACCCGTACCATTCTAACCAATACGGTTAGAAAAGGACGCGCAGTGTATATCGCGGGCGAGATACTGTCGCACACATCATGTGCTTGCTCTGCTGAACGGCTACGAGAATTAATCGCCGCGTGATTGGAGAAACGAGACAAGTTAGAAACAAGTTAGTGAGGAAAATTAGGATTTAACTGACTACACACACATTGGTACCACAGGTAGGTACCGTGAAGGATGGCTATAAGTTCCACTACAATGGAATAAACTTGATATTCAAATGCAAATGAGTGAGTACTAAATTTTGATGAGAAATAAAGAGAAAATTTCTAAGCTAAAAGCACTGTCACAGTTCACGTACCTAATACGCACTGTCAACTCACGTACCTACTCAAATGTGGATAAATTAAGGTGTCAATTTAAAAACTATGATCGACTTAATTCATTATGACTTAATAACTTCAGAGAAGTTTTAATTTAAGTTTGAGTTAGTTATTGAACCTATTAATCTAAAATCCCACAAACTATATTACTTACCTATTTCATTGTCCGAAGTTTTCAAAACTACAACTCATTCTGTGGCAAGCAAGACAAGGCAAAATTAAAAGAGGTCTGTAATAAATTGAAACAAAATATTAACAACCTATAAATAACGTTTCGAAAAGCTTTCAGGATAACTGGCCAGTTTCCAGAACATTTTAGATTCGAACCTTTTGTTCAAACATGATATTCTGTTTACTTTAAAAAACTCGTATTTATTATTTGATACTGTTCAAATGTAAACCTTGCGTTGATCTGTCTTGATTTAGTTTTTAATTGAAAATAATTTGAATAATAAGTAGAGTTTTCGATAAAAAAGTAACGACTTCCTGCGATTACATGATACGTAGAGTTTTAATTATGCAAAATACCTATGTCGTTTGGTTTTTAAAAATAATAAAATTATACTAATTAGGTATATTAGGTACCTTTATGTAATGATGATGCGGGAAATCCATTTTGTTATTAATTGTACAATTGTTTACTGTTAATGTAATTAAATCATGTTATGTTTGCCATTTACTCTCCTATGTATTAAATAAACTCGATTTCATACATGTTTCACTCCATCATGTATCACTCCATCGTAGGCCACGTCTTTGCCTTTGGCTAGTCTGTGGCCAAGAGTAAGCCCATGTATAAAAAAAAATGTTTTTACGTTTTTAACTGTAGGAACCTTTTCCTTTCTTATGACTTGTGTAATTGACATAAAATGTAATGGCAATTATTAGTTTGCCCGTTAGTATTAGCTTGTTATCACTTCTAAGTTTTCTCCATTCCATTGAGCTTTACACCGGTGTTAACTATTAGAGCCAGGTAACTTTCAGGAGCTTTCACGGAATTCCGTCACGGCGATCGATGCCGTTCATACTCGCTTCAGTCGCGACGCCTCGTTAAGGCTACGTGATCGCAATCGCTATTGCCTATTTATACACATTGTCCGCCACGCCAATACCAACTTCCGCGACGTCATAACCACCCTCGAACAAACTCCAAGACGACTGAATCTCACTCCAGACTCGAAGCTCTTAACAAATTGGGTATAAAAAACAGCAATAGGGTGTACCGTCTTTTTACCGATTCGATCGGAAATGCTTAGTTGGACGTTAGCCGAATGAATGGGAACTTTTAATCAGTTCGATAGTGAATACTCGGCTTTTTATACTTTTTACATTGAATTCAATTTGAATGAATCTAAATTGGAGGGTAGGCGCTTATTTAAATTGCCAGCAAACGTAGCTATGATTGGGTTTCTGATAATTGCAACAGATTGAAGGCATTTAATTTTAAAATTGCACAGTGCACGAATTTTGGGAAAACGTACATGTGGGAATAAAAAAGCGGATATGCAAATGAGTTCCACCCATAGTGATTTGAGAGCGGCCGGTACAAAACGCACGTAGGATTAATATAATCGGGCGGTCAGACTGATACAGACAGAGGTGGGCTCTGGTACCTGGGCCGAATACTAATTGTGGCGAGGGCAGTATTCTGAAAGGATGCTTTGACAACAATTTTAATCACAAACGACAGTCCTATCTACTAGGTACCTATGTATTTCTGTATCTACATATTTACTTGTAACAATAATTGTGTTATAATAATAAAAAAATATAATAATCAATCCCAGAAGAAAGGGAATAGAGTGAGTGAGTAGTGGTATATTTGTTTCATGTATAAAGGTAGACATCTAAAGCCCCATGAAATACCTTGTAGCGCGACCGCTTTCAAGGAAATGCGAAGACGATGTCGTTATTTTCTTAGTTCGTTTTTAATATAAATTATCGATTATCTGTATGGCTTACAAACCTTAATTTTAATTACAAAATAATGTACATGTTTTCCCTCAGAATATAATTATGTATGTTAGCGTGCAGAATTTTATAAATATTTTTGACGGAGCTACTATTCATAACTGCTAATCTTACAATTTTTATTGTTGCCCTTAGTTACCTATGCCCTAAAAACCTTTTATTAACCCTCGTAGCCGAAATCTATCACTTGCGTGTCTTTGCTCCGTTATCTGGGTCCAACCTCTTGGGAGGTGACCTCTTTGGCTCCATATCCCTAAGTGCTTACGCATCTAGGTTATTGTGCTATAACAGTAGTGAAATCGATAGTCGATAAACGATATCGAATATCGTTCGCTTTCACCGCAAATTGCGTAAATGGAAATCTGGTGGCGAAAAACGGAAGGTTGCGCCGCAATCTAAATGATCGTAACTTGATCACGTTTTGGGGACATAAATTTTGCTAAGTGAATTGACAAAGAGGAAACAATGACACTTAGCGTATTTTTGGACCATCACTTAGCTTGGAGATTGGTGTATTGTGACGCAAAAGTTACCAATAAGCGGCTCTATAAGCTGTAGACCTCGCGATGCTTAAACAGAAAGAGTGAAAACACTTGCATGCAGGTCATCGAGTCGTTACCAGCTATCACAGTAAAATCACGACAGGTTAAAGCGACTTCGTACATGCTAAGGGCGTTTAAGGTACCAAATTTAAAATTTAGGAAAACATGAATCGATAGTGGCCACAAAATTTTACGAGACTAGACTGAGAACTGTAGAGAAGATCATCCCGTGGCTCCTGATTAAAGTCGCCGTCAATAGAATTTGTGAACAATGTAAACAAACCTTGTAATCAAGATGTCTTTCATTTTCCATTCTAATTCATCAGATACTGGCTAAATCCATGTGTTATTCAATCAATTAATATCACATCATGATCCTCAATCTTTAAAATAATAAAATTGTGCTAGAATATTGATGTTATATAGAATGGTTTGTTTACATTGTTGACAATTTCTATTGACAGCGATTTTATGAATCCGCTTAGACCGACAAAATTTTAATACAACGCAATTTTTTTTTCATAGCATTGTGCAATATTGTAAAATCGTAAAATAATCCGGGGGTCATATTTTTAGTAATACCATAGAAAAACACAATGTCAACGCAGTCTCACAAATCTCTAGAGGGCAGATTGCATCCACGAAGTAATCAGCCCGGTACTACTAATGCTTCAGCTCAATGGGATTACAAAAATGCGAATTCGTATGGCTTTGCAGTGCCTTATCTCCTTAAACGGTCGCTTGTGTGTCCCTATTACAGCAAATCCCATGATAGTTAAGATGCACCGCCAACTTTACCAAGTACTACCAAAGTTATATCTGCTGGTTACCAACTAAAATTGTATCAAGTTTCGACTATAATGACTCTGTATTAGAACCATTTTTTTTATTATACATTCACATTTATGTTGGTGGATTTGGTACTGTTGCACGCACGTGACATAGGGCTGTAATCTTGAGCCCTAGCTTTGATGTAGCCCCGTGTTTGCGTAAACGCGTCGGTTTAATTACAGGCTCATTAATTTTGGATTATTTAACCAGTCTGGTTGGAGGCCATGTTACACGCTGCACTTGGTAAGTTTAGCTGGAGGGTTGGTTTAAAAGTTGGGAAACATTTTGAATAGTTTTCTGCGTTTAATAAGTAGTTTAGAACTATAGCTGAGTACAAACCGTAAGCTACTACCATGTTAACTTATTTTTTATCGTGAAGAAACGTTTGCGACTGCTACATATTTTTAGCTTATGCTTCGGCAAATCAGTAGGTCGCAGGATCAATTTTCAAGTTTTCCCTTAATTTTAAAATATCGACTACTTGTACTAAAAATGCAAATTTATTAAAGTAAATATCTAAGTAGTATTTTTGGTCTTTAAACCAACACAAAACAAGGAACAGTACCTGTGGTAGGTACCGAGACAGACACCAGACGTTTGCTCCCAAAATATGGGCATGCTTAAGTCCATTCTGATTCAGTCCCCACTCGCAAAAAGCGGAAGGAAGCTAACGCCTGTTTAATGGGCACCGACGCAATAATCCCTGTAATTGCTTACCAGCCTCCTGCATACAGAGCAGATGCTGCGGAATTAGCATTGTTTAGTCTCCGAGGAACAAATTTGAAATAATTACGGCAATTTGTCACAGTTTGCTTCTTTTACGGTGTAATGGCTGTTGTTGAAGTTTCTGTGATACGCAGCTGTGATTTTAATTTTGATGTGTGAGGTGAAAGTTAAATTGAGGAAAGCGGCTGAAGTGCAGAAAATTTTAAACGTATATACCTATGTAATACCGGTAGAGAGAACCATTTGGTAACATTTGGCTTTGAAAATCTAGGTCAAGTTCTCATCTCCGTCTGGGAGATATAACTGGAAATCGATAAAATTAAATACAATCTCGGTAGAATTTACCATTTTGACCGTTTAATTTTGTAGCTCTTGATCCGTGGGTTCCCAGTCCCTGTGCGCACATTTTTTTTGCAGACATTGCTAAACGTCTGGGTGATTTAACAAACTTTCGGCCAAAGATATGGCAACTTCCATGCACTACACAACTAATTTAGTAGGTATATAGTGTTATTTTGAAAAATAAAAATACTGTTTGCCTCTTAATAGAGAAAAAATCCGCCACCTTGTTACAGCAAGAACAAAAAATATCGTCACATTTGCCCTTGATTAGAAGGTGTAAAAACTCTATGTAACCACTATTGTTCCCACATTTTGTTAAAAAATTCTCACCGCAAAGTTGCAAACATCAGAAAAATTTCTAAAACTAGACCACGGAGTAGATTTTCTCTCGAGAATTCAGCTCGCGCTCAAACTGAAGCGTTATCTCGAGCAAGCAGGTGACAAAGTAAGAAAATAAACTCGCACACTTGGACATCGGACGACATTATTCATGTTTATCGCGCCGGCCGTACGACACCGCAATTAGAGATTTTCTCTCCCATTCTCTTGAAGCTAAGCTTTTTAAGCGCTCTCGCACTTTTTTTACGCTAGAAGTACAATTATGAGCGTTATTGCGAGTTAATTCGTTAATGGTTGCACGGTTTTGTGATAATTTTTGTACATGGTAACTTTGAGTTATTTATTATACATTTTTGATGTGGTTTAAATAAGTGATTATATCCATAAATCGCGAATTTTATCAGTTATATTAATAATGATTATTACCTTTTGTAAATCCACTCAAGTTTTTCAATGTAAGAGAGCAAGCACGCACAAGTAAAATAATACATGTATTTTCTGTGTGTAATTGGATGAAGGTACTAGCACTCCAGTGGAGTCTACTCCTGGCGTGTTGTGAAACAAAATACGGCCAATATAAACAAAGTAAAATTGCACCAATTCGAAAAACCTTCACCAACAAAATCACAAACAACCGACACCGACTGAAAACAAAACACGTTCGACAAAGATAGAATATTAATGTCCTATCCCGTATCCCTTGCCCTATTCCACACGATCTTTTGAAACCTCGTATTACGTTTACCAGTGAATGCAATACGCTGTTCATTCTCATTGACATAAGGTGTTGTATGGAAACATTTTGGTTGAGATACGATAAAAAGTAGATAAGTGGTTGTAACGCTACCCCACTATTGCTGAGCGGATAAGCCCGCAGACAAAAGTACAAGTACATCTAACAGGATTATGCGACTTTGTTTTGCGTTTGATGAATTAATTTTGCACGATCGACTCCCGGATTAATACTAAGTTTGTGTTGTGTTGAAGCATTTCGTTGCTAATGCCTTGAAATGGATATTTTGGCACAATTGTATAACCCTCCTTCAACAATATTATGTTTTATAAATACTAAATAGATACAAAAGTAAATAAAGCTCTGAAATGTGCAAATTAAATGTGACTAGCTAAGTCACAGGTGTTTTCTAAGGGTTGCTGTTGTGCAATATTTGTAAAAGAGGTTTTACACTAAGTTAGGTTGACGCTGATTCACCAATCCGCAATGTTATGAAACTCGCATGGGGGGTGTGTAACGGACCACACAGTCCTCGGTTCAAATCATAAGATATATCTATAATAATTATGCTTAGAAACAAATGCATACAGAGATAAAAACTTAAAAATTGCAAATAAATAAAACGAAAACAACTTACATACGAAATGGAATTCCAACAAATTAAAAATAGAAATTCTCGGAATTAAAACCGGCACAATAGGCGTTTTAGGCACATTAGGCGAAATCGGCACAATAGGCGTTTTAGGCACAATAAGGCAAGTCCGGCACATTAGGCGTTTTAGGCACATCTGGCGAAATCAGACATTCTTATGGCCCCTGTACACACATGGCCAACGGTTCCACCAGCCCTTTGTGAAACCCCTTGGCCAAGATAAGAGCCGCTGTTTACACATTGGCGAACCAATCACTTGGCATTGGCTCTTCATGAAAGATGGACGTGGAATGGAAAAGTCTAGAAAATTCTAGGTCATAGACGTTGTCAGAAAAAATTGATTAAAAAATAATAACCCCGTAGTAAAATTAAATTATTTGAAATATTAACAATTTTTTGAATATTCTGATAAGAACATTTATCTTTTTTAGGAAATACATTAAACATTTGCAAGGTTATTTTATTTCCTAAAATCTACACTATTATTGGCATAGATAAACTTATTATTTTCGTAAATATTTCACTACTGTCCTCTCTGACGGCTGACGAGCAACTGAATGAAGCGCCAACGTGTAAACGCAGTTGGCCATTGGCGCCAAGATCCTTTGATGTGTGGACAAAAAACCGACACGAATCGGTTGGCCGGCAAGCGCAAGCGCCAACTGCTAACTTACGGCCAAGTAGCCCTCTACACACATGGCCAAGGGGGTTGGTGGAACTGTTGGCCATGTGTGTACAGCGGCCATTAGCCATAAAACAACACAGCGCATGCGTTAAAATCGGGACAATAAAACTCAGAGCGCAGCGTCAGAGAGGGCATTCGGCGAGGGAACGTTGAGGTGTTGACATCAGGAGTTTAAGATACAAGATTGAGAGGTTGGAGACTGGCGAGAAGGTATCTTGGTAAAGTAGACTTGAAGACTACCAGTAAGTGTCCAAATTGTTTATTTTGAATGTGTTTATATTTGTAATTTTAGATTAGTGCTATTTTTTGAAGGTGATAATTTTAAATAGTGGTACTTATTCATTTCATATGAACAAGATATTCATGAATGTTATATTTATGTGGTAATTATTTAAAGTCGTTCAAATTTCAATTTATTTATTACATACAAATTAACACTAACGGTTAATTTGGAATATTATTAAAATTCGGATCTGAGTATCTCTAATATGACTACTATATATAACAAATAGATACATAAAATATTACACATATTTACTTTATGTACATACACATTCTATTAGCTAGAATCTCTTTGGGTGATTAGAAGGATTTTCATACTATTGTCTCATCCTTAAGTAAGATAATTTTGCTATATCAATGAAGTAGGATTAATAACTTTATTTATTGTTCATAACATGTAAACTTTATTAGAGTTAAAGGATAACTTGTGGGAATTAATACTAATACTAAATACTAGGGAGGCATAGGACATCTATGGATGTTAGGATCCTGTCGCTATCAAGGAGAATCATTGATATAAAAATAAGATTGTTCACAAAAGTTGAATCATTGACACTGGCCTCGAGATTGGCAGACTTTGGAATCATCATTCCATTTTCATAATATGGTTAACGATAACGTTGTCTGGGAGACCAAACAATTCTAGCATTGACTAGTGAAACACGATGTCAAGCAATGGACCACTATACTCGGAACGTGGGAAATTGCACGCATATAGAATTTATATTTTGTGATCTTGGACAACCTTCGATGGCTATGGCCGAACCAAAATATATATATGGGATGGCGTGTGAGTCTGGGGTTTTGTCGTTCGAAAGGCTAGATCAATGAAGTATTTGTCTTAGTATCAAAAGAAGGTCAATGAATAGGCCCAATAAAGGGTATCAAAATAGATATTCTGTTTCCTTGATAGACCAGGGGTAGGCAGAGCAGTTTCTATCCTGACGTTAGAGGACTTGGTTGCAGAAACATCCCAAAACATATAAAATTATACCGGGATTAAAGGATCCTTGATTAAATATTTGATATCTACTATTATGGTAGTACATTTTTAAGTAGAGCAAAGACACTTTACATCAGTTTACTTTTGTTCTAAGGATCCCATTTGTTCAATGTTTGATAAAGCATAAATTGAACCAGCAACCTAGTTTGTACATATGCTCGAGCGAGGTCCTTATAATAGGCTATATTATATTATACACCTATTATTCCTACGTATAAGGGACTCGTGGGTCGGAAACAATTAACCCCATTTTAAATAATGTCTTGTATTTATTTTTAATATATTTCCTGTATTTATATTCCTTACACAATTTTACCATTCTCATACACTTTTATCTCAACGCACTAAATTCTTTCACAAATGACGTTCTCTCAGCTTATTATACCTCAAGTGAATATATTACTGCCTTAGTTTTATCAACTTAAATTTTCCCCTAATAGCAAGTTCCCAAAGGTAAAAAGAATCTGGATTGCTACGCACAACTACGGGGTCCTACCACTTACTAGACGATCACAGTATTTGTTTTAATGGCCAATTTTTAATAGTGTATTGTTTTAATTAGGGCTAACAATTTGGACTTAAGTTAGGTAATTTAGGGTGTAATTAATTAAGGGGTAGCGGGGTGTTATAAAGTGTTAGGCCGTGACGCAGGATGTAATAGACCCTAAATATGTCCAATTGTTAGCATATTCAAGTGACATGTTGTCACAAAGTGTTGCTGTGAATGAGATATCCTTGTTGGGAACTTGCTATCCTTCATGCTGAAACTTTATTTTATTTTTGTATCATTCGTCTATCTTTATTAACCACTGCGTAATAGTCTAAGGGGCAATCAAGCTATTGATAGTTTTCTAAGATACGTTTCATTTCGAAGTATGTTTTGTAAGTTTAAGGTCACTAACCTGGATTTTTAAACAAAGTTATAATCCGATATTGAAACAGAAACATTGCACTTTGCACTACACATTTCACTCACTTTAGACATAGCTGTGTAATTTTAAAACCATTGTAGGCTTATCACTTATCTAATTAGATTTTTATTTCACTTTAATTCACTATTCAAAGAACTAATGACAGTTTGTACTTCTAGCATAAACTTATAAACGTTACCCGTTACGAACTTAGGACGCGGCTTTATACGATAATTGGAATCGCGTGTGCACATGGTATTGTATGTAAACAATAACATAATTATCGATCAACAACGTGCGTACAGACTGATAAGAGATAACACGTGCAGAAAACTGTCATCGACTAGGGACACCGGGGCAACACCGGGGATAGAAGAAAGTATTTGAGGCTATTGTAAAAATGTCAAACCAGCTGTCAGTGAAACAATTCAATCGGAATGGCAATTTTAGAAAAGTTATTCGTTTTCTAGCTAATATTTATTCTGTTGCGATAATGAAGAGATTATAGCAAAAATAAAACCTCAATGGTATCGGTTATATTTATCTACTGGGAAAGTTTTGTACTAAAACAAATTAGTCGTTACTGAAAGCAATTACGCACAGATCGACTGTCTTGTGGTAATTTTGTGTCGAGGGTCCTTTAAAACGATATCATGGAAGATTATAAATACTTAGATACATCAAAATAATTTAATATTAAAACGCTGTACATGTTTTATGTTAAGGGAAACTTTTACTGTTTAGTGAATCAAGATTTTCCGTTCTGTTGGTTATAATATATCTGCCAGTATCACTAAATTAAGTAGAAATAAGCAAGGAAATATTGCTAGTATTTTAGGTACTTTGCTCTATGGGCCTCTGTAGGAATTGATTTCTAACTAGATTTGGCATGTAGTATGTATATATGTCATGTACAAGTTGCTAGTATTGGCATGTTCTTTTAAGAAACAGAATAAGCTAAATTAATGACAGTATGCGATACACAGACTTGATTAAGTACATTTTGTCAAAATCTATTCTTCATGTGTCAAGTGTCGCATATATCATGGTAGGAATGTCACTTTGACAGCAAGACAACATCATGTTCACTCTTACCTCGCTATCTTCTCTCCCCTTTTTCGTGTTATCAACTGATTAGTGATAAGCTGTTATCAGCTAGAGAAAAACTAGGAAATAAAATGATGATTGATCTAGAGAAGCGTTAAGCTGTGAAATATCTATTTTAGCTGTGATTATATTGACAATAATCTTATGTTGTCAACAGGGCGACTCATTGATTTGATTTATTTTTAAATAAAATTAACAATAGAATAAGTAATGGTATTCATAATCATAGGGAAACGAGTAGCAATTAACGTTTCATACTTACTAACAACTAAGGATTAGTTGTCTTCCACTGAAGTGTGAACAAATTATAATTACTTGAAAGAGACAAACAATCAAGTAGCTTATTGACGAGAACGTCTAGAATTTAGAACATACAATCTAGAATTTAAGCATAGTACTTAAGTGTACTCAAGTAAGGAGTTAGGCACACCATTCATTAATCTCAGGCAAGCTTATAGCTAGGAATATTTTTATTGACAGTCAGTCTGAGTCATTATATAAGATAGTATTCAGAGCTGTGTTAACATGAAATGATTCCCATCAGTGAACAGATTGCAGTAGCTATTGCATTTAATAATTAGGGATATGGTGAATCACACACTAGCAAAATTATGAAGGAAGGTGGTAAATGAAACATCCACAAAATGCTTTATTAGTAATATTGAAAAGGTGCACAAAAACAAAAAAAACCCAGAGCATATATGTTCATTTCGTTTCCATTAGACGGAAAAGCGCCACTCCATGCAGGAAAAATAGAATAGAGAAGTAACTTTTAGTTAGGATTATTCAGGAAACCAAGGGAAAAGATATTATGTTTCTCTTCTCGATGACTTTTGAAAAGTATCTTGATGTGAGACACGTTGAGTGATGATCATATTTGGTGTAGTCAGTGTAGGCGTTAGAAGTGATTGTACATGGAGAAGAATTTTCACTCTTTCATTGAAACCTGGAACAAAAATGAAGGGTAAACACATTTCAGATAAAGCATTTATATTGCCATTCCACTATTGGATGTGCATTCCTTTTTTTATACATACAGGTCAACAAGTCATATAATGAATTGCATTGTTTGTCTAGATATCTTCATGAAGTTGGCTTTCAATGATATTGTAATATTGTATTGTCATCCCACTTATTGGTTTTATAAAATTTCAGTTCTTTAGGTAGCATGTAGCTAGTAAATATATCAACTATGGAGTAGTCTACAATATGACCTAAGGTTACAATAGGAAAACATAATTGCTAAGAATAAGCTTTTAAAAATATTAATCTCTAGATTGTGATTAGACCAATTCTAGTATACTGTAAAATAGAGCAAGTAAGTTGATCATAGGTTTCCTATATTTATGACTTTGTCAGATTATCCGTCAGTCTGTGTTTTGATTCTTTAAACCAGTTATCAGTGGATGGAGCAGGTTAGCATAGATTAAGTACTTATGAATGTAGGTAAATAAGCTAGATTTAAGATTTTAGACTTAGTAGTAGTGTTTGTGCCAAATATAGTGCACAGTATAATAGTTTGGATGAACAAATGGAGTCAGTCTGTAGTAGATTTGCTATTATTAGAATCAGGAATAAGGGCAAACAATATTATTTACCCTAGAGTAAACCAAAGAATAATAAATAAATAAATAAAACATTTTACCATTGTGGATGTAGATCAGACATACAGGAACTGAGCCAGGTCAGCCTGGGAGTCATTCTGTTGCAAGTGAATGTGATTCGAGCACACACACATACACAAGTTGCTCAGTCAAAGGGGCATGCCAATGGAGTTCCAATTTGTGCGCAGCCGGGGAAGGGGCAGGACGTTGTTCCTAGTATAATGACAGCGGTGTTCAGCATACTCTGGAAAATTTAAAAATATATTTAATAATTAAGTAGGAAATAAGTCCTAGTTATAAGCATAAGTTATAAGAATAAAATTGGCAGAGATTTTATAACTAAATAGGTATTTGATCATTTTATTAATTAGGGTCTATTTTAATTACGGGATAAATTTCAAATTCTATCATACTAAACTATTATCGAAATAAAGTTTAGCCAAATAGAATAAAAGAGAAATAATTGACTTAACAACAACATAAAAGTTAAATAAATAAATAAAAATTGAAGGGGCATTTTTGTACAGGCCTACTTGATTACAAACTAAGCATGATTCTTATTATTGACATTCGGTAATGCTTACATTCTTCATTTATACAATTTTTGCTTAAAACCAACATTGCTTGGTCAAACTTTATTATTCCGGCTCATGGAAGCATGGAGTCTGTTTGACAGCTAATTCCAGGATTTGGCGTAGGCACTAATTTTCAATAGGTCTTATTGAAATTAGTCTGGTTTCCTCACGATGATTTCCTTCACTCAAAAGCAACTGGCAAATATCAGATGACAGTTCTCAAGTATTTATCGGTATGATTTGCGGTTCGAACCCGTATCTTATAATTCAAAGCATACAAATAATTATCACTAGGTGAGATTAGTTAACAGATTACAGGATCATTAGACATTAATAGTGTAACTTACATATTAGTACAGGTGATGCAAGCCGTGATCGTCGGTGCCTTGTCTACTCATGGAAGCGGTCCGTCGAAAAGGAGCTGTGAGTGGCAGGTTTGAGCTGGTGGAGCGAGGTCACGAGGGTTGCTGAAGATAGGAAGGCGTGGCATGAGCTTGTGAAGGCCCTTTGTACCTCCGGGGTGTCTTAGGACTACAACACCCACACATAACTGGTAAGGTAGTATAGTGGCACTGGGGCTTAACTCCAAGGGGCATCTAGCACCCAATACCTGAAACATGTAAATAGGCGGACATAAGAAATAGGAAGTTGTAGGCTTACTAAAATTCTCCATCTCTAAGACCAGAATTAGAATGTTATTATAGTGCGCTATAGGAATTAGACAATCTCTCTATTGGAAAACATTTTACCATTTTAGCAAGTCAAGGTTTAAACTAAACTATGAACTGCTTTGTGATGGACAAGTTAAATACATTATTACTTACGGCGAAAACTTGGCTAATTCCATTATGGTATCATCAAATCATCATGAAAGAAAACCACGTAGTTCCACTGGCGTCATGGGGTCATTTTATTATTGTAGCTAAAGGTTCGGTTTGTTTCATTATTGTTCATGATGTTTTCCATAATCTAAAACCAAACAAGCATTTATTTATTACATTCGTTATACACATTTTGTGTTGTATTTACCACATTACTAACAACATATATCATTACTTAGTTAATGTATTACTCACTTTTTTATGATTTATAACAAATACAAGCCAGCAGGTCGATAAATTACGTAATTTTCAGTTCCAAAT
This sequence comes from Leguminivora glycinivorella, assembly GCF_023078275.1. Classification (NCBI taxonomy): domain Eukaryota; kingdom Metazoa; phylum Arthropoda; class Insecta; order Lepidoptera; family Tortricidae; genus Leguminivora; species Leguminivora glycinivorella. The sequence goes on from NC_062978.1 coordinate 10,358,708, forward strand.
AATGCGTGTACGTCTGAACGGCATCCATTTTTCTTTTATTTCTGTCTGACTGACAGTAATGACGTGGCAATGACGTCAGCATAGCAAATGTTGCCATAGAAAAATCAAAAGGGCTCTATAGATCATAAGACATTTGACGGACCAGATGCGACTAAAATTTATCCAGTATGAATGGGGCTCTGCAGACTATGTGGAACGAATTGTAGAATAATAAAATAGAGACAGTGATTTGACGTTTACATTCAATCTTAATGTTTTTTTTTATATAAATATGAAATAAATAAATAAATATTGGGGACATCTTACACGGTTCAACTTAGCCCCAAACCTATCAAGTTTTGTGCTATGGATGCTAAGCGACGATATGCCTATTTGAATGGATAAAAACATGCTTGTATACAAGGGAAATATCCATGACTCATATAAAAATATTCTGTAGAGTTTCATTGAGGAGAAAAATATTATTATAGTAAAATTTTGTTTAGACTGCTAGTATACTATGACAAATTAAAAGGTCAGTTGAAGAACACCAAATTTCAAACTTTCTATGTTTTGCTGAATAACGGACTGTCGAACCATATGATAGATATAAAACAAGATAAATAGGTAATGCGTAGTAGTACAGGATTTACTAGCTTTTGCCCGCGGTTTCGCTCGCATACTGTTCGAAACGTAATTCTTGTTCAATCGTTTACAAAACAAAGTAAGATTTCAGTTGGATCTGTAGATTTCGATGTACGGTACGGTAGCCATACTACCATCGTTGTGTAACAATGCAACAATCGTTGCAATCATTTATTTAGAAAAATAGTACATGTACAATATTATGTGCAACCAAGTCTCATATTTCGTCATGTTTGGAAACTTTCACTCATGTGTCTTCCATCTTTTTATATATTGCGTTGGTGGCAAACAGGCGTGCGGCCCGTCTGATGTAAAGCGGTTACCGTGACCTATGGACGCCTGCAACTCAAACAGTGTCACATGCGCGTTCGATAGGTTTATTAAGCTAATGATAGTTCAGTATGTAGGTATGTGTGTATGTTTGTAACGATAATACTAGAAGATAGTTATGTCATAGAGTTAGAAGATGTTATCAGAGCAGCTAGGCGTAACAAGTTAGGTACTTGTATTATTTTTCCTACTTACAAAAGGAGAATTCTTAGCAGTATCATCTTCCATAATTTAACTTTGCGTCTTGAACTATAGGTTAACAAAATGTAAGTAATTAATACTTAACGGTAATTGGCATCACATACAATATTTTGCAGTTTTGCGTGCCATTTGTATAGTTAAATGTAAGACGTGATTGCATAAGGTGATTCATAAAGTAAAAAATAACATAGTCCCTGTACTTACGATATAAGTATCTATGTTTATTATTTTTAATTTCTGATCAATTTGAAAAATTGAAATAGCAACAAGAAAAAGGGAGAGCTTTTTAATTATGATATTATATATTATTTTTACTGTCATTATCTAAGTGGACTTGCAGGTATGTCAGAAACAGTAAAATTGAGCGTATGAGGAAGGATGAAATCTGAACGAGTAGTATAAATGAGATTCGCATAATAGAAAGAAGAGAGGTTTAGCTAGATGAATGGATGAAGAGTCGTTTGAAGATATGAAGGGTTTCCTCATGTTTGCAAGTTTGAGAATAGTGACGGCAGTTATTGGAATTTCGAAATGGGGAAGGGGTTACACAAACTTGATACCAAAAGAGTTAGGTGTTAGGATAAATAATTTATACCTTTTACAGGTACATTCTTTTGGTAACAACATACTCTACATGCCGCTAACAAACGAACTAAACACACACCCTGTGTCTTTATGGGATAAATCAGATAATTTTGTTTGACATATAAAAAAAAAATGTGACTTAACATGGAATCATAATTATAAAATTGTTGATTTGATTAAAACATTGATTGTCTGATTACTCTTATAATTATACATAGGACATTATGCCGAGAAAGGAGGAAAATTATTGATTAGTATTGAGTTGTGGACTGGTTCCTTGAACTATGGGGAGAACAGTTGTCAGTGGCTACCTGAGAATAGAAAGGCTTTTTCTTTCTAGTGAAGAGATCTTTGTAAGTTCATAATATCTGGACAATGGAGATAGCGGGTTACCTGTCGGACAATGTGACTAACTACCCATATGAGGATGCAAGGATTTTACCATTAGGGTACATTTGATTCACAACCAAATGCTTTTACTGGAATGAAAATTCTGGCTGGTGACAATTTGACTCATGTGTCTGGGTAACTATTAAGTTCATAATTCGTGCTGGATCAGTGAGGTTCTTTTGAGTATTGGTCACTTTTATTCACCACAACTATGAAAATGGGAAATTGAAAATTTCAATAACTGAATTATTTTATTGGTTATTTTCGTTTAACACAAAATGTTATTTTGAATCAAACGAAAATAAAAGGGGCAGATGTAACGGACCACACAGTCCTCGGTTCAAATCATAAGATATATCTATAATAATTATGCTTAGAAACAAATGCATACAGAGATAAAAACTTAAAAATTGCAAATAAATAAAACGAAAACAACTTACATACGAAATGGAATTCCAACAAATTAAAAATAGAAATTCTCGGAATTAAAACCGGCACAATAGGCGTTTTAGGCACATTAGGCGAAATCGGCACAATAGGCGTTTTAGGCACAATAAGGCAAGTCCGGCACATTAGGCGTTTTAGGCACATCTGGCGAAATCAGACATTCTTAGCCATAAAACAACACAGCGCATGCGTTAAAATCGGGACAATAAAACTCAGAGCGCAGCGTCAGAGAGGGCATTCGGCGAGGGAACGTTGAGGTGTTGACATCAGGAGTTTAAGATACAAGATTGAGAGGTTGGAGACTGGCGAGAAGGTATCTTGGTAAAGTAGACTTGAAGACTACCAGTAAGTGTCCAAATTGTTTATTTTGAATGTGTTTATATTTGTAATTTTAGATTAGTGCTATTTTTTGAAGGTGATAATTTTAAATAGTGGTACTTATTCATTTCATATGAACAAGATATTCATGAATGTTATATTTATGTGGTAATTATTTAAAGTCGTTCAAATTTCAATTTATTTATTACATACAAATTAACACTAACGGTTAATTTGGAATATTATTAAAATTCGGATCTGAGTATCTCTAATATGACTACTATATATAACAAATAGATACATAAAATATTACACATATTTACTTTATGTACATACACATTCTATTAGCTAGAATCTCTTTGGGTGATTAGAAGGATTTTCATACTATTGTCTCATCCTTAAGTAAGATAATTTTGCTATATCAATGAAGTAGGATTAATAACTTTATTTATTGTTCATAACATGTAAACTTTATTAGAGTTAAAGGATAACTTGTGGGAATTAATACTAATACTAAATACTAGGGAGGCATAGGACATCTATGGATGTTAGGATCCTGTCGCTATCAAGGAGAATCATTGATATAAAAATAAGATTGTTCACAAAAGTTGAATCATTGACACTGGCCTCGAGATTGGCAGACTTTGGAATCATCATTCCATTTTCATAATATGGTTAACGATAACGTTGTCTGGGAGACCAAACAATTCTAGCATTGACTAGTGAAACACGATGTCAAGCAATGGACCACTATACTCGGAACGTGGGAAATTGCACGCATATAGAATTTATATTTTGTGATCTTGGACAACCTTCGATGGCTATGGCCGAACCAAAATATATATATGGGATGGCGTGTGAGTCTGGGGTTTTGTCGTTCGAAAGGCTAGATCAATGAAGTATTTGTCTTAGTATCAAAAGAAGGTCAATGAATAGGCCCAATAAAGGGTATCAAAATAGATATTCTGTTTCCTTGATAGACCAGGGGTAGGCAGAGCAGTTTCTATCCTGACGTTAGAGGACTTGGTTGCAGAAACATCCCAAAACATATAAAATTATACCGGGATTAAAGGATCCTTGATTAAATATTTGATATCTACTATTATGGTAGTACATTTTTAAGTAGAGCAAAGACACTTTACATCAGTTTACTTTTGTTCTAAGGATCCCATTTGTTCAATGTTTGATAAAGCATAAATTGAACCAGCAACCTAGTTTGTACATATGCTCGAGCGAGGTCCTTATAATAGGCTATATTATATTATACACCTATTATTCCTACGTATAAGGGACTCGTGGGTCGGAAACAATTAACCCCATTTTAAATAATGTCTTGTATTTATTTTTAATATATTTCCTGTATTTATATTCCTTACACAATTTTACCATTCTCATACACTTTTATCTCAACGCACTAAATTCTTTCACAAATGACGTTCTCTCAGCTTATTATACCTCAAGTGAATATATTACTGCCTTAGTTTTATCAACTTAAATTTTCCCCTAATAGCAAGTTCCCAAAGGTAAAAAGAATCTGGATTGCTACGCACAACTACGGGGTCCTACCACTTACTAGACGATCACAGTATTTGTTTTAATGGCCAATTTTTAATAGTGTATTGTTTTAATTAGGGCTAACAATTTGGACTTAAGTTAGGTAATTTAGGGTGTAATTAATTAAGGGGTAGCGGGGTGTTATAGGTGTATGTCTTGCTTGTATGATTGCTTCAATATTTGAGGCACTTAATAATACTATTTAACTTTAAAATCTTCTACACAACATCAACTTATTTATTTGTGTGTTATATTTATCGATACTCTATGTGGTGTAGTATAGAACATCTTGCCAGAGATTTATCCTTGCACGTCCGGCCGGCGTTGCGCTGTGAAAGAAATATTATCGTTGATATAGTGAAGTTCAGGTTCATTAATTTATTGTAAAGAAATGAGGCACGAATTGAATATGAGTTTTCCCTGTTAAAGGGCTAAGAATCAGACCAGGGTGCGAAGCAAACGCTCACGAAACGCTCACGAAACGAAACGCTCGTAGATATCTATCTCTATCGCTCGTGCGTTTCGCGTCGCAGAAATGCCATTCGGCTACGGCACCAGATACTCTAAATAGGCGTTATGATACTTATTGATGCATTCCTCATTCCTGTCATGAATAGAATGTCCAACCTAGCCGGCCGCTGCTGCTCAGCCGCTGCTGCAAAGTTGCAGTAATCACATAACATTCATAATTATTCACATTACACCAGCGTGACTTCTGCTTGTAGTTCGACCTTACTGGCAAGGTACTAATTGCTGCAAAGTGTAAACGGGCACACTGATCACCAGTTCTAGGATATCATCCTGTCAGGATTTGTTCTCATATCGACCGGTAAACTGGTAATCTGTAGACCCCTTAACACCACTCTGAGGAGATCAAACTTCGTGTCTGTTAAGGACAAAAACTTTTACCGAAAAAGGCATTGAAGCCACCCTTGTCAGCCACAGCCCTCACTTTTACATAGATTAACACGCCAGGTACCTTGGGGTAGGATAATATAATTACTGACAATCGATGGCTGCTCCCTCAAGGTATTGAGGGCAGAGACGTCTTGCTGTGATATTTATTGGAACATTTTTTCAAATTTCGAACGTTCGTGCAGCCGCCCGTGATTATTTTTAATTTGTTTATTTTATAGTTGCTCGGCATGCGTTTATTTTGAATTAAATCGACTTTAATCTTTATGCTTATTAAATAAAAAATTAGTAGGTATAAAATAGTATATCTTCACCACACCGACTGGTAACGTTCTTAATCAAAAGCAAGAGAGCTTTTGCCGTTATGTATGACAAAAACAACTGAAAATATTTTACTATATTCGAGATGGTTATAAAAACAAATAAGAGTATCGTATGCGGAAAATTATAAAACCAATTATGTATCAAAACAAGCTCCGCCCGAATATGAAACAGAATCAAAACAAACGATCATCACTGTTCGTACATTTTGGAAAAAACAGCAGCGAAAAAGCTTTACTTAATATCAACAGAGGTTTTTTTTCTAAATATTACGACCTTATGAATACTTTGGAAAGAAAAAACACCATTTATCATAGGCGACGGCTAAACGGATTCTCAAGCTATTCAGGATGGAACCAAATCTTTTCACGCGTCCAGTGCTTGGTTCCCTTCAACATTGTACTTTTCTTAGTGAAGAATCTGACTGAATGACTAGCAATGCGATGGATACATAAGGTATGTTAGACTAATATAAATTAAATATGTTATTTGGTTATATGTATTGTAAACAATTTTGTTTTTGTGTGTGTATTAGAGACATTATACCTAGGGTAGGTATATAGATACTTACTTTTCTCATACAAAATTGACTAGATTTTCTACTCTTATTTGCCAGGCTATTTTTATTTATGAACTATCATCATCCTCCTTGCGTTATCCCGGCATTTGCCACGGCTCATGGGAGCCTGGGGTCCGCTTTGACAACTATCCCCAAGATTTGGCGAAGGCACTAGGTTTACGAAAGCGACTGCCATCCGACCTTCCAACCCGAACGGTAACTAGGCCTTACTTTATTTTATGAATTTATGAACTATTAAAACGTTAATTTGAAATTTACTCAATTAGATTTAGGTACCATAGATATAAAATTACGGAACACTTTATTGTATGGTTGTTATGATGACTATAGGTACTGTTACATATTTAAAGTTTACTTTGACAATAACGATCTAATTGAAATACCTTATCACATTGTAGTTAAAAAATTGAATAAAAAAAAACTTTCAAAAACAATGCATTTACTACCTTTATAATAACCACAAAATTAAAATTTTGAAAAAAACCCCGACCGCGACGTAGTAGACCGATTTTCATGAAACATAGCTAATAACACTCCCCGCTAACTCAGCTTTCAAACAAAAAAAACTAAATCTAAATCGGTTCATCCGTTCGGGAGCTACGATGCCACAGACAGACACACACATAGACACGTCAAACTTATAACACTCCGTCGTTTTTGCGTCGGGGGTTAAAAACAGATAACGATTGCAATTAGTCCGTGACTGAATATATTTCCAGCAAGAGACAAGTTTAAACTTTTAAAGCGTTAACTTGATAGAAGTAATTTATTTCGCTGTAGCACATAAAAGGTTCTCGCGTTTAAAATTTTAATGCACTAACAACGGCGCGAAAATAAAGCGGCTTGCAATTTTAATACGAATGTAACGTGGAAGATATTTTTGTACGGATCGGGCAAAATGTTTCAATAAATAGCCATGCCGGTGTCACTGCTGCGATCATAATTCACAGCTCTTAATTTATCGGTTGAACTGGGTACCTAGCCAATGTCTCGATCACTTACGCGCCGTAGCGTTTCGTAGCCAGCCTCCGTAGCCGAATAGCATTTTTGCGACGCCAAACGACGCAGACATGAAGTCTGGCTCTGTCCTGCAAATACGCAAGAGCGATAGAGATAGATCGCATTTCTGCGACGTTTGGCGTTGCTACGGGGCCAGCAATCGTTGATTCTAAGTGGCGATCTCAGAATAGAGAGAGGGGTTGGTCTGTGGTGGCGAACGAAATATGGTTCTGTCGCGCCACTACAAAAAAATTAAAGCGTAAGCGATTCTGACGATGGTTAGGTACCTAGCTCTCTCTGTCGCTCTTACGTATTACTGACAGAGCTGCGGTTCGATCGCTACGTAGCGTCAACGATTGAGACTTTGGCTAGGCCGGCTATACCGAAAATATCGCAGTATAAACAAGTTAACCAATCAGCGCAGGTGATTCAAAAATTAAAAATATTTTCATTTGTCTTAGACATATTTTGTTTGCGCGGAAATCCTTTAAAACTATTTTATTTTCATTGATGTATTTCTTTTTTTAATTTCCTCGTGTAGAAGATAAATCAAGCCAAAATTAATTAAATTACAAACTTCCCTAATACCGCAAGAACAAACAAGATCATACTGATAACGTAACCACATTTAGTAAAAGTTAACGCGGGGACCCCACATCACGAAACTGCAGAGTCAGTTCCTTCGCCGACCCTCAAAAGGTCACTCACCTTGACATTCACTCAATATCTAGTATTTAACCCGAATGTTTAATCAACCGTATTCCATACCGAGATATTACGACACAGAAAGTCTGCATGAGCAAATAAAGGGTTGAATTCGGACCTGCGCTCACTGCACCCCTCAACTCAAAAATCCTAAATACACGAGCATTTAGCGTTTTCGTTTAATCCCTTATTTACGGCGTTCGTCAGTTTAAATAATTTGCGTGGACCGGACTCGCCGCGGGATTAATTTGAGCACGAAAATCAAAATGGCCGCCAGCTCAGGTACGAGTACTTATAATACGTTATCCGGGAACCGTCTAGGTAATTTGTGTGTACAAAAAAAGACAGTATAAATTAAGGATACTCCAGCGACCAATATGGTGGAAAATTTTGCTGGCTTAGTTGAAGGCTTGGTGGCTCAGTTAGCAGAGCGCTGGAGTATCGATCCAGAGACCGTGAGTTCAAATCTCACCGAAGGCATTCGGTAATTTTCCATTTAAAAAATATGTCGTCATCATTTATTTAATAACACCTTGCCATATAGCTAGGTTCATAGCATATTAATACATTACATCCATACTAATATTACAAATGGAAAAGTGTGTGTGTCTGTTTGTTTGTCCGTCCTTCACGGCAAAACGGAGCGACGAATTGTCGTGATTTTTTAAGTGGAGATAGTTGAAGGGATGGTGAGTGACATAGGCTACTTTTTGTCTCTTTCTAACGCGAGCAAAGCCGCGGGCAAAAGCTAGTATTATTATATTTCAATCCACAATACAAGGGCACATAATACAATATGTAGGTCTATTCTATGAATGCAAGTCTACTTATAATGTACGAGTAAATAGAAAATTCCACGTCCTTGCAGTCATAGAGGTGCCTCTGCATCAGAAGCATTGAAGGCGACTTGGAGGAACTGTCATTGGTAAAACTATTTGATGCGTCAGAAACCGTAAAATGTTTCTGAATGGAACATAGGTTAATCTGAGGGGAGCAAAGAAGGCACGTTTTACGGAACTCAATGTATTTAAGTACATAGTTTGACAAAAACATTACATCTGCATAAAAACTGTATGCACTATGCCTGCCGGCGTATCATGCTGCCAATTTTATCACTTATCCACGGATAAAGCATCCGTCACGCTTTAGCAAGTATGTCAGTGTAAGAGTGACAGATGTCTTATCCACGCAGATAAGTGATAAAATTGAAAGTATGATACGCCGGCTGCTCTTTCACGTAAAAAACGTAAAGTTTGGTACCTATTCCTCAGTACACTTGTGCTACGATAATGAAGCACTTCATATCACTCTTCTACGTGTATGATTGTGCAACAATGACAGTTTTGCATTTGAGATAAAATCAGAAACAACCTTATAGACTGGCAGACAATCCTACTAAAACATGTTAATATCGAACACAGATTCCCGCCGTCCTTAAAATAGCCCCCGTCACGTCCGAGAGAATGAGACAGCGAGGCAGGCCCCCTGATTTATTAGTTGTCCCGCTCGCACGGTACCTCGTCGTAATTTGGAGTCGCACGTAAATCTTGTTACTCGTGGAAATAGCGTGTTACTAGAAGGGATGCATCGATCAACGGCAGGAACTTTAGCGCATTAGGCAAAGATAAAATGGCTTTAAGGTGCTTCTCCTTGTGAAAGACTTCTTTTTTCTTTAAGTATGAATGGGTAGACGTTTGACCACGATCACACCTGATGGTAAGTGATGATGCGGTCTACGGTGGAGCACGCTTACCTATGAGATACCTATTTACTCTTGCTTTAAAGAGACCTGGCCCCGTAGCCGAAAGGAATTTCTCCGGCGCGAAACGAAAACGAAACGACGCGGTCTATATACGGGGCGGATACGGGGCCTGAGATCTCTATAAGCTAAAAGTACCAGTGGTCGACAGTGATCCAGTGGATGCTTCTAGCATTGATTTGATTGGGGTCAGTTAGTGGGGGGGTGGGCTCAGTTACAAGATAGATTATAAATAAGAAGTTTATAACATCCTATACATTAAAATGCGACCGCCTAAGAACGCGTTAACGCCAATCTACAAGCAATCGATGGCAACAAGGCATTTTTAGTGGTGCCATCTACTATTTGCACGTTCTTAGGCGGTCGCATTTTAATGTATGGGATGGACCTTTTTATATCTATGACTACAGTATGTAAACTTCAACAGTCAGCAATGTAATTTAAGTATAAATAAGCTTTGGACCATTTTATTAGTATTAGCCTGTCGAGCACTGGTACTTACTCTAAAGTCATATCCAAAATATGATCGAGTAAACACGACATTAGCTTCGTTAAGATCCGCATACCCATTCACCGCGATCCCGGATTACATAGTTTACTTAAATAGCATCGACCGGTAACAATGTTACTAAATATGCGTGGTTTGCTACGCAGTGCGTACGCTACGCGCCTACGGATTTCGTAGCTCGTTAGTGGCGTCAACCGAAGGAACCACAGCTTTATGTAGATATTTACACCGTGGCTTGATGGCCTGATATGAAAATTAATATATGTTGAAAATTAGTTTGATATGATATAGATCGGACATGCCAATTGACGTTTAGTCAAACAAAAATGCACATACTCGTGTCCAATGTAAATCGTATCTATAGCATTTTTAAATCAAGTTTGTATCAAGCTGCAGGACAGGTTTGAAATATTTTTCCAATATTTCAAAAAAATTACATATTTTAGTGTAATCCAATCCAACACATAACACATGTTACGAGTATGTTCGTTCCTATGCACATAATAGATTTATTCAAATATCACCGTAGTAGGTAGTCCAACAAAAACATCAAGCACTTACTTACTCTACTATCCTATGCTAAAAGAGACAGTATCGCACTTAGTGTATTAATATTATTTTATTGGAATTTTAATGCAGATTTTAATCAACCCTAAGCTACTTATTTAAAACTAAAAGTGGCTATTTTATACTGTATTACCTAAGCTCAAATCATTAAGCACTACTCTACTTCTAATAAAGAATGTTCTCAAGACAAATGTATCGTTTATTTCTTATCGAGTAGCAGGTGTTAGGCGCCCCTCAGACCCCCAAGCCCCTAAGTAGGGGACGCAACACTTGCGAGCATTTTTTGTCGATTTAGACATTACCGCTTAAGTCTGAAAATTGCCACTTCCACAATAACGCCGGCTATATGAAATATGGGAAGTAAACGATATAACTCTTATGGATTTGAATGGTACAGGTAAAAACTTGAGGAAATATATGGCCGGATATTTTACTGATTGCATTAGTTGATTAGTTTTCAGTGTTTGATCAATCAAAATATTTCTGATAATAATAATAATAATAATAATAATAAGTATTTATTGGTCTTAAATCACTTAACAACTATTTTACAATAGAATAGTTAAACGATACACAAAATCATGAGACTTTGATACTTGCAATAGGAGAACCTGTGCTACAAGTATCAATTTCTTCCATATGTCTAAAGCATTATGTAATAAGAGACATTATATTAGTTGCCAATACAAAAGTTAGAAATTAAAGGAAAATAAGCCAAAGTAAAAGTAACAGTAATATACAAGCGAGTGTGTGTTTGCGTGCGTGCGTGCGTGCGTGTGTGCGTGCGTGCGCGTGTGTGTGTGTGTGTGTGTGTGTGTGTGTGTGTGTGTGTGTGTGTGTGTGTGTGTGTGTGTTTGTGTGTGTGTGTGTGTGTGTGTGTGTGTGTGTGTGCGTGTGTGTATGTGTGTGTTAAAGTGTACCCATTCTTGTTGTTTGTACCCATGTACATTATGTATTGTGAATATATATATATATATATCTGCCTAATAGGTAAGTTTATGTTATAGGATGCAGAAGATCTTCTGTGCGATCATAGTTTAGGCTTAACAACCAGGTGTTTACATCTTTCTTACATTGATACTTGCTCTTTCCTGCAATAGCTATTTCCCTATTCACCTTATTGTACAAAAAGCGTCCAAGGAAGTAATAGAATCTTTTACTAGACGCGGTTTTACAAATAAGACTACTAGTTACAACATTAGTACGTCTACCTCTCCGATGCGAATTATGACCTTGACTGGAATTTAAATCGGCATGTTTTTTCAACAGTATTTGCTGCACAAATAACTGCCTCACAGTAAGAACCTGACAAAGTTTATACAGGTCCTCTGTAGGATAACGGTACGACTTGCGGTAACTGACTTTCAGCAGTGCTCGCTGTGCACGCTCTACTTTTATGAGGTGGCTTTTAGCAGCTCCTCCCCATGAAAGAATACAATACCCTAATAGAGACTGGCATAGGGCAAAGTAAACCATCTTCATTACCTTACAACTAGCAACATTGCGCAGGTGCTTAAAGATATAAATTAATTTGCGGATTCTACCAGTGAGTACTTCAATATGCGTCTGGAAATTAAGTCTATCGTCAATATTGAAATAAAAACCCTAAAAAAATTGGTAAATTACCGTTTCCGATAAGACTAAGCAATAACTACCAAATTAAACTCTTAACTTTTTTCTAAATGATTAGGTGCATATTTTTATATACTTATATAATTAAATTGAAACCTTAGGTAACTCACAACCTCAAATAAATACGATAAACAATACGTGGAACCACGCAAACTCAAACCTTCATAGCCCAAAGCCTCCATAACTGAATATTTAACCTTAACGAAGTAACCAATAATTCACTTAACAAATATTACGAGTAACGTACCTACTCTTTGAATATATTATGTACTACCTATATTCGCTCTATAAACGATAAATAATTGTGACTTCTATCTACTGTATCTACCTACTACTTGAGAAAGAGCCGCATCGCTTTATACCACCTCTATTCATAGTAATTTACTAGCATCTGTAACTCAATAACTATTCCAAATTTCAAATCCATAGCATAAGTTGTTCTCGAGATATTTAGTAATGTCACAGTATGATAAAGAGTACTATCGTACAGTATGGCCACTCCCGCTCCCCGCTGAAAGTGCCGCCCACCCCCTCTCGGTTACCTCACAGTTACCGCCTGTCAAAAACACGAACAGTCGACCTGTCATATTTCACTCATACGAGCATAGTACGCGTTCACCTACACGAGCTAAGACTGTGTGCTAGGAATGCGCCTCTTTCAATATATTTGATCGCTAGTGTCCGAGGTGTGGTAATGAGACAAACAGAGTCGCGCCATTAGGGTTCCTTTTGTACCTTTTTGGTATGAAACCTAAAAAACCTAAAAAAAACAATAAGACTGCAGTAAGTGTGACTTTCTGCGTTTCTTTTTTTTTTAGAATCATTTATTGCATATCACAATTACAAGCATGGATGGAGTGGAACATACAGGTATACATGTGACACCCTGTAAGGGCACAGAAATATATACATCATTATATAAGTTTCTTTCTATGTATATTAGCTCTTTAACACATTTTTTTACGGGTTTACAGCTCGAAACCGCTTCAAAATCTACAAAATTCTACAAGAACCTCCCTAAGTTGATACAAATATTCTCAGAAAAACAAAACCACGTTAACACAAGTTTTCGTTTCCCTTGACATTCGTGTTATTGAGGTTCCACTGCAATTTATGTGATTGGAATACTAAATGAAAATTAAGCACGGATTTATTACACACTAAATCATAATACGTCGAAAATATCATTACTCCATTATAACTTGAGCTCTGTTCATTTGAATACTCTCCCTTGTTACTTGCTTTTTTAATGATACCGGGTAAGGAAAACGGGCCAAGGTAAATTGTTCAGTCTGGGTGCGTAGCCGAATGGCACAAACGCTCACGAAACGCTCACGAAACGAAACGCTAGTAGATAGATATCTATCCCTATCGCTCTTGCGTATTGGCGCGACAGAGCCGGACTACGTTTCGTTTTCGTTTGGCGTCGGAGAAATGCCATTCGGCTACGGGGCCTGACACCCGTAACTTAGATAATGAAATTAATTACCGTCAGGTAACTGAACTACATTTCTTGTGGTTACTCGTATTAGAGAAGCAAGTAATTTTAGCTTTTTTTTTATGGTATGAAGCGGGCTAATAACTTTCTTCCATTTGCAATTTTAACCAACATATTATAAACTGTAGTTTATGGAGTATTAGGAAAGATCACACCCATTTTACCACAGATTAACATGTACATAATTATACTCACCACATACCGCGTTAGGTAAAGTAATAGATCTGTATTTGCCTAAACTTAACTACCACAGGCATGACCCTTCAATTCGGAATCCGTATTTGGCACATTGTGAATTATTTCGCTTTTCTATTTCCGATGTGTCGATACGGCATTGTGCACAGTGGTTCATTGCATATATTTCACAGCATTGTGCAAAATTTATTTCAGATTCTATACGTTACATTTTAATGTTCCTTAATTATACGTGATACTATCGTATACGTATAATAAACTACAAATAATCGTATACGTATAATCCATACTAATATTATAAATGGGAAAGTGTATGTTTCTGTTTGTTTGTCCGTCTTTCACGGCAAAACGGAGCGACGAGTTGACGTGATTTTTTAAGTGGAGATAGATGAATTGATGGAGATTGTCATATGCTACTTTGTCTCTTTATGACGCGAGCGAAGCCGCGGGTAAAAGCTAGTAAACTATAAATACTTTGTTATTATAATTCTGGGAAACTATCACAAACGTACTTGCCCTGGTATCACACTGGTTACATAAAACTTTAACAAATTTGTCACCGAAAACCAGGAGCTTATAAAACTGTTGTCACGAATTATTATTATTTAAGCTTCATTTCTTCTACAGTCTGGTTGTTTATTTATTTTTTCTTTCTTTTTAGGATGACTGTAGATCCCTTCTGCTGGGTTAAAGCCACGTCACGTGTCACGAATATAATATTATAAATATTATGTACAATTAATTATGTGACAGTAACTGTTGACGTGTAATGTATTTGTGCATTTACGAAATGAATGAATATGAATATGTGATTGTAATAAACTAATAAAGTAAAATGTCTATAACTCTGCAGAAGGTTAGGGTATAACTTCCTAAACATAATTTATAATTGGAATATATTTATAATTTAGAATAACACATTTTACGAAGCCTGATAAACAAACTTCAGTTTGAAGACTATAAAAATTTACCAGTATAGGTATTCCCAATTAATATTTTTTTAAATTGTACCCCACACTGGATCCACTGTGCATGGAACTGTCGATTGCACTGTCAATCAAGCTTCGCAGAAAGCCGTTGGGACTTCCATATCGTCATCACTTTCGCTTCTCTCTCGCTCACGCACCGACGACTAACTTAAGCGGAAAAAAGAGATAGAATACGCAATAACACGTTACAGTGCCGTATTTTTATAGCTTTAATGGTTCGTTGACGCGGAAATTCATTTTCAACTGCAAGTTATTTTGCGCAGACATGTGTGTTTGACACGTTAAAAGGGAATACGCGTCATTATGATAAGTACGTATTTTTCGAATATGCAAGGAAATTGTCTGATATAAATGTATATATTATAGCTTTTGTTTGTTTTATTTTCGCCAATTTTACCTATCACAATTAAGGTTAAGTGAGGTGAGGCGTCACTTGGTATGAATGCTTCTTTTAAAGGTCTTCTAAATATAATGTTTCAGTATGTTGAAAGTATGGTCACCGAAGTTGGCTATAAGTACTACTTATACTATGTTCATATTCACAGATGTCATATATACCATAGATCAAGCAAAAGTATCTACTTAGCGTGTCAAATGAACTCAGTGAAATCCACTGAGTTGTCCGTCTTTACTCGCAGCTTGCAGCTTTCGGGCGTCAATTTTTGTAAGTTGAAGTCAACCAAAACATAAAAAATGCCTCGTTACGTGATATTCAATTGCAACAACACAAAAATTATGAACAATCAAGAGCCTGAGACATATTTAAAATTACAGGCAAGAATCAACTTCAGTACAAAATTTGACACGCTCGGCCCCTATACAAATATATGAATTTGTTTCTTCTATCTAAATTAAGTTCTGTGATACCTACTTATTTTCGAAACATGCATTTTCCTCAATGATTACTGAGATGAGATAGTAAACTAAGGGCCACTTGAACCAACTAAAACGGTGGGTTAACCCAGAATTTTATATGGAATTTGACAGCTGACAGCCCCTAACCCTGAGTTAAGTGATTGATGCAAGTGGGCCTTAGTGATACGTTACTTACTTAATACTTGGTAATTTTACTACAGTGCCTAATCGATTTTTGCATTGCTGCAATAATTTTAAAGGCATTAACTTGCAAACTGAACAAATGTCTAGCCCCTCCAGGGAATCAAACTGTAATAAATCAATAACAAAGCATATCCATGCAAAGTTGAATAAACAACTTGGAAACTGGCTAACAAGCCGCAATGACGGCTGATTGCTCGGCTAGCTGCTATTTGCGAAGAAAATCAACTTTTTCTGCAACTTTTCCTTTGCCCTATGAATGCAATCAGAATGCATG
The DNA here is from genome assembly GCF_023078275.1 of Leguminivora glycinivorella. Classification (NCBI taxonomy): domain Eukaryota; kingdom Metazoa; phylum Arthropoda; class Insecta; order Lepidoptera; family Tortricidae; genus Leguminivora; species Leguminivora glycinivorella. Next base: position 10,375,158 of record NC_062978.1, read on the forward strand.
TTAATGTACAAAGACATTTTTTTTTGTTGTTTCTACACCTAAATATTGTATAATAAAAGTTTTTATGATAAGATTTATTTCTAGGATTATTTTCAATATACAAAAAAAGGTAATCAAAAAAAGAGCTATGATTTTCTTTTATTCCATATTCTGACTTTACTACAGTACCTATGTTTACTACTGCCAATTTAAAAAAAAACGAGGTAAGCTGATATGCCCGGCTTGCATACAATTCGGCAGATCCATCAAAGCTCAGGGAAACATAAAAAAAGGAAGAGACCAAATCGACCACCGGACCGCGGGACATTCCGTTCCGTTCTGACGAGATCGTATGTAACATTTCCAAGGTATCGATTCACAACCTTTTTGGTTTCAGTTGTATTTGGACCGGTACCATGGTTCTTGAATTCACTCGTGCACCCTTTACGCGCACGCACGAACGGACTGGCTTGCTTTCATGACTTTGTCAGAGAAATGCCCGAATGCCGCTTTGAGTGATTAAAATTAGGATGCTGTTTTTTTTACTAAAAAATTCTACATTTAATGGACTTGTTTGTTAGATCGCTTTTAAGAGACAACGCATAACCCATGATGAATCGAACAAATTCTTGTTTATACCCAATAATGATAATACAAATACTACTTAGGGCGTAGGGATGTGATGACCCCATCGACCGCTTTACACTATAAAATATTAAATAATTATATCCGAGTGGTTCAGAACAGTTTTGGTTGGGTAGTACAGCAGTATTTCGCCTTTGTCAGATTGGAGTTGCAAGTCTTATATTGGAGATTAGGGTGGAGCGTGCTTGTATGGAGAAAATTAAAAATTATAAATTCATAACGGAATAGGTATCGAAAGTTGTGGAAAAAATTGTAGATTATATTTCTGGTATCAAATTTAAAATTAGGTACTACTTTTAGCCCTCTACCAGCCGTAAAAGCAAAAAAAATAAGGTAAAATTAAGAAATAAATTAAATATGTCAGATGTCAATTTTTATTTTTTATTATTAATTTATGATATAAAAGAACCTGTTATTAAGTGAATTTAACCATAATAATGTTTAAATTTATTAAATAATAGTAAATAATGATACTTCAATATTTCATTTTTAACTCAATAATCACGTTATCATGCGAAATACGATAAACGAAGTAACAAGTACAATATATTTTTTGGGTTGTCTTTTATATGAAAGGACATCTTTAGATATAAATAAAATGCTGTGGGTTTTTGCGTTTTTCTTGATTTTTCCTACTTTTACATGATGACCAAAAGTGACATTTTAGACGTTAATTGGGCAATTTAAGCATACTTTGAAGCGTTATAACCAAAAATTTTGGTTGGACTGATATGTTGTTCAATGTGCTATGAGTTTATTTCGATTGATAGCTTTTCTGTCACATGCTTAGAATATTTTTTTTAACACGAGTTATATATAAATAGGATTTTTTGGAAAATTCCAAGTTTATAATAAATTTAGGTCTCAGAAAAAAAATGTTTTAACGTAAAAAATACTGAAATTAAAATTTCTGATACCAAAGGTGGTGTTTAATATATAAATGTAAAAAAAATATGTAAAATTTAAAAAAAATATTTTGCAAAAAAATATTAATATTTTTTTATTAAATTAATGGTAGAGGGCCAAAAGTATATAACTAGATTTATTTTATTTTTTTTCTCATAATCTACATAAAATTAGGCACTCTTTGAGTGGTATTCAATTGCATATTTCCAAAATTTTTAAATTCGCTCCACCCTATTGGAGATGTTGAAACGCTGACAAGACAAGTGCTGTTTGAATTCCAGAAATTAAGATCTGGGGGCCGATTTTTGAATGTCGAGTATTGGATTTCGTGAATTTCGTTCAATAATATCTCCACTTACTAGCGATTTAAATACTACTAATAGGATCAAAAACGGTAGTCTTTATCACTAGATTTAACATTACTAGCCGTCCTTTTTCAAAAATAGCATTACGTCGTTTTTTTTCCACAGACTTTCGAACGGCGAATTCATGCGTTCGAGATTCAAAAATTGCTCCCCTGATCTAAGTTTTGACGTTTATTTAAATTGTAAAGCACCTCTTAATCTTTGCTCTCTATTAATTAATACCTGCCTACCTACAGTACTTATAGTGATGAGCTTGGATTCTAATCTCAGTTGAAAATAATCGTTTCCACCTGCATGCGTTTGATTCCACAATCCGTGACTTCTCAAGAAAGGGGCTATTGGGAGAGGGTGAGTGACAAATGGCCATCGTAACACGGGTTACAGTGCGAGGGATCGATATCCTGCAGGTTGCAGTGAAAGCGAATGTCAAATGAACGCACATTTACATTGGTTCTTATATACGATACATGATTATACATATTTTAGTAGCAACCGAGCCTGTGACCGTCATAATATTTGGTGTAACATATGTACATACTGCACCTTGGGTGTAACATATGTATATTTAGTCAGTAGAGTGTTATTTATAGATAAAGGGGGTTTTTAACGTAACGGTTGTACTCCCGTTATTACATCGCTAATAATAATTCGAGCCATTTAGGAGGCCCGTCCTCGGGCATATAGGAGTGCTCACGGCTAGACTCCACGCACCAACGTCTAACGTTTAACGTCTATAATTTAGGCATTTTTAAATGTGGTAGGTAACTTCTGTGATAACTTTATCTCGATATATAAACACAATTTTTGATGTATTATGTACATATATTTAGGGAAAATTGAGCTAAGTACTTTTACCAAGTTTACTTTGGGCCTTTTGTTAAGCTGTTATACCTGAACCAAACCATACAAAGTAAAGTTGCCACATTAAACGGTACGTGAAAACTAGGGCAGATTAAACTCACTTCCGCTTTTCTCACACACGAACTAGCATGCATATTTAAAATTATGTTTAATCCGCATTCTCATCTAATTTAAACATTCATAGTCACTTCAAATGGCCAGTTCCCTCTCTTGAGGGAACAAAGAAATATCATTAGCAAAGGTCGACCCTTATCAAGGCTCGACCGCCGTCATTTAAAATGCTTCGCACACCTCGGGAAGAATTTAATTTCGACTGACACACACGTTTTAAATTTATAATAGACACCGGCCGGAAGTTACTCGTTACAATTCAGTGAATCTTGTTTTATTAGGTAAAATGTAACATTTATGAGTATGACTATTGTTCTTTAAATTAACAAAACAAATGGCTTTAGTTGAATCAAAAAACATGTTACAGATATACTTAGTCGGTCCTAAAGTTCTGTCACAAATGCTTTAACTGATAAAATTGTATATAAAGGTTTTTATTCAATAAAAAATATATGATATCAAAACCTGTTTTATACTTATTAAAATGTGATATAAACGATCGAAAATGTAGATCATGATTTTTAAGAATCCTTGATTACTTTGAGTTTGTCGATAGACGTCAGCACGCGGAAAAATAGACTTCGCAAAAGGAAGAAAAAAACATTGTTACATTAGATTAGAAAAGAACATTGTTAAATAAAATAATTATTTTTTTAGTATGAGTTCTCTGAATTTGGGCATATTGAATTACTGGTATTTCATTTTCCTAGAAATCTTTAAGTCTGCTAGTAACCTTTAGAACTTGGGTACTTTTCAGTAAAACGCTTAGATTTCACAATCATCAACGGGAATGTGCAACAAAACCAAAGTCCATTTAATTCACAAAAATCATATACAAACTTAAAGATAAAAGACCCAGCGTTTATAATAAGCATCATTAAAACATATTAAGCCAACCAAAAATAAATAAAAAATAAAAACGTCCGGAAGAGGTCGCGTGTTTCTTGACTTGTTTTTTTTACCAAATTTTCAGATGTTACAAGGAACCACGCGAAACTGCGACAGCAAAGTACTTTAAGTAATATTGCAATTTATTCAGTATGAAACGAGCTTTCAAACCATGCATATGCATAGTAAGAAATATCTGTCAATAAAGTTTTTATCACTTAAAACCTTTGTGACAGAACTTTAGAACTGACTAAGTACATAATTTATTTGTAAATAAGTACATTTACAAGTCATAAAGTTCATTAAAACAATAAAGATTATTATTAACAATAATAAGTTAGGTATTAAGTTAGGATTATGGATCAATGATCATTTTTCATAGACAATATAAATTCGTCAATTGAATAAAAAGCCTTTCCGATAAGCAACGATTTAAGCTTTTTGTTAAAAATTGTGTCACTTTTTGATTCCTTTATGTTAGTTGGTATTAAGTTATAAAGTGTTGGTCCCATGACTGAGTGACTTTCGTGACTTAGCAAGCCGGCACTTTACAAAATACATCCACAGCGCAGGCTTCACCAAAGTATAATTTAAGTAGTATGAGTTCGACATGTTGTCGGCAGAATTCTGTCGGTACAATTGTACCAACCTATGTTTTGAAAGCACGAGTAAATGTGTGAAATTTTTTACCTAATGAGGACCACATTTGTAGGTACTAAATTCTAGGAGTTTTTATGCTCTGAGATGTATGTACATACATAATCACGCCTGTATCCCATAAAGGGGTAGGCAGAGCACATGCACTACTAAGTTTCAGTGCCGCTCTTGGCAAAAAGGGGTTGAAAGAAATCCAAATATAGAATAGATAGATATATAATTCCATCACACTATGCCGGAGCCTACATTGAGCGCCCAGTGTAAAATATGGCGGAGAGTCCGTAGGCCGTTTTCACATTATCCGATCCGATATCGGATGTCGGAAGGATTTCAATAGAAAAAATCCAAGATGGCGTCTGTAATGTATGGGATATCGGTCCGACATCCGATATCGGATCAGATAATGTGAAAACGCACTTTGACATGTTGTATAAATTCATACCATTCGCCTGACCTTTGGACCATCCATGTGAGACCGCCAAACGTAAAATTCCTATAAAAATAGAATAGCATATTGAGCTGTGACTGTCAGTGAAGAGATGAAGAAGGTTTAATCTAATAGTACAATACGATACAAGTGCGTAAAAAAGGAAGTTCAAAACGAGTGGCGAAAAATTAAAACACGACCGAAGGGAGTGTTTTAAATCGACACGAGTTACGAACTTCCTTTTCGCACGTGTATCGTACGACGTTTTTCAGTACAGATAGCCATCCGAAGTTTCGACCTGACATATAATGAACCACTTCTCGCACTAGTGCGTAAAAAAAACACCATCTGTACTGAAAAAACTATTTACAATTGTCTCGATAACCTAGAAAATTATATTTACGAAAGTACCCTGATACATAACCAAAAACTGTTATTACCAATTTACTTATAACCAAAAAGCCTAATACCACCCACTCACGAGTATTCTTCCCATCGCCTTAGTAAGTACTCCGTAATAAAAGTCTCATTCTAAACAAGCTGCTCTCACTTCATAAATAACAGCACATAAACCTAAAAAGGAAACATGTTTATATTACGGAAATATAAATAACTGTACTAAATCGAGGTCCGGAGGGCGCGGAAGGCTAGGAGTGTAGATCATAATTCAGAACAACGTGTGTTGCACTTACCAAGGGTTGAATAGAAGCTGGAAAAATTGTCGAGGTGTTTTGGATCTGCTAGAAAGGTGCACAGAATACCAGACCAAGTGAAGGTTGATGTATTATGTCGCTGAAACATTTTAAGAATAAAACGATGTTTTTATGCAACTAGGGAACAAATCAAATTATTTTATTGAATACTTTTTTTTGATTTGTTCTTCTTTTCAAGTAGTCACAGGCGGGCGTGTGGTCTAGTGGTAAAGACGTTAGCCGCGTAAGCTGAAGACCCGGGTTCGATTCCTTGCTCAGCCACCAGTGTGCCTTGCCGTTTTTTCTTTCGTGTATGATATTTATTTCAATTTATGATGTTTTTATGCTTTTAAGTATCGAATATGTATTACTTGGGAATCTAAGTTCTGTAGTTTTTGTACTAATTTGGTCTTATTTTGACTTCTATTTTACTTTGATAGGTATGACGTATGCAGTTGCAGACATTGTCGATGTCGACTTATACTATAACATTTTTTTAATACATACCTCGGTATCAATGTTATAGAATCCATACTACTTAATATTGTAAATGGGAAAGTGCGTGTGTCTGTTTGTTTGTCCGTCTTTTACGGCAAAACGGAGCGACGAATTGACGCGATTTTTTAAGTGAAGATTTTTGAAGGGATAAAGATTGACATAGGCTTCATTTTGTCTCTTTCTAACCCTCCACGCTGGCAAAAGCTAGTTAGATTATATTGATATTGTACTCAAACCGTTAATCTTAAGTAAAACGAGTTAACTGTACAATATACAAATTGTTTTACGGCCCTCAATAAATTTTCATACAATTTTCCGAACTCACCTGCCTACACTCCACGGATTAACCCAGAGTTACTACAACCTTAAACCATAAGGCGCCTCGTAAATACTTATAACGTTTGACACTAACCGTGTTCCACAAACATAAAAAAACGTCGTAAAATTGTGTAAAAAAAAATACTCTTTGGGTCGTGGGCGCGATCACGATATTCACGTTTATTTAAAAGGCTAGGCTTCCGTCGCGGGAAATTATGACAGATGAAATCCGTAGTGAGATTTCGCGGTGCCGGCTTACAGAGGAGACGTGAATCCCTTGAGCCTTCCTGAAAAGACGCTCACTTTCCCGACCGCGTAGTTTCGCTCTTCTTTTCGGTTGTCTGGTAATATTGTTAGTGATTGATCGGTAGAAACAATGTCTTTATACACGAGGGCGGTATTCTAAACCAACTAAATCCCGCAACGTATTTATTTTAGTATATTAAAATCCCAATATGTTACGCATTGCTATTGCTTATAAGTACACGTCGCAACACACAGCAATAATAAGCACAGGTCAATGTTACAAATAACAACATGAATCAATGACGCACCTCAGGAAAATTCTCTGCATGGCTTGAAATAATGGTTTATGAGGAAATGTACTCCTTGAGTACTCCTTGTGTATGTATGTACTCCTTGAGTTGCAGGCGTCTATACTTAGGTTACGGTGTCCGCTTTCCATCAGGCGCAAAGTATGCTTGTTTGCTACCGATATAGTATAAAAAATGTAGGTAAATCTTATTTGAATTAAACTTAATAGTTACAGCGAATAATTACTAGAATTTTCCCTTAGTTACAAGATATTCGCTTCTAACAATACCATTAAGATTCAAAGCAAATCGTCAATCGTACAATAATGGCAGGCGTCGAACTCAGCGATAACAGTATCAGCAAAACGTGAAGACAAATAGCGGCACGCTGAAATGAAATAATGCTAAATAAGCAATATGTAAAGTGTCGGAGACGGTAAAATGGAATCAATATTGATGGTCTAAGTTACAAGAGTGGGGCGCCTGTAGGTACTACGAGTTTTTTTTAGCCACTGAATCTTTCTGAATTGGCTGACTGATTGATGCCTTCAGACCTTGTCTACAATCTGCACTTATCATGCAATAAATATTAAACATAACTCAACTTCGGTTACTTTACATATAAATAAATATATATGAACTAAGAAATAAGTCATGCTAATAGCAAGGATAAGTTAGAAGTGATTTTGATTCGACAACCTATGACGGGCTAAGAATTTCACCACCGCCTTTCCTTCTGAAGATGTCGTAGAAATTGACGGTAGGATATGAGTTAAATTGTAGTGTGGACTACCAACCTATCACTGCAATATCGCGGCTTTGTTTCTGAATCGTTAGTAATTTCCTAAGCTCCATCTATACCCCATTTGTAAATGCAGGCGTGAGTTTATGTAGGTATCTACTTATGCATTAAAGACACTGCTAACTTTCTTCACTTGCAGCCCATCTCCACGATTGGGTAAAGCAGCAAACAGCTTCGGGGTAAGTCAATACGCTGACGAAGGCGCGGCATACCTCGGCAACATCCAGATTCCACGTTTCATCTGTCTGTGATGTTAGCAACCTGTCACTGCAAAAGCTCGATTTCGTTTTTTTCAACCTTTAAATTGATAAAAGTGTCGCTGAAATTTGAGCAGATTCATATGCTTCATCTTTTTGGAAATATATCGCCGACTTTCGTCACGTGCACCGCAACTTCCACGATGGGGTAAAGCAGCAAACAGCTCCGGGGTAAGTCAATACGCTGACGAAGGCGCGGCACACCTCGGCAACATCCAGATTCCTCGGTTTATCTGTCACCGGCAGCGGAGGGACATCGTCTGAACAAACCTTTTTCATAACGCGATGTGTACACACCCTTTTGATAGTTTTGGGTGGCCATTAACAAGAAAATTTGTTCGCGTCAATGGCAGCTTTTTTGGTAAACCTTTTAAAATTGTGGTAAGCAAATATATTTTTCTATATTTTAGGTAAGTATTAGTTTTAGTTTTGTACGTTGTTATAGTTTTATGTTAATTTTTATTGTAAGTTTCTTTATACTAAAGATGAAGTGCCGTAATGTAAACATATTTTTATAAAAGTTTTCTTTATTATTTCATAAATAGAAAATGTCTAATATGCATCTGAGTAATATATCATAAACAAAGTTCTGATGTGTCAGAAAATAGCTAAGAAAATATCATAACGTTGCATCAATCAGCTTACAAAATACCTAAGAGATTTTGAATCTTATATTCTATAAATTCTTATATAAGTCGGGTGCTCGACAAAAAACAAAAAAAGTACTTACGGTCTTTATCCCGGTCAATGTAAGTCTAACTAGATATCTGTTTACTATAAAATAAATATTGCTGGATAAGATAGCAAAATCCATGTTTTACTGCTCTCCCAATACGCTGTGTCAGCCACCGTTAGGGAGGACCCTCCATCAGTATTTACTTTAGGGGTCGCAGGTATCTTTTGAAAAAGAATCATATGTCGAAGAAGATAGTTCATGTTTTTTACGATTCTCATCCATTAACAATACGTAGGTAATATCATTTCTTAACTTTACCGACTAAAGTACTAGTACAACTGCGTCATTCAGAAACCTTAATATTTTTTTGTAATTAAGTCATGAGAACTTTTTACAACGAGACATTTATAGGGTATCGTGAACTAAATTAAATTTTTCAGGTATTTTTGACTATTACTAGCTCATTTCGGTTACATATACACGTACCTTACCTAAGTACACCCTAAAATGCTTTACAAGTGACTTGCTGTATCGACTTTTAAAAATTCAAATTTTAAAATATGTTATATAGTAAGTAGCTCTATATATTAAAATATGGGTCGGATTGCTAATAGCTGGGAGGCTATTGCACAACACCCTGCATTTTATGATTAACCACTGAGACTTGGCACAGGTTGATCCTTGGGTGGCCTTGAGTAGACAAAGATCGGGAGGCATCGAGAGCCCCCCTTAATTTAGGAGGGAGGAGGGGGGGAAGGCTGGCGCCGCCGCGCTTCCTTTGAAACCATATTTCTCTAAAACTATACAAAATAAGGCATGCGATATACCATTTCCGGATAAATGAAGGACGAGGAATTCATTTTTGGAACAAAAAAAAATGTACTTTAGAACAAAAATACTAAAAAAAAATGGGAAAATCTTAAAACGAGATTTTTTTTATACATATTATTGCACTTTTTATAAAAACCGTAATCCTGCATAGCGGCAGCATAACTCCACTGCATAGCGGATAGTACCTTTACCTCACCTCATCGAATAATGCAAGCTGACCCGTACATTAAAATTTTCATTTTCATTATTTTTTTTCTCGCGTTTCGTAATATGTTTATATAACAAATTATATATTTTTATAAACTGCATAAATGTGGCTTTTCATTGATATTTATTTCTTCTAGATATACGAGTATATATTGTGTAGAAAGAACAAAATAGGATAATGTTATAAAAAAGTTATCACATTTTTAATATTTTATTTTTATTTTTTTATTTTAAGTACATTAATCACTAAAATATCCATAAACTACAATAATTACGGTTTTCGTGTGTTAAAAATAGTGATTATACCTGAAATCATTGACAAAACTTATTGAAATGTGCACTGAAATCACCCTATCGGGCGATTTAAATTATTTAATAATACAAATCATAAATTTTCTAAAACTAGATACATGTAGCTATTAAATAATATTTTTTATTTTAAAATAACTATTACAGTTTTCATAAAATGTGCAATAATATGTATAAAAAAAAAATCTCGTTTTAAGATTTTCCCATTTTTTTTGTATTTTTGTTCTCAAGTACATTTTTTTTGTTCCAAAAATGAATTCCTCGTCCTTCATTTATCCGGAAATGATATATCGCATGTCCTATTTTGTATAGTTTTAGAGAAATATGGTTTCAAAGGAAGCGCGGCGGCGCCAGCCTTCCCCCCCTTCTCCCTCCTAAATTAAGGGGGGCTCTCGATGCCTCCCGATCTTTATCTACTCAGGGCCACCCAAGGAACAACTGTGCCAAGTCTCAGTGCTTAATCATAAAATGCAGGGTTCCCATACCAGACATAGCAATAGCCTCCCCAGTATAATATATTATGTCAGTTCAAAAATGACATTCCTTCAAAAAAACCGTCATTGACATGGTCGATCCATAACGCGTCTCTTTGCGTTATTATAAAGTTCGAGTCTTGCCGTAATTCTCTGATTTTAAATAATTGTTCAAAAGAATTTTCATTAAATACGGTACCGAGTAACGCGACCACATGCCAGACCCAACGACCCGTGTCTGTGGCACCTCGAATTAGATTAGATAACTTTTACCTCCTTAACCCTATTCCATTTTAAATTGTGTATATTTTTCACACGTCTTTGCCTTTATGTAGGTTGTATTGTATAGTGTATACCTAATATACCTATTGTATTTTTACCTGTTGGTTAAAATTATTTGTTGAGAATCACGGACATAAATAAATTAATATATCATTAAAATTTAATATGATAAATTATAAAAAATAACAGTCACATCAACTTCGTCACAGTAGGGTCACGGTACACGGTTATCCCCTGACCACGCGCAACTCACTTTCAATTTACTCTTCCTAATTCTGGATACCTACGAGGTTGTGTACCCTATATTCACAAACAAACTGTTGTACATCTGTATATCTGGCGGGCAGGCATGGTCGCGTGAGCATAGTCTATCATGTCGTCGCTGCGTCCTTTTCACACGTTCTGTAAAAGCGACAAGTACTCGCCGATTCCGTAGCGTAGCGTACTAAGCCAGCTTTATTATCAAAAAAAAAACTTTTTCTTATTTATAGCTATACATTGTGAAGGTAGGTATGTAAATAAACATTCGCCTATTTGGAAACATCCACTTCGTATTTTATCTATACCAGTGGTAAAACTAAGTTTGCGGGCACATTTTATTAGTGGGGAGGGTAAGTTTATGTCCACTTGAAAGTCAACAAGGCGGTATGAGAATGTCGGAGGATGGACAACTGCCTTATCGGACTGTCTACGACATTTATTTAACAAATAAGGGACAATGACTTGAAGTTTATTACCAATTAAATACGCATTTCGTTTGATTTACAAGAAAGTACTCGTATAGAATAAAAACATTTTTTTATTGTAGAAATAAATTGTTGTAGGTATTTGTTTTCAAATGAATAAGCATTATGCGTCCATTGCATGATGCCCGGAATTGCAGATATCCAGAGATAGGTATTTATATTTTTTTGATGCCGTGTGGTGACGGATAAGAGTTTCACCGCCCCCTTTCTTCCCGTGGGTCTCGTATAAGTCGACTGGGCCTGAGTCGATGGGTTCCCTGTCACCGCAATGTCACAATTTCGTTTTTGTTCAACCCCTTATTTGCCAAGAGTGGAACTGAGAGTAGTTTCATGTGCTCTGCCTACTCCTTTATGGGATACAGGTATGATTGTATGTTGTATTTTTTTATTGGACTGACTCATCGATAAAAAATATAATATATACTTAATCGTCAAATTTCTTTCGTGAATAATTCTTAGTTAATTTAGATAAGAAAATTAATTTAAAAAACTTACAACTTTAATCTCGACTAAAAGTTGATAGGCGGTTAATTTTGTGCTTCGCGAAATTCCAGATATCTTGGTTATTGTACGGTTGTGTACGTATTGAATTTTATATAAATTCATTAAAACAATAAAAGTTTTGAAATACGAATTTTCATCCGATTCCATAGTTAATCTCCACGGGTCAGAAAAGTTATAAATACTCGTAGCAATTTACCAAACAGAATGTACCTATAAATATTGAAGTCTGCATTTAGTTGTTTATGAAAGTAATTTAGAGCGAATTTGTATTGAGTATATTCTCATGAAAGTCTCATTGTCAGTAATTTAGAAAATATGGTACCGGCATTTGGTTAGCCAACACTAACATTTGCGATGGCGAGTTGCTGGTAGAACATAGCGGCTTGTTTGCACAGCTCAGAACCACTCGGTTATTAAACAAATATTACTTGTGAAGTCAATGTAATATTAAGTTGAAAACGTGCACTTAAATATTAGCCTTAACATACATTTCTAAGTCCGTGAAGGTAGCATGTTATAAGTTAAACTGAATAAGGGTCGGTTGTATCAAACCATCTGTCAGCATTAAAGCGTTCGTTAAATTTTATTGTATGGGAAGTTCCCTAGACATCTGCTGCGTGACGATGATGTGTCTGTAAAATGTGGTTGATGCAACTGGCCCTAAGTATTATATTACATTTAGCTGCTACTTAAAAATAAATACGGAACGCCTTACGCAGATCAACCTAGCAACTAGGTGTCAACATACATACTACTTCACTATGTCATTATGAACTAGCAGCACGCTTAGGCTATCTTCCGGCATATACATGACGCAATCCATTAAACTATTTGAATACTACTAAAATTAGATCATAATTATATCAAAGACAAACTTTAATAGAGAAGATGGCTTTAGTTTACCACCGGCTTGGGATCCAGTAGTACATCTGATAACGGAACAAGCACGACGAAGACTGTGAGGCATTTGTGTTGGACATTTGCAATGGTTTTGGCAATTTTGTCTAGATTAATTAATCAATTGTTTTTTAACATGGTAATTGTATTTTTTTTAAATATTATATGTATAACAAGCTTTATTAACAGTGTGTGAACTAGCCTTAAAAATATAATTATATTATTTATGGTTCATTAATATGTCTTGTATGTGGGTAGCTTTTGCACGTAATTTTTCCTCAGTCACCCGTTGACCACGAACGCTGTAAAGTGTTCGAAACGTCGGGATGAATTGTAAAATCATTATACGCAATATAATCCGTTTCCATAGTTTTATTTCATACATCAAAGGTTAATACAATTACAGAACCAATTAATACTACAATGGTATCTACGACCGACTACTTAAGCAGGTACCACAGACGAAAGGTCATTAGTAATGTGTAATGAGACCTACGTGCCTAATGCGTGGCTGCCCTAATTGGATTTGCAAACCAATTAATGCTCAACATTCAGCTCATTATGCGCCATGCCCCGATAATGTCTAGTCATCGAGTAATTGATTAATTCTGGATTAGATTAAGATCTCTCGCGTTAAGAGGAAGATCAAAACTTGATGCTTTGCCAGGCTGAAAACAACCCTTACTTTGTCTCGGTATAGTCAGTAAAAGTTGCGGATCAAATAACGCTTCAAAAGTTGAGTTAACTGACCAATAAATGTACAGATTTATCCATATTTAGAAAAATAATTTATGTTTTCAAATACTTTTAGTGCGTTGTTTATACATATTTATCCACTACATAAATATTGACAGCTCCAAATAATAATCTAAGTTTATTACCTCTATTTTGTTATAATAATTATAATTCCTATACATATCAAAAATTTAGTCATGAATATCATGATGTTAGTCCTTGAATCAATGATAATTACTAATAACTGAAACCGATTATAATTTATTTAAAGGAAGAGATGGGAATGAGACTTCAAAACAAAACAACCTGTTATTTTTTCCGTACCCATAGTAGATAATACAATAAGTACTCTTATTACTCGTAGTTTGCGCTAAAGCAAAAGTTATAAACGATAAAGCTTGTATATTGTTTTTACTTTTCATTATATATTTAGCTATAAGAATGTCATTGGCTATAAATCAAAACAAGTTGGTCAGATTTCAACTTTTACTATGCATTAAACGCAGCACGTCCAACAAGTTCCAGTAACGAACTTCTGAAAACAATAACGCCGTGAGCTGACAATTAGGGTGAAGCCGCCATTCAGTTGATTGCTCGCCATTTGGCACCGCGGACAAAGCCGGGTAATGCTTCGACCGATGGCGGATCAATGCTGTACATACTGTAAGCTTATACAGAATGATTCATGAGACGAGAACTGGTCAAAGTCTACACACTAACTTAATATAGAACTTTCAAGAAAAACGTGCCACATTATCGCTTTAAATTACCATAATAACAAAATTATACGACAAAGCATCCTCATGCTTAAGCGACTATTTCAGATATGGTAGTTCGACATGACAAAGACCTTATGGCATATACCAGATGTTTGGCAGATTAAAACTAGAATCTTAGTAATTATTATGATTTACCTAAGCAATCTATATTTATAACAAGAATCAATAACGCCGTGAGCTGACAATTAGGGTGAAGCCGCCATTCAGTTGATTGCTCGCTATTTGGCACCGCGGACAAAGCCGGGTAATGCTTCGACCGATGGCGGATCAATGCTGTACATACTGTAAGCGTATACAGAGTGATTCAGACCTAAGCAGGACTAAGTTTACATACCTCCATCACCAATTCACCATTACTGACCATCGTATTTATCAATCAAGCTCACTTTTTCTGTTTTTTGGGCTCGTAGGTGACAAATTTATTTATTTACAGTGATGGAATAGTTATTTGTTATACAAGGGGGCAAAGTTGTATTTTAACGCCGAGTGTGGAGTTGAAAAACGAGCAAGTGAAAGGATTCTATAGTTGAACCACGAGCGAAGCGAGTGGTTCGAGAATAGAATCCTGAACTAGTGGATAAAATGCGTTTTTACCCGCTGGTATTAAAAGACAAAACACGTGTTTCCGAGCTAGTGAGGGGAAAATTTTTTGGCAGTACTTTGACACATTTTCTGAGAAACATTTTTTTTAAATTAATAATATACTGATGACATTTGACGAAATTAGTTATCCTAATTGTAAGGAGACCACGAAATTTTTATTTTTCTACTGTAAAAAGATACTTAACATAGTAAATTAACGCTCAAAGGGTCAAATTCCCCTAAATATCGGTACGAAACAGTTGCTTATAATGCTCAGGGTTGATTCTACGCTCACGTCTTTTGAATCATCCTGTAGTACCAGTGTAATGCAGGTAACTATAGAGTAATGGGCTAGACCGCGCGGCCGCCACTCATTAAGGCCATGCATCGATAAATATTAGGATTTTAGATTCACTGGTGTGCTTAGCCCCGGAAACCTAGAGATCTAATTTTTGGATATGTATATCTTGACTATATGATTGAAATTTTTGTACAAGTCGAAACACGAAAGCTTACAATTTTCTCGATAGAAATCTAACCCAAAGAGAGGTCTTAATTTTTCGTTTAACTAACATTGTGAGAAAAATATGCAACTTTAATCAGCCTAACCTACTTTAAAGTGAAGGTTTCCAAATTATCTAGTCTCTCGTAGAAGGAAATATTTTTTATTATCGTATATACAAAGATTTATCATCATTTACGATATCATGAATTCAACAGAAAACGGCCATTTTACGCGGTTTCGTTTCTCTTTCTTTCATACGTCAATAGTATACTCGCGTCCCTTTTGTCAAAAATGTCAGACGGCCGGCGGGCCCTGAGGAGGCAAGACCTACGTCAAATCGCGCAGCGTTTTTGACAATTTATTATTACGAAAATTTGGACGTAGTTTAGATAAAAGGATCCATTCTCAAAAAAATGACATTGAAATTTACGACTTTTCCTATTGACAGAAAGTTTAAATTCTATTGTCAATTTTTGTGTGTTCGGTCCTTTGACCTTAAACTACGTCCATTTTGTGTATTTATTATGTATACGCATGTGTGCGTATTGCCAACGCTACGTCAAACTCTATACTCTTTGAGTTACAAGATGCTATGAAATTTCGACACGAACGATAATGTGTCCGTGGCCCTGTGGTACCAGCCATCAGCTAAATTTGCTAACTTCTAGGTGCCTTTTTTCCATTTTATTTCGAAATTTCTACTTTTTGTTTTTTTTTTTTCTTATAAATTATAAATTAATAAATAATTATAAAATAAAGAATTTAATATTGATTCATCTTCAAAAGAAGAAAACCTTTTCTGAGGGAGCCTAACCTAATTGTCTACAATGTTGTTTTATATGTATATTGTACTTATACATAATTTACACAATTATAAGTGAAATAAAATAAAACAAAAATAAAAAATACATTCATTGAAAAATAAGAATAGATATTGCAATAAAAAAAAATTACAATGTTTAAGTTGGTTGGCCACGCAACGGGATTTGAACCCACAACTCTGGAGTGAAATCCTTACGTGTACATATTGGACTGGACTGGTCCTGCCGGCCTGCTAAAGCTGATGTCCCTTGTTCGAATCCCGCCAAGGGTATTTATTAGTGTGACGAGTACTTACAGATATTTATTTGGCTCATTTTCTCATTTCATCATCTCCAAGGGCATTTACATAAACGACTCATGGTTTTATAGGTACTGATAAGTTGGATGTGTTTCAGTACAATTTTAAAATGTTAAATCTGCCGTTTCGGCTTGGCTATTAAAACATAAGTAGTTATGTCGTTCAGTGCTATAATTCTTTGATATTTTATACTTAGTACGTACTTCGCTGTCAAACAACCTGTATGGTCTGTGCAGTGATCTTTCTGTTCTGCGGTTGTCTGTGATTAAAATTCGTTGACGTTAGTATGTCAAAATATTTTATGTAGCGTATGCTAAAAATACAAAAGATAAAAAAACAACGGTATAATAAAGGAAAAAGACAGACTCCAGGTACATGGTTATTTTTTAAATACATCCAGCAGCAGGGCAGGCAGGGTCCAAGGTGACCGACCTACGCGCCGTGTACAGAAGTACCGCCTTCTGCATCTGACCTCTAGCTAGTCGCTCACTTTTGCTTATGAGATCGTTCGCCGAAACGACGGTCAGGACAATGATCGTCGAATCAACCAAGTATCTCGACCATTTTCGAGAACTGGCGCAGGTAAGTAGGTACCTACTTTTAGCACGGTACTTCGCGCTTCGCGGTCTACAAGACTGTATGGAAAAGACAAGCTGCTGGTGAATTATCCTGGCTACGATGTCATGTCTGTGCAAGTACTCCCCGTTAGCAGGAATACGACAACCGAAAATGATGTGCCCGAGTCATCGAGATAGTGGCATGTACGACAAACGTTATTATTATTATGTATATAGCTAAGCTCAAGCTTAATCCAGAACAGTAAAATAAACCTAAGCACTGGCTTTCTCCTTTTTAGGGTTTCATACCAAAAATATAGGCACAAAAGAATAGGGTGTGTTTTCACATCATCCGATCCGATATTTACCAAAAACGAATTTAGAAAAGTGTAAATAAATAATTTTGATATTCAATAAAATTCCTAATACAATCAAATTAGAACCTGGAAATGAATTATTTAAAAGCAAATATAAGAAATTACTAATTCATAAATAATGATAATATTATAGTTTGGATAGGATACAATAATCTTATAGAATATTAAATTACATAATTGTATTTATTCAATGTACAACTAGGGAACAAATACAATTATTTTATTGAATATTTTTCGATTTGTTCTTACGACGGCGGGCACCCTGGTCTAGTGGTGAAGGCGTTAGCCGCGTAATCTGAAGACCCGGGTTCGATTCCCGGCTCGGCCACCAGAGCTGTGGGCCTTGTCGTTTTTTCTTTCGTGTATGATATCTGTTTTAAATTTATAATTTATTCAATGTAGTCAAATGAAATCATTAAATTAATTGTTATTATATAATAAAACCTAAAGTTTAGTTTTTAGTCTAGTTTTAAGTTTATGTTGCATGCCCTTCCAGGGTGTCATGGCCTTACTTGTTAACCGCCGCCTCAAATCTCTCAAGGAAGGACGGTTCTCAATTCGTCTGTATGTTTTTTAACCTCCGACGTAAAAACGACGGGGTGTTATAAGTTTGACGTGTCTGTCTGTCTATCTGTCTGTTTGTCTGTCTGTGTGTGTGTCTGTCTGTGGCATCGTAGCTCCCGAACGGATGAACCGATTTCGATTTAGTATTTTTTATTTGAAAGCTGTGTTAGTCAGGAGTGTTCTTAGCCATGTTTCATGAAAATCGGTCCACTAGGTCGCGGTCGGGGGTTTTTCAAAATTTTAATTTTGTGGTTAGGTTAGTTTTATATTTTTTTTATGTTTGTTCCACGATATCTCCGTCGTTACTGGACCGGTACTGAATTTTTTTTTCACTGAATATATATGCATACACATTGGTCCCATTTTTCTCAGGACCCAGTTCTGATGATGAAATCCTGGAGAAATCGAATAAACTCCTCAAATCTGAAAGACACGCATATGGTGATTTTTGTGTTTTTTAAGGAACAGCATGTATTACGTACGGAGCAGTGTCATTTGGTGCAGTGGAACTGCTGATGATGGTGAGAACGGAACTCCTCAAATCTGAACGGCACGCTTATAGTGATTTTGGTATTTTTATAAGAACAGCATGCCCTTACGTCCAGAACAGTGACATTTAGTGCAGTGGAACTCCTGATGATGGTGAGAACGGAACTCCTCAAATCTGAACGGCACGCTTATAGTGACTGGTATTTTTATAAGAACAGCATGCACTTACGTCCAGAATAGTGACATTTGGTGCAGTGGAACTGCTGATGATGGTCAGACCCGAACTCCTCAAATCTGAACGGCACACTTATAGTGACTTTGCTATTTTTATTAGAACAGCATGCATTTAAGTTCAGAACAGTGACATTTATTTAGTTATGTTTGTTAAGCATATTGGGTTTTCAAGTCAAATTTTGTCAAGCTTCGATTTCTTATAATCGGATTCATGAGAAATTGAGGAAAGTCCTCAAACCTTAACGGTATACGTATATTGATTTTTGTTGCCATAGAATAATTAAAGCATTAAAACAGTTACAAAAATACCTACACATTTCTACATTATCCAACATTCGCAAGTAGCTTTCATCAGAACCTTTTTTTCTTAAAAATTAGACCTTATTATGTAACATCTTAATTTTACTGTACATGACTACAACAAATAAATGAAATAAATGAAATGAAACTTTTCAACGACGAATTTAACGAGTTAAGTTTTTTAAGCACTTTGAGGTTTCAAGTCAGATTTTGATCATGCTGGAGTTTTAGTGATGGTATCCACTTTTGTATTATAACTAAAATCTCTAATGTTTTGGATTATGAATCAAGTAAGTCCTTGACGAAGTGAAACTGCTGATGATGTTCAGAAAGGAATTCCTCAAAAACGCATTGCTCATGTTAAGAGATTGATGAAAGAACTGCTGATGATGATCCGATCAGGAACCCTTCAGTCACACATAGCTCATGTTAGGGGATTTGCTCATTTATGCCTGGCTCGCTTTTGTGTAGTGTTATATAAATCCGGATGTAAGGCTCGGTCCGTGTTATCAAGGTCCGGGTACCCAAGTTACCCGTATGTCCGGATTCACGGATTCTAAATATAGTCCAGTTTGCTTTCTACGTACAGTTGAATGGATGAGTTTTTAATTATATAACAGTGAGGAGTGTAAATCAATCTGTAAAGGACGGGTTCGGTACCTCGGCAGCTTAGTAGAACGGGTACCTTTGGTGACTTTTGACAGAGAAGGTCTTGGTAATCACAACTATCTAGGAGGCAAATGTTAATTCGTTTTCATACTTTGATTTGATAATCCGGTTTTTTTTTTTAATGGTTCAGTTATTCCGAAATAGAATATTCATTTAGTCTTTTAATATACAAATAGTTATAAGCTTTATGAATTTATAGTTATGGAGTAGAAGAAGCTCATGTGTTAAGGAATGGTACTTACGTGGTAGCTTTTACATGTGATTAGAAGACTGTAATCAGGTCCAACTAAATAGGTCTGTCCTTGCCACTAAAAAGCGCCGTGATATCATCGGACAGTGACGGATGAGAGAGTGTTTTGAAAGATGCAATAAAAATTCAATAAAAAACGTAGGGACTTGAATATCGACCTGTGGTATACTGACGTATGTGATATCTGTGTATTCCCGAACCATTAGCACTTTTTTTTAAATTGTTTAGGTGTATAAACGACCAATTATGTACCTACTCCAATTTTTTATATTTTCTTCTATATAGGAATAGGAATCGAAGATGGTATGATGGGAAGTATTAGATAGGTCCAAAAATATCCTTGTACTGCATTAACGCCATCTTCATAACTAAAACATACATAATATCTGTAAGAGTAAATACAAGGAATCTTTGGGCAACTTTATCCGATGAAAAACCAAAAAAACTATTCATTTTAGACTGCGTTTTTAAATAGTTTAAGAGACAAATATTTACATGTTCATAAATATTTTTCAGAAAATGCACAAACAATGAATGCGTCTGTTTCTACATGATTACGTGTAACCATCATCATAAATATAATATTTTCTTAGCACGAGGAGTATACGATAAGGCATAGCATCGCTTCTGGTATTTGATAGGTACTACTTAAGAGGATTGATCATCACTAAAGGAGACTGGTATAGTGAAGTTAGAGAGTTACTTCAGCTAATATACCTATGAAGGAGGTCCTCTTCGACAGTACTAGGAAACCCTAGGCTTGGTTCATTCCTTGGCCAAAGAATTTAGCGGGTAATATTGATATAATAGGCATACTCGACTACTCGTACTTCCAGCGGGAATTCATTTTGGTGTATTTTTTGGTTATTTTTAAGTTAGTCTTTATTTATTGTGTAAGTTTTTATTTCCGATACCGGATTTTATACAAATAATGTATAATATTTAGGTCATTATATCTAGTGCTCGACATGCTAAACAGTCATATGTATAGGTACAAACTAAGCGTAGGTATGTAAGTCTGTATTATGAATATTATGATTATTTCATTTATTAACTTCCACTAATTTTAAGCCACTATTAATAAAAGTGAACAGAGTAGTCCCCCTAGGTTAAGCTAGATTTAGTTAGATTTTAATTGTTTAATTTTTTATTTCTATCCATCATATTGAAAAAGATTTTACCTCTGTAAATTAAAAAACCTATACAAAAATTGTATATTTGGTTATCAATTTAACTAAATAATAGCAATATTTTTAATCTTTAGTATAAAAAGATTGAAAATAACTCTGCTAAAAAACCATAGTTTACGTTTAAAAAAAAATTGTTTTGTTTTATATTAAATCAGTTTCGTTTTATCACCTGTTTTCATAGCTTCAGGTTTTTTTATCGATGACATAAAACTTGTCAGTAAGTAAGTAAGTAAATAAGTTAGTCCGAAATTTTAATGAATTGGGCAATAAAGTTTACATAAAATAATATTTAAAAAAATACATACAACCAGCCTGTATCCCATAAAGGGGTAGGCAAATCACCTGCAAAACTACTCTTGTTTCTATGACTGTCTTGGCAAATAAGGGGTTGAAAGGAAACGAAACTCTGACAAACTGTAAAATAAAATAATCACGTGGATTTACCTTGTACGTTAGTTTGAACTAGCCAGTGCGTTTAGGTTTAATTTACAGTTCTAAATTAATCTTGACTAACTTGAGCTTGGCTTAAAATAATAAATAAAATTAATACCATTCTGATAGATTGGACCTGACTAAGGGAATTCTAATGTCATCAGAGCATCCTAGCTGTCAAAAGTGATGAAGATAATTATGTTAGTGACTAAGGATCTGTCTACAGCTTCAACAACGGACATTTTTTCAGTAAGAAGGTACCTAATACCTAGGTTTTTTGTACTATGTTTATGGGACAACATACGTATGATCTGAAATAAGTTCTGGTAACAATAAGCAGTCATAACTACTTGTATTAATTTGTGCCTCAATCCTGTGTTCTAGAAATTATCGTCCTGTCGTGTCGAATTCCTCGACGATTTCAAGCCCTATTTTTGTTGTTACCGTTATTTTGATTTTTAAATGAACAAAAAATTGTAACAAAGCCTCTCTCTTTCAGTTCGAACAAAGAGATTTTTCATGTTCACCGGTTCACCTGATTTGACATCTTTGTTTTAAAAACGTAATTTTACTACCTACTAAAAAATTTTAAACTTTCAGTTACATGTCAACAATCAGGAAAAGGTTTCGCTTTCACCGTTCCTGCAGAAAGAGGAGCCGCCGGACTACCCGAGTCGTATTGAAGATCACCACCTTCTGAGTGAGAATAACAGAGAGAGATAGAGATTCTCTCAAGACATGAATATTATACACGATGTTTTCCTAATTTCGTTAATTTTAAGGATACATTCCTATTACTCCTAAGCTTATAAAATAATTTACAACTGAGCTTGCATACGATTTTAATTAGATTGCACACCATTGAGGTCAAATCGACTCCTGCAATTTAATATCATCAAAAAAATTAATTTGCATATAGCATAACCTGTATTCTTCATCTTCTTAAATACATACCTTCAAAATAAAACAACATAACTACCAATTTGTTTATTTCAATCAATTATTTCACTCAATCACATCCTTTTTTGGTTGTTTGGGGTAGTTTGTGTAGCGCATGATAACCGCGGGAGTATGTCGCCGCGAGATAGATTTCACGTCTTCTTCTAATTGTATTAATGACATAAGGACGGGTAGTCTATCTCGCGGCGATATATACTCTCGCGGCAATCATGCGCTAACCCTGTAGGTACCTATATCTCTAACGATTAAATCGTTATTCTTTATTTTAAAAATGTATATTGATTCACGGTGTCCTCATAAGTGTACACAATCA
Organism: Leguminivora glycinivorella; assembly: GCF_023078275.1. Lineage (NCBI taxonomy): Eukaryota > Metazoa > Arthropoda > Insecta > Lepidoptera > Tortricidae > Leguminivora > Leguminivora glycinivorella. The sequence continues at coordinate 10,398,078 of NC_062978.1, forward strand.
ATATACTTAGCCCCATTGAATAAGTTTTTTTTATGAGGTGTCAGATGTTTGTCATTTTTTAAATAGGTATATTAAGTTTTTTTTATGAGGTGTCAGATGTTTGTCATTTTTTAAATAGGTATATGGTTTATTAGAGTAAAGGTGTAGGTGAAGTAAAGTTGCACCCTCGCACAGAGGTAAAAATATGAAAATAACAAATCTGTTATAATTATTTATTACCAAACAGACCTCTACATGTTCAACATAATAATATGTAATAGACATGTTAGACTACATTTAATAATAGTAAATTAATAATAGGTAGGTTAGGTGCAAGACATCACATAAAAAAATGTTTTAATTGAAATTGGTAGGCAGCACGGAGCGTTGGGTTTTATGCTTTATATGGTTTATATCCCAGTTATTTTAAATATATCAATCGAAAACAACGTTCCGAAACTGCAACCTGTTTTTATTTAATCCCATTAACTACATTAAGGGAAGGTTCTTTAGATGAAATAAAATTAATTTCTATAAGAAACTTGCGTATTCACTCTTACGGTTATCGAGTTATTAAAAAAATATAAATCTTCAAGACGAAACACGTACGTGACAACCTTTACCAATTCCTAATGTTTCTTTTGACATGTGCCGTCAATCACTTGACACTAACTTGAATGTTATTCTTAAGGGTCTCTCACATTAATAAATTCATTTATTATGTATGAAAATTATGAAAAAAATTTTTTTGCGAATTTAACTAAAAAAGGGTGATTCCTGATTATGAACTTAGCTACGTGTCGAATTTAATGATTATATATAACAGGTATACCCATTTTAGACCATCGCACGGTGGGCTGGATGGCTCGAAAAGAGGACATTCGCACTTTTTTCAAAAAATCATTTTTTGAAAAATGCTATTCGATAGAGAATTATATAGGGAACAATAAATGTGGTATACATTTTTTCGAAATAAGGCATATTGACAGCAGGAAAAAATGAAGTCTGTTTTTTTGTATGGGACCCAAAAATAGGTATCTTGTTTCTCAGAAACTATTAGAGGTCCCGTCTTCTACCTCTCAAGACATTGTTAATCTACTTGTATAGAGTAGGAAACGATAAGCAGATTTTTTATACAGGTGCTGTTTTTTTTAATCCAGTCAAAAGTCCACACATTTTCGATTTTTTTGTTTATGACTTTTTTGGGTTTTTACATTATATTTCGATAGTTAAAAGTTAAAATGATAACAACACATAATGGATGTAACGTTTATTAAGTTTTTCATACAACTAAAAAATAAAAAATAAAATAAAAATTGTAAAATATTATTAATTAACATTTTATGATTTATTTTGTTTTTGCGAACAATAATTGTTCCAAGATAAAATAATACTTACTATTTTATCTTCCATAAAATGATTGAGTTGTAAATAATTAACAACAAATTTGAACCAAAATCAACTCTTTCCCAAAAAAAAATGACAAAGAAGGTCGCATCTGTAACTTTTTATTATTATTAGATAAATAAACTGTCGAAAAATATTGTGGAATCCCAAAAAAGTCACAAACGAAAAAATCGAAAATGTGTGGACTTTTGACTGGACTAAAGAAAAAAAACAGCACCTGTATGAAAAATCAGCTTACCGTTTTCTACTCTACACAAGCAGATAAACAATGTCTTGAGAGGTAGAAGACGGGACCTCTAATAGTTTCTGAGAAACAAGATACCTATTTTTGGGTCCCATACAAAAAAAAAACAGACTTTATTTTTTTCTGCTGTCAATATGCTTTATTTCGAAAAAATGTATACTACATGTATTGTTCCCTATATTATTCTCTATCGGATAGCATTTTTCAAAAAATGATTTTGTGAAAAAAGTGCGAATGTCCTCTTTTCGAGCCATCCAGCCCACCATGCGATGGTCTGAAATGGGTATACCTGTTATATAATCATAGTACACAAGCAACCAGACCAGGTACGGTGTACAGGGGCAAATCTCGACTGGGAGACAATTGTAACTGATCCATTGTTTTCCATTATTACACTATGATGTTGAGTTCTACGTGCACCGCTGCACAAGCCTACCATATATAACCGGTGGACACTTTATTATATTTGCCTCTAGTCGAAATTTGCCCCGCTGTACCTTAAATTTAAAAAATCATAACAATAAGGGCAGGATTGCATAATTACAAGGTATTACTTCTTCTTCTTCCTGTCACATTCCATTCCTGCCATATTTATTGTTGACAATGTAGAATTAATATCTTTTTTAGTGTTCCGTAGTCAACTAAGGAACCCTTATAGTTTCGCCATGTCCGTCCGTCACATTACATGCATCTCGCCATCTTTTTTGGCGTCCATTTTTGGTTAAAACATGACAATTTTCAGTAGCTCAGATTGTATTTACAAGATGCACAATTTCCGCAGCGGATGTATATTTTTACTGCCTTAATATGAACCAAGACATTTTTAGGGTTCCGTAGTCAACTAGTACGAGTTAGTAAGTTTAGAATAGTTTTAATTTGTTTTATTTCAAAAAAATCAAAAATCAAAAATCAAAATAATTTATTCAGCAAATAGGCCACAGGGGCACTTTTACACGTCACATGTACATAGGTATTTAATTTATAAATATTTAAATATTTGTAATTTATAGTACATTTATTAACATAGATCTACTCATAAATTTATTTATTAATCATGTTTTGATCCGTACATATTAAACTTTTAGTAAATAATATAGAACGAGTAGTAAATATAAAGCTTTAAAAAATTAAACTAAATTGCAGCAGCTGCAATAGCAGAAATGGAACTAAATTGTTTTTTTTTCATAGGTACTTTTCCTTTTCTTATACAAAAGTGACTCAGCAGTTCTCTTCATGTTTTCATGACGAATAATTATTAAATTTTGAGTAAAAAATATTTTTGAAGTCTAGTACGCAATTTTTATAAATTTAGTGTTTATTATTTCACAGTAGAGTTATCCCTAACAAATACAATTTTTTTTTATAACACAAATCCACTTTTATAACGAAAATTTGTTTCAGCTCTCCTTAGCTCCCTCTAATCAATGTATTTTATTATATACATTTGCAGATACTAGTACTTAACTTATAGTTTCGCCATGTCTTTCTATCTGTCCGTCCGTCCGCGGATAATCTCAGTAACCTTTAGACCTAGAAAGCTGAATATTGGTACGAATATGTATATTTATCACGCCGACAAAGTGCTAAAATAAAAAATGAAAAAAGTTTTATTAGGGTACCCCCCCCCCTACATACAAAGTGGGGGCTGATATTTTTTTCATTCCAACCCCAACATTCATTGTAATATATTGTTGGATAGGTATTTAAAAATGAATAAGAGTTTACTAAGATCGTTTTTTGATAATATTAGTATTTTCGGAAATAATCGCTCCTAAAGGAAAAAATGTGCGTCCCCCCCCCTCTATACTTTGGAAACATATGTTTAAAAAATGTGAAAAAAATCACAAAAGTACTTATAAAGACTTTCTAGGAAAATTGTTTTGAACTTGATAGGTTCAGTACTTTTTGAGAAAAATACGAAAAGCTACGGAACCCTACACTGAGCGTGGCCCGACACGCTCTTGGCCGTTTTTTTTAATATCACAGCAATCTGTTGTTGTAATTAACAATATTCAATTCCAAATAAAATTCCATGAATTCGGACATAGGATGTAACACGGGTACACGGACGTTCATTACGTGGACCCTAATTCGGATCCATGTAACAACGAAGGTGACCGCAAACTCAACGTTATTTTTAAGAATGAAAAGAGATTAAATAGCGTATTTATATGTTATATATATATAGCGTATTTATATAATTTACTTGTCAATATCATTATATCCTGATATTTTCCGACGACGACATTAAAAGCTAGTTTTATTTCACGAGTAATAAAATAACTATCGCCCTAACCGAAGACAATATACCTATTTATAATGTAATGTATGTAAGTCTATGTTGATCGGTGTTTGCGTTGTACCTGAGGTGCCTGTGAGTTAGGTGGCGTCCAGTCAGTTCTAAAAGATATTGAATGAAGTTAAAAAATTACCTAACTAAAACTTTATATTCGGAGAAAGTATAATATTTGAACAAAATAAGAATTCGACATTTTGCTAAAGTAAAAATTAAACATTCCGGGAAAGTCAACGCTTGGGATTTCAACATTTCAGGAATTGAACTTCCTGGTCCTGAACAAAATAAATTAAATTGGGATTTAGTTATCAATATGTTATCATTAGGCTTTGGACTTTTTATCTCAATTTTTTGCACTTGTACTATTTCAGCACTCTACAGACGGTGCTTTTATATTACACGTACTAGTGCGAGAAGTGGGCCATTTTTGTCAGATCGAAATTTCAGAGAGCCACATGTACTGAAAAATGTAGTCCTTTTTTCCGCATTTGTATCGTAATGAGGCATTTTCGTGAATAAAGATTCAAACATTTTTTTTTCGAAAATAGGTATGCTTGGCCATTTTTTTTTTCAAAGTTGTTCACCCCACTTTTTTTGGATTTAGAAATTTTTACGTGGATTCCACTCAAAATCGCGAGCTCTTTCAATTCTAATAGGAGAAAAAAAGTGTCCCAAGGTTTTTTCCCATTCCGTTACCATATTTTCATACATATTGTATGGTGATAACGGAATGGAAGGTTCGAAAAAATGTATGGAAATCTTGGGATATTATTCCTCCTATTAGGATCGAAAAACCTCGCGATTCTGAGTATTAACCGCGTAAAAAATACCCATGTTACAAAAAAAGAGGTGTGGACAACTTTGAAAAAAAAAATGGCCCACTTAATGTTTTCCTAAAAAAAGGGTCTCAAATTTAATTTTTCCACTTCGTTACCATTTTTTAGACACTTGGTGTTTTTTAAGCACAAGTTTACATACTAGGATATTTCTTTTCATGTCGAAATTTCAAAGGAGTGTACGAGTTTCCGGACTTGTATTAGTAATGTAGGTCCTATATCATACAGAAATAAAGCACCGGATAACTGGTAGAACATTAGTTAATTATTGAATTAAAATTGTATTAAGTCTGATAAATATATGATAAAAGTAAATAAATGAGTTGGCCGTGGCGTCAGTAGCTATTTAGTTGCTTTTGGCTACTCTAGTTCCTAGCTGTCACCTCAGTGAGACTCAATTTCATATTAGTTCCGTATCAGAAGAAAGTTCAGAAATTCGTTTTGACAGTCGTTATTAAAATGAAGTTTTTTTGCACCCACAAGTTTTTTTTTTCAAAATCTGTAAACGCCAATTTTCATTAATTTCAAATCTAGAGGTTTTCTAAGTTTCCGTATAGCAGCATTAGCAGCACCTGCATTTCGCATAGTGGCATAGCAAGATCTGGTAGCTGCTGCGCGACGGGTGTGAAAAACGGAACTAAAAAATGCTGTAGAGGCGGCTAATGACTCGCTGTAGGTACGTAGTGCGTTTTCTCATTATCCGATCCGACATCGGATGTAGGAAGGATTTTCAAGGAAAAAATCAAAGATGGCGGCGTAAATATATGTGATCAGATAATGTAAAAACGCACTTGACCTACATCACGGCTTGCAGTGTTACAGAAGTTATGGTATATTCTAAAAGGTAAGTAAATTAGATATTTATCGTAGCAAAACAAAACAATTACAACGTATATTAAATGATACCTAGGTAGCAAGGAAATTTTATCGTAAGAAGGGAATTACCTACTTAGACCTATATATACCCAAGAATAATTCGTAATGTACATATCGATATTATAGCTGTCTCCATAAAACTCCTAAGGCGCATAATATGGAGTGTAGAAAAAACTCTATAAGCCATAATAACGTATAATAGCTTTGATAGGAACATTAAGAACCATTCGTTTTGTTATTTGACATTGGGCATACGAATTTAATACAATACTAGTTACAACGCCATCTGTGAAGCGTGAAATTGTCTTATGTCATTTTGCCTAAATATTTTTCTTTGGCGGACTACTGATAGTTGTAGTTTACATTCATAAAGCTAGATGGAGCTCTATTGCTCCGCGGATCGCATTTCGGCGCTTCTATGTGTGCGTGCTTGCGGGGGCTGAGGTAATTGACAAGCGTGGCCTATGAGCTGTCAGTCGCTCCTTTAGTAGCCCCTTAATGTTCTACAAACAGCCTATGCATATTGTTTACATTTATGTAAGTCAAATAATGGTCCTTTCATTTTAAAAACAGAGATTGAATCCATACTAATATTATAAAAAGGAAAGTGTGTGGGTCTGTTTGTTTGTCCGTCTTTCACGGCAAAACGGAGCGACGAATTGACGTGATTTTCTAAGTGGAGATAGTTGAAGGGATGGAGAGTGACATAGGCTACTTTTTGTCTCTTTCTATCGCGAGCGAAGCCGCGGGCAAAAGGTAGTACTTAAATAAATTGTAAATTACTAAAATAAAATATAGAGCCAGACGAAGCTAAGTTGGTAAGGATTTTATTAGCGTCGCTTAGGCATGGGTTGTTATTTGTTATACAAGGGGGCAAAGTTGTATTTTAGCGCCGAGTGTGGAATTGAAAAACGAGCAAGTGAAAGGATTCCATAGTTAAACCACGAGCGAAGCGAGTGGTTCGAGAATAGAATCCTGAACTTGCGAGTTTTTTAACACACGAGAAGTAAAATACATTTGCACCCGAGTGTAACACAAAACTTTTCCCCTCACTATAGCGAGGTAACTACATCGCAAAAAATGCGTTTATCACTGCTTCCAGTAGTTTCACAGGTGGTAAATCGTCTTTATTACTAGATTCACCTATTTTTATCAATTTTAAAGCAGTTAATTTGACTTTATTCAAGGTCAAATTACTTTACCCACTAGTGGATAAAATGCGTTTTTACCCGCTGGTATTAAAGGACAAAACACGTGTTTCCGAGCTAGTGAGGGGAAAAATAAATAAACGTCATATAATTTCATCATAGAATAGAATGTCAGTGGTTAGGTTTCTGGTTTAAATGACACTTCTGTAGGCCTAGCACATGATTGCCGCGAGAGTATGTCGCCGCGAGATAGATGACACGTCTTCTTCTAACTGTATTAATGACATAAGGACGCGTAGTCTATCTCACGGCGACATACTCTCGCGGCAATCATGTGCTAACCCTGCTGATATCTGAGCATATTCACAACAAATTAATTGTAAGAAATTATTATCTGAATAAGCCTCCAAAAACTTCCTCAAGCTCCCCCTACGTTTGTACAAGTAGATACATAGTACCATGTTTGTTATAATCCACATACAGTAATAAGCTCTTGTGATATAATTGCGAAAACCGCATTAGCAGTTTATACTGTACGCTTCTATTGACATAACACGCGTAGAATCAGGAGCGCCCTTTTTGAAATCATCTGACAATAGATATATTCATCTATGATATGTATTCAGTTTTCTTAGAATGCTAGGCCGGAAATATAAATAATTGTGTGACTTTTCGTAAAAACTAAAAAGGTTAATTACTGACAAACACTTTAATTACAACTCAAATACATTATACAGATACAAAAATATTTGTGATATGATAATTTTGTTTTTGAAGCAATTTATAAATAAACTTGACTAATTTTCAAAAGTTATATTGGAAAATAGACTAGAATTTGATACTTATTGCGCGAGGATACGGTACAAAATTGCAAGATATTTTTACTGTTTGTTACGACTGTCTTGTATGGTGGGAGTATACCTACCGACTTAAAACAGCGAAGGCAAATATGTTAATGAATGCAATAAATTATTTTATTAAAGCAAGAAATTTAAGATTTTTTATCATCAAGCTAAATCCGTATTTTAGATTAAGTGTTCCGTTAATACACTTTATGTAAGTATAGTCAACCGGGATATTTGCGTCTAGTGGGGTAAATGAAACTTATGAAAATCTTATACTATTAAACGAGCAATTCTTGTATATTTATTTATTTATTTATTTATTTATTTATCTATTTATTTATTTATACCGACGATCTCGGAAACCGCTCTAACGATTTCGCTGAAATTTGTTATGTGGGGGTTTTAGTGGGTGAAAAATCGATCTAACATATCCTTAGGTCCCGGAAAACGCGAATTTTCGAGTTTTCACGCGTTTTTCTTCGCGCGCCATCTCGTGTGGAGTAGTTGTACTGTTGAGACAGAAGTCTTTCGGTCGATGTAAGTATTATTTACTTCAAAGACTAGATGGCGACACAGGTCAAGGCTAACACGAATAGAAAAATACACTGAGCTTTTGTGACGAAACGCGCGCCATCTCGTGTGGAGTAGTTGTGTTGTTAAGACTGAGAGTTCTTTCGATTGATCGATGTAGGTACTATATATTTTCGAACTAGATGGCGACACAGGTCAAGGATACGAAACAGAACCGAGCGAAGCTCGGTCGCCCAGATATTATCTTCTAAACGGGACATTTTATAACTATTGCAAACTTCTATGTTCTAAGTAAATAAAAATATACCAATAAAAATAAATAAATAAATAAAGTATATGTATATGTATGTCGTCACTACTTTTAAAAAAACTTGTATCTTCATTTGTCAATGAAAAGAAAACTGTAAGTGTGTGAAGTATGTATGGAATGCATATAGACTTACTGCGTTTTAACTTTAAGGAACAGCGTGAGATACGAGTTTTTTTTAAGTAGTGACGATGTATATCTTAAAAAAAACGCATTTAGGCACCCTACTAGACGCAAGTTTCCCGGTTGTCAGATATTTAGTTAGAAGGAATTTTGGATTGAAATATTTAATATGATAATTTTTGATTGAAATACTAAGTAATTCTAGTACAAAAAAAAACATATAATTACGCTAGTTCAATTTTTCTTAGAAATTTCTACCAAAGGATTTTCTATTTAACGCAGCGACCCTAAAATGACCAGAAGTTATTTGAACCGAAAACTTTACCTGGCCCTATCTCACCATTGATGTTTGTACCTCTCAGAGTTCAAACGCAGGAAAATCTTTTTAAATATTTTTAAAGTTGGTGCAGAAATGTGGCAGTTCCTGTTTTTAATAATGTTTGTTAACTTGCATGCTAAAGAGACTATATTTTATGATACGTTTCGTGGAGAAATTATAAGCCAGGAAACTTTGAAACAACATATAAAGGCGAATACAACATTGTAAGTATACATTTATATTGTTTGTTCACTCAAAATTACAACTAAATTTTTTATAAAATTATGAAATTTTAACTATTAAATACACAGATAAAAATCTCGTCGACCATTTTTTCCACTTGGCTGCGAGCGTACCAATGGACACTTACTTATTATTATTTAAAAGTAGGTAATTCTTCCATTATCACTACCATAACTCCATTATTTCAAAGAAAAATAAATAAATATACAGAATTAGATTGCAAGCTAAGGCATAAGAGACAATTCTTAAATGGAATTGTATAGTATGATTTACGTGTGTTTGATTAACTGCGTTTATTTTTAACTGGAGTTTTTATAATTTCAGTTTTTGCACAATAGAAATCGAACCTTGTAACCCCAATGAAGGTAGACGTCTAGACGGGTCCTGCAACAATCTGCAGCAACCCTCGAGAGGTGCTGGCCGGTCGCCTTTCAAGAGGGTACTACCTGCGCACTACGGGAAAGGTAGGAAAAACTTTTTACAATCTTATTATTAACTTGAAATGTAGGTATGTAACTTGTGTACCTACATGCATGCACGCACATATTATACATATGTGGATTCTGCCGAAGTAACGGTCGTTAACGTAAAGTGGCGAACGAAAAGCATCAGGCTATATCGCGCCATTACGGAAGAGTGATAGAGAGCTAAGTTATGATACGTAGCGGAGACGATAGAGATGTGTTGGCTAAGCTAGGTACTATGTTAGGAATGGCAATCGCTGACGCCAGACGCCGATAGAAATGCAGCCTAGCTCTGTCGCGCCAATACGCAAGAGCGATAGAGATAGATAACTACGAAACATATATTATCGTGAGCGTTAGCTGCGCACACTGTTTAGAAAGAGAAGTGCCGTTAAATGTATGATACCCTATCCATTCTGGGGATGGGGAATAACTTACCGGATTAGGTGCACTGGTTCTCTTCTTCCTCAAGTGTCTTCACTGGTTTTATTTATTATTTATTAACAATTGCCAACTAACAATTACCACCTTAGTGATTTAACGATTGTCTGTGTAAATACCATGGTTCATGTAAATTTTTATTTTATTTTTATTTAATTTACTGTGTAAATGAATTAGATATTTTTATTTGTAATTAAGTACTTACCTAAATAAATAAAAATAATAAACTATTTTATATAGATTGTAGTATCTCAATAATACCTTCTAATATTTAACTTCACGGACTGGCGATCCTGCACTCTGTTGCTATAAGACAGCGACTTATTCCGATTTTAAACTCATCAAAATCGTACTTTCTGTACGAACTGAAGACAGTTCACTTGCCTGGAAAATGCACATGTTAACGTTATAGGGAGACCTAAAACTCTCGTGAATCTGTAAGATGCGTGGAAAGACTACGACCTCTGTTTGTTTCTCTAGTTTTCTAATGATCTCTATTCTAAATTTACTTTGTTACCTTCTGGAAATATTTCATGTTTTCTTCCTGACAAATGTAGTAGATATGCTCTTGTAATCCTTTTTATCTGTTTACTGGCGTCTGTCTGTAACTGCAACGATTTATGTTCAAAATTAGATTCTATTTCTCCTACATGTAATAAACATAGTATTGATCGATGTAGTTCGCAACGGCGAAACTTACCTTTCTAGTCTACAACATTTTTAACTATTTGTTTGCAGAAAAACATTGAATTACGTTCATATTTTAATTTGACATATTTGTTTATTGATTGACATCACCATGTCAATCAATATTCTTTGAAAGTTTTAATCTGACTAAAGAGTTAAGTATGTATACTTTTAATGTAGGTTTATTAGTTTTAGACCATATTTTATAATTGGCTAGCGATAATTTTTTAAATTTAAAATTTAGTTTCCTAAATTCGCAATCATGGGTATATAAGCGGCCCTCGTGTCAAACCCATCAGTCATTATTTCGTCGTTTCCTAAGGGATAACGAGTTATAAAGGTACTCGCACACCAGAATCCTGGAAAGCAGCCATAGTCACCATCTTGCATAAAAAGGAGACATTTCAAAACTAAACAACTATCGCCCCATAAGCCTTCTCTCCCACACATACAACTTATTTGCAAAAGTTCTGTGTAATCGTCTTACTCGTACTCTCGATGAATGCCAACCTTCCGAGCAGGCTGGTTTCCGCAGCGGTTTTTCGACGATCGACCACATTCACGTAGTAAAGCAGCTTATGGAGAAAAGTCACGAGTACAACCGTCCTTTGTGCATGGCATTCGTAGATTACGAAAAGGCTTTCGACAGTGTCGAACATTGGGCCGTGTTTGACTCTCTCCATCGCTGCTCAGTTGATGCTCGCTATGTGGATGTGCTCCGGGAGCTATACAGCTCGGCAACAATGCAAGTCCGGCTTCATAGGCTCAGTGACCCAATATCCATCCGTAGGGGGGTGCGCCAAGGAGATACCATTTCACCCAAGCTTTTTACGACGGTACTTGAAGACGTCATAAAAACGCTTGAATGGGACAAAACTGGTATCAACATCCATGGTGTCTTCTTGTCGCACCTGAGGTTTGCCGACGATATTGTATTGTTCGCCGAGACCCTAGAAGAGCTCCAAGGCATGGTCGAAGACCTGTACCATGCTTCTTTGAAGATAGGTCTTAAGATGAATATGTCCAAGACTAAAGTAATGACGAACATCTCTGGTGATTCGGTCTCAACCATTATGGTGGGGAACGAAGAGCTAGAGTCTGTCAAGCATTACGTGTATCTTGGACATATTCTATCTTTTGACAAAACACACCAGGAGCAGGAGATCTCTAGGAGAACCCAGCTGGGTTGGGCGGCATTCAACAAGTTGGCGGACATCCTCAAACCTGTTAACATTCCACAATGCCTGAAGACTCGCCTCTTTAACCAATGTGTCCTGCCCACCATGACCTACGGTGCCGAAACATGGACGCTCACTAAAAAGGCTGTGCATAAGATCCGAGTTGCACAGAGAGCCATGGAGCGCGCCATGCTCGGTATCAAGATTCAAGATCGGGTGAGGAATGCCGAGATCCGTCGTCGCACCAAGGTGCTAGACGTGGGTTTCGTCATTACCAAACTAAAATGGAGTTGGGCGGGACATGTTGCTAGGCAGAGTGATGGCAGATGGACTAAAATGTTAACAGAATGGTGGCCGCTCACAGATGTAAGAAGCGCTTGGCATCCGTTGGCTCGTTGGGTGGACGACATCCGGAAAATTGCGGGCCACAACTGGATGAGACTAGCTCAGGACCGGGACAAGTGGCGTACTAGAAGAGAGGCCTATGCTCAGCAGTGGGCGATAAAGGGCTGATATGATATGATGATATGAAAGGGTCCGTGCGGGGCCATGCCAGGCCCCGCACTCTTCAAGAAAACCCTCTTCACGTCCTCTCCTCCTTCGGCGAGCTGCGGGCCGTGCAATCTACCTCGTGAGCTGGCCTGTCTACTGGGCGCTCCTACGAACGCTGCTGGTTGTGCCTGGCGCTAGGGCGCGTGACCTGGCCTGTCTGCTGGGCGCTCCTACGAACGCTGCTGGTTGTGCCTGGCGCTCGGGCGCGTGAGCTCCTACGAACGCTGCTGGTCGTGCCTGACGCTCGAACACGCGGGCTGCAACACCGCGCTGAGACATAGATCTGCGCGTCGCCGACGTTTGCCGCTGCACGTCGTACTCCGCATCACCCTAACCGCTGCACGCCTTTACCTCGAGTCTTCCCACACGTTGCGTGCCGCTGCTTTGGGACTTTGGATTACCTGACTTATTATTTTTTACATACCTCGTGTCATATCGTCAAAAAGAGCCGTATAATAAAGTACCTACCCCTGATTTACTTACTTATTTTCATTTCATCCCTTCAAATTCTCTTCACCCTTTAGGTTAGCGGTTACGTACTCTTGCAAAAGACTCTTGTAAGAGTACGTAACGCTACAAGATCCTTTTGGTATTTTTTTAGTTGGAATTATAATTTTCACAATAATTATGAAGGGTTTTTAATTGAGGCGCAAACACATTCTGTGACTCGTCTCTTTCCCCACAAACTATATTACCATACCTACTTCCCATATTCCGAGGAAGTTGAAATTTTGCATACGTATGTAAATAGGTCCTACTGCAATATTATGATAAAAAGAAGCTGATCCGATGACCAAGATGGCAACTCTGTGTTAAATCATCGCAATGAATTTTGTTTTGGGTCTTTAGTTGTCTCAGGCAGGCGATTTAAATATTAGTTTTTTCATTTTGTCATTTTTCATTTCAGGATTTGAACCCAGACCGGCCCAGTCAGGCGATCCTCTACCTCTAACCCGACGCGTGCGCACCACGTTATTGCCCAGCGGCATTCGTCCCGATCAAACCTTCACTCAGCTAGCCACTCACTTCTTCGTGTTCATAGCTTCAGATGTCGTCAATGTTCAAGATACAAGTAAGGATTACCTGATGCTCGTCGTCGTCCTTGCATTATCCCGACATTTGCCACGGCTCATGGGAGCCTGGGGTCCGCTCTGACAACTAATGGCGTAGGCACCAGTTTTACGAAAGCGACTGCCATTTGATCTTCCAAACTAGGCCTTATTGGAATTAGTCTGGTTTCCTCACGATGTTTTCCTTCACCGAAAAGCGACTGGCAAATTTTAAATGACATTTCGCACATAAGTTCCGAAAAACTCATTGGTACGAGCAGGGCTTCGAACCCGCGACCTCCGGATTTTAAGAGATTCACTTAGGATTACCTGATACTATTTAAGACATTTTATTCCAGACTGTGGAAGATCTGAAAGATCAGAAAAAATATATAAAATATGTTAATCACCTAACAATATCTAAACTGAATTGTACAGTGCTCTGGTTTCGACTGTAATGCTGTAAATTATGTTTACAAAAAATAAATAAATAAACAATAAATAAATATTTACCTTATTGTATTTAATGTAAACTAAAACAGTGCTATGTTAAAATAATGACGACATTAGTCGTCCGGTATAGGGATGATTTGGGTGATGAAAACTATCCTACGTTATTTACCAAATTTCCATTAAATCGGTTCAGTGATTTAAGTAGGAAGAGATAACGTACCTACAGGCAGATATGTACGTACGCTCTCGTATGTATAATAGCCTCCTGAGTCCTGCAGTCATTTGTTTTGTTTTTAAAAGAACCTTTTGTCACTCAACAAAAGTTCAAAATAAATTTTGGAATATGTACAAAAACGGGGACACAAGAACTTAGGGGATAATAAGTAGTATGGATTAATCTACTCTTTATTTTCAGTAAACTACATTCTATGGAAGCCTTACTGCTGCCTCCCGAAAGGCAAGTCTGACCCAATGTGCACCCCCATAAGCGTTCCGAACGACGACCCTGTCCACAGGTTCTCGGATATAAGATGTCTCAACCTGACTCGACCCATCACCTATCAGTCAAGTGGCTGCTTGATGAATGGCACCATACCAGAACGAGTAAGTCGGTTTTGTTAGTTTAAAGTTATTTGTTATGAGGGCAAGCAACATATCTCAAAATAGAAGCTACCACCTACGAGCGTAGCGAGTGTCTCTAGAGTATGTACACCGGACTATGTACGCTATATCGAGAGAATATCGCTTAGAGTGACAAACTTGAAATAGGTATGTATGAAAAAAAAATATATTAACCCAACTACTTTTATTGCTGCAATGTGTCAGATGATGATTGATCAATCATCATGGTATGTGTGCGATGTGTGAAGTGGCAGTGGGCTGGTCACGTTAGTCGCAGGACAGACGGTCGGTGGAGCCGAAAGGTTCTTGTGTGGAGACCGCGACTCGGCAAACGTGGTGCAGGACGACCTGTGACAAGATGGAGTGACGACATCCGCAAGTTGGCTGGTGCGGGCTGGGTGAGATTAGCTGAAGATCGGGAGCAGTGGCGTGCACTAGGCCTATGTCCAGCAGTGGACGAGGATAGGCTGATAATGATGATGATGATGTATGCGTGCAGTATTCGGAATGGTCGAACTAATACAAATTGTGCCGCGTGCACATTCTACACAAAACCTGACCAGAAATATATGAGTACGCGCCATATTCCGAAATTTCATTAGAACTATTTTCTTCATACTATACTAAACTGTCACCCCATACGTCAGAATAACAGCGCCCTCCTGACAAAAGTCATATTTCTAGTCAGGCTTTATATATTTGCAAATGGTTCTCACACTGGCACATGTATATACAGGGTGATTCATGAGTCGTGAGCAGGAGTGAACAGGGTACTGGGGAGGGTCACACTGAGCAACTTTCATAATGGCAACACTAAATTGTGATATTTTTTTTTTCTTAAGAGCGCTATGACAAAAAAAGGCGATATATTGTAAAATGTACAATATTTATCGGCAAAATTGTACACTTTACTCATACTAAAAGACAGTTAAAGTACTTGTTTCAGTTAGAAAATCTAATTAACTGTCGGTTCATTAAAAAACATATGGATGAAAAAGCGTTTTCAATTAGTAATGATTTTTTTTCTGATGCTTGTTTAGGAAAAACCGCGCGAAGCACAGATTTCGGAGCTCTTATTATGTACAATTTGATAAGCTCACTCTCATTAAATGCGGTAAATTTAAATTCCTAATATCTTGTACTTTAGGCCCATTAAACAATATTTATCATTTAATCCTTTGAAATTGAGAAATTGAAAGTAAAACGAACTCAATTTTGTCTTGAAAATACATCGAAACAAGTGATCATTTCTCCGAAAATCTACATGTTATCGAAGTTATTTTAGTATATAAATAATCTGCACAATGTGCTTAAACTGCTGTTATCCATTTGTCGTTATAATATTTTATCATGATTTTTTGCCAATTTTTTGAAAACTAGCCTTCCTGTCGCTATTTTACCGGCGACGGACGCCTGCGATTTCAGTGCCGCGCCGGAGCTCGAGGAGGTAAGACGTATGTCGCCTTGGTCTCCGAGTTTTCATCGCAAACGTCGAGAATATTTATCGTTGTGTGGGTCGGACGCCTTGTTTATACACGGGCTATCCTCGCATTGTGTGTGTGTAAACAGCGACCAACGAATTTGATCCTAGATCCGTAAATATTTGCTTTTGTAATACTTTGTTATTTGAATGTTAAAGTATTACAACATTGTGATGATAAAAATGTGAAAATTACAATACGGTCAAGATGATAAGACACATCAAGATGGTACTCGGGATCTGATGATGGAGCCAGAAGGTGGTCACCAGTACCAGTGAACCATGTAAGTAAACGACTTCGTGTTTAGGCTCGTTGGGTTCGTCTCAACAAGACCTTTGACAAGAGGTGGTACTGTAAGAGGTTTCGCATTCAGAATGAAACCTTTTACAGCAGTCATGGTCGCTGACTGGCAGTCCCTGATTTAAAATTGGAACAGTATAAGAACGTCAAGGAAAACAGACACTTCAATGGGGCATTCATATAGAAGCAGCGATTGAGAGTGAACGGTTGTACTTAGCTCCTAAAATATAAAAAAATATTGATTCAAAGCGTTGTTTAAATGTTTGGATGCTCTCCACTGATAGGCCGACTCTCTTACATAGTAGCCAATGCTCAGAGTGCATTTGAATAGTGGAGTGCAGTACATGGTTTGGGAAATTTATTTATTAATTTATTATACAATTATTGATAACTGATTGCTCAAATTTATTCCATAATGTTTTCCTATAGCTACCAATAAGGTTAAGTTATATAAAAACATGTAAACTGTGGAATAAAACACACCCCAAACTGTAAATATTTAATAAATAGATATAATTGTTTAAAGTTATAGAGTAATACGTCACAACACCCTTATAATTTCCTGACTACAAAGAACAATGTTCATACACATTTCTTTTACATGTATCAAGACAAGGCCGACTAGATGACCAGTTGATCCAGCTGTTCACGGTGTGGCGAGATGGCTGGCGGTCATATGCAACCCCCACTTCGTCGTCATCACCAACGTGCAGCGCACTGCAGCTGCAGCAATCTTCATGAGCCGTTCGGGCTCCACTTCACTTCGCAACCGGCGCGGCGGGAAGATTGGCGGCCATGAGAAGCCCCCACTTCAACGCCACCGCCAACAAGAATCGGCATCTTCAAAATTTATTATGTTTTTTCATGTGAAATAAACGTTTTGCCTTGTTTTTTTTACTTGAAGTTAGGTGAATTTGCTAACAGCTGTCATGTCAATGTCATCTAGTCATGGCCACAGACAATTAGCTGTCAGAAAGTTCAAAATAAAAGGGTTTAGTCGATGGGCAGGGGTTAGGTTTTTGCCATTGGTTTTCCTAACCATAGTCCATATCTGACTAATTTGCGAGGACCTTGGCTATAGTCCAACTATCCAAATTATGGCGGTCTCAACCGTGGACTAGGCAACCACGCAAAGAGCGTTAGATGTTGGCTACCTTGAATGAGGCTGTCACTATTGGGTGTTAGGAGATTTTTTTTTTTTTTTTTTTTTTGTATGTAGGGGGCCTGGCTTAGGTAGGGCCAACCGGTAGTTAGGGTAGAATAGGATAGGATAGGGTGTAGTATTGTGAACAATGGCTGCTTCTAACATAAGGGGGAGGGATATGTAAGAGGTTTCGCATTCAGAATGAAACCTTTTACAGCAGTCATGGTCGCTGACTGGCAGTCCCTGATTTAAAATTGGAACAGTATAAGAACGTCAAGGAAAACAGACACTTCAATGGGGCATTCATATAGAAGCAGCGATTGAGAGTGAACGGTTGTACTTAGCTCCTAAAATATAAAAAAATATTGATTCAAAGCGTTGTTTAAATGTTTGGATGCTCTCCACTGATAGGCCGACTCTCTTACAGTACTCAGGGTCTGATGATGGAGCCAGATGGTGGTCACCAGTACCAATGAACCATATAACTAAACCCAGAGATGGGGAAATCGTAATCGATTCCGGATTACACGATTACTTGATTTTACTTTGTAATCTGACACTACTGGGTGTCAGATTACTTGTAATGTAATCAAGTGAAACGGTAAATTACCATTACATGTAAAGGAATCACTAATCATCTATACAATCATTACTATTACCAATAATTCGGAATCATAGTCGATTCAAAATAACTGAAATTATTGACTTGATTACTTTCAGATTACGAATATGTAGTACCTCAGATTGCTGACTGTCACTTTGATACAAAAGTCATCATGGGTGTTGTAAAATAGGTTTTAGGGGGTGCTGATTCCAAAATTAATGACCAATGTGGAATCTGACATTGCTGACTGTCACTTTGACACAAAAGTCGTCATGGGTGTCGTAAAATAGGTTTTAGGGGGTGCTGATTCCAAAATTAATGACCAATGTTCAATCTGACATTGCTGATTGTCACTCTGACACAAAAGTCGTCATGGGTGTCGTAAAATAGGTTTTAGGGGGTGCTGATTACAAAATGAATGACCAATTTGGAATCTGACATTGCTGACTGTCACTTTGACACAAAAGTCGTCATGGGTGTCGTAAAATAGGTTTTAGGAGGTGCTGATTCCAAAATTAATGACCAATGTTCAATCTGACATTGCTGACTGTCACTCTGACACAAAAGTCGTCATGGGTGTCGTAAAATAGGTTTTAGGGGGTGCTGATTCCAAAATTAATGACCAATTTGGAATCTGACATTGCTGACTGTCACTTTGACACAAAAGTCGTCATGGGTGTCGTAAAATAGGTTTTAGGGGGTGCTGATTCCAAAATTAATGACCAATGTGGAATCTGACATTGCTGACTGTCACTTTGACACAAAAGTCGTCATGGGTGTCATAAAATAGGTTTTAGGGGTGCTGATTCCAAAATTAATGACCAATGTTCAATCTGACATTGCTGACTGTCACTCTGACACAAAAGTCGTCATGGGTGTCGTAAAATAGGTTTTAGGGGTGCTGATTCCAAAATTAATGACCAATGTTCAATCTGACATTGCTGACTGTCACTTTGACACAAAAGTCGTCATGGGTGTCGTAAAATAGGTTTTAGGGGGTGCTGATTCCAAAATTAGTGACCAATTTGGAATGTGACATTGCTGACTGTCACTTTGACACAAAAGTCGTCATGGGTGTCGTCAAATAGGTATCCGGAGGTGTTTGAAAACTAATGACCAATTTGGAATCTGACACTGTTGACTGTCACTTTGACACAAAAGTGATCATGGGTGTCTTCAAATAGGTTTTCATGGGTACTGATCTCAATATTAATGATCAATTTGGAATCTGACATTGCTGACTGTCACTTTGACATAAAAGTCGTTATGGGTGTCATCAAATAGGTTTTCAGGGATACTGTGCAATGTCAGGTTCCAAATCGGTCATTACTTTTTAAATCATTTCATTAATTTTGGAATCAGTACCCCCTAAAAACTATTTGACTACACCCATGATTCCTTTTGTGTCAAAATGACAATTAGCACTGTGAGATTCCAAAATAGTCGTTAATTTTGGAATCAGCACCCCGGAAACCTTTTTGACGACACCCATGACGACTTTTGTGTCAAAGTGACAGTCAGCAATGTCAAGATTCCAAATCGGTCATTAATTTTCAAATCAGCACCTCCGGAAACCTATTTGACGACACCCATGACGACTTTTGTGTCAAAGTGACAGTCAGCAATGTTAGATTCCACATTGGTCATTATTTTTGGAATCAGCACCCCCTAAAACCTATTTTACGACACCCATGATGACTTTTGTGTCAAAGTGGCAGTCAGCAATGTTAGATTCCACATTGGTCATTAATTTTGGAATCAGCACCCCCTAAAACCAATTTTACGACACCCATGACGACTTTTGTGTCAAAGTGACAGTCAGCAATGTCAGATTCCACATAGTTCATTAATTTTGGAATCAGCACCCCCGCAAACCTATTTGACGACACCCATGACGACTTTTGCGTCAAAGTGACAGTCAGCAATGTCAGATTCCACATTGGTCATTAATTTTGGAATCAGCACCCCCTAAAACCTATTTTACGACACCCATGACGACTTTTGTGTCAAAGTGACAGTCAGCAATGTCAGATTCCAAATCGGTCATTAATTTTTAAATCAGCACACCCGAAAACCTATACTCGTGGTATATGCACTTGAAATGTGAAAGTGAAAATGCTAGAATGACATGTAAACCACGAAGTTGTATAGTCATATTGTTCATTAGTATTGGTGACCACCATCTGGCTCCATCATCAGACCCTGAGCGTGAGCACCACCTTGAAGTAATTAGAATTGTATTTGTCTTATTTTATCATCATATTAATATATACTTTACTCTAATACTTATCATATAACAAAAGCAAATATTTGGGATGGGGTCTACTTTTATAATTATTACTTTAATTTTTTAAATAAATTTTAACATAATTGATATTATTTCGCGCTATATTCTCGTATTTTCGTACAAAATAATGTTTATTAGAAACCAAAAGTTTATATCGAGATAGTAGATTGTGGTTGTTATCAAAATTCCATAGAAAGGATCAAGATTGTTTTGTCCATTATTGTAGTGCGAGCGAGTGATAAGACGTGCTACAAAGGGTCGGCATATTGGGCTCGCGCGGCGGGTAAAATACCTAATTTCGCCCGACGCCGAAATGTTATAACGCTCTTAACTATGACTTAATTGATAGTTAATCATCAATTAAGTCATAATTAGAACGTAATTGATAATTAGCTATCTATTAAGTACTTATCAATTAAGTCATAGTTAAGAAAAATAATCACAATTCAGTGTTGCCCCATTATGAAAGTTGCTCAGCGTGACCCTCCCCAGTACCCTGTTCACTCCTGCTCACGACTCATGAATCACCCGGTATACAGCCTTTAAGTAATGAACATGACTGTATTACTTTATTTTTCAGATTAACGCAGCCACGCCACTATTTGACTTATCCATCTTGTATGGTAACACGAAAAAGAGTGTTCTAGAAAAAGCTAGACTGTTCTCAGGAGGGCTACTGAAATATGAGTTGGAAGATAATCGTGTGTGGCCCCCGAAAGCTCACACGATGCCGAATCTTTGTTTACTAAATGAAGCACCTCATGAGACTAGATGCCATAATACAGGTAAAATTAAAGTAAGAGCCGACCAAAAGTTTGTCGGACCATGCTCAATTTAGGGTTCCGTATAAAATAAAACTATGGAAACGGATTAAATCGCGTATAATGGATTTGCAGTTCATCACGACGTTTCGAACACTTAACAGCATTCGTGGACACAATATTGTGAAAGACAATTATTAGGGTTCCGTAGTTAATAGTTACCCGTTTATCAAAAAAGACTTTTTGCAAAACGGTTCAACCGACCATGTTCGCTTCGATGATTTTCTCTTTTCCTATACGGATATAATAACGACGAAGTATTCGTGCAATAAAGAATATTTACTTATTACTAATTTTGTAAGTAAAGTTAAAGTTGCACACAAAATTTACCTACCCACGATTTTTGCTTACAGCCGAAGATGGAATAAACACGCTTTTTGGTATCAATATTGTTTCAATTTGGTTTTGGCGTAACCATAACAGAATAGCTTCACAACTAGCAGCTATAAACCCATGCTGGGATGACGAGAAGCTATTTTATACTGCGAGAGATATTAATATTGCTACATATGTGCAAATATTCTATTATGAATTCCTGCCAATATTACTTGGTAAGTTATTTCCCTGTTAAAATGTATTATATTACAAAAATAAGCCCTGTATCCTCTCAAAAAAAAATTCAATCTACTGCTGATCAAGTGGAATTCTATTGTAGAACTTAATCTTTTAGTCGAAATTTGATTACTAATAATAAGATAAGATGAAAACCCGGGTTCGATTCCCGGCTCCGCCACCAGTGGACTTGATCTTATTTATATAACTATAGTAGTTCTAGTAGACTGCCTAAATAACAAGCTTGTGTGTGTGTTTCTTTGTTTGTCCGTCTTTCACGGCAAAACGGAGCGACGAATTGACGTGATTTTTTAAGTGAAGATAGTTGAAGGGGTAACATGCTACTTTTTGTCTCTTTCTAACGCGAGCGAAGCCGCGGGTAAAAGCTAGTATTTAATAAAATAGTTTTTATTTGTTTCCTAGTTCTACTAATCAAATCAAATGAATTCAAAGTAAATGAATGGCTTGTATGTTAATAAAAGGACCTAGTAATATTATATGAAATAATACTAAACTCTGTTAGTTTTCGAGGCCAAATTTTAGCACGCAAAATTCTTTACTAAATTTCTAACTTGTTTAATTTAACTTACAGGTTGGGACAATTTAAAGAATGACTTTGTCCTAGCTTCTCATCCAGGGTTCCGAGATATTTACAATAGCAACGTAGTACCGCAAATATCGTTGGAGTTTCCTTATATACTCCGATGGGCTCATCTTATGCAGGAAGGAAGACTCAAGTATGTTCCCATTGTAATTACTTGCATTTGAAACTTCATTGTTTTAATGGGTATTTTGTCCTTCTCATTATTTATTCACGTTGTGTTTTACCAATGCCTAAACACACAATCTCGTATTACACAACTATTAAAAATGCTTTGCTTTGATGAATAAATAGCCAGATTAGTGATGTGCCCACTGAAAATTTCCAAAATTGCAAAATTTTCAATTGACAGGAAAAATTCTAAATTTCCCTTATTTTTGTATGGCGATTGAAACTTTCCATTTCATAAATTTAAATGTCCTATATTTCTTGTGAAATTTTCATGAAATTGCCAAGAACTTTTCAGTTTTTTGGGAAAATTTTCGCATCTTGCAATTCAGTAAACCAGGATGTTTAATAATTGTGTGTTGAAATTGGTTACCGGCTAATATTCAATACAATAAAAACTTTAAACTTTTTTTCAAATTTGGACACTAGGTAAACATCTTTTTTTTTAATTTACTTCAGGATGTACGATCAAAGCGGACATTACTTAAAGCAAATACCAATAGTGAACCTAACTTTACGAACGGGATATCTTGCTATCGATGATAACATTGATCATATGACACAAGGAAGTTTTCGACAGGCCAGCGGTAAAGTTGACTATGTGATCGATCCTGATGTAAGTATTTTATAATTTTATTTTGTGGTGTTTTCCTATAGGCTACTTGCCTCCTAGTCAAATCAGCTTCTTTTTAAGAACTGTCAAAACGAATTTGAACTACTTGATATGGAATTTATATGAAATCAAATTGAGTGACGTCACGGTCAAGTCAGTTACTTTATATATTTCTACCTCACTTTTTAAATAGAAATTGGATTTAAAAATAACTTCTGTCCATGTTTTTCGTATAATTATCTGATGCTTTATTTCGTGCATGGTATAAAATATTTTATTTTAACTAAAGTTCCCTATTGCGTAGGTATCTTTTACAGCAATATTTATTTACACAATATACCTAATTGCAAAACCAAACGATGACAAGTCGGGTAGAAGACATTATGGATGGTATCCACCTGTTGGATATAAAAATTAAAATGATTAAATTAATAAAGCGTTCCGTTTTTTAGTCCTATCCTGTGTGTCCTTCATTTTATACTAATTATACCATTAAATATATAATAAGTATAATACATATATAAGTTTATTAAATTATTTTAAAGAATAATTTATGACTTAAAGTTTTTTTAAATCCTAATCTTGTCAAATCATAATATAAACATTTCTTTATTTTTAGATGGCTGACGTTGTCCTCGGACGGCACCAGCGTGCTTCGGACGTAGCTACAAGCGACTTGACTAAAGGAAGATATTTTGGTTTTCCTTCTTACATAAAATACCGAGAGTATTGCTCCGGGTACAGGGAAAACTTGAACAGTTTTGAAGATTTGGATGATTTAATTGATGCTGACGTAAGTAGTTCTACACACTTCTACAAATCTACACGAAAAAAAAGTTAATCTGAAAACAAACCCCAAAAATGATCAGCATAAAATGAGTTTAGATATTTTTGCTCGTACTACATTATTATAAGTAAATGATGACAGAGGGCGCTACGAGTCCTTGTATAGATTACTCATATGAGAGATAATTTCGACCTCGACAGCTGTGACCTGGGTGGCCGAGCGGATAAAGAGGCATCTCCCGCGATTGGAGAGTACGCTGGTTCGATTCCAGCCTCAGGCACCAGAGGACTTGGTCACATTTTCTTTCATATGTGTAATTTATTTCGGTTTTAATTTATAAGTAAATGGTCAAAAAACGAAAAAATTGTCCATTTTGCAGTTTTAATTTTACTTGTCTCTTTTGTTTTAGAAATTGGAACTCCTCAAAGATATTTATAACGACGTAAATGATATAGAACTTATGGCTGGTGTGTGGGTGGAAAAACCAGTTAGGGGTGGTTACGCTCCTCCCACATTCTACTGTTTGGTGGTGGATCAGCTCATAAGAAGCGTGGTATCTGACAGACACTGGTACGAACGCCCGAATCGACCAAATGCCTTTACTCCAAGTAAGATTTTTACTTTTTGCAACAAATTGTTATTGGCAAAGAATACCTTTTTGTACCTTTTGACGTAGAAACTCTAGGTGCATGGGGTCCCGGCGCGAACAAGTTGTTCACAGAAATTGCGAAGCGTCTGGTTGAGGTAACTGGTGACCGAAGAGCTGGCGACTTCCTCGCAAAACGTATCAGCTTTGCGATACTGCGAGGAATGTCGCCAGTATCCTTGGTACAATGCCTCAAGAGCAAGAGAGAGTAAGTTTAGTCTTAGTTTCTTATATAATTATGTAAATATTTATGTTCATGAAAATGAAGATTTTTATATTATTAAATTGACAATCACACAAAGACCGCTTTCACCATTATTACTTATTGATTGAATGATTACTTATTATTATTTATTGACGACCGGTCTGGCTCAGTAGGTAGTAACCCTGCCTGCTCAGCCGCGGTCCTGGATTCGAATCCCGGTAAGGGCATTTATTTGTATGATGAGCACAGATATTTGTTCTTGAGTCATGGATGTTTTCTATGTATATACGTATGTATTCAACTATCTATTTAAGTATGTATATCGTCGCTTAGCACCCATAGTACAAGCTTTGCTTAGTTTGGGGCTAAGTTGATCTGTGTAAGGTGGGACACTAACACTAATATTTATTTATTGATTTATTATTAAGCTTATCAATTTAGCCTCTGACTTATATGTTGGAAAGATTCGCTCACTATGGATGAAATCTTGGTGGCACAGTTGGCAGATCGCTAGAATAGTGACACAGAAGGTCGTAATTTCAAGGTAGCTTTGTTTCCACTTTTACATTTATTCTTAGCCGGTAAATATATGTCTTGACATAATATATTTTTATTTTTCGTTAAACATTTTGCAGGACAACTTCATGAAATAAGAAAAGCTACGATTTCGCAGCTCTTATGCGATGTCGGTGATAAAGTGACGCAAATCCAGCGACATGGATTTATACGTTCTGGTCCCACGTAAGTGTAAATTTAGTTACTTCGACTAATGTCTGTCAAAACCCAGTTTTAGGTTTTTGTGGAAAACCATATTCATCATTATCATTCTCTTGCCCTTATCCCAGTCACTTGGGGTCGGCGCAGCATGTATTTCACTTCCATACATCTCTGTCACTCGTCATCTCATCATTAACTTGTTTTAGTTCCATATCATGTCTCACACAGTCCATCCACCTCTTCTTCGATTTTCCCCTCCCGTTACTTCCACCACCTTCCACATTCATTCGTAATATCTTTCTCGTCACATGCCTTTCATCCACAGAGAACCTCCTATAGAGTGGCAGTCTTGTATATTTGGTTCGCGATACGAGTCACCAGTGTTTGGGGTGCGAGGAGCGGGCGGGGAATGTGTTAAGCGCGCTGTGATTGGCCGTTTCAAGGACGGCGGGCAGTCGCGCCAGATGAAAAGGGACAGAAGTATGACTGTCCCTCTACTGACGCGTAAGTGGCCAATGTAAGTTGACCTATGCCGGCTCTGAATAAATTATAAATATGACTTATTTGTGGAATGTAATGCCGTCTGTTTTTAAATTTGAGCTTCTTGTTACCTTTCCACACCATTTCACACTACAGGTGGACATCTTTAAGGCATCAAAATACCCTTTTCCAATTTTTTTGTGCGAAAAACACGCGCTGCTTTCGGGTCTGTTACTTGGTCGATACTGATCGGGCACGGCGAGCGCCCGCGCTTATATCAGTGCAAATACTAGGAAGGCTGGCCACCGCGAGTCGTCTTGTAATAGATGTCTATAGGGGTTGGTCTGTGCTTTCATCCCTCCGCATTACATTCGTTATGATCATTATTATATTACAAATTCCATATCTTTTAACACTGGCAGTTTGGTATTGTACCTACTTACTACGGTGATCAAAGATTTTTTTGTTGTTTATTAAATATATTTACTAACAGGTAAGCTACACTTGGGTATTTCTCATGCATACTTTTTACTTGCAGAAACCAAATGGTCATGTGCAAAGACATCGTAAAAATGGATTTGACAGCCTGGAGAGACACGAGATGCGGAAATTGATCACAATTTTAATAAGTCTTTTTTTTTTAAATAAATACCTACCAATAATAACTGCACTTAAGTTTCTGAAACAACGGTCGTATGAGTACCTAATCATTTCCTGCATAAAAACTGTAAACACATGAAGGATATCTATTAGGTACCTATTTAAGTTCATGTATTAACTAAAAAGGAACTACATACTTACTAGCGTTTGCCCGCGGCTTCGCTCGAGTTAGAAAGAGTCAAAAAGTAGCATGTCACTCTCCGTCCCTTCAACTAACTCCACTTAAAAAATCACGTCAATTCGTCGCTCCGTTTTGCCGTGAAAGACGGACAAAAAACAGACACACACTTTCCCATTTATAATATTAGTATGGATGCTTGATGCAATGCTTTTATGTTGGAAAGCCACTACACAATCAGCGGTAAATAGTACCCTGTTTACGAACATGGCAGACTGCAGTATGGTAGTTATTGTGAGTTGATTCGTACATTCCCTTCTATGTACGTTCATTCATTTACAGTCCGTCCGATCTGGGAATAGTTTACACGAATATTGCCCGCGGGTGTATTCTGGCGGAACGTTGTTACATACACCTCTAGAGTGTTTAGTTTGAGATAACCTGTTTTTATGTTACGGACATGTAAATAACTCTAATTGTTGAGACGTCCAGTATAAAATAACCTAGAATTAAAGTCCGTGACCGTACAAAAATCTGACTCTGAGGGGATGGTTTTGTCATTTCTCGATTTGCCGAAAAACATTTGGAAAACGTCAAAATGCTAAGTACTTAATTGAAACATGAGCGATTGATTAGAAATTTAAGAATCTGTTGGTATTGAAACGATTGTTTTCTATCGTATTAAGTAATAGTATTTTAATGTAGTGATGATGAATGCAGTGTCGATATTATTGAAAATAAGTACGAATTTCAGCAGTACAATCCCAAAATCGACCCCGTAGGTATGATACGGTACATATTCATAGAGTAGCTAATCGAATGCCACCAGGGAAGCCTTTAATTGACCGTAAGCGTGAATAAAAATTAACCGGAATACAGCAAGTTTACATTATCAGAATCAAGAGCAAACCTCGGAAACGCTCGCAGTATTCAATTTAGCGTATAGCAACAAAAATACCAGCAACCCAGTCGTTGGTAGTTGCACATGCATCTCCATTTCCCGCGAGTTTCAAACTATTTATTCATTAATTAAACAGCAGGCTTTTTCGTAATTTATTTCGTTTAACTAGGTAACATTCTTATTTACATATGTTTATTTAGTCTACTGTTCTCGGCTCGGAAAAACACCCGTCATTTAGAAAATTTCGTACAACATAGCCTCCTATTTATCCATTTCAACGTCCAAATATGCCACATAATGGGTCTAAGAGTAGTCCCAAGTCATTAGAACATTTTAAGCATTAATTATTTTTTCATTAAGGCATTTTGCAAAGCCTTGTCTAGTTCAACATGCATCGAATAAATGAAGTCCTCAAGGTGGCTTTTATTCGGTCTAAATATCGACTTCAAGGTAGTCAAATATTTTGATGCCCACATTTGTAACGTGTATTATTAGAAAATTTAAAATACGAAACCAATTCAAAACTGAATTTTACACGATTAAGACTCACAATAGTGAAGAAAACAGTTGATGAAGAAAATTTTTCGCTCCTGTTACAGGCGACACTCGAACTACAAAAAAATTGAAAATTAAATAGAATTTAATCTTTAAGGGTCAGTTGCATCAACCACATTTGACAGACACATCATCGTCAAGCAGCAGAGGTTTATGTAACTTCCCATACAATATTTAACGAATGCTTTATAGGTACCTAACGGTTTGGTGCAACCGGCCCTAAGTCTCACGATAGTGAATAAAACAGTTCCTGATCAAAAATTTTCGCTCCTGTTACAGTGCAGGCCACACCCGAACTACAAAAAAATTGAAAAATAAATTTAATATAGGTACTTAATTTAATCTATCGATGTGCATCGTCAACCACAAGTCCCAACAGCAGAATTATCCCCATAGTGCTTCAATATATCGCCGTTATGCATTCTGCCTTTGAACCGGCAATAATTAAATTGAACCGTCTTGCGTCTTCTTGGCTGAGCCAAGTTTCGGACTTGCTTGGCTTCAATGGACAAACTTTATCACTAACCGACTAGAGATAGTGCAGCATAACGTTAGGATTTATGGAATTAATTCGGTTTCGCTTATATAATATGCTACGCTTAGCTGTGAATTTTAAGTTTTCGAATAGCATTTAGGTATTCCAAAATTGTTGAGAAGATTCGAATTTATGTCATGAGTACACGAGTAAGTCTGTTTTCACATTATTCGGTCCGATATCGGATGTCGGAAGGATTTCCATGGAAAAAATCCGAAATGGCGCCTGTAATGTATGGGATATCGATCTCCGATATCTGATCAGATAATGTGAAAATGCACTAAGACTTGACTTGGTTGTACGTAGTCAACAATTATCAAATACCAAAAAAATACGTAGATAATTTAAACTATTTCTTTACAACATGAAGATACGTAATCACTGTAATCAGGATTGTTTTAAGTAAGACTCCCTGGACATTTTGCTCGTTTTCGTTTTTAATATTAGATGTGACAAATTAGACTAACAATAATGCCCTTGTCTACCTGAATAAATTATGTAGATGTGCCTCTCAGGATTTTTTAATTCTGATCATGGCACAGCGCCAATATGATCGAGGAAGTACTGTGAAATATATTGAACGGTTCAAGCGATAGCAAAGGTCTTCTTCATTGTTTTTCTCTATTGCAATTTAAACAGTTAAATTCTAGAATATCCTAACTTCATTGAATACGATACTAAGTGCGAATCATAAACGAAGTCAAAATGCAAATCGTTACGCTCCGTAGCGAACGAAACTCAACTGTCTCTGTCGCACTACGGATGAGCGATAGAGAGATAAGTACAATATGCTACGGATCGCCAACGATAAGCAGCTTGCCTATGACCCTATTGTACAGTAAGTAAAGGCCTTGACTCACGATGGCCGTGGTCGTAGAAAACATTTCCGGCTTAAAAAAGGTAACAAGAACCAAATGACGCGGCAGCAGAAGATAATAGACATTTCAACGAAGAACTAAGAAGTGAAATAAGCCTAGCGATGATTAATAATACAATACTTAAAAGTGATTAAGGACGTTGTTATCAATTGATTGAATTACTTATACTAGTAGGTACTTCCCCTGATTATTGTAATAAGAAACACACGCATGCACACGCGGACAGTTTGTTTCGAAAACATGCATCGGTCATTAAAATAAACATTTCTAGCTAGCGCTACGTAGGTGTCTACCTACCTATGTTTTGTACATATTATGTTTTTATTGAACTCCGTTAACTTTAAGGGAAGTTTTTTAGGTCAAATACAATTAATTTCTCTAAAAATTATTAAACACGTGTATCACAATATTCACAATCCTTTACCACTTTCTAATGTTATTTGTTTTGACATCTGCCTTTTAAGTTCCTTTATAAGGGACATAAGGCAAGTATAAACGTTCACCGTCACAATTTGCTGTCGCAATTTGTTCGCTCTTTAATCTTCAGCAATTATTAACAGTAACACTAACGCCGTGTCTTGCGTGGGCGACGGTCGCGCGACCGTCGCCGTCGCGTCTCATACTTCCATATCGATAAGGTTTGATTTCGTATGCGTCGCATCGCCGTCGCGCGACCATCGCGCGACCGTCGCCCACGCAAGCCACGGCGTAACATTAGCCGTTGAAGGAAAAAGATAGCTTCAATTATGAGAACTTTATCTGTATGCTTTCTGTAGTAATAGTGCAAAACACTATACAAATAATAGGTATAAGTTTTCCACTCTAATCATTTGGACGTCTAAAAATAATTCGAAAACGTAGACACGTTTACTCCCGGGACTGTTCGGAAGCCATTTCACTGCGCAAGAAATGCGAAAGGCGTAAAATTTTGATGGCTCCCACTCGCGTTACGCTTGGATTTGCATATTATTGACTCTCGCGGATTGCCTTGAGCTCCCGAATCACCCGATATATGGGGTAGGAACTTTGTAAGCGGGCTGGGGATGCGTCGCTTGGTCCAAAGTAGTTTTGCGTTTCCATTCGTTTTCTGCGATTGTGATCTCGGCTAACAGTTTCCCCTGCTGCGTTCGGTAAGGTTATGGTCCGTCTATTCTATATACCTACGCTTTAGTTAACTAATACTAATGAGTTACCACGTAAAACTCAGAAGAATAGTAGGTACGTGCCACACAGACGGGCGCGTGGCACCCCTCGGCCACTTGTTCATTCCTATGAACGGCTAGCGTGTAGGTAGGTACTTAACAGGCGACCGCGAGCGAGTGACGTAGGTATGCCGAGGTGACGTTATAACAAGTCAATGACCCGCAGTCTCTCTTGTTTACGCTCTGTAAACTGTAGCATATCGTCTCCATCATTCACATTGGCGCAACAGAGCCACGCAGCGTGAACGATTGTCATTTATGCTAGGCTGGCTGATCTGCCGTGCACAACAGACAAATGCTACCAGTAATGATATGCACTAAAGTTGTTTAGTCCATATTTTCTTCGAAAATTCAGTTCTATTAATAAACGCCGCGGCGAGTAGACACCGAATCGTTGTTTGGATTCCGGGCGCCATTCGCGGCGTATGACCTTCGTCCACCTCAAATGTACCACACCACGTCATGAACCAGACAACGCACATACATTAACGAACATATATTCGGATGTAGTCTGGCCGCGGTCTATACTACGAATACCTGTACATGTTAGGCGGGCGTCCTCTTAAGAGGGGGTCGTACGAAATCCTCGAAAAGTGCATTCGGCGTTTAACAAATGCTGCTCACATTTCTAAATTAAATGAAATAAAATAAATGTAGTTATTATCTTAAAGAGTGTGTCTACAACTTTTGACTATTCACAATCTCCAATTATTTACGGTGTAATAACTAAACCCACACAAAGTTGACCTAAAATGAGAAAAACGTATGTCGCCGTTTAGTAAACTTTGTTAAAAAAATTCAATACTCTAGTTATAACATTATGTGATTCTGAAAGCCAGATAAATGGACTACACGTTTTGAGGTTTTTTATATTTTTCCTCTCAAAGGCAACAAAGAAATTTTACCTTAAATTTAAACTATCGTAAAATTTCCATACATTCGCCATTGCTGTCAGAATTTTCCTTTCGATTAGATGCCGTGAGCGGCTCATCGGAGGCAGACGTGTCGCCGGTCGCTCCGCGTTGACAATTAAATTTGACAAATATTTTGACAGAAAATCGTGTACGTACACGAAAAACCATACCAGTGTAAAACTGTGCTCAAAATAAATAGGGTAAGTCGATAATGTCAGGTGGAGATCCAATCTCATTTAAAGTGTAAAGGTGCATGGCTTGTGCATCAAAAATAAATAAAAATATATCACATTATTAAAGAAAATAACGAACATAACCGAATGAGTATAAATGATTTCATTCTAGTTCGGTTAAATTGAAAAGAGTTTCATGTTTTCTTTTACTCATTGGAATAAATTTTCATTACGCTGGTATTAACAGTACGTCATTTTAAAAATATATATGACAGCACCTACGTCAAATTTTGTCAACCAGGTTGTATGTAAACAATTATAATTTAATTTATTTTTACATATTTAGATACTTATTAATCGATTCTTACTTAGAATAGAAGAAAGGGAAATGCGGGCGGGTATATAAGTACCTATTTATTAAATACAATATTCCGTATGGTGTGCTTCTGGTTCAAATTTTTATATAAAAAAATGTTTTAATTTCATTAAAGATTACCCTGTGCATACCACGAACACGTAAGTAACCGTAAGTTCATCGTTGTTTAGAAAGTAACGCTCGTCTTGAATGGCACTTCTCCATTCAACTAGACCAGATGTTCATGGAACAGTCACCAGCATACGTATATGACTATGAACGGCCGTGACAATATATCCGATTCTCTATAAAGGCCATAAGTATATGACGACATATTCCCGGCAAAAAATTGTGATGCTTCGTGACCGGCAAAAACATAGTCTCTCTTTCTAGCGTCTCGCGAGCGTAGCGTCGGGCCAACACGGTAGATGTGGGAGGGTCCTTATTCGTATAAATATCTGATCGGGTCGCTTACAAATATTTGTTTCCTTATAAAAATCTAAATTACACTCTCACTCGCATAAATGTCTATCCATTGTTAAAGCAAATATATATCTTACGGGCTAGAAATCATTAATATGTAATTA
Organism: Leguminivora glycinivorella; assembly: GCF_023078275.1. NCBI lineage: Eukaryota > Metazoa > Arthropoda > Insecta > Lepidoptera > Tortricidae > Leguminivora > Leguminivora glycinivorella. The sequence continues at coordinate 10,430,961 of NC_062978.1, forward strand.
AAGTGCAATAACAAACCCTACCTTAGTTGCCTTAGAGCGGTAAATTGTATGAGGTGATTTGACATCTCACGAAACACGTGCAGTATTATATTGTCATATGTCTGTCTCATCTGTTCTTAAACTATGACAACTAAACTTATTACAAATCTGATATCAGAAGCCTTTTTAGGGTTCCGTAGTCAGCTAAGGAACCCTTATAGTTTCGCCATGTCTGTCTGTCCGTCCGTCCGTCCGTCCGTCCGTCCGTCCGTCCGTCCGCGGATAATCTCAGTAACCGTAAGCACTAGAAAGCTGAAATTTAGTACCAATATGTATATTAATCACGCTAACAAAGTGCAAAAATAAAAAATGGAAAAAAATGTTTTATTAGGGTACCCCCCCTACATGTAAAGTGGGGGCTGATATTTTTTTTCATTCCAACCCCAACGTGTGATATATTGTTGGATAGGTATTAAAAAATGAATAAGGGTTTGCTAAGATCGTTTTTTTATAATATTTATATTTTCGGAAATAATCGCTCCTAAAGGAAAAAAAAGTGCGTCCCCCCCCCTCTAACTTTTGAACCATATGTTAAAAAAATGTAAAAAAAATCACAAAAGTAGAACTTTATAAAGACTTTCTAGGAAAATTGTTTTGAACTTGATAGGTTTAGTACTTTTTGAGAAAAAAACGAAAAACTACGGAACCCTACACTGAGCGTGGCCCGACACGCTCTTGGCCGGTTTTTTACAAGCTTTTATTCAACTTGCCTTGTTAGTTTGGGTCAAAACGTAGAAGCTAAATTTGACCCACTTTCCGGTTTCCGATTGAGCTGAAATTTTGCACACATATGTAAATCACGTGACAATGCAATATTATGGTATCATGGAGGTGATCTGATGATGGAGCAGAAAGGTGGTCAGAGGAACTCTGTTATGAAACGTCGTATCCCCATTGAGTAAGGTGTTTTTAGAAACATCTCGGAGAGCAAAAGATGATTGTTGAAAGAAAGGTACAGTCGGCTAAGGTAAAGCTTGTGCCAAAAATGAATTTTTTGCAAAAAAAAAAATTATTATAAATTGGGATGTGTAATTTTTTATTATATCTGCATTTCATTGAGAAGAAAAACCGGCCAAGAGCGCGTCGGGTCACGGTCAGTGTAGGGTTCCGTAGTTCCAGGGAAAATAATATATTTAGTTAGGGGCATGAAAATGTCTGTCAAAGTTGGCATTTAAATTTATTGTATTATTTACTCATTTTAACTTTATTTTTGTGCAAAATTTTGCTCAGAATTTGTTCGTTATCCTTTTGAATGTAGTGTATACCTACACTTCTAAAGTTTATGTTCCATACATACTTACTACAATTTTCTTTTTATTGACAGACGATTTCAATTTCAATTTCAATTTGATGGATAAATATCCGCGGCCTGAGGGGTGAATAGGATCAGGAATGGGGGAATCGGGTCGCAAAGGGGTGAATAGGTGTACGAAGGGGTGATTAGGGTCGGAAGAGGGGTGAATTGGGATGTGTGGTCAATGGTTGTCAAATTGTATAAAAGATATATAACTTACCTAAAGTGATGTTTTTATGAATGACCTCTCTGTATATGGATGCAATTTATAAGTCAATGTATTGCTTCGTAGTTAGACTAGATACAAGAAATCAACATTTAGAAATGTTAATTACACTTCTGTCAACCTCCACGTTTCACCCATGATTGCTATAATATAAATGGATTACTTAAAATAAAAATCATAAGTATGAAACTATACAACTATGGAAGAAATAAAATTATTTTATTGAATAATTTTTGATTTGTTCTTTTTCAAGTTTATATAAATAATAAATTCTCAATTCGCTCAAAGGTTGAAAGAGACACTTTATAGGGATAAGTTCGCCTTTGTACACCATAACTATACTGTATTTATATGTCCTAACTTGTCTTATGTACAATAAAGTGTTCACATACATACATACATAAATTGAAATAGATATCATACACGAAAGAAAAAACGACAAGGCCTACTGATGGCCGAGCCGGGAATCTAACCCGGGTCTTCAGCTTACGCAGCTAACGTCATTACCACTAGGCCACCCGCCCGCCGTGTGGTACCCAACGAAATTTCTCTAGTGTATATTATCTCTGATAGGCACATTTTGACCACCTCGTATATGAATCTTATAAGGTCCATTTGCACCAACCACTTAACTCAGGGTTAGTGGGCTGTCAACTGTCAAATTCCATGTAAAATAGTGGGTTAACCCTCAGGTTAATCCTCCATCTTCGTTGGTGCAAGTGGCACTTAGAGGATTACGGTATAGCGAGAGACATGGCGGGTTCGATTCCCGGCTCAGCCACCAAGGGGCCTTGTCGTTCTTACTTTCGTGCGTGATATCTATTTCAATGTATAAGCATGAAAACGGTTATGACTTTATTTTCAAATAAGTAATTTTTGCTGATAAACTTTTTTTTGGCATTTAATTTTATAAGGTATGCTCCCAGCCGAAGATCAGCACTGATGAAGAGGCACCAAAGAAAACACGTCCGTTCCATACAAGATTTATTAGCAGAGAGCGAAAAGATAAACCTACCCACAATCAGTCGGTGCCTATAATTACTAAACTACCCACATATGTCACAAATTTATTTCAAAAAAACTTAATGTCATTATCAGTTTGCCGTTAATATTTGTGGGGTTTGAAATTGGACCAGAAGTGATATTAAAAAAAAACTATACATTTATAACCTTTTGAATTTTGGAAGTCGGTTAAAAAATCTGGCCAAATTAGAATCTTTTTTCGCACAATTGTAAAACTAAATTATCTTTACTAGTTACCTCTAAAATACTAAATGAAATGACATCTATTGCGACTTAAGTAGTTTGCATAAATTAGTAACCCAATTCATCTAGAGACGGCGCTGCAATTTGGGCTACTTAGTACATCGTTTTCTAAAGATTTTGGGTACATGGGGTCGGAACGGGTATGAACTACCGTAATTTGTGCTGAATAGGACCAAAACCGACTTTTGAACGTCGATAGCACTTTTTTTATATGTTCCATGCTAATTTTTTACACAAAAAATCTTCCAGCGGTGTGAACTTCGGTTTGTCTTTGAAAATATGTCGTTTTATTTAGTAATTTTCGCTCACCCTAACGTTGGGGTGAATAGGGAAAAGTGCTAGTGTTGACCCTTTTGGTGAGTAGTCGGTTATGTATTAATAAAATAAATTTATCGAAATCTACACATATGATAACCTTAAACCAACCTTTATAAATGGTGCTCTGACGCAGTGAACAAGTAAGTATGGTCGTGGGCAGTGCGGATAACGTGTTAAAATATAAGCATAGTTTGTTGCTATTTTTCATGTTTAAATAACTTCTAAACTAACGTAGTGGTATTCAAGTAAAAGATTCACAATGAATATTAAGTAGCTTGCCAGAAATGTGTTTCTGCTTAGCTATACCTACCATTGTAAGTATTGAGTTTTGTATCATAAAGTCAAACTAGGCATTTATTACTAATGATTTACTCTGTGGGGTGCCTTTGATCACTTGCATGGGGTAACATTGACCATAATGACACATAGTTGATTATTGTCTGATTATGTCACGGTACTTGTTGAGTTGAGGCAGATAATTTGATCTCTTCGTGTGATAAATATTGAAACAATTACAAATAAAGTTGGTTTTTCGAAGATGGTAGGTAATTTTTATTTTTGATCAAAGTAACCCCAAAATAGCGTTAAAGAGTTCTAATATTTGACTGTGCGAACCGTTCTTTTATCTTTTCTTGAGATAAAATACTTTTGCAAGGGGTTACATTCGATTACCATTTTAAAAAAACATAGGGTATCAAAGTAACCCCAATGTCAGTTTAAGTTTGATCTCATAGTTTTTTTTTCTGCGTACATTATTTTGTTACTTTTCTAGATTTTTAGCAGGAAAAGACTAAAAAAGTTGATGGCCCCATTTTTTTTCTTTCTTTACATTTAATGGATAAAAATACCCATTAAATGTAGAAGCTAGCTATAGCTACCCATTACATGTAGAAGCTAGAGAAGTTTAAATTCCCAAATTGGTCAATGTAACCCCAGTTTACGGTAGACACCGTGAATCTATTCTAATAATTCTTTTTTTATTTGAAAGAAAAATCGTTACGATACTAAAATATGCAATCTAAGATAAAAATGCTTTTCATATATAGTTACAAACTTAGTTCAGAATTTTTTTTCGTACAACTTTTATAAATTGGTCTACCTATCAAGTTAAAAATAATTTTCCTAGAAAGTCTTGACAAGTCCTGCTTTTGAGATTTTTTCATATTTGAGAAAACAGCCCTTATTGCCTGAAATACGGCAGTGATATTGACATTGACATTTGCTTTTTCGTATTTTGACTGCACTGTTGTATTTTTTGCCATGCTAATTTGAACCTTATCTCTGAGCGATGTTTTTTAATTTTCAGTCACGTCACAGATGCTTGTGACATAACATCTAGGTATTTAGCCATTTAAAAGAAACTACAAGGGACTTTACAGACGTGGCGACTGCAACTGGTACAGGGTCTAAGCTATAATTTAAAATTATATTGTGATTTTTATATGTTTTTTTGTGTTTTATTTATTACTAAGTATGAGTTTCAACATTTTCAACCCAAGAAACTGAAATTTAGAGAAGAGACTCGGAAATTGGGTAAGATAAAGAGTCTGATGCAGATGGCGATGGCGGTATTGGGATAAGATAAGATATGCGTCGATATTCCCTGTCTTTCTTTGTGTCTCTGACTTGACTGCTGCTAGCTGTACTCTATTCATTAGGTTTTTATTTTATACACATACTTTATTTTGTATCAAACTAAATGATAAAAAAACCTAACGACCAAAAAGAATAAAGAAAATATCTGATAGTCTTTAATACAACCCGCATATACGTAATGCACAGCACAGGCCTCTGAAGAGCTGCAGGGCAATCATAGTCGCGCGATAAATGATAAAACATCGGACCGTCCCTAGTGCACTTACAAATAGTGCGATAGGGCTGAATGTTTTATCATTTATCACGCGACCATAATTGTCTGCCTGGAGGTATCGGCCTTCACATACGACTTTGAATAATGTTTGCGGGAATAGGCAGGCTGATGATTTTTAATCTAAGTAAGTATAGAAAAGTAACGCAAAATGAAGTGCAAAGTAATTTGAAATACACCTAGATAAACAATCAACTGAGTAAGGAACGTTATCTACATATTTAGGTAAATTTAAGTCACATGAGACATGAACAGAGAAGGAAAGCTAGATGATGCGAATTTTTTCTCTGTCTTCTTGTATGCTACCTTTTTTACAGTTTAATTTCTCAAAGGAGGTAAGTAGTTGACTACAAACTCAAAATAACACTCTTGAAAAAAATTAAGGGTCACTGACCTTTCACAGTAAATTGAGGTAGTGTGAGTGAAGGGTGTTTGTGTGTGTAATGGGGTAATTTGACAGATTCTGAAAATTCTCCCTGCTCTACCCCCTCTTAAAGAACAGATGAAGTTATTTTACATGAAAATAGTTTAATGTTAAATAGACACTACTTTTTAAACTGCGATTTGAGAGAAATGTCATATTCGAAGAAAAAAATTACGAAGATTTGGTATCCAGGAACTCTAGGACTGGACTCGAACCAGTGTCCTGCGTTTTTTATAGTGCATGGTTTTCAAGTGGGACATCCCTAAATGTGTTTTAAATAATTATGTAGTTTAACAATATTTTTGGTTAATATCATAATATAATACCTAATATTTTTATATTGTTTAAAAAACGACGGTGAAAAAAGGTTTCAATTGTCTAACCACTCAGGATCAACATGATTACAACATAGCATCATAATTATGAAGCAAATGCATACCTCATGAACTTACATACTCGTCTGGCAACAGTTCATTTTAGCGGGAGTGGCAGTTTACACGCAGTTCCAACCTTACCCACTGCATTGGCAACATTATTAGAGTTCACGTGTTGCTCGCAGTCCGAACCTAACCTAACCCACTTTTCTGGCAACAAAACGTGTTCGTCAAAGCCGCAGCGAGGAAATATCTAATGTGCAGGCCAACCACATCAATCATTCCTCTGCTCTGGTGTTTTGCATTAAATAAGTACATACATAGCGGTTGGCATTTACAGTATACATGACAACTGAAATGTGACATACAACTTTATAAGAACAAGTACATTTTTTAAAGACACACACGGGTCGAACGCGATAAAATAACATTATTACCTTTTACCCAACGTTTAACAACAATCAGTTTCGTCAGATTTGTGAGCTTTAGGAGGTTATAACTGAAAAAACGTGTTATGTACGATTGTACGCTTATGTTAACGCAACAGTACTGTGTACAGAATTAAAAAAAAAGGCGGACAAAATATAATGAACGGTTTCAATCAGTATTAACTACTTATAATTTATAATAAATTAACACAAAAATTAAAGTAAAAAGGCCCACATGTTGTAAAAAAACTTTTAATTCACCAATGTTCAAAAAAGTGTTACAAAATTTACTGAGAAAAATCTGCGTGTCTAAATTAGGAATTTCTGTTCGTTGATCTGTATTATTATCGCGGCTTGTGGTTAAGGCACAATTATCTATAATATATGTTTATGATTTAGGCTGCCGTTTATCTAAAGCAGATCGTTAGAGATTATTATAGTCAGCATCAGACAATTTAAGGCACCGCTTTTGTCTCTGAAGAGAGTCAACAAGTCTGAGAAGTGAGAACAGTATATCAACCAACAGTGATAAATGCAATATACATATTCGTTATAAGTATTTAAGACACTAATCAAATCTCAAAAAAACACAAACATCAGCGTCTACTGCCTCGTTAGATACCTGTCTAACTTTAGGTAGATAAGCTTAAAAAAATTTAAACAAACTATATTTAAACTTAGACCTATAAAAATCAGGAATATACGAAATTGATGTTGTTTTTATTAATTGTAGTGTCGTAGTACTTACCTACTTCTTTTATTGTGCGCCATCAAACTGTGTTTAATTTAATTAATCTATTATATCTATTTTCACTGTTTTATAACATGTAAATAGTCTATTATCATCCTTTGGAATTGCTTACATAGAATTGATATAACATTGAAATAAGACATGGTCTGACCTTTATAGATAGTATTTTTACATGAATGGTTTGCGTTTAGTGATAAGTAAACATTTTTACCTTTTCATTAGGTGGAAGAAATCTGTACTATTTTAGTGTTATGAAAGAGACTCAAAGTTAACTAATCTCACAAAAATAAAAAAAACACTAACATAATAGGCTAGTTTCCTATACTTAAAATAAAATATTTTATGCACTGCACGAAATAAAGTTCCACAAAATTTGAATAAATATATGGACAGTAGTTGTATTTCAACAAAATTTCTATTTAATAAGTCAAAGAGAAAGATAAAAAGTAAATGAATTGACCGTGACGTCACTCCTCAGTATTTCATATTAATTCCATACTAGCAAATCGTTTTGACAGTTCTTAAAAAGAAGCTGATTTGACTAGTAGGAAACTAGCCTATTGTCACTCGTAATACACAATCGTCTTTGCAACGATCATAGATACAGGGACCATATAGTACAACATATAAATATTTCACAAAAAAAAATCAAGTATACATTTTGGTAACGAAACCATTGCTTGCTTTCTATGGTTTTTAGGTACCTTTATTTTTCTTGGTTTGTACCTCTATTTTTCAAGCTTATATCTTAGGTATATATTAATAGCTAGATGAGTGAAGCTTAAATATTAAAAAAACTATTCGGTCTATAAAAGGTCTTTCAACAACATCTTGCGAATTAATGAGACTATGCCAAATTGATTTCCGTGCCACATGGACTGATTAGAGCACGTTCGAATTTTTCAAATATGGCTGTTAATGATGTTATTGCAGCGCATCCTGAATGCATCTCACATGCGCGGATCCAGGGGGGTCATGGGGGTCATGACCCCCCCCCCTGGAGCCTAGGTTGGCCATACAAATAGACCACGTGACCCCCCCCTCTGGGCACGAAGCTGGATCCGCGCTTGGCATCTCACTGGGGATGTAAGATTCGAATACATTCTTAAGTAAGATCGGAGACATATTTCTTGCGGAATGTGCTCTTGCCCGCATCATCGATGCAAGTTACGTTGCGTTACATTATACATCATTATCCGATTGTACGTTGCAAAACAAATGAGCATAAAAGTGCGCTGATATAGACCGAGTTTATAAAACTACGGAATCGTTATAAAACATTGTCTTAATAAGTTTTAGGTATTATTTTTGGTAAGTGCCAAGGTAGGTGTTGCAGCTAGGGCAGTAGTGGTCGGCATTTCTACAGGAATCCATGCAATAAGGCACGCAGACGCATGGCCAGCAACTGCAATATGAAAACATAAACTTACACTACCAGGAAATAAAAACTATATTTTAAAAGATATCCTTGTACAGGAATATTTCGATATGATTAAATCTTTTTTCTCAAAAGCAGTGAAAGCACTTTATTTTATTTGTTTTACTTTGTATTTTGTATTCGACTAATGTGACCGAAAGACAACATGATAGAAGGATATAAGATAAAAAAAAACTTAAACCAAACGAACTAATATCACGAAGGACTAAAATTGGGACTATGGTGATGCAATGTTATGATAATACATTCTATCGTCTCCTGTCCTCTTAATTTACAATACTAAACTAAGAGAACAACCTTGTTCTACGAAACGTAAAACATTCATCGACTCGAAATACTTAAACATTAGCACATTAGTGGAGCATGTTTAAAACAAGTATTTTAAAATCAAGGTAAAGTAAAACTGATAAAACTAAGTACTTACAGGAACAAACATAGTAACAACGCGATGACGTGTGTCTTGGTGGTAGACTTGTGTTCCACCCGCGTCATAATGGAGGCGCGGCATGACGGGCAGGTCAGGTTGGTGGGCTGGGGACCGACTGGCGCAACGTTCATGATGGAGCTGCAAAGAATTTAAATATTTTTAGACCTGCATCAACCACAATAAAATTTTGCGAACGCTTCAACGATAACAGACGGTTTGATACAACCGACCCCGAAATGAGTAACTACTCATCATAAAGTAACGTTTTGAAACTTGGGGGTGATTTTTTAATCTCGCATACGGGATTTTGTCACTAAAATACTGGTTGAAAACGGTGACTTCCTTATTATTTTCAGTGACAATTTTCTGAATTCGAACGCGTGAGACTCAAAAATCGGCCCCCTTTAGGTAAAATATTAGTACACAGTTTACATGTTGGGGTCGCGATGTCGAATGTCAAAGAAAAGGTGGTTATATTAAACTAATTTCCTCGTGAGAGAAGCCATCTCGAAGTTAGTTGCGACGTCCCTACAGATTTTATTACTATTTTATATCAATCTTAATACTATTTTAAACACCATATATTATTATAATAAAATGAAAATATTTTACATGACTGTTAAGCACTTACTATCGTAAAACAATTATATGACTACCTACCAGTAATACTAATACGAGTTGTTAAGTCTAGCCAGTATGGTGCTAATATAATAACTAAGTTTATCTAGTATCGAATCGTTAGACGCCTAATAACGTCAATAATTTTAGGTAGGTAATATTATCGAACATTACTAGATGAAGATAGTTAAATTAAGTACTTATCTAATTACAAAATGTAATTGTACAAAAATGTTAATTATTTAAGAATATAATTATGTACTTATTGGCGTTTAATTCATTAAAATGTTACAATCAACCATCGACCAAACGACGACGTCACCGACTCTGTATCTTTCTTGGTATGTTAGGTATACATACATGGGCGCATAAATGTTTCTCTGAATAAAATTGGTCTATCTTATCGGCTGAGTGGCTTGAGAGTATTAACCATGTTTACGCTCTCCATTGTGCGTAGCCGAATGCACGAAACGCTCACGATAATATCTCTTTCGTAGCTGTCTATCTCTATCGGTCTTGCGTATGGGCGCGAAAGAGCCAGACTACATTTCTGCGGCGTTTCGGTGGCGTTTCGCGTCGCAGAAATGCCATTCGGCTACGGGGCCTGCACTGCGTTCTGCAAATGTTTAATTATAAACCTGGGCCGGTTTGCATAATACGTAAAAGCCTACTGAACTAAAAGCTAATACTATTAATCCTACTGCACTACAAGCCAATGCTAACAAATTCACTAATAGTATAAGCCTCAGGACTATGTAATCGTCCAGAAATTTTTGTCGTTAGGTATACTTGTAGAAACTAGAGAGCCTAACACATTTTTGGCCAACAAGACCCAATTCAAATTATACCGAATTAACCATGTCAATTAATCCAATTGCTTCTATTAAAGCCTGGATAAAAACATTTACTCTATTAAAATGATCTCGCTGTAACTAACCCACTTAGAAGACAAGGCCACGGTCAATTTTAGACGCGCGATATCCGGCGCCTCTTGAATTCTCAACACACGCAAAAAGTATTATTATTTTGACTATATTTTATTTGTGATACACGAATTAGTGATTCCGAACGCGAGCTAATGCGCTTAGTGCATAGATAAATGCCAGCTAGAATGTCAGTCAGTATTCGAAATAGCATCCATTGAAGTCCTTGAAACAGACACTAACCTCACACAATATAACATTTTTAACGTGTGACATTACAATAATTTTGTAATATGACCTTTCAAACGTTTTTGAAGTGAAACTTCTAAGGCGGCTTTCAACAGACAGCGCGTTTAACGCGTTAATCGTCAACTCAAATTTTGATAAACAACGTATTACGAAGTTTCACTTCTTCCGCGCGGAGGGACTCCACGCACTATTTTTAGGGTTCCGTAGTCAACTAGGAACCCTTATAGTTTCGCCATGTCTGTCTGTCCGTCCGTCCGTCCGTCCGCGGATAATCTCAGTAACCGTAAGCACTGGAAAGCTGAGATTTGGTACCAATATGTATATCAATCACGCCAACAAAGTGCAAAAATAATAAATGGAAAAAAGGTTTTATTAGGGTACCCCCCTACATGTAAAGTGGGGGCTGATATTTTTTTCATTTCAACCCCAACGTGTGATATATTGTTGGATAGGTATTTAAAAATGAATAAGGGTTTACTAAGATCGTTTTTTGATAATACTAATATTTTCGGAAATAATTGCTCCTAAAGGAAAAAAAAGTGCGTCCCCCCCCCTCTAACTTTTGAACCATATGTTTAAAAAATATGAAAAAAATCACAAAAGTAGAACTCTATAAAGACTTTCTAGGAAAATTGATTTGAACTTGATAGGTTCAGTAGTTTTTGAGAAAAATACGGAAAACTACGGAACCCTACACTGAGCGTGGCCCGACACGCTCTTGGCCGGTTTTTTATTCTTTTATTTCATATTTTTTTCAGGGAGTTCTAATGATCAGTATTGGAAATTGAAAGACGACTGAGACTCATCGTCTATAGTTAATAATTTTCCTTTTAAGTGATGATGACTAATTATTATAAGTGTTATAACTAGAAGTAATATTATCTGTTACTCACTATTATTTTAATTAAATAGATTAGATGTGGAGTGACACTCTTTTACACTGCAATATCTAATTTAAGTGTTAGTCATCTACCTAACAATTCTAAGATATGTTTGATGGTCACTCTGAATTCTAACTTATTATTAATATTTGTTTTTATAAAAATGAGTGCCTAATTTACATTTGTGAACTCAGGATATGCCAAAAAGTTCACCTGATTCGAGAAACCGAAACACAATGAAGTGAACTAAAAAAAATGCCGATAAGTACCACTACTACCACCACTACTACTAGTATGCTACTGAGTCACGTGGGTCATATTAGGTACATAATCTATCAGAAGAACACGACAGTAAAAATAAGCTTTTATTCAGTTCGTCACGTGATTGATTAGACTTGTTTATTGAGGGAGGTCAAGGCCTAACCCCGGGCGTGGCCAGCGACATCGCTCCACCATACCTCACACCTCGACCTTCGACGTCTGACCAAAAAGACCCCTACAGTGCATACTGATACGTATTAACTATAGGCCTTTTTTAGTGGCCTTTTTGGGCGCCGTAACTTCATAAAAATCGTATCATACTCTTTCTTTTTATCTTTTACAAACAAAATTGGAACTACGTATATCAATTTGGAATGGTTTATAAGTTTTAATGTACGTTTATATAAATAATGTAATAAATATAATTTATTGATCATAAGTAAATTTAGAAAAGTAATGTTTTTATAATTAATTAATGAATAATGTAAGTAATTTATTATTTTATTGTGTACCTTTTAACTATCTTTCTTTCTATTTCTGTGATAACCTGACATGACCTGTAAAATGCTTTTATTTTTACCAATAAAGAGACTAAACTGACCTGAACGTATGTACTCGTAATTTCTGTGTTTATTAGTAATTGCAGTGATACTATGTACTTACTGTAAAAACATTAACCATACGTCATTTCATAATTTCGATCAATAAATATTTTAACAAGACGACGTATATCACCTTAATAAAATCAACCTACGACCTTTTAACACGAATTTGAAACAGAACTCTTGTTTTTAGCTATCGTGTATGCGATAGTGTCAAGTACCTACTTTATAAGAGCGGCTCGCCGAAAAAGGGTAATAAAATGCCAAACCTATGACCGTGTGTTTAGATTAGGTCGATTTCAAGAGCTTGTGACATGTCAATATATTTTTAGATTTTTTAGAGCACGGCATTAAAAAACTAGATAGTTTAGTTATAAGAAATTAATACCTAACCCTGTAATACAGCTGATGTTATGCCATTGATAATGCTTCTTTCGTTGGATTGGTGCCACCCCCATCCACAATTACATTATAAGTATTTACATACACACATATATTTTTATTATTTGTAACGAGCACTTAATAAAGTGGTTCTAAAGATGGCACTAGCTTTTGCCCCGGATTCGCCTAGGATATGTACACAAACAATTTCTGGAAAAAATGCGAAACAGTACCTACTTTTCGCCATTACTGTGACTTCGCCCCATAGCAAGGAGGAAGGGACAGAGAGAGATTTTAGTTCAGGTCCGTTCTTATTACACATGGATGCGTTGTTTTTTAAAGAGTACACAAAATGAAATATTAACATTCTTAACAATCAAACGACCAACGTTGACGGTCATTTGTGGCCTGTTTCTATGTATAAAAACAATAGCACAGTACTTGCCATAAGGTATCTTTACAGGTAGTCGCCCCTTTGCTCGTAATGGATGGTACATGGTAACGGATTATTCTCCCTGCTCTAAGATTTTTTTTACAAATTTGTCAGTTTAAGAATATTCACTCAATAGACTTCTTGTTCCATGACTTCATCTGTGACTAAAGGCAAACTTATACCACTTTAGGCTAAACAGAGAGAAACGGATGAAAAGAAGAGTTAGTGCCTAAGTATATTTTCAAACAAATAATTTTTGCAGTTTATCTAAATCTTTGTGTATTTAATATTCTCTTTGCGTTGTGTTCATTATTGCTCTTAGGTTTTATATGTCAATTTTATCGAATACAATGACCTAGAAATCTTTTTTATAGGCTTCAAACGGCAATAGGATAAAACTACGAGGCCGAAATGGGAAAGGCGCGGTTTCGGTGCGGGTAATTACCTTAGTTAATCCCATAATTATTGTAGCAGTCACAATGTCTATACTATTATATTCTTATTTTTCATTATTGTGCTCTGCTTACAGCCCAAGACCTGAGCCTAACTACAAATCTGGAATTCTTGAATTCAATGGCCAATGGGAAATAGTATTTATGAACGTTCATCGTAAAGATTCATCACATTAGACACTGTATTCTTCCGACGTGACAATCAAACGCGCGTAGGTATCATCCCAATAATAAAGTGAGGCTAAATAGGTACCTAACTATCGCTATCATTATTCAGACAGCTACCTACGACTATAAAAATGTAATTTTCATTATTATTTCAGTGTAAATACGTACTGGTATCTTTCTAATCTTGTTGCAAGCTGCGCGTAGATAAACAGGACATGCCTTTGTTTGTATTATGATAATATAATTCGTTGTACTACAAGTAAAAGTACTATAATCATAAGCTACCATCGAATAGTTATTGTTATATTTTTAATTCGTTTTAACTACTAATTTTATTTATTTATTCTTTTAACCAACTTCATACTTAGTAAGGTTGCTAAGTGTGCTACTAACTATGAAGTTGATTGGTGGTTGATTTGTAGAGGAACCTACATACCGGTTGCATATTTCATGAAACAAATGATGCAAAACTCTTCTTAGGACTTCACAAGATACAATACAGGTTATGTACACTCAAGTATGTGATTTACAAACAAACAAACGAATTACGTATGTAATTGAATCACGAGTGACAGTAGAACATAGCCACGATGACAATATTGTGTAAACGAGACGCTACGGGTAGCTAAGGTAATCGTAAATAGTGCATGGAAATCATAGCGTTTGTTTCGTTTTCTCTAAACAATTGTCATTTTGGAAAGACTTACAGTTAGATGTTCAGTTCAGTTCAGTTCAGTTTTTAAAATTAAATGGCTTCAGTCCATTGGGACTATTTCGCCAGTGTCAAGGTGATATGAGCTAATATTAGTAATTTTTGTACGGTAAGTACGACATTGTACGGTGACTTAGCACTTGTAAATTGATAGCTAGATTTTACAAGAGCACGTGGACTACCGGCCGTTTACGACAAAAAAGAGGCTAAACGCGTTTCGAGAACAATTCTTCATCAGCTTCTCACTACACCATTAGTTTACTGCATAATACGCTATCACTTTAAACAACATTAATGAGTATAAAAGAAAAATAAATTATTCACGACACGAAACCGCTATGATGGCGTCCCAACCGGAAGTCCAGTTAGATGTTAATCTGATATCAGCGTTGAACTGGCCTTAAAGTTTGTAAACAATGTAGGTACTCAATAAATCAATACACAATACCATGTCACCACAAAAGCTATGGTAACCCGATACAAAAACATCATAACCTAAAACAACATTAGATACCGTATACCTGTTTGCCACCGACGTGGTATAAAAAAAAGATAGTTACGAAGATGTTATCGTACCAAATTGTCGTGCCAAGGTCACATGTTTCATTACCGGCTTTCCAGTGTAAAAAAACGTGTAAAAACATTAGTTTATACGATTTTTAAGTATTCTACATTGAATTTGTTTCATAAAACAGTTTTATACGTACGTTATTCTTCTATTAAAAACTTATTTTCTAATTATGATTCCATATTAAGTAATTTTCGGCAGTCAAAGTAGGTAGACCTGTGTAACAGGTTGTTACCGCTTGATAGAATTCAAACAACATTTTTATGTAAACAGACGTTAACTTCAATGAACATTGGCGGGTAACTGTACGAAATACTCGGATATCTTAAAATAGTGCTCTCGCCTACCAGATATGCCTAATTCACAATCGAAGAAATACTCATTCGTTTGTTATAAAAAAATGGCAACGTTCCCATACCTACATTATAAACACAAGTCACTATCCTAACGAGCAACTGGTTATAAAATTCCAAAAAAAATATGAATAAAATAGTAAAACTAACTGACCTGGTATACCGGCTGTCACTACAAACACAAATGCCTACTTATTGGCACAGAACGGGCGCACGCTCGTGGTGATGTGAGACTAGTGACTAGTAGTAAGCCGGGTGTCGTGCCGTCAGTAGTAGCCCCCAAAGACGCACGATGACTCATCCATCGTCCGTGACGTAGGCGGAACAATAGCAAAATAGACGTATCTTTTCTATCTCGTTGAACAAGTTCAAACTAAAATTGTGTTCGAGTTTTGAACTCTAGAAATAAAAGAAAGTTCCAAATTTAAAATGGGAAAAATGGGATGGGTCATACGAGATTAACATATTTACACCACTACCTACTATTTTAGAGTTTTAGAGATTAAAAATTGGACTAAAGGGAAAATTAGGTTAGGTATATATACTAGTACTGAAAATCTTATCTCATTGACAATTAAACTTATCTATGGTTGAGCCCCCAAAGACGCACGATGACTCATCCATCGTCCGTGACGTAGGCGGAACAATAGCAAAATAGACGTATCTTTTCTATCTCGTTGAACAAGTTCAAATTAAAATTGTGTTCGAGTTTTGAACTCTTAGAGAAATAAAAGAAAGTTCCAAATTTAAAATGGGAAAAATGGAATGGGTCATACGAGATTAACATATTTACACCACTACCTACTATTTTAGAGTTTTAGAGATTAAAAATTGGACTAAAGGGAAAATTAGGTTAGGTATATATACTAGTACTGAAAATCTTATCTCATTGACAATTAAACTTATCTATGGTTGTACCAACTTCACCTTGCAGTTGTACCTCCATACACTACACAGTTACACAGCTGTTTCGGTTTCGTGTTTTCGTCATTTTTTATTGTTATTCGTTTTGTAAACATTAGGTAATTTCATTTCTTAACATAATTTTCTCGTAGCCAACAACTCGACACAATTTTATATCGGTATGCTCAACAATTCTTGCGAGATTTACTTTCAGTCTTACGGCCCAGCCTCGACATTGGTCTAAGCGCGACAGCAGTGAGCGGCAGCCATACGTGCGAATGAAAAGTCCCATCGCTGTGTCTCGCTCCAATGTATGGCCGCCGCTCACCGCTGCCGCGCTTAGACCAATGTCGTGGCTGAGCCGTTACGAATACAAAAAGGTGTAATGTGACTAATATGTACAAACATGTAGTCACTCCTATTTTCCGGGGGTTTACACTTACTTATTATCCCGGCATACCTTTTTAGCTTACTTTAATAATATTCCTCATATATCTCAAGTGCTCCTGAAAGAAAGGCGAGTATCTTGAGGACCTAATATGCATACAGTAAAATTGAAGATAAATTTCCCTCAGGAATTATCAGCAGCATACTCGTAAGTAGGTATTAAAATTTGGGAGGCCAAGTAAGAATAGCTACTATGTAACTTATTTTTTGTAGTGTAGGATTTTTTTTACTAAAGATACAAATTCATAAATGCCGCTTAGTGTTGCAGAATTTTATACCTTGCAACATTAAAAAGTATAATATTAAAGTACTTTCAAAACAGGTTAAAGGTGGATAATAATTATTATTAATTTGTTTAGTCAATGGACATATTGTAATGTTAATGGTACAAGATATATCAAGGACTTATTTTTCCTGTTAGACTGGACTTTTGTATGACTAGCCATGCGGCGGTCTTACGTAACGTTGTGGTTTTCCGGGATAAATAAAACATTAAAGAAATATTTAAAAAAAACTTTTAAAATATACAATAGCACTTCTTGCCATCAAGTTCTGCTATCTAAAGAGTGTCTGGAAGAGATCGCTTTTTAGCGATAAAACCACCTGTTTTACCTCTTCTAAATTATTGTCTATACTCGTATTTACTATATTGTTTCCTGTATTGAAGCGTGCAATAAAGAGCATTTGTATTGTACCCACCATATTAGCATGAAATCTACCTTTTCCCCTCACTAGCTCGGAAACACGTGTTTTATCCTTTAATGCCAGCGGGTAAAAACGCATTTTATCCCCTAGTGGGTAAAGTAATTTGACCTTGAATATAGTCAAATTAACTGCTTTAAAATTGATAAAAGTATATAGGTGAATTTAGTAATGAAGATGATTTACCACCTGTGGAACTACTGGAAGCAGTGATAAACGCATTTTTTGCGTTGTAGTTTCCTCGCTATAGTGTGAGGAAAAGGTTTGTGTTACACACGGGTGCAAATGTATTTTGCTTCTCGTGTATTGAAAAACTCGCTAAGTTCAGGATTCTATTCTCGAACCAACTATAGACTATAGACTCAACTATTATAATAGACAAACTATGGTTCAACTATAGACTCCTTTCACTTGCTCGTTTTTCAATTCCACACTCGGCATTAAAATACAACTTTTACAAGGGGGCTTGTATAACAAATAACTAATGTACCTTTGTATGAGATGCAAGATAAACAGCAGCAGCCAATGTGCAATGTGTCTGGTGACCTTACGTGACACACATTGCCGCCCCATTGTTGGACATTATTGCAGGTTGATAAGCGTTATCGAGGTTATTTCATAATAACCACTTGACATGCTATGTATTGAAGAGGAATATACATAGGTATTCCATGAAATATTTGTAGTTTGTCTAAAGAATTAGTCGCTTTTTGCGATTCCGTCATTTATTTGTACCTGTCCGTATGTGTGAATGTCGATGATGCTATTCAGAAACTGCATAATATTTTAGTTATATGAAATTACAATTTATTTTATTTTTCAACACTCCTATAACAGTCCTTTAGTAGGTATTTAAAGTACATATCTATTGAAACTAGAAATTAAGGCAGCCTTAAAAAGAAACATGTTCAAACTACAAAAAGGAGTAAATAAATGTAACATCATAATGTTTTTATTCATAAAAAAAAATAACAACAAGTATATGTCAACAGTTAAAATATTATTTTTATTGATGATCTGCTTATTTTCCTGCTGTTTTGGTGTATTTTCGTACGCAAATGCATACAATACATACTGCAGTAAATAAATATTAACGCAGAAATCCAATCACATTGTTTATTACTTACAATAAGTACCTATAATTATTTTTCCTTTAGAGTAATAATAACTGATTCATCTATCGGCATGGATCCTCTCTCGTTTGACGTGGTATAAAGGTATAAATACGAGTAGGTAAGTCAATTCGGTTGTCGGACAGGAACATCATGGGAAAAGAAGTTCAGCACAACTTGCGCTCTCGCGCGCGAGTCCATACCCAAAATCGCGCTAGATGTATCGAATCGACTCGCGTTCAAGAACGCGATCTACTCGTATGCTAGATGACAGGTATGCAATAAATCTATCCGATATAAGTTCCAATGAATGCTCCACAATTTGTGCAGTAGTGATCGGTATTCAGACATGAGTCCATGCAGTAAGGGAGACATACGCAGGGCCAGAAGCTGTAAGAAAAACTCTAGTTAAATCAATAAGTACAAGTTTAAGACGATACAGGAGGGGTCAATTCTCCATACAAACGCTCTCGACTATTTCCTCCCTGGTTTTTGACGATTGAGCAATGATTTTGTCAACACAGATCATTATAATTTTTATCTGTGTCGGACCGTTTTGATTTTTTTGATATTCTTATTTTTAAAGACGCTAGAGCCCATCAAAAATTTCCAAAAACGGCTTTATTGATTATGGCGCAAAAAAAGGTGTGGTATTCTAAATTGGTAATAATTAGCCAAACAAACTAAACGGTCCGACACAGATTATTTCATTGTTATTCAGATTCTCAAATTTCGTTACGATTGATTAAGTTTTGAAGGAGGAAACAGTCGAGAGCGGAACCTCGCTTTTAAAGATTTTTTCGCAATATTTTTTAACTGAGTTGTTCTACAGGGACATTTTTTTTCGATTAACCCGTCGTCTGTGTCTGTCAAGAAATTTTCATAAAATAATTAACTTTGATATACATTTTTAAAGTCCAACGGCTTATGTTAGGATCCTTATCAAACACAGGCGAAGGATTAATCTAGTTAATAACACTATATTTAACTAAAATTCCCAAATAGAAAGGGGGGCTCCTTTTAGGTTTGCAAATAGAAAAAAAACCAAATGTTTTTTTTTTTTTTTCAGAATTCCGTAAAAAACATGAAAAAAACCGAGCACCCTTTTTTTTCTAAATATGGTTTTTTTTTAGATGAACAAATAATTCGACAATAACGGTTTTTCGTGAGTTGTATTGTGCTTCAATAATAATAACGTAAATTTTAATTCGATTAACATTCATTCGAAATCCCCGATGCGGCGTGCAACGCGGAGAGGTGGTGGTGTTGCCAACAGTAAATAGTGATAACTACCGATATAAAGTTTTTTTTAAGCCAGAAAAAAAACCGTTTTTTGCAAACTCCTCTCCATTTTAGCATTTTCGCTCCTGTGGCCTCTTAAATAAACGGTATAAATATGTTACAACCACACATACAATTATTACTTCTGACGTTTCATTATGTATTGCAGTAAGTTTAATTTTAGAATAATTTTAGATTTAATAGTTTAGTTTTATTTTATGATAATACTATGTACCTACTTAATATTGTTATTGAATAAAGTTATTTCAATAAAAAGTTTAAGGATTCACATTTTTCTTTTTGCGTTGTGTATTCAATATTTTAGTAATACTACGTCATATTTTATTGTAAGTACTCTACATACATAGTATTTTATTTTGATGACTTTGAGCACGAAATAACACAATGACCATAATTATGACCGAAATACTTTGTATTGGAAAATAATGTAAAATATGATATTATCAAGCTGTGATTACATGGCATAGAGCTCGGTTTTTACAGCTAATAGGTTACCTACTACTGATTTGTTTATTACAGTTTTAAAACTAGGAAATAAATTATATATCAAATAGCTTCAATTTTTTACATTTAAAGTAATCCAGCCACTATCCGAACGAACTGTATAAAAAAATAACCAATATACTGTTTCTTTATCAAAGCCTTATCTATCATCAACTGATACAAACAATAATTTTAAATCAATAAATAGATACACATATAAACATTAACATTGATCAACTAATGGATGTCAAAGTAGACATT
Organism: Leguminivora glycinivorella; assembly: GCF_023078275.1. Taxonomy (NCBI): domain Eukaryota; kingdom Metazoa; phylum Arthropoda; class Insecta; order Lepidoptera; family Tortricidae; genus Leguminivora; species Leguminivora glycinivorella. The sequence goes on from NC_062978.1 coordinate 10,451,624, forward strand.
GAAAATATGAATAAATATAATTGTCGTCATTTAAACATCTTAGATCTAATAAGAATATTTACAGTGAACAATAGAGGTTTGGCATATAACGTATTGCCACGTTTCACTTATAATTATAATACTCCTTACTTTTAATAATTTAACAGGTTGATATTCTGTTCCTTCCGTTGTCTGTCGTCAACTGGTCTGATTTTGTTTTGCCATATCGAATTTAAATTTAAATGTATGTCGTTACAGATTCGTCAGTCAGTGCATATCTGGTCCGTCACGGAAGTTGATAGGGACAATAATAAAGTTTCGGTCACAACGCGGACAGTCCGGCACGCGGCAGTTCTCTCGTAGATTATAATTGGGTAAACTCGCCTCATTCGGTGACACCTGTGGTGACACGCCTAATTCGGTGAAACAACCAAAAATTGTCTTTCGGAATAGTGCTTCAAAGCTTGTATCACCGAATTAGGCGTGTTACCGAATGAGGCGAGTTTACCCTACATTTACATTAGATTTTACCAAAATTAAAATTAGATAACCTTACCCAAAAAGACAAAGCAGAAGCGCAATCACATGCGTCCTCGTCGATGGTCTCCGATCGATCCTCGTGATTACACTCTGGTGGCAAGACCGGCAGGTGATGAGGGTGGAATCCGGACCAACGATCTGGTGCTGGATGATGACGGCGCCAGGGACCACGTGGGTGACCTGGACCGGGGGCGGCCCTGGTGGGCCTGGCGGGTACCCGGAGTAAGGAGGGGGTGCTGGTCCTATACATTGAGAAATTAGCATCAACTAAACATGCACACAATACAGTTATACAAGTATACAGACATGTACACGTATATATTTATACAGACAAGATAGGTACCATACTAATAATGCTAAAACTTACTGTCCATGTTTGTTTTTTTTTTCACTGCTTTTAATTTATGAACTAAAACACGTTTTTTGATGCTCGTCTATAGTAATGTACTGAGTCAGCTGATATGTCATATAAAAGCTATCAGTTATGAATAATTGCATGATATCAGTGATAAAAATACTTATCAAATATAAGTCCCGATAAAAACCCAGAAGGCAGCAACACACATAGGAAATACACTCTTTTTTTGCTGCAGTACAGTTGAAAAGTTGTTCAGTATGACTTATGTTACCTAAGACTGTCTTTTTTTTTTTTTGGGTTTCAGTGATTGACGGGTGCGCCAAAGTTCATATAAAATTGTTATATAGATTATTGGTAGTCCGAAAATGTTTTTCATACAATTTTACATTATAACGATCATTATTTATAACAATTTTATGTTAATAACTATCGTAACTTTGAATGACTTATGTTCATAATGTCATTCATCATAAATACGTTTTATACTAATGTTTATGTTTATATACTTTTTGATCATAACGATTGCGAGTAATATAATTTATCGTTATATTATTGTTAACAGAACAGACATCACATGTGACAGTCCAGTTAGGTGCGACGACGAGCGTAGCGAGGAGGAGCGAGTTAGGTTGACCGTGAGCGAACCAGAAACGAATTTTTAATGTAAATTGTATATGTCACTGTAAAAGCTTCAAGCGCGCTTCTATAAATGGCACAAGTTTTTCATAGAACTTCCCCAAAACTTTTTAAATAATTTTATGATGAATGATTTTCTTAAACACAAAATAATGAATGTTATTAAATATTTGTATAGAATTTATGATTAAAAATTTTCGACTAAATTATTATTATGAACAGTGATAGTAGTACTATTGATAATAATGAAACAAAATTATGATAAGTAAAAATATGAGAAATGATCATTCTGAGCACAAATCGGTATAAACAATAATTTTATAACAAATAATTTTATATGAGCCAATATGGACCCGTGATTGACATAACACATTTTATAATGAAGATAAAAAAGGCTTAAATAGCTAAACATATATTATACGTAGGGACACTTCTGGATGAGATTAGCCCAGGACCGGGATAAGTGGCGTACACGAAGGGAGGCCTATGCAGTTGGCGATTAATGGCTGAAATGATGATGATGATGATTATGTATACGTAGACGTATAAATAATCTTTGACTAGCTAAATCGCAAGCACTGAAATTTGTTGATCATATCCATTACATCCACATATTGAGATTTTTTTAATAAACATTATTATAGGTAATGCATTGTGTATACGTAAGCTCATCCGTTATAAAAGCATGTTATTGATAACGCACGATATCAGTGTCAAAAATTCGTGGTATCAAGTGTCAGTCCTGATAAACTTAATTAAACAAATATTAATTTTGATAAACTTGTTTATTGCAATATTACATATAGGCATAAAGATACATCGAATGTGTTGTCAAGATCTGGCCCCATAGCCGAATGGCATTTCTCCGACGCGAAACGAAAACGAAACGCCGCTGGCTCTGTCGCGCCAATACGCAAGAGCGATAGAGATAGATATCTACTAGCGTTTCGTTTCGTAAGCGTTTCGTGAGCGTTTGTGCCATTCGGCTACGCACCCTGGTATACGAGTATTACTGAAACAACTACTAGTAGGATTAATAAACTTATTACGAAATTTACAAAAGTACAAATACATAAAAGTTTTATATTCAACCCTAGATTAGATATCCATACAGTAATTTTCCGTATTTCGCTATAATTATAAATTATAATTAAAGAATACAAAACTTACTTTCAAATTGTTTATATTTTTGTTTAAATTAAGTTAACTGACCTGGCAGGCAATTATGGTCGCGCGATAAATGATAAAACAGCTGGCCGTCCCTATCGCACTATTTGTAAGTGCGATAGGGACGGCCCGATGTTTTATCGTTTATCGCGCGACCATGATTGCCCTACTGGTTCAGCATTTTCAACCATTATCTTTTTTAGCCTCCAAGAAGATGTGAAACCTATTAGATAATAAATAATATAGTTCCCAAAAAAATGTGACGTTTTCTAGAAAACAATATTTGTGTCGCTTAAATAACTTCAAACTCGGGTAAATCCATTCTGCTTTCAGGTTGATTATGTATAAAAATATATATAATCTGAAAAAAATCAACCTTAAAGCAGAATGGATGTCGTCTATGAATGAATTCCAACTGCAACTGCTGGAGAAGGCCTCTTTACATTCACGCCGTCTCAGGCTCCATTTTATTACGGAAATTGACAACATCCGCGGCAATACCGCAGCAGACCGTTGTAACAGTGTAATACAGGCCCCGTAGCAGAATGGCATTTCTACGACGTGAAACGAAAACGAAACGCCGCGAAAGGTAGTCTGGCTCTGTCGTGCCAATACGCAAGAGCGATAGAGATAGATATGTACGAGCGTTTCGTGAGCGTTTGTGCATTCGGCTACGCACGCAGTTCATGTTAATTCGAATAGCCTTCGGCCGTTCAAATGCCGCATTGTAATCTCCAGTTTGTAACAGCCCTTAGCAGCCTAACCTTACAGTCAGTCAGGAAATCAGGATGATCCCATTTTGCTTATAGTTATTATGGTTATACAGAGTGGGGCCTGTAACAAAGGCGAAGAATTGAACTATAGGCTATTCTCCTTATACTGATCAACATTTGTTCAGTGACTTTTAAAAATTATGAAGTCTTCAAATTTTTAATTTTTCATACAAAATAAATATTAGCTTCAATGTACGCCATTATTGTTGTCATTGACGTTGTTTGTCACACTTTAGACTTAACAGAATTCGCAATACATTACCTCTTAGAAAAAACTTTCAAGGGTGATAAAAATCAAAATACAAGTTATTTTTAAAAGTCGCCGAACAAATGTTGATCAGTATAAGGAGAATAGCCTATAGTTCAATTCTTCGCCTTTGTTACAGGCCCCACTCTGTAGATAGAATGTACTAATTACGTTAAAATTATGAAACAACTTGCGGGCATAAAACATTTTTTTTTTTTTTATTATGGACTGATCGGCGATTGACCCTAGTCACACCTGATGGGAAGTGAAGACAGAGTCTAAGATGGAGCTCACCGATTCAGTAATAGCCTATTCACTCTACGTTTAAAGAGACCGAGGTCGTATTTCTCTGGGAACACCGATGCTGGGAGCGCATTCCACTCCTTTGCAGTCCGCATTACAAAGGATGAGGCAAATCGCTTAATATGTTGTCTTTAAATACCCATAAAATATATTCTTTGCCTCTGTTCTTTTATTTAATTATTTATCACTAGATTTTATATAATAAGTCTATCTAATGTAGGTTCCGACAAACGCTCCACAATTTGTGCAGTAGTGATCAGTGTTAAGGCAGGAGTCCATACAGTAAGGGCAGCATACACAACACCAGCAACTGAAATTAATAAGAAAATACATACATACACACATATAATCACGCCTGTATCTCATAAAGGGGTAGGCAGAGCACATGAACTACTAAGTTTCAGTGCCAATCTTGGTAAAAAGGGTCGAAAATCCAAATTTTGACATTGCAGTGACAGGTACAAGCCTCTCGCCTACGCCACAATTTAACCCATAAGGGCCACTTGCACCAAAGAAAATGGAAGGTTAACCCGAGGGTTAACCCACCATTTTATATGGAATTTTACAGATGACAGCCCACTAACCCTGAGTTAAGTGGTTGGTGCAAGTGGGCCTAAGAAAATAATATTACATTTATAAAATATAATCAAAGTGTTATCTTTATCTTGTATTTTTTATCTAGTTTCACGTTGCGCTTTCCACGTAACGTTCGAAACGTAACGTTGTATTTATCATTGGATATACAGATACAGTCACGTGTATAAATACGAGTATCTATACATATATTAAGGTTCAAAAGTGAATACAGGTGTGTAGATATTTATGTAGCTGATGTTATTAAGTTATTTATTTTTTTATCAATATTTAATGGTAAGTTGTTTCCACAAGCTTCAGTGCCACTCTTTGCAATTAAGGGGTTGAATGGAAACAATTAAGAAACATGTAAAACGTACATACGCACATAATATTTTGCGCTTTTGTCCAAACAGTTATAATGGAGCTTAGAATACATTAAGACGATACGATATAGGTAAATTCTCTCCATACAAACGCTCTCGACTATTTCCTCCCTGGTTTTTTAAAATAGAGCAATGATTTTTTCAACACAGATTATTATTATTTTTATCTGTGTCCGACCGTTTTGATTTTTTTGCTATTTTTATTTTAAAAGACGCTACGGCCCTTTTCAATATGGCTCAAAAAAAGGTGTGATACTCAAGACCGGTAACAATTAGTCAAAAAATCTAAACGATCCGACACATATTATTTCATTGTTATTCCGATTCTCAAATTTCGTTCCGTTTAAATAAGTTTTGAAGTAGGAAACAATCGAAAGCGGAACCTCGATTTTAAAGATTTTTTCGCAATATCTTTTAACTGAGTTGTTCTTAATGGACATTCTTTTTTTGATAAATCTAGTTACTAACACTAGTATATTCTGAAATTCCCAAATTGAAAAGGAGACTCCTTTCCATTTTAGCATTTTCGCTCCCGTAGCGTCTTAATGTACTTACCCAAACAAGCAAAGGAGACCCGCGAAAATGTGTGTCCGCGTCGACGCTTTGCGCTCAACCCTTGTGACTATATTTTGGTGGCAAGACCGGCAAGTAGTGTGCGTGAGATCTGGTCCGACAGTCTGCTGTATTATTACGGCCCCAGGGGTGACTACATGTGTGACCTGGACCGGCGGCGGACCTGGAGGATATCCTGAGTACGGAGGGGGTCCTGCGGGGTACTCTGATGTATTAGGTGCATGTGCGTCAATGGTGGTGGGTTCTTTGCCTAAAATATAATTTTTATTAGTCTGTGCGTTAAAAGAAGCGTCGCAGAACGAAAGGGCCCTGGACTCTTTTTTTCTGGACAGACTACCTTTTGAAAACTTGAAGCAGGCATAGAATAGAACAAGAAAAGGTTGAAATAAGAAAAGTGAGAAGTAGTTAAATTTTCTTATAGAAATATTATCAGATGGCTTAGCACAACTTGCATTCTCGCGCGCGAGTCCATACATCAAGCGCGACTTCAAGTATAGACTCGTGGGCGACAGTTGCCAGTTATGTTAGACCGCCTGTTGTTAAGCTGAGTTTAGACGTGCAAGTTATTGCTGCAAGTTTTGAGACGCAACTATAGGTAAGAGTGAGTGGCAAATATCTTTATCTCTTTCTTGCATATAATTCTGTCTCAAAACTTGCAGCAATAACTTGCTGGTCTAAACTCAGCTTTAGGTATGTGTAGAATTGGAAGATCAATTAGACATTACTTTGACACTTACTTTCCATGATAACTTCAATATACCTCACAAACTTTTTTACAAATACGTAAGTATGTATTAGTCAGTTTTACTGAACTGAGTGTCCATCTGTGATGCGATACATAAAAGGCCGCTCGCTGATAACTGTAGATACGTAATCGATGATAACAAAATTATCGGATATCACTGATAAAATTCAATGAAACGGATTTTTCGTCAATCTAAGCAGCAGGCATCGGATGTACAGAATAATAATAAATTGTGGTGAAACGCGGCTGACTCATTATGTTTGTACTCGACGAGTTTGATAAGTGCGTCCGGTTGTGGCTTATTGCAACAACTGAAAGATTAGCTGGCCAAGACAGGATACAACACTATGGAACACACATACCTATCTATGAAACCCCTGATCATCAGAAAATTACAATGCGAAAACCATTGCCAAAATCCCAAGAAACTGAAGTTCTATCAGATCCAGAGTCAGCATTAGAGTCTCAAGGAGATACCGATCTTGACATTAGCTCACACAGCCTTCCAAATATAACTGGATCAGAATCCTTAGAGATCTATGAATTAAAGTCACAAGTTAGCTCTTTGACTACTCAGCTAGCTAGCGCAAATGAGGAGGTCGACAATCTTAATACACAAATAGTTAAACTGCAAAGAGCATTAGAAGAGCAGCAGAAAAAAACTGATATCTATAAAAAAATACTTACAGATAAAGTACCGTTGCGAAGACTCACTCCTCTAAAGAAAGAACTACTACAAATTAAAAGATCAGAAGTGCTGGACAGTGATGATGACACGCCTATCCTCTCGCCGGCATGCACCCAATACGAGGACATATCATTACAAATAACAACTGTACCGTTTGACTTTCCGGAAACAGCTGATGCATTCTCTGGCTCACATGAAAAAAATACAAGTACTAGTAGCACTAACACAAGTATTACTGAAATTAAAGACAATGAGGATACTACAGAAACTGAAAATCATAATATTAAAGGAAAGCGAAAAATATGCTTTATTAGCAGTAATGCCAAAAACAAAATTTTGCAAACAATGGAACAAACTTTCGAGTCAGATGATATCTGCCACTACATAAAAACAGACGCTGGAATATGCCATCTGCTGCATGAAGTGGAATCCAAAATTGAAGATTTTACGATGCTGGACTATTGTGTGATTTTAATTGGTGCTGCAGACTTTAAGGACACGGTGAATTACTACAAAATTATTAATTATTTGAGGTTAAAACTAGAACAAATTAAGCACACTAATATAATTATTTGTTTACCAAATTTCAAACTGCACAAATTTGGGACACTGTTTAATAACCGTGTTGAATCTTTTAACAGAATGTTGTATAGTGAAGCGTGCAAATATAATTTTGCCTACATTCTAGATAGTAACAAATATTTGTCATATTCGAGTAAAATGTTTGATAGAGCATCGGGTTTTATAAATAATAGTGCTCTGCGAACAATATTCAGGGATCTGAAACGTTACATATCTGAAATTGATGATTTTAATAACAATACATGTAACGATGATCAAAATACATTACATTGTAGCTCACCATTAAATGTAACACATGAGCACTTTGCCACAACGAGTACTCAAACTGAAGAGGATTTTTTTCGTGAACAACGATGTAGTAACTAGTGCTGCAGAGAAATTCCATAACTTTTTAATGTTACACCAAAATATCGCAGGTTTACTGAGCAAAAGAGATTTATTAGAAATAACACTTAACGATTTAGAAAATCATGGGAAATATATTGATTTAATTTGTCTTTCGGAGACTTTTGTAAAGCTAGGAGAAGAAGGAAATGTAAACATTAATGGCTTTAAACTTGCAGACTCTTTTTCGAGAAACAAAAAAAGAGGTGGAACTTGTATATTGGCTAGAGAGTATTTAGAAGTAAAACCTATTACTTTTTTAAATGATCTTAAAACTGAATATAATTTTGAAGTCTGTGGAGTTAAAATATTGGATCTTAATTGTATAATTATCTGTGTTTATAGAATCCCCAATTATAACACTGAAACATTTCTGGCAAAGCTAGATAGTCTGTTACACATAATCAAAAAAAAATCTGTTAACGTCATTATTGCAGGGGACTTCAATATTGACTTGTTACGACCAACGCCATCTCTTCATGAATTCCAGAGAATTGTTCAAAATCATAATTTTCATATTCATATTACAAAACCCACAAGATTAAATACTTGTATTGATCAGATAATATCCAATATACCACATGCTACAGCGGAGGTTCTTCCATTAGGCTTATCAGATCATGATACTGGTCAGCTACTTAGAATACCAGTACGCGAAAAGTATATTCCCCCTTCCTATAAATATATAAAGAGAAGAGATTTCAATCGTGATAATTTAGAAAAGTTTTGCCATTGCGTGGAAAGCTTGTCATGGACAGAGGTTTACATGGAAGAAAATGCCAATAGTGCATTTAATAAGTTTTATGAGATTTATACCTTGCTTTTCAATTTATGCTTCCCGATTTCCGTAGCTAAAGTCAGGCATTCTGTTAATAATACGAAATGGATAACAAAAGGCATAAGGAATGCATTTAAAACAAAACGGAGATTAAGATACTTATATTACAAAAATAAGACGCCCCAAGATAAAATAAACTATAATAGATATAATAAACTTCTTAAAAAATGCATAAACGAATCCAGACGAATAGATAATAAAACATCTGTCTGTAGTTCTAAAAATGTGGCTAAAACCAGTTGGAACATCATTAATAGGGATATGGGGAAAGTAAATAATAGAAAGAATAATATGAATAAAATAATTGTTAATGATACTTTGATCGAGGGACCCAAGAATATAGCAAACGCGTTTAACAATTTCTTTATCAACAACACTAACACTAATAATAACGAATTTGACTCTCTTTTTCTGCAATATAACTACCATCTTAATAGTAACTATGCAAATATGTTTTTATCGCCCACAAGCTCAAAGGAAGTGTCGGACTTAATAAAAAATCTGAATAATACCCGATCTGTTGGGTATGATGATATTCCAACTGATGTACTGAAATTGACAGGTGATTTAATAGCCCCTGTGTTATCTTATCTGATAAACTTGACATTTGAGCAAGGCACTTTCCCTGATAAACTAAAATTATCTATCGTCAAGCCTATCTACAAGGAAGGGGACAAAGTAAAAGTAGAAAATTACAGACCCATTACACTCATCCCAATCCTCGCCAAAGTCTTAGAAAAAGCCATGCACAAAAGATTAATGAGTTTTGTAAATAAATACGAAGTATTAAGTACCCAACAGCACGGTTTCCAAAAAGGAAAATCCACCACACTAGCTGCTTTTAACGTCGTGAACAATATAATTAATAATGTAGATGAAGGAAACAAAACAGTATCAATTTTTTTCGACATGAGCCAAGCTTTTGACCATGTTTCTCACGACCTCCTTCTAAAAAAATGTGAAGTGTATGGTTTAAGAGGTGTAGTTCAGAAATGGCTTAGAAGCTATCTCAGTAATCGACGTCAAATGGTTGAAATTACAAGTGTCAACTGCGAAAATATAGAAGAGAAATTCCAATCAGAAACGAAACACAATAGAGTAGGAGTTCCACAAGGGACAATTTTGGGGCCTCTTCTTTTCTTACTTTACGTCAATGATTTGCCATTAATTAGCAATTATAATTGCACACTATTTGCTGATGATATATCGGTGGTCATACCTGACAATAATAACTCGAACTACAATGACTCAATTAATAATACCATCAGTGATATAATACTATGGCTTAAAGCAAATAATTTGCAAGTAAACCTAGACAAAACTAAATATATGCAACTTATCAACCAAAGGGGGAAAAAGATTAATCTTAATGTCTCATATCAAATATCAAATTCAAATATCAAATTTTTATTGCATATCACATTACATAATATTAGGTGGAACTTACAAAAGGTAGGTTTACATGTGACGCCCTGCAAGGGCACAGCAATATATGCTTAAAATTAACATGCACTTCATACTTCTAATTATCTAATCATGTTTATCGTTAAAAAAATCTTTTACTGTATAATAACATTTATCTATTAAAAAACTTTTCAAATATTTATTAAACGTCGGCTGATTTTCAATGTTTTTTAGGGAGTTTGGTAGGTGGTTGTATATTTTTATAGTCATATAATGAGGGCTAGATGAGACTATTTTAAGTTTTGTTAGAGGCAATTGTAGTTTATTTAAATTTCGGTTGTTTCTCTTGATATTTGCTACTGTAGGAGTAAACAACTCAGTGTGTTTCTTAACAAATTTACATGCTTCTAGGATGTACATTGACGGTAAAGTGAGTATTTGGTGTTTTTTGAAGAGTGGTTTGCACGATTCCATTTGATCCGAATTGGTAAGTATTCTAACACATCTTTTCTGGAGGATAAAGATATTTTCCATATCATGACTATTCCCCCATAAAACGAGTCCGTAGGTCATTCTTGAATATGCGTATGCATAGTACGCGGAAAGGGCGGTTTGGAAATCGGTCGCGCGTTTGATGTGTTGTAGGGCGTATAGAAAGGAGGACAGCTTTTTTGATAGTCTCTGGATGTGCGATTTCCAGTCCATGTTACTATCTAGGTCGATACCCAGTACGGTGGCTGATTCTACAGACTCTAATATTGTGCCCTTGTGCTTAAAGATTATTGGTAATGCTGATTTTTGGTAAGGTTTAAATTGAATTATTTTGGTTTTTTCAAGGTTAAGTTGGAGATTGTGAATATCTAACCAGTTTTCAATCTTTTCCATTGCTACAGTCAATTTGTTTTCAGCTTCATTTTTTTCAGAACACGAGAACAATACTGAAACGTCATCTGCAAATAGAGCGCTTTGATCTTCTATTGCATTCGGTAAGTCGTTTATATATATTAGAAACAGAATGCATCCCAAGACACTTCCTTGGGGGATCGAGCCTGTCTGGGTCACGCTATTTGATCTGAAATGTTGTATTTGGCCTGTTTCAAAATCTGTATGTTCTATTTGGACTAACTGTACGCGATTGCTGAGGTATGATTTGAACCATTTATGGGCTATCCCCCTGATTCCCGTGCTGTATAGTTTGTTCAATAAGATGTCGTATCTAACTCTGTCGTAAGCTTTGCTCATGTCTAACAGGAGTCCTATGGCATATTTTTTATTGTTTATTTCATCCATTATGCCCTGAACATATTTGTAGATGGCTAAAGTGGTAGAGCGGTTTTCTCTAAATCCATCTTGGCTATCGTGCAGTATTTTAAATTTTTCATAATAAGAGTAGAGCCGTTTTATCATTGCTGTTTCAAATATTTTTGCTACTGTAGACAGAAGAGCAATTGGTCTATAGTTATTTAAGTCTTGTTTATCACCTTTTTTATGAATGGGTTTTACTATTGAGGTTTTCAGATCATCAGGAAAAATTCCTTCTGAGAATGATTGGTTTATGAGCCATGTCAATGGGTAAGTTAAAATATCCGCGCATGTTTTGATTAAGGAAGAGGGAATTTCGTCTATGCCAAATGATGTTTTGTTTTTTAGATTTTTTATTATTAATTGTATTTCTTTAGGCTCTGTCGGTCTGAGGAAGAATGATTTGTTAATTGTATTCGTTAATGGTGCCCTGTTTTGACCTCTCGATTGGGTGCTTCCCATGGTCAGGAAATAGTTATTGAACGTGTTAGCTATTTGTGATGGATCATTTATTACTATATCGTTTTGGCTTTTAATTTGAATATTATTTTTTCGTTGTTGTCTGTTTTTATTTGTCTCGCAGTTGATAATTTTCCACATCGTTTGGGATTTGTTATTCGAACTTTGTAGTTTATTTTTATTGTCTATTCTTTTTGATTTGCTTATAACTTTTTTTAATAATTTACAGTATTGCTTATAATGGCAGCGTAGAACCTCACTTTTGGTCTGAGCTACAAGAAGTTTTAGCAATCTTTTATTTTTACATGAAATTCTTATACCGGGGGTTAAAAATGTTTTTTGGGCTTTAGTTTTATTTTGACATTTTTTTTAGGGATACATTTATCAAGAGCTTGTTGCAGTGTATTCTGAAAGTTGTTGTAGTTTTGGTTCACGTTATTGTTATATGAAAATAGTGTATGCCATTCTGTATTTAGGATCTCGTTTCGGAATTTGGAGATATTTTCGTCATTAAAAAGCCTTTTACAGATGTTTAGGGTGTGTAAGTTAGGAGCGAATATAGGTATACTTAGCGAAATAGTTTTATGGTCTGAAAAGCCATATTCGTGAATTTTTAATATAGAATCTTTAGTGTTAAAGTTGGTAAATATTAAATCAATACATTTAGTGCTAGTTGATGTAACACGAGTTGGCTCTATGACTTTTTGATGAAAGTTAAAGGATAACATTAAACTTGATAACCTATTTTTTTCTCTATTGTTTGAGAGAAAGTCGACATTAAAGTCACCTCCAATAACAATATTTTTGTTCTTGTCTTTGATGCTAATCAATTTTAAAAGGTTTTCTAAACTTATATAAAATTGTTCAATTTCTCTCTTACTATTTGGCCAATATAAATTTATGACTAAAAGGTTTGCCTGCGGAAGATCAATCGCACTTATTTCTATTATTTTTTCCAAAGAGATTGAGGTAATATCTGTACGGTCGAGACATTGTATTCCATTTTTTGTCAATATGAGCACTCCTCCACCTTCGTGTTGTGTTCGGCAAAAGGACGAGCTGACACTGTATCCCTTTATATCCAGTAGATCTTCCTTAGTTTTATTGAGCCAGGTTTCCGAGATGCTTATTATTTGTATTTGAGGTTTTTCTTCTGTGAAAGCCTGAAGGAGGTGGGTCTTGTTCCATAAGCTTTGCATATTTTGGAATATAATTTGCAATTTAGTTCCGAAAGGTAGAGTTTGATGTATTATCTTTAGCTATTGTGTTTTGCACGTGTATTTCACTATTCGAGCTAGAGTTCTCTTGGGTTTGTTCCGGTGCTTGTGGTCCATTTGTTTGTCGGTGCTCTGTGGTCTGCAGCGAGTTACAGCAGTATTCGGATCCATTTACAAAAACCTTTCCATTTTTTACTATCGGACGCAGACCGCGTGCTCGTGCGTCCTGTAAAGTCTCTCTTATTACTCGTCTCTGTCTCAATGTGTTTGTGTCCATAAATTCCGAGATTGCAAACCCTGTGTTTTTGAAGATGTATTTATTGTTTAGAATATAATTCCTCATCCGCTTGCTTATAAGTTCTATATGTATTGGTCTTCGATTTCCTCGTTTTCCTATTCTTCCTATATCTTCGATATACCCATTAATATCTGTGCCCACAATTTCATAAAACAATCTAGCAACACGTTCTATTAGAACATAGCTGTTTTCATCAGTGTGCTCTTCCAAACCATAGAGAACAATACTTTTATTATTATTAATAGTGTTCTCTCCATTTGTCATTTGATTATTGTTGTCTAGTTTATTCGCTAATGCTTCTACTTCTGCACGTAGCTTTGAGTTCTCATCCTCTAAGTGTTTAATATTTTCGTTTGTGAGGTTTATGGTTTCTTGTAGTCGTTTTTGTTCATTAGTTAATATTGTTGATTCTCGAGATATGTTTTCTTGAAGTGTGTTTATTTTTGAGTTCACTTCATTTAGTAGCGCTTTTTATATTTCTGGTGATAGATTCGGTCAGACTATCTTTCAAAGTTTCAAATTCTGACTTTATTAAATGTTTGAATCTATCGAAAGATATGTTTTCCGTGGTTATATTCATATTCGTGTTCTCTTCGATTGGGGTTTCCACCTGGTGATTTGGGGATGGTGTATCCGTTATGTTGGTGTCACCCATGATATTCGAAACATTACTGTCGTCTAACGACATGTCTGCTTCATTAGTCGGCGGTTGTCTCATCCACGTTGGAGACGCAGGCGTGTTGTCATCGCGGGGTAAGCGGGAATTCGCTGCGCACGGGGGGCATTTCCAGTATTTTTTTATCTCATTGCCATGCTCTCTCATAAAAGCTGTAGTGTAGTTGAAGCATGAAAAGTGATAAGTTGTTTGGCAGAAGGTACAACTCAATAGTTCTCCCCTTTCTATTTTCCTCTTGCACTCGGAGCAGATCATTTTTGGATTTTTCACAAGGTGCTTAAAAATATCGTCGATGTTCACACGATTTTACAGCTATCTCCGTAAACGCAGAGATATTTCGATATGGCAACACTTGCATCTGTCACGTTGGAGCGCTGTCACTGTCAGCACTGTCAGTCGTGCCGAATCTTCCAATCAGCTGTTAGCAGTGCCGTTATCTTTTAAGTGATTTAGGGTTTTTAATGTTATTGTAGTTCAAAAACAAGTGATTCAACGGTCAAATTAATCTTCTCACCTTTCTATTTAGTGTCCAATGGTGATTATTTGAATGTTTGGGTCCGTAATTCCAAGGTAAGCATAGCACTGCACTTCTTCCACATTAAATCCCTTTGTTTTCAACATTAATACATATTTATTGATACAGAAAAACGACGGAGCTCGTGTTTTTAATGTTTACTTGTGTGTACATATAATGGTCATAATTTAAAAGAATGTGAGAGTACTACTTTTCTTGGTTTCGTGTTGGATGATCATTGTAGTTGGAAACAGCACGTTGACAAGATTTGTTCTAAAATTAATCGGTTTGCATATGTCCTATGGCGACTAACGAGAATAGCGGATACAAAAACCGCCTTAAAAGCATATCACGGTTTGGTAGCGTCGAACTTGCGATACGGGATATTGATATGGGGAAATTCTGTGCATATTCATCGTGCTTTCCTAGCGCAAAAGCAATGTGTAAGAGCAATAGCCAACATCAACATACCAACATCCTGCAAAGAATACTTTGTTAGCTTAAAATTACTAACAGTACATTCAATATACATTTATGAAGTGTGTATTTTTGTTAAACAGCATAATGAATTATTTCAAAAGAAAAGAGAGGTTACAAAAATTAACACACGTTATCCAGATCAACTTGTCCTTCCAAAAATGCACACTGCAATGAAGGGTAAAAATTGTTATGCGATGTGTATTAAGATATTTAATCATTTACCAGAGCCGTTAAGAAATCTGCCAGTCAAAAAATTTAGGGGACAACTATTTAGTTGGCTAGTCCAGAAATGTTTTTATAGCACCACCGAATATTTTAATAATGTAAGTAAGTAGCTTTAGTTAAGTAGTTAGTATTAGCAAGTAAGCTAAAAAATGTAAAATTTGCATGACTTATTTAAGTCTAGATATATGAAACTATATGTTTGACTAAGATCTGTAAACACTATATCTATCGCAAATAAAGAATTATGAATTATGAATTATGAATTATGTTATGTGATGTACTACTCTTTTTTTAAAAGTACCTAAGCTATTTTTATAAATGCATATAACATGTAGTTATGGGTAGTTTAGGTACTTTATTTCGATTTTGAGATATCAATTTTTCACAACACATTTTTAACATTTCCTAAGTACTATTACTTAATATTGATTTATACTCAGATTTAAGACAAACGCTCTATTCTATTAATTCACTATTGCCGGCCTAGCCGTAATGTCAATCGTTAAGGCTGAGTGTCGAAACATAGTCTGGCTCTGTCGCACCACTATAGAAGAGCGAGAAGCAAAGCTTGTTATCTACGAAACGCTTACGGAACGTCATTGATTGTCGCGTTGGCATCTAACCGATAGTTGTATCAGAATATCAATATATCGTATATGATACACTGATTCATACCAGTACTAATCTGTTTTACACGGATACCTTGCCAAACGAATCTCAAGGGCACTATCTAGCTTTTCTCCAAATGATTTTTTGAACCATCATAACCTGAGTCTGAATTATTACCAGATAAATACAATTTTCAGGATATATATTGCAAATGGAATCAAAATGGAATAAAATTATTATCATGGATTAACTCTTTTATTTGACATTACATAACGCATACATGATCATAGTTCTATTATTCATAGTATCAAACAGTACAATATAATCAATACATTTAAAACCGCCAAGAGTGGCACTGAGTAGTTCATGTGCTCAACCTTCCCCTTTATGGGATACATACGTGATTACATGTATGTATGTATTAAAACTGCGTCATGTGCAGACATTTATAATTTTCTCAAATTACAAACTACACTTTTGGTATTCTAGAGATCACTTTCAAATTTTAAGTTAGGTCTCAGCCAGATTAATCTGAATTAAACTGGTCGAACCCCATGATAATTTAAATTCTTAAAGTACGGACTTACTTTACTTACTTATAAGTAAGTCACTAATCATTAAAATCAGTGGCCACAGTTGAGGTTGTGTTCCATTTTTTTTACCCTGACGCAACATTGTATGATGTTTTAGTGAGACTAGCATGCATCAGAACCAACTTGTTGACAAATTGTTAAAAAAAATTGTACAATGCGCGTATTGGCCACGTGCACGTCAATTACGCTACCTACGATGTGAACTTGAAGTGGAAAATGTCAAAAAAATTACAAGTAAACAAACATATATTTTAACGATTTTTCGTTAATTCTAAATAAATAGAATAACAAGAGCTACTAATATTTCAAGTGTAATTTAGGTACATAGATTATAAAGACATGCATATAATAATAAAAATCAGTTTACAAAGCATTACTTATAAACATCTAACCCCCGGCCATTGAAAAAGGCAATAAATTGGTGCTGGCAGGGCATATAAGGAATGTTGAAGAACATAGGAGTAATGGTAGAAGTTCTACGAGCGTGTGATATGGTATTCGCGAAACTTCCATCCCGTTAAGCCTATATAAAACAAGTCTAAACGTATGTACCTGTTCATGTCCGCGGCCGCAGAAAATTCCGACACGGGCCTATTTTCAGGCCAGGCCTGGATATTTGAGCATAATCTTTTACGGTAGGAAAAATACTAACAGCGTAATGGACAATATTAAGTAAACAAAGCGTAAATATAATTATTATAATATTTTGTTTTGACATTTGGGGTTATTTCTTTGATCCAAATTCCAGTGTGCTCTAGGAAACGCATACAACATGTGACGACTATTTATGCTATTCTTTTTACAATTAACAACGAAAAAACATTGGTGCCCCGTTTCAAACATTACACATTGTATTATATTGTATGAGTTTTGATGACTGTGAGAGTTTTGACATCCCATTTTTAGTGTCGATTTTGACCACCGCAAGCACTGCGATCGCTTTGCTTACCCCCTCCAATCACTTCGCACGTAGCCATTAAGTAATACGAAAATTTCATTTTATTTTTCACTTTAATAAACATTACTTACATATACTTACCTATCTTATAGACTGAACATTGAACAAAAAGAAAAATGAAAGAGTGGCAACATCGTAGTGTCGTCTCGTTTTCTCACACGTATTCATTTGAAAGGGATGACACTACAATGTTGACACTCTTTAATTTCTACTCTTTTTGGTCAGACTGTACATAGGTACCTACAAATTACAACGAATAAGGTATAAAATAGTGAAATACAAAATGATACAAATTTAAACGTACTCGTATTTATCAATAACATATGTCGACATCCAATACTAAGATTTTATTTAAAAACTTCATTTTAAAATTCAATGTTCACAGTCACGTTTCGTTCAGTCTAGTCTAGACAGACATACTCTATTAGCCGATGGACAAGCAACTCAATAGTAAATAAACAGACCGGACATAATTAACTGGAAGAAATCCCTTAATGGGATAAGTTCGCCTTTGTACAAATGATGTGTGTGTTCTTTTTTTCTTTACTGTGTGTGTTCTTATCTTTGTACAATAAAGTGTATTACTACTACTACTACTACTTATCTGGTGCCGTAGCCGAATGGCATTTCTGCGACGCGAAACGAAAACGAAACGCCGCGAAAGCTAGTTTGGCTTTGTCACGCCAACACGCAAGAGCGATAGAGATAGATATCTACGAGCGTTTCGTTTCGTGAGCGTTTCTTGAGCGTTTGTGCCATTCGGCTACGCACCCTGACACGCTCAAAGTATGTGTTAGATACGAGTATAAACCGACCCTTATACATTGTGAAACATAGCATTGGGAATATATCTTTAACAGTATCTGCGATTTTAGTGAGCGTATGATCCGACAAAGGCTCCGCAGTTCGGGCAGTAGTGGTCTACATCGAGGCAGGAATCCATGCAATATGGCACACACACGCAACACCAGCATCTGTGGAAAGAATAGTTATTTGTTTTACAAGTGGGCAAAGTTGTTGTTTAACCGCACGTGCCAATATTGACATCCGAGCAAGCGAAAGATTCCAATATTGAACCGCGAGCGTAGCGAGTGGGTCAAAAAGTGGAATATTGAGCGTTGCGAGGTTTTCAAGGCACGCATGTTAAACAAACTTTGCCACCGAGTGAAACACAAAATATATTTTTCACCACACCAACACGAACTAAATACTGACTATAAAACATGAAACTAAATCAAATCTATCAATCTATTCAATATTTAATATGATTCAAAATCATCATTTATTTATAGGTAAATTCTACCAGCCAGCTTAAGACATCAAGTTAAAATCTGTATGAAATTATTTTGCACTGTTGTGGATAAAATGCAATTTTGCTATTTTCGAATAGCAAAGCCTTTAGGTACTAGTTGGTGTGGTGAAAATTTATTTGCTTTAAATTTCACGAATAGTATGAATTGAATACAAAAATTATCATAGGACCTGAAACAATAGTTATTTGTTATACAAGGGGGCAAAGTTGTATTTTAACGCCGAGTGTAGAATTGAAAGACGAGCAAGTGGAAGGATTCTATAGTTGAACCACGAGCGAAGCGAGTGGTTCGAGAATAGAATCCTGAACTTGCGAGTTTTTTAATACACGAGAAGTAAAATACATTTGCACCCGAGTGTAACAAAAAACTTTTCCCCTCACTATAGCGAGGAAACTACAACGCAAAAAATGCGTTTATCACTGCTTCCAAGTAGTTCCACAGGTGGTAAATCATCTTTATTACTAGATTCACCTAATTTTATCAATTTTAAAGCAGTTTATTTGACTTTATTCAAGGTCAAATTACTTTACCCACTAGTGGATAAAATGCGTATTTACCCGCTGATGTTAAAGGACAAAACACGTGTTTCCGAGCTAGTGAGGGGAAAAATAATTTATTTATTCATTTAGACTTTATTGCGAAACTAAAGAAATATGTAAAAACGGCGGACAATTCCAAAAGGCATTCTCTACCTTTCAACCATTGGGTTAGAGACATTATGTTGGTGCAGAAGAAATTAATAGCTAACAGATACCTACAATCAAACGACCTGAGCGAAGTAAGAACCCTTCGTGTTAATAGTTATTTGTTATACAAGGGGGCAAAGTTGTATTTTAACGCCGAGTGTGGAATTGAAAAACGAGCAAGTGAAAGGATTCTATAGTTGAACCACGAGCGAAGCGAGTGGTTCGAGAATAGCATCCTGAACTTGCGAGTTTTTTAACACACGAGAAGTAAAATACATTTGCACCCGAGTGTAACACAAAACTTTTCCCCTCACTATGGCGAGGAAACTACAACGCAAAAAACATCATTTATCACAACTTCCAGTAGTTCCACAGGTGGTAAATCATCTTTATTACTAGATTCACCTACTTTTATCAATTTTAAAGCAGTTAATTTGACTTTATTCAAGGTCAAATTACTTTACCCACTAGTGGATAAAATGCGTTTTTACCCGCTGGTATTGAAGCACAAAACACGTGTTTCCGAGCTAGTGAGGGGAAAAAGTAATTTGTAAAAACCATTTCTAATTTCTTTGCGTACTATGTGATATTAGGGTGATGCATATTTTATCAAAGTTAAAAAGTTCTATGTATCACCCCCTCAAATTGTTCTCTGGTACTAAAAAAATAATTGTAATTTTTTTTTCAGAATTTTTCGTAAAATTTTAGAGGTCGCTACCACACAATGAAATTTTTTATTTTTCATACAAAATGATTTTTATTTTATTTTATTTTTTCTTTTTTTTTATAATTATATTTTTTATTACCAGAGAACAATTTGAGGAGGTGAGACATAGAACTTTTTAACATTGATAAAATATGAATCACCCTAAATGTGGTATATTTATAAAATACTTCACCTTATTATAAAGCAAATTAATTTGTATTTTTTAAACTAGGCATTTTATAACATTTGACAGAATTCAGATCAAATGAACGTACTAAACTATACTCTTGTACTATGTTGTGGTTTTCCTACCGAAATTTTAACAAAAAAATCTTATTTAATGATCCCTATGCACATGAGACATAAGGACCAGTTTATAACAGAAAACTAAATTATTAATAAAGTCCTAAAATATAAATTCATCTATCATTTATAATATACTAGCTTTTGCCCGCGGCTTTGCTCGCGTTAAAAAGAGACAAAAAGTAGCCTATGTCCTTTCCATTCCTTCAACCATCTCCACTTAAAAAATCACGTCAATTTGTCGCTCCGTTTTGCCGTGAAAGACGGACAAACAAACAGACACACACTTTCCCATTTATAATATTAGTATGGATTTTGACAGTGGATACCTGCGTGCTTAGCCGAATGCACAAACGCTCGCGAAACGAAACGCTCGTAGATATCTATTATCGCTTTTTCGTATTGGCGCGACAGAGCCAGACTACCTTTCGCGGCGGCGTTTCGTTTTCGTTTCGCGTCGTAGAAATTCCACCCATTTCGTTGCCATTCGGCTACGGGGCCTGTATCTGTCAAATACACGATTTAATGGTTTATATCACGTTTGCATCTGCTTATTAATAAATACGATCACGTTCATTCTACTGACACGACTTTAAAATGTTATCGCCGTGACCTTGATGCAAAAACGTTGGTGACAATCGAGTAAAAAGATAAAAACACTCTTATTTCAAACAACTTTAAAAGGAAGAATTCATTTATTTATTCCTAGGATTTTGTTTCAGCAAAGTTTGGTAAAGATTATCTGTTGGCATAGCCAAAGTGACACTCGTTCCTGCTCCGTGGTAAACGGAACGCAACTGGCTCTGTCGCACCAATACGGAAAATCGAAAAAGAGCGTTAAATATTGTCGCTTCGTCTAGGCCGGCTAGAACCTGGCAGGCAAGCATGGTCTAGACGGAGAGCTGGCAGGATTTTGGAGTAGGTCCTTGAGGCAACCTGGAAAGGTGCTCAGATGCTTCTCTGATCATAGCCAACATCAGGTCTGCAAGTCTGGCAGCTGGGGAGCGGGGCTTTATCGAGCTATGAATTTTTAAAGATTTAATTTTTTGAGGCCCAAAAAAGGTGTTTGAGGCAACCTGGAATTATTAAAAAGTGAAAATAGAGTTCCTCAGAAGTCGCATAGTATTTATGCCAGATCATTTGGCCGGGTCCTTCACCGTGCCAGAACGGTACAAAGTGGTAAAAAAAAAAATTCCAAAAAAGGTTCTTGAGGCAGTCTGTCATTTTTACCAGTGAAAGATGAGGGTCTAAATAGCCATGGAAAAATAATGCCATGACATGAGGTGGGGTCCGTACCCTGCTATTCGATCTTGAAAGTCAATTTTTTAGTTTTTCGTAAATAACTCGTAAACGGTGGCCCACAGCAAAAAAATATGTTAAACAGAAAATATCTACATAAAATTTCCTACAAGAAAGGTTATGTACGTTTTTTTCGATAGGATCAATATATAAATGGATAATTTAGTAAGAAAGTTTTTTTTAATCGATTACATGCTCCGTTTTTCGTTAATACCTCGTAAACGGTGGCCCACAGCAAAAAAATATATTAAACAGAAAATATCTACATAAAATTTCCTATAAGAAAGGTTATATAACTTTTTTCGCTAGGATCAATTTTTTAGTTGGAAAGTATTTTTAAATAGATATTTGAGCCGTTTTTTGTTGATAACTCAAAAACGGTGGCTCACAGCCAAAAATAATGTTAGACAGAATTAATCTACATAATATTTTCTACAAAAAAGGTTCTATAAGATTTTTCGCTAGGATCAATATTTTAGTTAGAAAGTATTTTTAAATAGATTTCATGGGCCGTTTTTTGTTAATAACTCGAAATCGGTGGCTCATAGCCAAAAATAATCTTATACAGAATTAATCTACATAATATTTCCTACAAGAAAGGTTCTATAACATTTTTCGCTAGAATCAATATTTTAGTTGGAAAGTATTTTTGAATAGATTTCATGGGCCGTTTTTTGTTAATAACTCGAAATCGGTGGCTCACAGCCAAAACTAATGTTTCACAGAATTAATCTTCATAATATTTCCTACAAGAAAGGTTCTATAATATTTTTCGCTAGGATCAATATTTTAGTTGGAAAGTATTTTTCCAACTTCCCGGACCGCCGGCGAGTCGATCAGGGACGCTCCGGGCCTTAGGCCCTACGCGGAGCTCGGCCTTCGGCCTTCGCTCGGCTCGAAGCTCCACCGCCGGGCCTTCGGCCCGCCGGTTACGCTTGTTTAAGACACTTTTGTAAGGAAATTGTATGGGAGCACTTTATGCCCGCAGTGAAATTACTTGGATTTGGCCCGGGTGGGAGCCTAAAGGTGAGCTCCGTTCCTGCGGCCCTCCGCGGTCGGCCTTCGGCCTCCCACCCTGAAGCTCGCCCTTCGGGTTCGCGAAAATACTTGAAAAATTTATTTTGCCATAACGGCGGCCATCTTGGATTTTCGAAAAATTTTTTTTGACATTTGTATTCTAGGGGCCCATACAGCCGCATGCAAAATTTCAGCGCGCTCGGACCAACTTGAAAAAAAAAAGTCGGCCATTTTGAATTTTTTGATGCAACTTTTTTCTACTCGGGCTCCTGTATGACATTTGATCGAGCACCCCCCGGCTATCTCTTACGGTTTAAAAGTTGCCATACAAAAAGTGGAATTTTTTTTCACATTTGTAGCATTTTTCAAAAATTTTTTATATCATTCTAATCTAGACCCTAGAGAGATTATATGACCAAAATTTGAGCACTCTAGGATAAACTTGAAAAATCTACAAAAAAAAAGTCGGCCATTTTGAAAAAAAAATGGCGGCCTCAAAAACTGCCCAGGGTCTTCTATGACATTTGGTCGAGCACCCCCCCAATATCTCCCCCGTTTAGCCAGGCCGTCCAACAGTTTTTGACTCAAGAGTTGCAGACCAGATTCCATATTTTTTCCACACGTCTCCCCGCTCCCTCTATACAAAGACACTTCGACCGTCGAAATCATTAAGACCTTTGTAACACACATTGCAAAATAAATGAAATGAAATGAAATGAAATCGGTTTAGCCGTTCTCCAGATATAGGGAGAGGTTAGAAATCAGTGGGGTTGCAGCTATATATAAGACCGTATGCCTGTTTGCCACCCACGGGATCAAGATTTGTTAAGTCGCAGTATACAGCATTTCTCGGAACTATCTAGCTACTTACGAAAGCAAGGAGCGCCGGACGATCGAACGCAAGTCCGTTGTCTACGAGCGCTCGGCGCAGACTGAGCGGAGTGAGCGGGCCCGTATCAACACAGTGTATTTTATTCGAATTTCAGGTGCTTTAAAAAAATGACTGTCGACAGAAAGGTATGTCCTATATGTATAATTTTTTTCTTATATGTCAACAAGAAGTTCTAGTTTAGGATAATATTATTTAAGAGTTACAATAAATGCAGGAATCGCAGGAAAAATACATAATGTAAACCTCTTTTTATCGAAAAAATGGGGAAGATACGGAAGGTTATTTATCCACCATTTCAAATAAATCTTAAAATGTCAAACTATGATTACCTCGTACAGCACGGGGAGCATGGTCGCGCGATAGATTTTATCGTCTATCGCGCGACCATGCTTCCCATGCTGGATATAACAAATAGGATTGTGATCATTTATTACCCCAAATAACATATTTAACAGCACAATCACGATTCTAAACGAGTGATCCCACTACGAAATTTGAAAACGTGTACCGAAAAAACTGATTTGTTTTAAGTATAAAAAGACATATTTTAAAATATTATATTATGATTAACTAGCTTAAGATATGTTCTTTTAGGAACATTATCAGTTTTTAGGGTTCCGTAGTCAACTAGGAACCCTTATAGTTTCGCCATGTCTGTCTGTCCGTCCGTCCGTCCGTCCGTCCGTCCGCGGATAATCTCAGTAACCGTAAGCACTAGAAAGCTGAAATTTGGTACCAATATGTATATCAATCACGCTAACAAAGTGCAAAAATAAAAAATGGAAAAAATGTTTTATTAGGGTACCCCCCCTACATATAAAGTGGGGGCTGATATTTTTTTTCATTCCAACCCCAACGTGTGATATATCGTTGGATAGGTATTTAAAAATGAATAAGGGTTTACTAAGATCGTTTTTTGATAATATTAATATTTTCGGAAATAATCGCTCCTAAAGGAAAAAAAAGTGCGTCCCCCCCCTCTAACTTTTGAACCATATGTTTAAAAAATATGAAAAAAATCACAAAAGTAGAACTTTATAAAGACTTTCTAGGAAAATTGTTTTGAACTTGATAGGTTCAGCAGTTTTTGAGAAAAATACGAAAAACTACGGAACCCTACACTGAGCGTGGCCCGACACGCTCTTGGCCGGTTTTTTTTAATAATCACTTAAGTATAGTTTCTTTATAGTTTTGAATGAAAAATGTTACATTTTGCAAAAACCGCTCTTCTTTAGGAATAAGGCCTCTTAACCTTGGTTGATTCCGTTTCGCGCTACTTAGATAGAGGGATGCAGGTGGACGTGATGTACTTTGATTTCAAAAAAGCCTTTGATCGCGTAGATAACGACGTACTCTTAAGCAAATTATGCAGCATTGGTTTCTCGCCTAAACTGCTTTGCCTTTTTGCTAGTTATCTACGTGATAGACGGCAATATGTGCAGCACGGATGCTTTGTGTCGAGTGCCTACCCCACCCGTTCCGGGGTCAGTCAGGGCTCTATTCTGGGTCCTCTGCTCTTTGGTGTTATGGTCAATGATCTGGCCTTGGTGCCTAAGCATGCGCAATGCCTACTCTATGCTGACGACCTGAAACTAATTTACAGGGTCCAGGAAGATTCCGACTTACAATCTTTACAAAGTGATATTGATCGGGTTTATGAATTGAGTCTTGTAAACAAACTTCTGAAACTTCAGTTCAATGTTGACAACTGTGCGGTTATTACTTTTTGTAAAGCGCGTAGTCCCCTGTGTAGGCAGTATCTCCTGGGGTGGAAATCCATCGCCCGTGTCACATCAATACGGGACTTGAGGGTTGTTTTAGATTCCCACCTTAACTTTCATGAGCACATGACAATGCTTGCTGCAGACTGTTACCGCAGGCTTGGGTTTGTTGTCCGCAACGCCAAAGAATTTGACAATCCCAGGGACATAAAGCTTCTTTATACTGCCCTCGTGAGAAGTAAGCTTGAGACAGCCTCAGCCGTTTGGAATCCCCATGAAGCGCTCTACATCCTGCTGCTCGAAAAGGTCCAAAAAATATTTTTGCGTTTCTTTTATAAAAAAATGTACGGGTATTACCGATTCTTGTGCCCAAGAAAATTCCTTTTGGGGACGTTGGGTTTCTTCTCGTTAGAAGTTAGGCGTAATGTCGTGCTGATGTCTGTTGCATGTGGTATTTTGAAGGGGGAGTCAGATTGCCCGGTTTTAGTATCCCAGCTGGTCCGTCTATTTGTTCCCTCTGTGACGAAATATGCTTTTCGTGAATGTAGGCACCCCTACTGGCGGTGCCGGCCGCTTGAACCGTGTTTTGCCGCAAGTGACCGCTAGTTCGTGCACTGCAAATAGTGAATGAGTTTTTAGACGTGGCACCTAATGTTGATATTCTTGCGAGCAGATGGGCGTTTATACGTGACGAATGCATGAGGTTTTGTGTGGGATTGGATGCTAGGCCTTCATCTGTTATTTATTAGTTATGTTATGGTATGTAATGTTTTGATTTTGCTGTTTATTTAATGTTTAATTTTGTGCTACTTGTTGTAATGTTTATTTAAAATTCACGGTGCTTTAGTTTTGTATACTGTCATACTGTGTAATTTTCTTTGTGTAAATAAATAAAATAAATAAATCTATTTAAATATTATTGATCCTAGCGAAAAAACGTACAAAACTTTTATTGTAGCAAATTTTATGTTTGTTATTCCCGTTGAAGATTGATTTAGCTGTGGACCACCGTTTTCGAGTTATTTGCAAAAAACGGCTCGTGTAATCTATTTAAAATACTGTCCTACTAAAATATTGATCCTAACGAAAAATCTTACATAATGTTTCTTGTAGCAAATATTATATAGATTAAGAGTTTTGAATGATTCACGGTTATTTTCATTAGACTTATATTGACCGGGATATAGACCGTGATTACCTTTTTGATTTTTGTCGAGCTCCCGATATTTCGACGCAGTTGCATGCATCATGATCACGGAAAACTGACGAAGGCGGGTGGATGTTAAAGTTGTATAGACAGCGCGCGATCTACCCTCCTTCGCGCGCGTCGGCTGCGTTCACTTTCAGCGTTACCACTGGTCGCGTTCACACTCGATGGTCTGTCCAAACACACTATACTCACAGTGTCACTACGTTTGTTCAATTCTGACTTCACCGGTTTTTTACACAAACAAAACAAATGTTACGACACCTGAACAGCGTGCATCGATCCATGTCGTTCACATTGGAAATGGAAAAAGATAGGGGTATTGCATTTCTTGATGTGAGCTTGAAGGTTGGAGCCGAGGGCATGCTGGGACACTCTGTCTATAGGAAACCGACGCATACAGATCGTTACTTGCATGCGAGCTCACACCATCATCCCAGACAGTTAAACTCGGTCGTAACATCACTAACCAATCGAGCACACGCTTTGTGTGACTCCTCTCATCTTGTACAGGAGTTGAACCATGTTCAGAGAGTCCTGAGGAGAAATGGTTACCGAGTTAACGTTAATAAACGGGATGCAAAACCCAAGCACCTCACTCATCGCGTAGAGAGACAACCAGCGTTTATGCCGTACGTAAAGGGAGTGACAGATAAGATCTCTAAAATACTAAACAATTACTCTGTAAAAACTATCTTCACCCCACACAGGAAAATTGCACAGTTCTTGCGGTCACCTAAGGACAATTTTCCTCTGGAAAAACCTGGTGTGTACAAAGTTGAGTGCAGTTGTGGCAGTTCTTACATAGGGCAGACCAAGCGCACTATTGCCTGCAGAATTAAAGAACACATTGCTGCAGTCAAAAAGAACGATACTCGCAAGTCTGCTATTGCTCAACATCTCATTGAGTCGGGTGCAAATCATTGGATCGAGTTGCATAGTCCTAAGGTAATTTCGACGGAACGCCACTACATACCGAGATTGGTAAGAGAAGCCATTGAGATTCACAAATATAAAAATTTCAATCGTGAGGATGGCTTCAAACTATCTAATGTATGGAATCCAGTGATTTGTTTGTGTAAAAAACCGGTGAAGTCAGAATTGAACAAACGTAGTGACACTGTGAGTATAGTGTGTTTGGACAGACCATCGAGTGTGAACGCGACCAGTGGTAACGCTGAAAGTGAACGCAGCCGACGCGCGCGAAGGAGGGTAGATCGCGCGCTGTCTATACAACTTTAACATCCACCCGCCTTCGTCAGTTTTCCGTGATCATGATGCATGCAACTGCGTCGAAATATCGGGAGCTCGACAAAAATCAAAAAGGTAATCACGGTCTATATCCCGGTCAATATAAGTCTAATTATATAGATTATTACTGTTTAATATTATTTCTGGTAATGGAGCACCGTTTTTGATGTTATTAACAAAAAGCGGCCCATGTAATCTATTTCAAAATACTTTCCAACTAAAATATTGATACTAGCGAAAAAACGTATAGAACCTTTCTTATAGGAAATTTTATGTAGATTTTATTCTCGTGAACATTTTAATTAGCTGTGGGCCACCGTTTACGAGGTATTTACAAAAAACGGCCCATGAAATCTATTTAAAAATATTTTCCAACTAAAATATTGATCCTATCGAAAAATCTTATAGAACCTTTCTTGTAGGAAATATTATGACGATTAATTCTGTATACCTACCATTATTTTTTGCTGTGCGCCACCGTTTTTGAGTTATCAACAAAAAGCGGCCCATTTCAAAATACTTTCCAACTAAAATATTGATTCTAGCGAAAAAACGTATATTTATATATAAAAATGTAGATTTTTTTCTCGTGAACATTTTATTTAGCTGTAGGCCACCGTTTACGAGGTATTTACAAAAAACGGCCCATGAAATCTATTTAAAAATACTTCCCAACTAAAATATTGATCCTAGCGAAAAATATTATAGAACCTTTCTTGTAGGAAATATTATGAAGATTAATTCTGTGTAACATTAGTTTTGGCTGTGAGCCACCGATTTCGAGTTATTAACAAAAAACGGCCCATGAAATCTATTTAAAAATAATTTCCAACTAAAATATTGATTCTAGCGAAAAATTTTATAGAACCCTTCTTGTAGGAAATATTATGTAGATTAATTTTGTGTAACATTAGTTTTGGCTGTGAGCCACCGATTTCGAGTTATTAACAAAAAACGGCCCATGTAATCTATTTAAAAATACTTTCCAACTAAAATATTGATTCTAGCGAAAAATGTTATAGAACCTTTCTTGTGGGAAATATTATGTAGATTAATTCTGTATAACATTATTTTTGGCTGTGAGCCACCGATTTCGAGTTATTAACAAAAAACTGCCCATGAAATGTATTTAAAAATACTTTCCAACTAAAATATTGATTCTAGCGAAAAAACGTATAGAACCTTTCTTGTAGGAAATATTATGTAGATTAATTCTGTCTAACATTATTTTTGGCTGTGAGCCACCGTTTTTGAGTTATCAACAAAAAACGGCCCAAATATCTATTTAAAAATACTTTCTAACTAAAAAATTGATCCTAGCGAAAAAAGTTATATATTCTTTCTTATAGGAAATTTTATGTAGATATTTTCTGTTTAAGATAATTTTTTGCTGTGGGCCACCGTTTACGAGGTATTGACGAAAAACGGAGCAAGTAATCGATTAAAAAAAATTTCTTACTAAATTATCCATTTATATATTGATCCTATCGAAAAAACGTACATAACCTTTCTTGTAGGAAATTTTATGTAGATATTTTCTGTTTAACATATTTTTTTGCTGTGGGCCACCGTTTACGAGTTATTTACGAAAAACTAAAAAATTGACTTTCAAGATCGAATGGCAGGGTACGGACCCCACCTCATGTCATGGCATTATTTTTCCATGGCTATTTAGACCTGAGGGTTCTTGAGGCAGTCTGTCATTTTTACCAGTGAAAGATGAGTCTTTCACTGGTAAAAATGACAGACTGCCTCAAGAACCTTTTTTGGAATTTTTCTTTTTACCACTTTGTACCGTTCTGGCACGGTGAAGGACCCGGCCAAATGATCTGGCATAAATACTATGCGACTTCTGAGGAACTCTATTTTCACTTTTTAATAATTCCAGGTTGCCTCAAACACCTTTTTTGGGCCTCAAAAAATTAAATCTTTAAAAATTCATAGCTCGATAAAGCCCCGCTCCCCAGCTGCCAGACTTGCAGACCTGATGTTGGCTATGATCATAGAAGCATCTGAGCACCTTTCCAGGTTGCCTCAAGGACCTACTCCAAAATCCTGCCAGCTCTTGGACCAGTCGCGTGATAAAAGATGTAATGCCAGGCCGTCTTTTTCGCACTATTTGTAAAAGCTCGGCCACAGATGCGCGTTTTGAGAGCGTAGGCGGAGCGTTAGCGGAGCGTCAGCGGAGCGCATTGATAGCGGTGCGCCGGACGAACGCTGGCGTTGCGCCCAGCGGACGCCGGCGGGAACTAACGAGCGCGGATTGCGAGCGTAATGCGCGCGGATTGCAAGCGGAACGCCAGCGCACCGCTATCATTGCGGTCCGCTAACGCTACGCTATCAAAACGCTTTATGTGTGGCGGAGGCTTAGTGCGATAGTTACGCTCGCTGCACTCCATGCGCATAATTCAAAAAGTAGCTTCCTGTTCTATAGGTACATATAAATCCTTCGCCTAGATGCCTATATCTTAATAAAGACGCGCTCAAACCCTTACATATAATATATAGGTAACCTGTGATTCCCGTAGTAGTCATAAATTACATCATAACAATATTTTTCCTCGTCAATACTCGTCTTGGCAGCGGTAACAATATTTACTTTTTTGTTTATATTTGATTGTAATAGGAAAACCCGGCCGCCCTACTGGCAGCTGGGTCTGTAAACAACTCTTATCACAATTGAATAGTCATTTTCTTGGAAGACCACATTACACATCTGTGACAATAACGTCATTATAATCTCTAAATTTGTAGTCATTTATTTATAATATAGTACCTAAATTAACAATTAATTACCATCGCAAATAGAAGTACCTATTTATAATATTTTGGCTTATGTAGCCAAATCAGGTTTTGTAGTAGATAATCTCAAAAACCAATGAGCCGGAAAGGAAGTGTACCTATTTGCTTGTTAAAAGCGCAGGCTGGAAACAGCTTTATGAATTTTATGATCCATACCATAGACCATAGGCTCAAAGGGTAAGGGACTCTATAGCTCGACTTAATTGTAAGTGACAGGTAGAATCAAAACGTACCCAAGTACACAGAGTAGCATCGCCATGAGATGCGTCTTCATAGTCGGTTTCCTATCAATCCTTGTAGATATCTGCGCATTGCAATTGCGGCACGTCGTACAAGTAGACTCCGGGCCCACAACAGATTGAACTATGACGGTCGGTCCGGCGATCACAGTAACTCCGGGCGCCGTTGGGGGCACAGTTGGACCAGGTTGAGGATGAGGGTACCCGGTAGCCGGGTGCGGGTAACCGGTGTTACCATCTTGTGGCGGTTGCCATCCAGCCTGAGGTTGCGGGTGATCGGTATACGGAGGTGGTGCCGTGCGCGGCGTAGTGTCTTGCATGGGAAGCGTCGGGTACCCCGCGTCTAAATTGGAAGCGTCTTTGCCTGAAAAAATAACGCCATGTTCGTAAACAGATACATAGGATTCCATATCACTTTGTAAATGAGATAATAGTCGGCTGAATAATGATAACGGTAGCTATAAGAAACTATGACTCAATGAGCATTTATCTACTTATAAGAACAATAAACAAATGTTTTCATAGATAAAATTGTTAAGAGGCTACTTCTGTCTATTTACAATACGATTAAATAGAAATAAAGGAAAAACATGATAACAAAGGACGAAGCCATCGAGATATAAGATCCTATACTTATAAGCAGAAAAGAAAATACGGTCAAATATAATATAATATAGGTATCTTGTTTTGGCTAAAACCGCTGACTCCCTATTTCATTTCGACAGCCAAACTTTATACCGTGTATATTTCAAAGAAAGATGACACATACAAGACAGTACAACGGCCGACGACACTTCAGGGTGCCTAGCCAATGTGCCAGTCATTCTCGCTCCGTAGCGTATCTATAACTCTTCAAATGTAGTACGACACACACAGTAAAACTAAGTTTCATATGCGGAGCATAAACTATTGATAAGATGGCTGCACCAAGACATCCCAAAACATCGACCAAGTGCACGCAACATCGTGCAAGTGCAGTTTTTTTGTTTTGTGCGTGCACCGACAACAATGGTAGACAATACTAATGACGATAATATTGATAATGATGGAAACACTTAAAAGCAACTAACAACCAATTTGTTAAAATGAGTGGTTCCGTAACAAGACCTTTTTATTCAATGGAAACTATTTGTCAGCCTTTTGACCGCCCTTACAAAATAAATAAATAAATAAATATTATTAGGACACTCCCCAAACGGTGTGCCCCGCGGTAAGCTCAAGAAGGCTTGTGTTGTGGATACCCAGAGAACTCATCATCCATATATATAATATACAAATACTTATATACATAAAAAACATCCATGACTCAGGAACAAATATCTGTGTACATCACACAAATAAATGCCCTTACCAGGATTCGAACCCAAACAATACAACAAAATAAAAATAAAACATAAATATTACCTAAGAAAGCAATAAACATACTTATTACTGATTACTTCACACCACCGCCTTAATTTCTGAGAAATACCTATACTATGACTAACAAACGGGACAGACGCAATCACACTAAGTGCGTTTTCACATTATCCGATCCGATATCGGATGTAGGAAGGATTTCAAATTAAAAAATCCAAGATGGCGGCGTAAATATATGGGATCGGTCCGACATCAGATATCGGATCGGATAATGTGGAAACGCACAAAGTACCTATGTGTCCTTTATTTGCGTTTTGAAAACGAAACCCCTCCTATTTCTTATACCTACATAGATAGTATAAATTCGCACATCATTCCGCCGTCTAGTCTATCCTATAACCTTGCCGGCGCGCCCGGTGTCAAAAAAGCTCAAGTACGGCCTAATATAATTTGGCACAAACCACATAAGACATGCGCGGATCCAGGGGGGGGGGTCATGGGGGTCATGACCCCCCCCTGGAGCCTAAGTTGGCCATACAAATAGACCACGTGACCCCCCCCCTGGGCATAAAGCTGGATCCGCGCTTGACATAAGACCACGCCTAACAACAGCGTCCTTGGTAACGCCCCGATATTAGACTAACCTTGCATTTTATACGATGTTTTCACACTTATTTAGACTATTTCACCAGTGAGGTTATTATTACCCACTTTTAGGCACACAAACTAAACAAAGTGTATAAACAATTAAACACAACGGATCAGACGTCCGGACAGCTGGGTTGTTGCTGCTCAACTGATAGACAGTGTGTCGTCAGCAAAATGTACGTGCGGATAGTTTTTCTGATAAAGCCAAACGCATTAAGAACACATTTTTATCAGAAACAGACACAGACAACACAATATCTTATGCCGTTAACCATCAAAACATTGAAATTAGCTATCGGCAGTGGTATTCAGCAAGGTCAAAGTCTTATTTTTTCGTGGATTATAATTTACATAATGACGTGAAAACTTATATATGTTTCATAATATTTGCTCTGATGTAAAAGAGCGCTTGGTTGTTTTTCATTTATTTTTTATAATATTAGGTAAAAGACATGGAGACAATCCATTTTTGGCTTCACTTTTTAACGTGTTAAGTAATTTTATAGAGCCAGGTTTCTGGGCTCTCTTGTGATTCTGTGTTTTAAACACATCTTTAAAATAAAAGTTTTACCTTATGTCAAAATAGTACATTACGATACAAGTGCGTAAAAAAGGAAGTTCGAAACGAGTGGCGATAAATTAAAACACGACCGAAGGGAGTGTTTTAAATCGACACGAGTTACGAATTTCCTTTTCGCACGTGAATCGTACGACGTTTTTCAGTACAGATGAGCCTCCGAAGTTTCAACCTCGCATATAATGAACCACTTCTCGAACTAGTGCGTAAAAAAACGACCATCTGTACTGAAAAAAAAATACCCTCAAATTAATTTGAGCGTTTTTAAATGAACGACGTAGCTTCGTATTTACACCGAATTCCAAATTGAAATA
Source organism: Leguminivora glycinivorella (assembly GCF_023078275.1). Lineage (NCBI taxonomy): Eukaryota > Metazoa > Arthropoda > Insecta > Lepidoptera > Tortricidae > Leguminivora > Leguminivora glycinivorella. Next base: position 10,485,465 of record NC_062978.1, read on the forward strand.
TTTTTAGTTTATTTAAGCATTCTAACTATTAGTTTAGTAGAATAGTTTTAATTTGTTTTTTTTTTTGTTTTTTGTAGATTTTTATTGTAATAATGGTATTTTTACTTTTTATTCTTTTATTCACGTTTATAAGAAATAATATAACTATTAATGATTTGATACATTTGTCCCTATGGTTAGTCGTGACAATTGTATTCTACAATTGTCGCCCCTGTCAGCGTGGTGAAACCAATAATTCTAGATATGTAATTTTTTGTGACAATTGTCGCACCTGTCACCGATATGAAATTGGGGCCTAGGAAATTCGATAGGTAGATACATAGGATGTACTATAGGATAGGTAGGTATAGGTACTTATGTAACAAATTTTACAATGTAGTACAAGTACCTACCTATAATGTATTGACATTAGTTAAACACAATTTTTTGAGTATATAATTAATTATGTATGTTAATTATTGTGTATAGGTAAAGTAATTTCATGCTGTTTGTTTTCTAGTAAAATACCTAACAATTGAGAAAAAACGTTTAGGAATTTTGGACTGGTAAGTAGTGTACCACAGGAACTAGATTTTCTATAAAAGATGTCTTATATATTAAATGAAGAAACGAGAGTTGTTTGGAAAACTCAACATTTATCACACAGGGGTACATTGCGCGTTGAGAATGTCGTTCGAAGGCTAACAAGCTAATTCAAACATACACCGGCATCAGAACGATACCCCCAAAGAATGTGATTCAGTTATCGTGTGTCTCGCTCGCACCAATACAGCTACGGGCAGGCACGAGCGAAATGCACGATATCAGAATGACATCCTTCAAATGTTCTGATATAATCATGTTAGAGTTAGCTTGTGTGATGAAAACCTATTTGGCTAATGGACTGGCATAGAAGTACGCAGAGGCAGACATGGCGTGCCCGATCCATCACTTAGCTAGGAAAGTTAAAAAAAAATGTACGCGCCTACTATTTACATATCTATCTACTGCGAAGAACTATTGGAACTTCTAAAACTAACCTTTATGTAACTTTTAGACGTGATTCTAATTTTTAATAAGTATACGTGTAAGATATTCTACGTTGTCACATTTTTTATTTCTTTCAACCCCTTTTTGCCAAGAGTGGCACTGAAACTTGAGTAGTTTCATGTGCTCTGCTTACCCCTTCATGGGATACAGGCGTGATTGTATGTATGTATGTATATTCTACGTATACGATATACTTGTGTGTGTGTGTGTGTGTGTGTTTATTTCTGTATTTTCCATCTTGTCCCCTCCATATTTCATTAACTATTGATCCCAGATAAAAAGTATGAATTCCTTTTTAGGGTTCCGTAGTCAACTAGGAACCCTTATAGTTTCGCCATGTCTGTCTGTCCGTCCGCGGATAATCTCAGTAACCGTTAGCACTAGAAAGCTGAAATTTGGTACCAATATGTATATCAATCACGCCAACAAAGTGCAAAAATAAAAAATGGAAAAAATGTTTAATTAGGGTTCCCCCCCTACATGTAAAGTGGGGGCTGATATTTTTTTTCATTCCAACCATTGTTGGATAGGTATTTAATAATGAATAAGGGTTTACTAAGATAGTTTTTTGATAATATTAATATTTTCGGAAATAATCGCTCCTAAAGGAAAATAAAGTGCGTCCCCCCCCCCCTCTAACTTTTGAACATATGTTTAAAAAATATGAAAAAAATCACAAAATTAGAACTTTATAACGACTTTCTAGGAAAATTGTTTTGAACTTGATAGGTTCAGTAGCAAAGAATGTTCTGAGATACAAACAATATTCAATATTCATCAAATTCTCTACAAAAACCGGCCAAGAGCGTATCGGGCCACGCTCAGTGTAGGGTTCCGTAGTTTTCCGTATTTTTCTCAAAAACTACTAAACCTATCAAGTTCAAAACAATTTTCCTAGAAAGTCTTTATAAAGTTCTACTTTTGTGATTTTTTTCATATTTTTTAAACATATGGTTCAAAAGTTACAGGGGGGAGGACGCACTTTTTTTTCCTTTAGCAGTGATTATTTACGAAAATATTAATATTATCAAAAAACGGTCTTAGTAAACCCTTATTCATTTTTTAATACCTATCCAACAATATATCACACGTTGGGGTTGGAATGAAAAAAAAATATCAGCCCCCACTTTACATGTAGGGGAGGTACCCTAATAAAACATTTTTTTCCATTTTTTATTTTTGCACTTTGTTGGCGTGATTGATATACATATTGGTACCAAATTTCAGCTTTCTAGTGCTAACGGTTACTGAGATTATCCGCGGACGGACGGACGGACGGACGGACGGACGGACGGACGGACGGACGGACGGGCGGACAGACAGACAATACAGACATGGCGAAACTATAAGGGTTCCTAGTTGACTACGGAACCCTAGAAAGGGACCTTTGCACCCCCCTCCACCCTTTAGCTCCACCCCTGAGTACTTTGAGTATGTGAATTAGAACACCATTGCCTACAACTATGCCAAAATTCACTTATACACGAGTTTTTTTCCGATGAGGTAGGCTTCGTTGAGTGAGTTATATATATGCTAAAGTCAATATGAATAGTGACGCTTCGAAATTCAAACAAAAACATGACTTCTGATACACATATCCGACTGTAGGAAAACATATCTCATGGGATTGGCATTAAACATAATTATTCTAATTAAGAATTCAAGCGAATATATTTCAGTTTATTTAATGTCAAATTTAGTGAAAATTATGTTCTAAGTAAGCGAATTCATAATGGGCAATTAAATCAAAAAGTTAGCTGCCTCCAAGAAAGACCTCAAATATGGTGATAACATCAAATCGGGTTGTCATTCGTCAAGGACTTCGGACAACGTGTAGGCATTGCCATCCAAGTTGCCACAAGGTACGGATTTAGAGCCAGTTATTTACTTAGATATTAGGTTCTTAATGTTATCCATACTAATATTATAAATGTAACGTGATGTTTTTAACCGACTTCAAAAAAGGAGGAGGTTCTCAATTCGACTGAATGTTTTTTTTTTTTTGTATGTATGTTACTCGATATCTCCGAGAATCGTGGACCGATTTTCAAAATTTTTTTTTTGATCGAACGGGTATAACCCCGAGATGGTCCCATTGGCACCAAGTCGGGGTCTGATGATGGGATCTTGGAGAAATCGAGGGAACTCTTCAAATGTTATAGGCACATGTAATGGTCTTAGTGTATTTTTCAAAGGTACACCAGTATTTACGCCTGATGGTAATAATTTTATGTGGCTGAGCTGATGATGGAAGGTCAACTCCTCAACGGTTAGGAGTTAAAGGATAATTCTTTCACTACTGTACATATATTCGGACTGATACATATAATATCACTAGGAACCACTAAAAATCAACAAATAAATTAACTTTTTAACATAAAATAAAACCGCCTTCAAAAAAAGCGTGTTACAAAACACGGAGAAACTAAAAAGCCAAAAATAATAAACCTTCGAATTCAGTTTTCTTATCGGATTGCAATAATCTAAACATCCAAATTATAAACAAATCAATTATTTTTGGAGTCGGGGCCAGCCTGCGTATGGTTGGGTGGGGCAAACAGGAAATAGCAAGGCGACGAACAGGTCTGGAACCGACAAAAATAATTGATTTGTTTATAATTTGGATGTTTAGATTATTGCAATCCGATAAGAAAACTGAATTCGAAGGTTTATTATTTTTGGCTTTTTAGTTTCTCCGTGTTTTGTAACACGCTTTTTTTGAAGGCGGTTTTATAAGTGGAGGTAGTTGAATAGATGGAATGATATATGGTACTTTTTGTCTCTTTGTAAGCCCCCACTTTTCTAAAATGGGGGGTGGATGTTTGTATGGAGCATTCCGCAATTTTCGAATATAACGCGAGCGAAGCCGCGGGCAAAAGCTAGTTATCCATATTTGTTTCTTAGGTTATTATAGTTTTTAAGTTTATTGTAGGCTATAATGACATTGTCATTTTAAAATAAATAATGTAATATGTTAATTGTGACATATTTAATCAATTAGTTAACTACCTTTAATCAATAAGCTCAAAAATTACCAATGACTGCACAAGTGTACATCGAACCGTCAACGAATGCAGAATTTAGTATCGAATTTAATGTAAAGTATTAAATAATATAGGGAATAAGGAATACCATTAATCGGGAGCTATTGCCAATGTAATTTGAAAATAAGTGGTGAGTTATTAAACCAATAAGTTAGCTGCCTCCAATCAATGAGCTCAAAATATGGTGATGACGTCACATCGGGCCGTCAAGGACCGCGCACAAAGGCCCCTATTTGTCCTCGACCGGCCGACAAGCAATCTCCTAATTGAAATGTCCAGCTTGTTCTGTAAATGGACAAAACTGAAATTCTGAATATAAACGTTGCTCCTGAAAGTTCGTACGCGATTAATCAACATGTCTGGACAATTCTGTTTGACTTTAATTTCCAACGGAATAAAATTGGTATGAGGTGGTCTATTAGAAATGAACGTATGCGAGTAGATTTATAGGTGAGGACATGAGGGAGGGCAATACGATTTACGATTTGTAGGAGGTAGGGCATAGCGAATGATATTCTTTATGTGGTAGGGCACAGCACAGCGGATATCGTCTCGCTCGAATCTAGAGCAGAGCCCAACTGAGGAAGTACCTCCGCCTTACAGAAGACCGCAGCCAAATAGCACTAGACCTACTCATAGTGTTGTGTTCCTGCCGGTGAGTTAGGCTGCCAGAGCTCAACGAGGGTGCGGTGTGCTGACGACAGTGACGACGGAAGGAATTACGGAACTAATTTGTTCGGTCTATTGTCCTTTGAGTCGTCGGCAACCCGAACCCTCCTTGGAACTTGTACACTCCTTTTTGCTATGTACTTATACTTAACACAGCAAAAGGGAGTGTACAAGTTTCTAATGGGGTGGCAACGCGCATATGACACTCTATGAGTTGCAGGCGTCCGTAGGTTACGGTGACCGCTTTCCATCAGGCGGACCGTATGCTTGTTTTCATCGACGTTGTATTAAAAAAAACTCTAGTTTATTTTAGCTTAAAATATTTATCTTGTAAAATGATAACCCTTTAACGGGCAAGACAAAAAAATCGTGGATATCACCTCATCGCCATCCTATAGTCCTAAAAATTCTGTGCAAGAAATAATACAAAAAGATAGTCTTACAAGGTGGTCTTTTTTGAGACCAGACCTATAAAGGGTTACGCTTAAAATTGAACCTGTTTTATCCGGGATAAGTGGCGTACACCGCGTACACGAAAGGAGGACTATGCTCAGTGTGCGTAGCCGAATGCACAAACGCTCACGATAATATCTCTTTCGTAGCTACCTATCTCTATCGCTCTTGCATATAGGCGCGACAGAGCCAGACTATATTTCTGCGGTATTTCGGTGGCGTTTCGCGTCGCAGAAATGCCATTCGGCTACGGAGCCAGTAATGGGCGATTAACGACTGAAATGAATGATAATGAATGATGATGTACGTATGTTTAATACTTTTTCTACTCGTCGACTTTAATCTGTCAATTAGGACACCACAGACTAAACTATAAGTGCTAACTTCTCAGTGTTGGATACTCTATGGCAGTTCCGACTCAACCATAATATCTCATTATAGTTGACTTTAGTTAACTGTAATAATTTCAAAAATAGAACTTCATACTATTTCTATACTAATTTGCGATACCTGGCAAATTATCCTGCATCTGAAACACATTTTTTTTTAAATCTATCGCGTTATCGACCAATCAGAGGCGGTTATTATAAACAATTTGTTGATAGGTAATTCGATGTTGATACAACGGTGAATGACGCTATTAACATTATTTTAACTTGAATGATGATATTTTTCGTCCATTGATGATGAAAATGATGACTCATAGAAAAAGTATTGTATACAATAGTGATATAATTAAGCTTTTCACTCTACCGTACTATTAGGCCACTCAGCAAGCTTCGTGGCCTAAACATGATCGACTGAAAAGCTTTGTATTATATCACGATTGTATAAAATACTATTAGTTTAAAATTTACGGCAACGCGTTATTCGAATTCGGACATTTTTTTCTAATTATTGTGCTGTAACGAAATTAGGTATACAAAAAACAGGGTTCATTCCAAACTTTAAAACAACGTTTCTTTCAAGTGCTTATCAATTTACTTTGTTACTCAATACTTATTCCACTAGGCACTTCGTAATGGGTAGATAGCGTGCCGGGAATATTTGCACTGGCCGATGAATCCATCATTGTGGCAGTTTGTTAGACTAGTCCACGCCAAACCAATGGTTGTTCTGTTAAAGCACTATAATAGTGCATTGTGTAACGCGGGGCGGAAGTTAAACATTGCAAGAGAGTGAGTTAAATCGCGACGACTACTAAAAATATCATAACTTTTGGAGAAAGATCTTTCTATAATAACTTCCGTGACGCCTGCGTGCAATTGCTCACTTTCTGAGCGAGTGTGATGAAAAAAGCTTTAGATGTACCTATTGTAAATTAATATCACGAGTACGAGAGAAACATTCCCATAACATGTATCTTGTTATTACATACATACATACAGTCACGTTGTATACCATAAAGGGGTAGGCAGAGCACATGAACTACTCAAGTTTCAGTGCCACTCTTGGCAAAAAGGGGTTGAAAGAAATAGTTATTTGTTATACAATGGGGCAAAGTTGTATTTTAACGCCGAGTGTGGAATTGAAAAACGAGCAAGTGAAAGGATCTATAGTTGAACCACGAGCGAAGCGAGTGGTTCGAGAATAGAATCCTGAACTTGCGAGTTTTTTAACACACGAGAAGTAAAATACATTTTCTCAAACATGCAATGAAATATTGTCTTTACGTTCCTTAAAATGGGCTGGGAAGTATCGCTTTTTGGGCGCAACAACTCGAGAGGACTGTAAAGGGATTTCATATTATTTTTTAGGCCTAGGCCTGCAAAGTAACTTTTTTTTATAAAATATTGTCCTTTAGAGCATTTTTTTTATAATATAAGATAGATAATAGAGTATATAACCACTTGGCCGGAAATCCTCATTTTCCCGGCCTCTGATATAATGTACTATTGCACCCGAGTGTAACACAAAACTTTTCCCCTCATTATAGCGAGGAAACTACAACGCAAAAAATGCGTTTATCACTGCTTCCAGTCCAGTAGTTCCACAGGTGGTAAATCATCTTTATTACTAGATTCACCTACTTTTATCAATTTTAAAGCAGTCAATTTGACTTTATTCAAGGTCAAATTACTTTACCCACTAGTGGATAAAATGCGTTTTTACCCGCTGGTATTGAAGGACAAAACACGTGTTTCCGAGCTAGTGATGAGAAAACGAAATTGTGACATTGCAGTAACAAGTTGCCAGCCTCTCGCCTAAGTCACAATTTAACCTATACCCCACAGTCGACTTTTAAATACGACACCCACGGGAAGAAAGGGGGTGGTGAAATTCTCAACCCGTCACCACACGGGCATCTTGTTATTACGTCTGATAAAGGTTGACTCACACTAGAATAGCACGAGTTAGGCCGAAGTGACAATGTCTGTAGAAAATATAACCTATTCTTCAGACTATCAAGTGACTCATTTTATAGAAATTGAGACATCGACCTGTCCCGAAGCGTTTGAGTCATCCTTAATTCTACCAAGGACGATATAATACCGGGACAGACAAATCCCATACAAAAATGCGTACCCCTGAAATGTATGGGTCTTTTATTCTTAAAACTAGATGGCGCTGTGAAGCCTGGAAGTGGCCGAAATCATATTTTCCCCAAATATTTTTGCGTATTTTTATTTTTTATAAGAATAAAATTAAATGAGATGCTTCTTTATTTTAATATCATGATATCACGTTAATACACATATAAAAAAATAAATTTGTAGGCATCTTCAGTGTACTTATGATAGTATTTAATAGATGACGCTATAAAAATGGAGATACGATTCTTAGTAAGTATAAAGATTGTAAATCCTATGTAAATTATCCTTTGATTCTACCAAATTATGACCCTACAGTAATATAAGACTTAACTTCCTACTCTTACAATTACAAATTATAACGAAGAAACGGAGTATAATACCTTCCTCATTTATTTTTCAATTTCAGTGTAGGAAGGTACTAATTGTCATTTATCATCTAATTTACGAGATAATGAAATTGTGTTTGCCTCCTTCCACCGTCAACGTATTCAGCAAAACATAATAGAGTAAACATAGGCATTTACGTGAACCGCGGAATGTACATCATTTCACATCTGTATTCCATTAGCAAACGGCTTGGCAAAGATTCGCCAATGAATGTTGATCTCCCTCGCCCCTTTTAAAGGTTTCTGATAGCTATGTTTAGGGGAAGGTGGTGCTTAATCAAGGCTCGACTAAGACGCAACAAACGCCTGAGGTGCCGGAGACCAGGTAACGAATATGGGGATTGAGGGTTGTCGCTACGGCTGACGTGTTATGGCGTTTGTACCTATAATTTGTTTGAAAACCCCATATGGTATGTTAGAGAAATCAGGTTTTATCAGTCAATTGCAGAATATCCATTGTACTTTAATTATATTGATTTGTTAATTATGGCACGGAACATGATCGGTTGCACTTATAAACTAAGGAAAATTCTGCAACAGTGTGGTTACAATGCGTTACAACTGCGTTCCGTTGGTTACGACTACATACGGGGCACATTTAAGACCGCTTCTATTACCGACAAGCTGAAGGAGGGCAGATTGCGATGGTTTGGCCACGTCATGCGACGAGAAGACACCCACACCGTCCGCAAGGTGCTCGATATCCCAATCCATCCAGAGGAAGAGGAAGACCGCCCGCCTCGTGGTGGTCCAATGTCCAGAGAGACCTCAAGCAACTGTCACCATCAACCACGACAACCCGGGACAGAGCGTCCTGGCGGCGAGCCATAAGGAGGCCCGACCCCAACTAGCGAGCTGGGACCAGGGACAGAGAAAGAGAAAGAGAGTGTGGTTACAATGCGTTTTTAATACGTTACTCGATAACGTAAACGACACGGGAAATAACATATTATTATAATAAAATAGTGAACAGCGGATCCGAACGATTATTTACTAGAACCAATTGTTTTCTTTAAATTTACATTTTCCTTGGCATTTATGCTTTCGAGTACATAATGTATTCTAAAGAGTCAAAATCTCATGTTCTGCTACTTATTTAGGTTAGGTATATATTTTCAATTTCAAGAGTTCAAAAGCTCGGTGCTCACAAGCCAATATCAAATATCTAACTGCTACCAACAAAAGCTTTTTTTTTTTCATGCTCATTGCCAACCCGGTATTCAAGCTAGATAACTTATAACGTGACCTTTCAAAATGTATTATAATGTAATAGAAAAGCGACAACCCTGCAAAGGGAAACATGTCAGCTAGCCCGTATAATCTCGTTCGGATCGCGGGCCTGAATTTCATAAGTGCTCGGTTCAGTTAATGGATGAAAACATTAACTCCTTAGGGTCTCGACGAGTTTAGGAGGCTTTACCCAGGTGGCTTGTGAGCCACTCACGCCACTGAGAATTAACCGCGGGTTGGCAATCAGCGGGAAACGCTTGAGATGACATGACCCTTTGTTGTAAAGTTACAAGTCGCAATTTTACAAGTTCAACATGATAAGACTTAGGCAATAAGTAGATGAAGGTTGAGACTCGCTTTCATCCTACCAGTTTTTACTTAGAGGTCGTTTCGTTACTAGTTTTAGTGAAATTAGCTTAGGAACGCGATATGTGGCGTTCTTGAAATAACGCATATACCTACTCAACACTTAAACAATCGGCGTTCAAAGTCTGATTATGATGATGCTGCCGAGGATTTTATTTATGAAAACAATCACAAAATGTGTTTCAATAGGTACATACATAAATACATCCATTAAAAGCCCAGTACCACTCCGATTACCTATATTGAATACGAAAATTAGCATTCCGAACTGGTAGTCATATTATAGTCATATAATATCGTTTGTTGATATTTTTCAACTTTGCTAGCTAGCTAGCTATCAATAGAACATATTTTTTTCAGTAAAGGGTAATGAAAAAGCCTTAAAAATATTACGCCACGTTTGAAACTTTGAACTTTCGCACTTACGTAACTGTAACCCGTTCTGAGGGGTTGGAGCGAAAACACAAACCTACATAGGGTCGCAGTTAAATATATGTACCTCGTTCTACACAACAACGCGTGACATACGAGCAGGGCGGTTAATAAGCAATTATCACTGAGCAGCGAAATACAAAATAACCATGGGACAGGAACAAACATACCTGTCCAATACTGTCCATAACACATTAATTGCCGGAATTCTAACATTGGCTTTGCAGGCAGAGGCAACTATGTACCTACTGTCGGATCGATGATTTGATTAGTAGTTTAGTTACTCATTTTCACGCCACCAAGAATCAACATCAACCTCATTTGCGCGAGTTGTTCTATGACATTAAAGATTGTGATGTGTAGAACTTTTTTCCCTACTTTACAAATCTCCTGGGATCGGTACAAAAGTTTATCACAAACGATCAACGGAATATCAATAGTGAAATATTTTTTTATGTGATTTTATCATTATATTCTAACTAGCTTTTACCCGCGGCTTCGCCCGCGTAATAAAAGTATTCATTAAGATTTTCATTTGGATCCTTAGGTCTCTCTGTAGGTATATTTATCTGAGATTATTTCGATTGCACATAATACTTTTGCTTGCAATGATTGTAGAAATATTACACATCGACCACAGCGTAGGTAATTCTATATACGCTGGGGAAACCTTTATAAACATCGGAACATAGCCCGTATTTCGACACTATAATCGGTGGGTAAAAAGTACTTTTTTCTATTATCCCTTAAATTTTTTTACATTTTGCTTATACTTATCGCAAACGTAATCTTCAAGCAAGCAAACAACGATCGTCTTAGAGCGCATTGATTGTAATAGACCGCCGACCGATTATCCGTATCCCTCTAACGATACCCATATTATCCGTATCCGTATCCGTATCCGTATCGCTATCGCTATCGCTATCGCTATAGCTATCGCTATCGCTATCGCTATCGCTATCGCTATCGCTATCGCTATCGCTATCGCTATCGCTATCGCTATCGCTACCGCTACCGCTACCGCTATCGCTATCGCTATCGCTATCGCTATCGCTATCGCTATCGCTATCCCTATCCCTATCCCTATCCCTATCCCTATCCCTATCCCTATCCCTATCCCTATCCCTATCCCTATCCCTATCCCTATCCCTATCCCTATCCCTATCCGTTATCAAGATGTTCAATGATTTCTTATCAAGTGCTAAAATATAAAGTTTCATGGTTTTATCTTTTAAAATTAAGAAATCCCATACAAACTTTCAACCTCTTTTTCAACCCCTTCATCCCTTTTAAATAAAAAGTAGCCTATGTTCTGTCTCAGGGTCTAAAGATTGTCTGTTCCAAATTTCATCAAAATCGGTTGCGTGGTTTAAGCGGGAAAGCGTAACAGACAGACAGACAGAGTTACTTTCGCATTTATAATATTAAGTATATATAAGTATGGATGGATAATTTAATGACCATGTTCTATGAGTACGTGGTAAACATGGCAATTTGTCATTTTTCATGAGTTCAACGCTGCGTCTATCATAAAACCACGCGGTAAATATCTAATATTCCGATTTCCGAACCGTGTGTTCCACCGCTTACCTGCCGCGCTCACTTTGAGATATACAGCCCCCGGCCATCGTTTAATTGGACAGTTATTTGTAATTGAGTACATGAATTAACATTTCACAAGTTAACTTGAATAAATTACGGTCTGTTATTGTGGTTACGCTAAACTGAACAATTGTTGGCAAACCTAGAGTTCCGAATTCAGTAACTAATATAGACGTGTTTTTTTTTTTAACAAAGGGGCTGATTACTGATCCTAATATTTTTGGGTTCTTTCACTAGGTGGACGAAAACAAAATCCAAATATTCTTATCACTACGTTACGACAAAAACATAGGCTACCTACAAGTGAAAAAAAAATCTTTTAACTGAAACGTGACGCTATGACATGACATGACATGACATTTTGAGGCACTATAGGTAAGTAATAGTAGCAAATCGACTTCGGGTTACAAGTTAAGTCAAAAAAATTATTCGTTTCGCTATTTTCACTTGTTTGACTAAAAAAAACAAGTAAAACATATTTCTGAAATGCATTCTAGTTATTTATTTTGTTATTTGTAATGTAGGCAGGCAGTTGTAGTAACTGATAATGCCTGTATCCAATTGTCGGCAGCGGTTTCAGGTGTTATGCGGAATCAGCACTGTGCTTGTCTAACTTATTCTTGAATTCGTTTACACTTTGGGCCGATATCTATCTCCGGGAGCTGATTCCAAGCTTTTACCACTCTATTACTACAGAAACGTCTGAGGATTGTTGTATGATTTGCAAGAGACCAGTTTATACTGATGACCTCTCAGACGGGTGTTGTTATTACGTTCTAGCATTTTATGAAAATCTTTTCCACTTTGAAAAAGTTACGTTTTGTTTTAAAATAAAATGAACAAAGGTTTCCTATTTGGTTGTATAAATAAGAACGTTATTTATCACTGGACCTAGTTCTGCTCTGAATCTGTCAGTTCCCACGGAATGAAGCCGGCAGCAATATGGACTTGGCTTAAATTAAAACACGAAATATACAATGTGTGTGTAAATGAACAATGTCAGTAGGACGTAAATACTAATGATAAGAGTACAAGCAAGTGTAGTGTAGTAGGTACTTACATATTTGCACTTATATCTTCTAGAGTGACGATAATATGATATCAATGCGATATCGTACTCATAAATCATAATACTTTAAGTTCTCGCGCTTTGTACACATATTTAAAGTCACACACAGGTCGAACGCGATTAATTAACATTATTTTTACCTTTTTTCCCAACGTTTCGGCCAGGTTGGTTGAGTCTTCCGCGACCACGGCCAGTGCAACCTGGCCGAAACGTTGGGAAAAAAGGTAAAATAGTTATTTGTTATACAAGGGGGCAAAGTTGTATTTTATCGCCGAGTGTGGAATTGAAAAACGAGTAAGTGAAAGGATTCTATAGTTGAACCACGAGCGAAGCGAGTGGTTCGAGAATAGAATCCTGAACTTGCGAGTTTTTTAACACACGAGAAGTAAAATACATCTGCACCCGAGTGTAACACAAAACTTTTCCCCTCACTATAGCGAGGAAACTACAACGCAAAAAATGCGTTTATCACTGCTTCGTCTGCTTTCAGTAGTTCCACAGGTGGTAAATCATCTTTATCACTAGATTCACCTACTTTTATCAATTTTAAATCAGTAAATTCGACTTTATTCAAGGTCAAATTACTTTACCCACTAGTGGATAAAATGCGTTTTTACCCGCTGGTATTAAAGGACAAAACACGTGTTTCCGAGCTAGTGAGGGGAAAATAATGTTAATTAATCGCGTTCGACCTGTGTGTGACATTAAATATCGTACTCATAAACAAAAGATCCGTGCACTGTGATTATCATTACCTACGTCCATCTCTCATTAACTAATTTTCTTTCTACAATTCTAGGAATAGATGATATTACTGATAACGTGATAAGGTATAGGAGTAGTCTGTAATGATAACCACTCTATCAGATTCATTAGTTTCATTACTTCCTCTAGGAATTTCAGTGTTCGTAGTAGTAGTTCGAATCCTGAGTTTTTGATTGAATATCGACGATGTATGCCAACTTATTATGAACGATAGCTAAAAATATGTAAACTTTTTCTATAAATGTGCACGTTTATTCTGAATTCTGGAGGAAAAAGTAAAAAATTAGAAAATGTTTGGAATAGAGAATTTTAATTGTGTATTTAGCTAGTACATTAAATAACACATACATACATACATACAATCACGCCTGTATCCCATATAGGGGTAGGCAGAACACATGAAACTACTAAAGTTTCAGTGCCACTCTTGGCAAATAAGGGGTTGAAAGAAAACGAAACTGTGACATTAAATAAAAATTGGGTAAATAACCTTGTCTGAGGCCAGCTTAAATATCATCATTTTGTGTAATGTGCATCCACTTTTATCTAACGGGACTTAATTACGAATTCATTTGAATGTACGAGTGTCAAAACAAAAATTGTAGATAAAAGAATAATATGTAGGCTCTTTGGTAAGTACCTAAGCTTGAAACGCGTATGCAACTATGCCGACAACAATGTACCTACTCGTAACATAAAGACGAGATTTGTTTGTATCTTTATATGAAAAGCGGCTTTATAGCAATCGACAAAGGGACGTTTTACTAAATACACTCACATTTTAGGTTTATTTAAATGTGTGTAATCAACTGAACGTAAAAGTACTATCACAGTCAGCATTAGCTACTACATAATTTCCTTACAAACTTTTGCATACAAACTCCTATGCAGGTAGGATCTTTTAGTAGCTGTACAATACTTTTATATTTTACTAGCTTTTGCCCGCGGCTTCACTCGCGTTAGAAAGAGACAAAAAGAAGCCTATGTCACCCTCCATCCATTCAAGTATCTCCATTTAAAAAAACACGACAATTCGTCGCTCCGTTTTGCCGTGAAAGATGGACAAACAAACATACACGCACACTTTGCTATTTATAATATTAGTATGGGTATTACTTTGCTCCACCACATTCTCTTTCCGAAAGCATATTCTCATAGATGCACTTAATGATGACCTTCACACTATGGGCATTTTCAGAATTTGGGCCCCCCAATTAGCAAAAGTCGTTAACAAAAATTAACTCGCTGTCAGTTTTGTGACGACAATTAAGCATAAAATCATAGAATGTAGATTATTGCTTAAAGTTTATGAAATTAATACAATAACAATATTTTTCACCATCCCCTTTCTTCCCGTGACTGCAATGTCACAGTTTCGTTTTCTTTCAACCCCTTATTTGCCAAGAATGGCACTGAAGCTTTAGTAGTTTCATGTGTTCTGCCTACCCCTTTATGGGATACAGGCGTGATTGTATGTATTGTATGTATATTTTTATTGAAATTTCATGCTTAATTATCGTCACAAAACTGCAGTGAGTTAATTTTTGTTTACATCTTTCGCTAATTGGGGGGTCCCAAATTCTGAAATTGCCACTATAGACATTTAATGCCAGTGTAAGGGTGAGTAATCTCTAAATATTCCTAAAATTTAAGGCCGGATCCGGAAGTAAAAAACTCAAACTGTCCGAAATAAATCCTTTTATATAGCAGGGAATATTTATGACATGTTATATTTTGCCGTATCGGGCCTTCGCACGCGTTTCCACAACATTGAGCGACTATAGTTAAACAAGGGACACGGGCGATCCCAAAAATGTGAATAACCATTGTGAAACATCTATCTAATAGTAGGTATAAATAATAATAAATATTATAGAACATTCTTAGGCCTGATTTAGACGGCGTGCGAACTCGCATGCGATTTTAGTTACATTGCGCGCTGTTGAGGTTACATACAAGTTTGCACAGCCATCAAATACCGCAATGTAATAGAACTCGTATGCGAGTTCTCGTACCGTCTAAATGGGCCCTAACACAGATTGACTTGCAGGTACTCAGACAACGATATATTATATAATTTACAAATACTTATATAGAGGTACTTAGAAAACATCCATGACTCAGGATTCTCAGGAAAAAATATCTGTGCTCATCACACAAATAAATGCCCTTACCGGGATTCGAACCCGGGACCTCGGCGTAGCAGGCACGGCCACTACGCGCCAGGCCAGACCGGCCGTCGCAAAGCGCGCAGGTAAAATGAAATATTTTGACGACACATTATCAAGGCCAAAAGAAGTACTTACAGTTAATTCTGAAAAAAAAAGACTCTTATATTTTTAAATGAATAATTAATATTATTCAATATTATTTTTATTTAACGCAAAAGAGTTTGTGCGCAACATAGGCCGTAGATTACGGCAAAAAGGAGAGGGCCCCCGCGCTGAATCGTTTTTGGTGCAAAAGTTATCCATAACCATCCACGCCATAAGTATTATTGGTACTTTTGTACCAGAAACGATAAGGAGCGGGGTTTAATAGTTAGTTTATTTGTAAATATTTATTTTAAGTTACCTTTTACTTATATTGATTGTAAATTATAACAATTTATCTGAGTTAAATGAATAATTAATATAATTAGTAAATCGTGATACTAAAAAACTATCAATTAAACGAAATTGCAAGCGGCACGCTACAATATCAACTCCGCCAGAACAACTTTTCAACAGTAATGGGATGATTGAAGGAGGATTCTTTGCGTTATCCCGGCATTAGCCACGGCTCATGAGAGTCTGGGGTCCGCTTTGACAACTAACCCCAAGATTTGGCGTAGACACTAGTTTTACAAAAGCGACTGCCCGCCATATGAACTTTTGAACAGTTATGCAGCTGTAATTGAAACCCGAACGGGATCTTAAAGGACTCACGCTATTAGTCACTTTTTTTAGAAATTGACACCTCGGCCAGTCCCATTCTGTTCTATCGTGAGCCACTCTTTAATTAAGTACATACTTGAAACAAAGAAGACCATCAATACTCGTATTAGGCCCAGTTAGAACTAATCGCGTCGATACACAGAGATAACGGAGACTACCAACTAGGTAATTAATCTTTTACGAGTACATTTCCAAAGTCTACATTATAGAATAGTATCGGAGGCCAAGATCCACTTCAGGTCGCTGGGCCAGCGCAGTAAATAAGTACATACATTATAGAATAAAATAAACAATCTGGTTATCTTCATGGCAAAAACAAATTACTCCCTCGCAAACCAAAGGAAGAGGCAAACTAAAACAAACTCCTTTTAGCCGGAGTACAATACAAACAAGCCGCACCTGATGCAATCTCGTTCCGTTTCCTTGTCATATAGTTAAAACTTGTGATGGGGGCATGGCGATGTTACAGCCAAGACTAAGTCATGATCTTACATGATCTGCAAATTTACACGAATACACGAAAAGAGGGCACTCCGGAAGATAACGAGAACGAGAAGTATTGATATTATTACCCATTTACACAGAGCGACTACTCGCATGGGAATTTCAATTAAGTAGTACATCGTGTTATTTGATCGGTCGGCTAATTCGGTTGCTGGGCGTAACCTCAAAGGTCCGCAATGTTACTAAAATCCTATGCGAGATCGTCTGAATCAACCTTTATATAGGCAACCAACCAATACCCTTTCTAATGTAGATATTTCTGAATACTAGTGATTAAGAATGTAAATCATATAAAAATAAAATAACACAATAAACACTTACATTAAAACTTATAAATAAAAAATTTGGCCCAGGTCTTTTTCGTTGGGTAAGGTGCCCAGAAGGCTGGCCGCATTGCCCCGCTGGATCCGCTGAGCAAAGTATTGGCCAGCCCTCTGGTCACCAGAAGCATCTATAAGGCGCTTAGATAATTCCTTGATTGATTGATTGATTGATTGATTTCTTTATTTCATGATAAAAATTACACTATAAATTTGCTACATCTCAAAATTATGTTTATCTTCTCATCATGATCGTCAAAAATTACATAATAAATTCCAAATAAAAATAATTGTGTCTCCCAAATGAGGATCGTCATTTACAAAGAAAGAAAATACACATGCCAAGCTAAATAAAATTAATAAATTAAGTTACAATATCATGAAATTATCACGAAGCAAGAAAATATTATATAACAGAGAAATATAGGTATAATTATATCATCGGTCATTAAAAATTCAAATCCATGTACTCATTTACAGAGTACATGGGGTTATCTAACAAAAGGTTTCTCAATTTGCGCTTAAATGCTTCGTCACATGGCTCATTTCTCAGATCGGCGGCTTGTAGAGACAACGCGCACTATGCCCCCTCGGCCTCAGGGTTTCGACCCCAAACGCTGCAAATATGTAACTACTGCCTAGGGTGACATACTTGCGACGCTTGAGGTCTTCAGCCAAGGATGCAGCCGCACCAGCACCCACTTTGGTGCCTGGAACGTGGGACGGTACCAGGGTATATACACAGGACCTGGTAGCCTCCCAGGCAAGCGGCCAACCCATACTCCAAGGCACCAGTGTCATTCCGTCAGGCCTCTTGCCGTCAACCCGGCACTTAGTTAATGATAACCTAAATATACCTCAGACGTACTGCACTAGATATCTGACTTGGCGCGCTCTCGCAAATCTCCCCAGAATATAGTTTTCAAGTTACAAGTTGCGACAGTGCGATCCCGCGCGGCCAATTTCCCGACTCACAAACCGAGAGCCAACTCGCTGTACAACTTAATAATTGATCTTGTGCATTCTCACTATTGTGAAGTTTTAGATTGACACATTTAGTGTTTATGTGGCTACCCATAAATTTTAATCTATTTCTTGATAGCATAAGGGTCTCCCCAAACATATCGATGCGGAATCGGCTTTCAATAAAAATATTGTTTTTGTTAATAAAAGTTAATAATGTAATGTAATTAATTACATAAACTTTAAGGGGCTGACAACACCCAACTGCGCAAAATTGATGTTACTTGCGCAGTTTTTAGGGTTCCGTAGTCAACTAGGAACCCTTATAGTTTCGCCATGTCTGTCTGTCCGTCCGTCCGTCCGTCCGCGGATAATCTCAGTAACCGTTAGTACTAGAAAGCTGAAATTTGGTACCAATATGTATATCAATCACGCCAACAAAGTGCAAAAATAAAAAATGGAAAAAAATGTTTTATTAGGGTACCCCCCCTACATGTAAAGTGGGGGCTGATATTTTTTTTCATTCCTACCCCTACGTGTGATATATTGTTGGATAGGTATTTAAAAATGAATAAGGGTTTACTAAGATCGTTTTTTGATTATATTAATATTTTTGGAAATAATCGCTCCTAAAGGAAAAAAAAGTGCGTCCCCCCCCTCTAACTTTTGAACCATATGTTTAAAAAATATGAAAAAAATCACAAAAGTAGAACTTTATAAAGACTTTCTAGGAAAATTGTTTTGAACTTGATAGGTTCAGTAGTTTTTGAGAAAAATACGGAAAACTACGGAACCCTACACTGAGCGTGGCCCGACACGCTCTTGGCCGGTTTTTAAGACAGACTATTAGTTTTGGTAAGGCAAGTAAATTATATGTTACTATTTATTATATTTCAACGAACATAGCCGTACTCGATTTAAGGTGGCTCGCTTAGGTTACCCGAAGCTCAGGCTGCGTTAGATGGCGTTAATCTTCAAATTACCAGTCTTATTTTTTTTGTGGAGTCGTACAGGCATTTATATACTTTCAATTATGCTTCGCGAACATTTAATATTAAAATTGACGTATTACAACAAACATTCAACTTCTCATTGTAACGTTAATCCCCTCAATGTGAATAAATTTACTATTTTACACTATTTCTAAGTACCACTCACACATACAAACAGTGTTGTTGTATTCCTTCTAGTCGATAATTTCACGCGGCGACTGCTTGTTTAAATAGCCTTGCGGTAAATACGTGCCATCGCATGATTTGCATGGAAGTACTGGGTTCGAATCCAGGACTTTTTCTCTTTTTGTTTTAATACTACGTCGGTGGCAAACAAGCATACGGTCCGCCTGATGGAAAGCGGTCACCGTAACCTATGGACGCCTGCAACTCAAAGAGTGTCGCATGCGCGTTGCCGCCCCATTAGAAACTTGTACACTCCCCTTTGCTGCGTGTGCACAGCAAAAAGGAGTGTACAAGTTCAAAGGAGGGTTTGGGTTGCCGACGACTCAAAGGACAATAGACGGAACAAATTAGTTCCGTAAGTCCTCCCGTCGTCAGCACCCCACACCCTCGTTGAGCTCTGGCAGCCTTACTCACCGGCAGGAACACAACACTATGAGACACTATTTTTTGTTTTATTATTATACATAAATGTATATGTACTCGTACAGTAGTTACTGAGCGTTTTCCACAAAAAAGATTAAAAACCTATTCTCTTACATGGTAATAATTTTTGGGTTCGTCGAACTCAGAATTTCTAACATAATTATCCTAATCTGATATTTTAAAAAATTCCAAAAAAGTATAGATAAATTTTAATTTCTAAACTACGATTCGAATGATTTTTTTTTCTAATTGTTTATTTTCGATGGAGCAAGGGTATTCAAATCGCTTTTGAAATCTTAAATTAGTAAAGCTTAAGTAGTTTCATGTGCTCTGCCTACCCCTTTATGGGATACAGGCGTGATCGTATGTATGTATGTATGTAAATTAGTAAATGAAAATGCAATAGTTAACTGAGTAACGTAATGCTTTAAAAACTCAAGTGGACTTTTTTTATCTAAGGAGTAATTTCGATAAAATATTATATTTAGCGAGGGTATTAAAAGTTGTGTTTTATATCTCAACTTAATAAATAGAAAATCAAAATGACAATAAAAATATCAATAGGTTCTCTAAGATAAAATTGATACCTTCGGCTCTCCATTCTTGCTCGGTCAATAAAAAATACGAAATTTATATCCAAAAAAATACAAAAAGTTTATAGAATCCTGGGAATCGAACGCACCTTCACGGCGTGACAGACGACTGTACACCAACGACGCCATTACATAACACGCTGTTCCCGACGAAATTGGGCTATACATATATAATTATTTAAATATAAATAATAATGTCATATCAAATCCATACTAATATTACAAATGGGAAAGGGTGTGTGTGTCTATTTGTTTGTCCGTCTTTCACGGCAAAACCGGAGCGACCAATTGACGTGATTATTTAAGGGGATTTAGTTGAAGGGATGGAGAGTGACATAGGCTACTTTTTGTCTCTTTCTTACGCGAGCGAAGCCGCGGTCAAAAGCTAGTTTATTATAAATGGGAAAAGCTGGTTACTCTATAATCTGAAGTGGAAGAATTCGTTGTTTCACCAAAGATAATGTGTGTTTGTTTGTTTGTCCGTCTTTCACGGCCAAACGGAGCGACGGATTGACATGTTTTTTAAGTGGAGATAGTTGAAGGGATGGAGAGTGACATATGCTACTTTTGTCTCTTTCTAACGCAAGCGAAGCCGCGGGCAAAAGCTAGTACAGCACGGGTAGCATGGTCGCGAGATAGACGATAAAATATCAGGCCGTCCCTGTCGCACTATTAGTAAGTGCGATTATAGGGACGGCCAGATGTTTTATCATTTATCGCGCGACCATAATTGCCTGCCTGGACCAGATTATATTGATGATAATTATTATTTGTAACCATTTAGTTAATATTGTCTTCAGTTACCGCGATAATTACTCATGAAATAAAAACTATGAAAACGGATTAAATCGCGTATAATGAGTTTAAAATTCATCCCGATGTTTCAAACACTTTACAGCGTTCGTGGTCAACGGGTGACTGAGGAAAAATTACAATGTGCAAAAGCTACCCATATTCTTGTATATAACCATTTAGTTGTTGAAGAAAAACATTCACACAACAATAACATAGGTCAACCAGCTCAGTAAATGCAATACTTTACTAATACTATGCCCACACTATGACCTATGTATAATGTATTATACCAGACGTGTAATATTTTATTTTATCAACAAAGGCATAATAAAGGATTGTATTGTATTTTTGTATGAAAATAAAAAATAGGAAAGCAATATAGTAATAGTCAAATATTCCATTAAAAAAATAAAAAATACTTAATAAATACATAAAAGTTCAAATGATTAAAAAAAACCGGACTCGAACCCACGATCTTCTGCATCATAGTCGGTCGTTTGACCGAGATGCCATTTCGATTTACATTAGCAGTGTCGAAATACACGATATGTATCTTTGTTGACAAAATGCGTCATTATTTCTGAGTCTGCTTGAGTTATCTAAACCAATATCTTTAAATAATTACTTGTCAAGAGCCAAATGTCTCTGATGACAATGTCAACTAAAAATGCGCGAAATATGACGGCTCTGTGTCTGTACACAAAATTTGGCACGCACATTTACGTAAAATTAATAAAAAATTCACAAGGATTTGTCCATGATTTCTGTATGAAACAATGTATTTCATTCACTACCGCGACGACAGATAATGTATAGTAGATGCATGCGCATACTTTTATTTAGTTGTAGTGTGCGGTGACTAAATAAATGGTAGATGTTTTTTGTATGGAAAGCGAGCCACCTTAACGAAATCGGCTCGATAGAAAAAAATTGCAAAGATTGGTCTCGAGTTAGTCATTTAACGGTTCCATGTCGTTCAATTATTCACTTAGTTGTCTTTAATTAAAATTACAA
Source organism: Leguminivora glycinivorella (assembly GCF_023078275.1). NCBI lineage: Eukaryota > Metazoa > Arthropoda > Insecta > Lepidoptera > Tortricidae > Leguminivora > Leguminivora glycinivorella. Next base: position 10,507,770 of record NC_062978.1, read on the forward strand.
TAACAAAAATATACATATCTAAAACACTAACGAAACATATTGCACAAATAATGCATTTTCCTATTTTATTTTAATATTTTTCCGCACTTTTCGTACCTAGCCGCCCTGTTTTAGTGACATCGCGCTCTCACTTACTCCCATGCGAATAGACAGTGTACGTTAGCGTCAAGGTCATTGGGTGTTGTCAGGGTCTTAAGCGATAATCTACATTCAGAACGTGAAAAAAGTTAATTTTTAGACAGATTTTATGCTTAATTGTCGTCACAAAACTGACAGCGAGTTAATTTTTGTTAACGACTTACGCTAATATTGGGTCCCAACTTCTGAAAATGCCCAACTACGAAACCCTACCTGAGCATGTCCCGATATACTTTGGTCGTTTCTTTCATTTACACGCACGTAGCAACAACGAAGGCCGACGTTTCCATTTCCCGAATGTTGCGGGAATTTAAAAGTGTCTGGGCAAGTAATTGCGCTGCCAGTTTCAGCCAGTGGATTTGTAAACTTGGTGGCTTCCGGCTAAGCTAGTTTTCTTCCTCGCGGTATCCAGTGCGGTTGAATCCACTAGTTACTTGTTACATGAGATATGTTTACAAATGTATAGTTGGGAATGTTTTGCAAATGAAAAGAACTTGACTCAATGTTTCCGTGGTACAAGTCCGTGGTCTAAAAGCTCCAATTTAAAATTCATGTTCATCGGTACTTTAAGCTCTTGTCTAGGTATGTTAGGTAGTTCCATTCGTAGATTTTTGCTTAAGACGAATGGAACTAACTGGTCTGGTCTTTTTTTTAAGATCAACCCAACTAATTCGATAAATCTTATAAATATTAATTTAAACAACAATCAATAACTATTGCATACATAGAGCCTATCTGTATCTGTTGTTACTCTTTTAGCCCTTATATTACGACACTGTATAAAATTGCACTTTGATTTATTTCGTTTTTCCTTTGGCAAAGCTAAACAGCTTTTCGTAATTCATACACCTACCTAGGTATTACAAATTAAAACCATCCCTACTCGTAGCGTAAGCTGCATCGCACCCCCGTAAAACGAATACAATTATTAAATGAGAGTTTTGAATGATTCACGGTTATTTTACACGGTTACACGGGAAACTGTCAGTTTTCCGTGATCATGATGCATGCAACTGCGTCGAAATATCGGGAGCTCGACAAAAATCAAAAAGGTAATCACGGTCTATATCCCGGTCAATATAAGTCTAATTATTAAATGTATCAAAGCAAATAAAACTCTTTAATTTGTATCCACTAGTACGTTTATGCTTTCTGCCTACGCAATATTTATTTTACATATTTCCTTTTTTATTTTCCTTGGCCCATGTCATAGCTAGTTGTAGTCGCTTTGCAAAAATCGCAATCAGTGATATTGTGCATTGCAGTAGTTATTTGGCATACCCGAGAGATCCTTATGCAATTTGCATTATCCTTTTGCTATGGAAAGCACATAATTATTGTGTAGATAGTTCCTCCACGAATTTTATGTTTAGAGATTTCCTAGAAATCACTAAAATGTGAAAATCTCCTTCCTTACGAGCTTCTTTCACGTGGCAGTTTTTCGGGCATTTGAAGCAATCTTTGTCTTTCCCTGAATACAACTACCGTCAAAATATTACACAGAAACTTTAGTTGACTAGTGGGTTAGGTACTATTGTTTTAATAATAATTTATAACTAGCAAAAAGACAAGGAATAACGTAGTTATGGCAAAATATTGATCCTCATATAAATAAAACTTTACAAACCTGTTGCGATTTTGGCTTAACCCGCTCGCGCCCATCCCCTGGGACTGGGACCCTGCACCACACACCACGTGTCCCCGTATCTATCGTATCTCTGTCCCTTTGATGTTCCCTCAATGTTTGTCTCAAAGCTGTATTTAATTGCTACCTGATTATTTTTGGATTATTTACAGAACGGTTTAATCGCACTGACCGTTCAAACGATGTCAAACCAATTTTAATTGTGAAACGCTTTGGGAGGAATAGATACGAGTAGATACCTACAAAACACACGTAATTGCTGTAAAATCTCGGAGGGGCGCAAGGTAAATACCGATGATTGGTAGCGGGGATGTAGCCAGACAGGACAAACAGCTAAGGCGAAAGTACGAGTATAGTCACTTCAACACTACAAAGTTTAGTTAGATTCCTACCTAGATACTTATATAGATTCACGAAGCTTAATGATTTGGTTTATGTTTGCATGATAATTAAGGCTTTATTTGCTCATAATCGTAAATGCCACAATTTATATAGGTACCTATCACTGAAACTCCAAATGCAGAGGGTAAACATCTTTCAGAGTACATTCGCGAGCAAGCAAATTTTAAAGATAAATACCATAATTTTATAATGATATTCAGGGTAACTCAGGCGCGGTTGGCGGCGGAGCGGTGTCAAATATCCCTTCATTGTTACAAATATGCCGGCGGATTTAAGCCGGGATTACCTTTATAAAGCGACCACTTTTGTGAAATATGCTCATTTAGGTTGCCTCGTGGAAATGCGACAGCGGGACTGGCATTTAATCGATTTGTTTACCCCTGTTGTTGTAATTAGGTATATCATGGTAGGAAACGAATTTATTCATATTTTCACTAGACATATTGATAGGGTTAAAGAGCGTGATTACCTTCTTAGTTTTTGTCTTGCTCCCTATATTTCAACGCAATGAAATGCATCATTGGTGAAGGTCACTATATATCTAATAGTCAAACGTATACCTATATCTAGTAGTGAGATGTAAGAAGCGCTTGGCATCCGTTAGCTCATTAGGTGGACGACATCCGCAAAATTGCGGGGCACAACTGGATGAGACTAGCTCGGGACCGCGATACATGACGTACAGTCAAGTGTAAAAATATGGGTGCGTACAACTTATCAAAAATATGTCCCATAGCACTTTATGTCGGCGGAATAAGGTCTCGGTACATATTTTTGAGCGGATAAAATCGATACGTATTTTTGCACTTGACTGTACCTACTAGAAGCGAGGCCTATGCTCAGCAGTGGGCGATAAAGGGCTGACATGATGATGATGATGATGATGACGAGTGAAACTAACCGTGAATCATTGAAAACATTCAGATTTCGTGCTCTATCACTCCGTTTTCAACGGCATGGATGCATTTGTACCAATCAGCAGAATATCATTAACTAAGTAGTAACATCGACTGTGTTCATGAGTAAACCATACAACACAAGCATTTCTTGCTCCATCTGTTTGCTTTGGTACAGTTAGCTTCAAAAAGATAGTGATAGCACTGCACTTAACTTAATGAATCGCAACAGATCCTTATTTCTATTGACACAAAGATGTGTTGAATTCTGTTTCACCAATTTGGCTTCCATTGCTGACTTTAACAACAACTTAAGTTATTAAATATAGTAGTACCCCAGATTTCATACCTCAATAAAACACGTAACAAACAAAATTGTTAAGTATACAAGGTTTTATGTAAGAGTTGACAATATACAAATTTTGCATTGAAACTATTTTAATGCTAGAATAAGTTTTTGTACCATTCTGCATAGAACAAGTTTCAGGTATTTAGGACAGTTAAACTCGTAGGTATATATAGTTCGGGTTCATCCATTGTCGGGATTTCTCTCTACACTCGTTAGGCAAATCCGAACGCCCAATCGCTGACGTGACGGGAAACGTGTTAGGTCTCGTGTGTTCTTTATCGTAGCTACGAATATAAAAATAAATGTAAGACTAACAAGTTGGAAGGAAAATAGTACAGTTGCTTAACAATTTCAATTTCGGTTTTGCAAGCAAATTGATAAAATAAAATAACATTGATAGGTATGAAATAAAACTATGGAAACGGATTAAATCGCGTAATCCGTTTCCATAGTTTTATTTCATGAGTAACTATCGCGGTAACCGAAGACAATATTATTGATAGGTATGTTATGAATTTTAGCTTAAAAATGTTTATGCCAGCTGCATCGATTGGGCGAATTTTCTTATATAAAATGTAATTTGGCAAATATGTAATGATTCTCTTTTATGTTTCAAGAACCCTGTTTCAAATAAATGTTTTGTAATTTGTTCTACAAAAAATTCAACATAGGTTGAACAACAACAACCTACCTATAAAATTATGTTTATTAATTCATATTCATTTCTCATAAAAATGTTAAAAGATCCTCATATAAATAAAACTAAAACTAATATATATATTATTAAAATGTACGTACCTACCCTATGAAGGCCTTAGGTAGTCATAGTTAATTACTATAATACACTAAGTGCAATACAAGTCGAAGTTCTCCTTTCAATAGGTAACTTACGAATTTGTTAGTAAATACCATATGCCTATGGTATTTTTGACTAAAGGTAATTGTTACCTTTCAAATTATTACAAAAGACAAATAGCATTATCGCTATCCTATTTACTTGACATTTCTGCCAAAAATTTGGCAGACAATTCTGCTCCTATTGAGCAGCAAAGTATGAACTTGGAATTGGTTCCAGTCATAACCAATGATTTAAACTAGCTTTTAAGACAAAAGATTCTGTCTCTGGCAATCTAGACTTAAGTAAATATAAGGAAAAAAACTGTAAGCAAGGGAAGTATATCCACCTGGTGCATCAAAATATTCAATGTATTAGAGGTAAAGATTTACAAATTGAACTTTTTATGAAGGATTTTTATATAGATATTTTATGTATTACTGAACACTGGTTAAAAAATAATGAATTAATGCCTCAATTTATTAATCACCAGGTAGGAAGTTCGTTCACCAGGCATAGTTCCATACATGGTGGGTCGTTAATTATAATAAATAATCAGTTAAAATTTAAGGAACGCAAGGATATTGTGTCCATGTCTGTTGAACGGACTATAGAACTAAGTGCAGTAGAATTGGAGCAATTTATTGTTGTGTGCGTGTATAGGCCGCCATTAAGTAATTTTGAATTATTTGAAAGCATAATGGAATCTGTGCTACTGAAAATATCGCCTTCCAGCAAGAAATTACTTATTTGCGGCGACTTTAATGTAAATATTCTAGAAAATTCGACATTAAGTTGTAGGCTGTTGAATTTTTTCAAATCATGTAATCTGAACCACATTTTTATGGAGCCTACTAGAGTGACTGCTACTAGTGCAACCTGTATAGATAATATTTTCACAGATATTTTTCCTATTACAAAAAATGTAATCAGCAATTTAGAGTCCGACCATTTAGGTCAATTAATGGTATTTGAAGCTGCTAGGAAAAATACCTGGAAAAAACAGATAACTTTTGTACCAGTAACCTCGGACCGCGTGGAAAGAATGAAACAGAGTTTAGTTCAGGCGCTACCCGTTCTGTCTCCAAACATGAGTCCTAATGATATGTATAATTCATTCTTTCACACATATATGGAAAATTATAATACGATATTTACAACAAAAACGGTCACGGTTAGTGATGCATCAGTTTTTAGTGAGTGGGCAACTGCAGAGTTACATCAACGAAGACGTGCATTGTATGCCTTGTATGAGGAACGGCGGTTTAATACGAGTGATGAATTTAAAGAACATGTCAAACAATTTTCGAAACAGTTTAAATTAGATTGTCATACCGCTAAACGTAATTATTTAAGCAAGAAAATTAAAAGTAGTTCCGATATAATTAAAGCAACGTGGAAAGTAATTAACGTGGAGACTGGTCGGTCAAAGCAAAGAACAAATGAACTGAAATTAAAAATTGATGGCAAAATTGTAGATTCCAATTTAGAAGTAGCAACAGAATTTGAAAAGTTCTTCACTGATATACCAGTTTCCACAACTAGGCACTTAAATTCATCACCCGCATCTGCCGTTACATTGTTAGAAGATAATGTCACAGAATGTAGTAGAGACCTTGTATTTGAACATGTTAGTACCTCAGATATAATTAAGGCATTTCAATCAATTAATGTTAAAAAAACTTGTGACCTCTGGGGAGTCTCTGTCCATGGTGTTAAATCTTTGATAGAAATTGTAGCGCCTGACTTGGTAGTTATCTTTAATAACAGTGTTGATTGTGGTGAGTTTCCTGATCTTATGAAACACAGTAAAGTCATTCCATTATTTAAATCTGGTAGCACATCCGACCCCACTAATTTTAGACCGATATCAGTGTTACCGACATTCAGCAAAATTTTTGAAAAGTTAGTGTTATTTCAGCTATTGCAACATTTTAACATCAATAATCTAATGCACAATAAACAATTTGGTTTTACACGGGGTCGCTCAACAACCGACGCTGGTGTTGAGCTAATCAAACAGATTTTCGATGCCTGGGAGGAGTCACAGGATGCCTTGGGTATCTTCTGTGATTTATCTAAGGCTTTCGATTGCGTCTGTCATGAAACACTGATCAGGAAATTGCACTACTATGGAGTGCGAGGATCGGCACTGAATTTAGTCAAATCTTACTTACACGATAGAATACAAAGGGTCGACGTGAATGGACAGCGCTCACCGGGGTCACTAGTCTCTATGGGTGTACCGCAGGGATCAATATTGGGGCCTTTCCTGTTCCTTATCTACATTAATGACCTGCCATATCTTGTAAAGACCCACCATGATATAGTATTGTTTGCAGATGATACTTCCCTTATTTTCAAAGTCAAACGTCAGCAACAAACTTGTGAAAATGTAAACAATGCTATTTCCGAAGTAGTTAATTGGTTTAGTGTTAATAACTTATTGTTAAATGAGAAAAAGACTAAATGTATTAAGTTTGTAACGAGTAATGCTAAAAATGAACAAGCAAGTGTCGTTGTGAAGGATGAGGAAATGGAACTGGTAGATAGTACAGTTTTTCTTGGCATAACTTTAGATTCTAAACTTCAGTGGGGTCCCCATATTGCTACCCTCTCGAATAGACTGAGCTCTGCAGCATTTGCAGTGAGCAAGATCCGTCAGTTAACAGACGTGGAAACAGCTCGATTAGTTTATTTTAGTTACTTTCACAGCATTATGTCATATGGTATTTTACTATGGGGCAGTGCTTCAGAGATAAATACCATATTTGTTCTGCAGAAGAGGGCTATTCGAGCAATATACAAAATGAACCATAGAGACTCACTTAGAGATAAGTTTAAGGACATTAATATAATGACAGTGCATTGTCAATATATTTATGAGAATATTATGTATGTACATAAAAACATTTGTAAATTTAAGAAAAACTGTGATGTACATAATATAAACACTAGAAATAAGCATAAGCTTGCAGTGCCCTTCACTCGGCTCCATAAAATTAAAAAATCATTCATGGGTAATTGTGTAAGATTTTATAACAAACTTCCTAATGCCATCACTGAACTGTCTTTTAATCGATTTAAACATTATGTAAAGCGTATACTGATCTCTAAAGCCTACTACAGCACACAAGACTACATGAATGATGAAACACCGTGGGATGCAAGTATTGTTGAAAACCATTAATTATATAGCTTATTAATGATGATAATTATTGATAATTCAATGTATTTTTATACAATTTTTTTGACATTTAGAATTTATTCTAGAAGTTTTTATACTAGTATTTTTTTATACAATTTAGATTGATATCATTTTATTAAATCAATGTAGTTTTAAAACAATATTGTTTATTGCACCAATAAATTGCTCTGATATTTAGAATAAGATGAACATTGTACACTGTTGACAATTTAAAAGTGCTTATTGTAAGCCTATTTGAATAAAGAATATTTTGATTTTGATTGATTGATTGAACTCGTCTTAGGAAACGGTAACGAACCAGCTAGCCACTGCACTCCCAAATTATTCACATCTCAGTCGGCCTAGCCAAAGTGAAAATCTTTGACGGTCTTACGAAACGGTAACGAACCAGCTAGCCACTGCACTCCCAAATTATTCACATCTCAGTCGGCCTAGCCAAAGTGAAAATCTTTGATGCTATGTGGCGATAGAAACGCGGTTAGCTCTGTCGCGCCAATAGAGAAGAGCGATAGAGAGAGAGCAAGCTACGAAACGGTAAAGAATCGTAAGCGATTGTGACATTAGCTAGGGTACCTGTTCACAAACTTCTCCATTTAACAGGAATCATTATTCGTGTTCATTTTGCAGTATTTAATCCCATTGAAGGGCGAGTAAGCGGATTACAATCGGCTGGTCTAACAACCTACTTGTTAGCTAGATACAAGTTCGGCTCGTTAAAACTCGAGGCTAGGTATGTGAGAGGCGAAGTTAGATGTGGAAGAGTTATTGTGCACTTGCTCGGGATATTCTGCCGGTATTACTGTCGCTCTAACGATGGAAGGGCTAACGATTGACTTATTTGGCCGGTTTTAATAAGATCAACGGAGCTTTGGCAATAGGGGTAGCATCAGAGGGCCTATCATAGATGACAATCGTTTGCGCCGTAGCAAGCAAAACGCTAATCGGTTTATATTTACTAAACCTCAAAAATGAGATCTAGATACGATATAGATCTGATCTAGATCTATATACTTGAAGTTCTAATGTAAAAGTAAATACAGTGATAGAGAATGACGATTATGTATAAATTATTGGACCAATAAGAGTCAACCGCTGGATGGAAATTCCACTCTCTAATCTCTCTATTACACGAATATAGAAGTACAATAGAGACGCAGATAATGAAACTTCAATTTTAATTTTTCGCGATAGACCTGGCCCCGTAGCCGAATGGTATTTCTGAGACGCGAATCGAAATCGAAACGCCGCAGAAAGGTAGTCTGGCTCTGCCGCGGCAATACGCAAGAGCGGTAGAGATAGATAGAACTACAAAAGATATTATCGTGAGCGTTTCGTGAGCTTTTGTGCATTCGGCTACGCATACTGGTACTAGAGGCAAATGTTTGCCTGCGAAAGGTGTACAATGGAGTCAACAAGCCTCTACGGACTTATTTCTTCTTGAGAGCACTCTTTCAAATAGCATTGGTCGGGATTGAATCATAACTGTATTACTTGTTAGATGTAATTGTATTTATTTATTTATTTATTTTATTTTATTTATTTTAGTTTATGGAGATCCAACAGCTACTATTACAATATAACACTACTGAATAAAAGATAGAAAGCCAATTACAGGATCACACTTATAGAAACAATACATATTAATACATTTGAGTACATATTACTCAAACGAAAAGCATCAACGCACGGACACAAACACATTGACGTAAGAATTCAGACCAAACGTGGTATTTCAATAGTGGATGGTAATGACAATTATAAGAATAACATAATTAAATATAAATGACAAATCTCTTAGACTTGCTCACACGAAACATTTAAGAATCATATAGTGCTTAATAACAGGGATTTTACAATTAAATACATCTATATCTAGGTCGTTAGCAAGGTTGTTTAACGCTCTACTCGCGCGCGACAAGAAACTGTTCTGTCTGTATTTGGACGATGAAAACTTAACTGAAATAGGAGGATAGTACCTTTTACAACGTGTGGGGGTATTAAATGAGGTATTGTAGCTAAGGAAGTAATATTTAATAAGTTACGTAAATACCTATAACATATTCGATTTTTGTTAAAGAAGAGGGATGAACGTATGGCTACATTGGCCACACGTTGGGCCAACAGAATAAGGTCACGTTTTAGTGCCACTCGCCGCGATTAAGAAGTTTGAAATAAAACATATTTATGTACACCATTTTCATATAGGTAGTGTTATTTTATAATCATAACTCATAAGTGATAAATATTAGGGATGTACCGACTAGTCGGTAAAGCCGACTATCCGGCCACATTTGTAGTCTGCGATTAGTCGGCGACTAGTCGGCAAAAAAGGCCGATTAGTCGGCACATTATAAGTGATAGAAAAACAGTACAAACATAAAGTAACAGCTGATATTGTTGTATTATGAACCATTTTGTTATGTTGTTAGTCAGAAGAACAACTGCGGTCATCACAGAAAGAAATGTCCTACCAAAGGACTATCGATTTCATAGGCAGGATTCCTACCCACTTAAAATATAAATAAAAAAAATAACCTGACCTTTGAACCTTTAAAAAATAATGAAAAGCGCCAACAAAGGACCAATGTAATTCAAAAATTTTGATAAATTACTCGAATATTATGTTCTGGCCGACTAGCCGACTAGTCGGCCGACTAATCGGCCACTCAAGCGCCGACTAGTCGGTAGTCGGCCTAGTCGGCCAATTCAATAGTCGGTAACATCCCTAATAAATATCCATTTCGTACTTGTTCCCTATAAGACATTATAATGATCACGTAAATCAACAGATACCATGTTCAATACCTACCAGCCACGACTGATCCATACAAGCCGATTCCCACAGGCTTGCCTAAAATTGATAGTAAAGTACCTAACTACTACCTAACCAACCGTTAGGTTTCTTTTTGCTCAGTGTTGCCTTGTAGAAATTTTCACCAGCCGCCATTGATAGTATTGATACCTAGCACTACCGAGCGATTACGACGATATTAAGTAATCAAAATTAACTAAACTTCAAAATGTCTTTTTCAATGTAATTTCTTGACAAACTAATGCTTTTCAGGGTGAAGGTGTTATAAATATTAATAAAATGAACAAAACTGCACAAAGAACTCCAGTAACAGAAGCGCGTCAGAAAGAAGCAAACACCTCCATTAAAGTGTATCCCTTCAAAATTCCCTCAAGTCTGAGACAACTCGTAGTGCATTATCATCGATCGAAGCATCTGTTCCTCCTAACATCTACTCCTACAATCCTGATCCGGCCGTACATCCTTCCTCTTTCATCTTTACTAGAACGAAAGGGACAGCTGATGGGAAACGCGCGAAAGTGAGTTGGAATAAGGACCACTTCGACAATAAAAGTTAAGTGCAGTCTCCCCCTAGTGTTACGTGAGGTATTAAGAATTTAGGAGCAGCCCTCGTTATGGCTTCGACTTGTCTTTATACTTGTTTTGATTGTTAGCCTTGAATGTTTACGTGCCGTAAACGTTTGTGAGATGTAAAGTTTGAGGGACAGATGCTCATTCGTTAGACAGTAAAGTAACTGGGAGTTTAGTTAACGAGAGTTGACAAGTTAGTGTGCGACGCAAAAGCCTAAGGGTGCATTTGAATGCTTAAGATATATCCAATAATAGTTTTCAAAGAGGTACAATAGGTATAGTGTGAATTTTCTGAGATGAACTTTTCGCTTTAGCCGTAATCTGTTAAACAAAGGCCTTTGTTTCTATTATTCACGGCGGCTAGCTCCCGTTTAAACGGCACGTGCTATTAGTCTCAGTGTAGTTAAAAAGCAACTATCATGATAGTAATAAGGTTACGTGCGTCAGGCACGCGGTACTAAGCCGGGCGCCTTCGGCGCGCTCTAACTTAAAGTGTCGGGCGAAGCCCGACGCACGGGGTCCTAAGCCGGGCGCCGAAGGCGCCCTCTATCTTAAAGAGTCGGGCGGCGCCCGACGCACGCGGTTCTAAGCCGGGCGCCTTCGGCGCCCTCTAACTTAAAGTGGCGGGCGAAGCCCGACGCACGCAGTAATAAGCCCGGCGCCTTCGGCGCCCTTTAAGACGATACTGTAGGGGTCAATTCTCCATACAAATGCTCTCGACTATTTCCTCCCTGGTTTTTGAAGATAGAGCAATGATTTTTTCAACACAGATTGTTATTATTTTTATCTGTGTCGGACCGTTTTGATTTTTTGATATTCTGCTTTTTAACCCCCGACGCAAAAACGACGGGGTGTTATAAGTTTGACGTGTCTGTCTGTCTGTCTGTCTGTCTGTCTGTCTGTCTGTCTGTCTGTCTGTTTGTCTGTGTGTGTGTCTGTCTGTGGCACCGTAGCTCCCGAACGGGTGAACCGATTTCGATTTAGTTTTTTTTGTTTGAAAGCTGAGTTAGTCGGGAGTGTTCTTAGCCATGTTTCATGAAAATCGGTCCACTATGTCGCGGTCGGGGGTTTTTTCAAAATTTTAATTTTTTTAAAGACTCTAGAGCCAATCAAAAATTTCCAAAAACGTCCTTTTTCATTCTGGCGCAAAAAAAGGTGTGATACTCAAGATTGGTAACAATTAACCAAAAAAGCTAAACGGTCCGACATAGATTATTTCATTGTTATTCAGATTCTCAAATTTAGTTCCGATTGATTTAGTTTTGAAGGAGGAAAGAGTCGAGAGCGGAACCTCGATTTTAAAGATTTTTTTGAAATATCTTTTGACTGACTTGTTCTTAATGGACAATTTTTTTTCGATAAATCTAGTTAATAACACTTGTATATTTAACTAAAATTCCTAAGTTGAAACCGCTCCTTTCCATTTTAGCATTTTCGCTACCGTATCCTCTTAAGGTGTCGGACGAAGCCCGACGCAGGCTTTCCTAAGCCGGGTGCCTTCAGCGCCCTCATATTTAATAAACAAAACAGTAACTCCAAAGTAAGTTAAATAAAAAATAAGTTCAAAAACTAAAACCCGACTACTATAAAATGTGCTCTAAAAAGTATGAAACAAGATAGAATTGTTTTATGAAATTATCATGCATGAAATTCACAGCTGTGTATTCTTTTCAATACATAAACTCAATGTTATAATAAGTTTGTAAATTTTATAAATACTTGCAGAGATTCAGAAGATAGCCGTGGTCGTATGCCACAATTATAAACTATAAGTACATAGTAAAAAATGAGAAATTTTATTATATTGAACATGCTAATACGACCGTACGAATAATGGGTATCTGAGGCGACGTATAAATACACGGTGAGATAAATTCAAACTTTGCATAGTGACTTTTGAGGTCAGTCATAATGAATAACTTTTATTATGGGACCAAAACTGAAATCTCAAAAAAAAATTGGCTGTTACATTCCAATCAGACATAGATGCTGTTCATTTCTATGGAACAGTCAATTTTTTTTTGCGATTTCACTATTGGTCCCATAATAAAAGTTGTTCATTATGGCCTCAAAAGTCAATTTATTTCAACCTGTATAAATACATAGAATAAAGGCTATTTTTATTTTATTTTATTAATACAACTGCCGGTATTTTGCGTATTTACAGGGTTTTTCCCATATGTATGTAGGAAAGATTAAACGTTTTTTATTCGATGCCAATTTAAAAATATTCCAATTCAAAAACATGATTATATTATTTGTTCATAGGGAACCCTCTCATGGATTTAAAAATAAATTAAACGATCACGTACATTGTTGACATTTTATTGCATTCATTAAGCTGAAAGTCAGCCGGCACGGTGCACGTTGTACCGGCAGAGGATTACATCCATAAACATTTGCCGTTTCGTCCGCGAGGGGGCGCAATTTATCGGTACAGACGCATTAAAAGAGAAAAGGCAGATACCATCCATTAGAGCTCCTTTACACTTGACGATTGGCTAAAGAGCAATTAATATTGTAGCAAAATAACTCAAATAAATAACATCGACTGATAGGCGTGATCTGAATTAAGAATCTGCCCCTCTAGCACAACTTGATTTTTCTAGATGATCTAGCACAAACAATTTAATTCTTAACTCATTATTTATCTGAATCGGAATTTATACGCCTGTTGATAAGTAGATGATCCGATTAGACTACTGGTAAAGATTACATTTTTTGCCGACCTAGATTTTGGAAATGTTTCAAAATGACAAAGCAATGGCCTCGCGCCATAAGTAACAGTCGTATAGTATTTTTAAATAACAGGAAATAAAGCACTAGTGTCAACTAGTTGTAAACACAAATAGTCGCAAAGTCTAAATGAACCATGCACAGTGCACCGAATCACCAAAGGCGGTTACGCTATTTCTATTCTCAGCTTAACTTAGGGAGGGAAATGAACAGGTAGGCAACTAACTATGCGTGATGCGTGCTGATGGAAATGTTACGTTTTTATTTAAGAATCCCCCAGTAATCATGAAAAGTTTTATTAAAGAATCATAATTTCTTCGAAAATTACCAGATAAATTATTTTAGATAAGAATTGATATAATTGGTGTAGGTAAATAATAAATATTTAAAAGGAATAAGTAGCGTAAATTTTCATGGTAGCTCAAAATCGATAGGAAAAATAAACAATAATTTATTCTGGGTCTTGGGTCTATATATTGTACCTATTTATATTGAATTCTAAAGCTCACAACGCCTGTAATTCTTCGTCTTGTTCATATTGCTCAACCCTCTTATCAAGCACCAAAGAGAATGGAGTATCTAAACTATCCAAATAAATTTTGCAGTTGCTGTGCGTTTATTACCATCTCGCCATTTGATAATTTGACCCATATGTTTCAACAGATATGTGTATGTATTTGTTAGAAATGAGTCAGTATCGTTACCATCTAACCTAATATCAACAAAAGTAACGTGGTAGGTATCTCATAGGTAAGCGTGCTCCACCGCATCATCACTTACCATCAGGTGTGATCGTGGTCAAACGTCTACCTATTCATACAACTAAAAAGTGTAAAACTGAAATGATTACCGATTACGCTTTTTTCGTAGACTTGATATATTTTATCCGGTGTTGTATCCATGTATCCAAGCCATAACATCAGACGAACCGGTTAATTCTGTTCTCCAGATACAGAGGTTAGACAACCATGCATTAGGGCGGGTAACGACGTGTACCGCCATGTTCGAATATTGTCTCAAATCCTGCCTACCTGCGTCTGATCCCGTACTTAGGGCGCATTCGGTAGACAGCCACAGGAACGCAACATATTCGATTAGTGAGGGCCTATCTAAAATGTTCTATTAAGGTATTGACAATATCTTAGAAATAGGTTGTTTTGTTTCTTACAATAATCTCTAAAATATCTTAGGTGTACTTAGGTCTACTAATCATGAGATCTAAAAGAAAAGACAGTTAACATTAATTGTGCTATCACCACGGTAACTTCTGTCAAGTGTCGATTTCAGATTCAAAGAGCGTTAATTGTCATCAAAACCATTTCTTCTTTCCGATTTCCTACTAAAACATGGTATTCCATAATTTGGGGGTTTTATTTCTTGGTTAATCGTCTCCTTTAATATAATAATATAAGCTCCTAAAGAAAGAAAAACAAACAAATATGATAGCTTCAACTACGTAATGAGTAATTTTATTTCTCATCTTGTCACCAACGTTTATTGAACGAGTCATATAACACCCGCTTGAATAAGCCGGGCTTGATTCCGTACGTGACTCAAGAATGCAGAGCGCATGACGGGGAATATGTCACCGGCTTGATGTATGACAAGCTTCACTACTGCCGGTTAACTTATGGAGCTCTTTACAGACTAGGGATGGGTAAACGTCGATGGAAATTTAGGTATGAAACGTTGTTGCAGCTTCAATGCGCATTTTGTTTAATGCAGTAAGGTTTTGACGTGATTTTGTCGGAAAAAATCAAGCTACCTCAGGTAGATTCAGACCAAGCTACTTTTACAATTATTTTATATCGCATACTGCGCAAGAGTTATATTAAATGTCATACTTTTATTCAAAATTACTATGACGTATTATTTTAGTTACCTTTAAGAACGACTTTTAATTCTTATTAAGAGAAAGCATTATAATTCCTCGAGTAGTGCTTAAGTGTGAGGGAAATTGGAACGTACATACATATATCAAAATCAATACATATATTAACAGAATTTTCAAGTACATAAAATTTTTACGACGATAAGTTTAATAAATTTTTATTTGCACGTCACTACGGCACCACTTTGCCTGGATCCTTCCTTCTGGGGCGGGAAACAACTAATCTCTTGATGTACCTATCGACTTTCATCTCACCTTATCTAAAACAAGTACACTTTGGAAAAGCATTTATTTTTTACCTTGGGTTAAATTAGAGTAGAGTTAGATCAGACGTTTGCGAGATATTTTACCTAGTCTAGTCATAAATTCTGTTACATAGTGAATTGCGTCACGAGAGACGATTTTAAAGTTATTTTATTCAAATATAGGTATATTATTTGATAGAGGGGTAAATTGCCAACAAAAATGCTATAATAATTATAGGATGTGGCTATCCTATAGGAAGGTCTCTCTCTACACGAAAATCTTTTTGTAACAGAATTTATGGCTAGACTAGGTTTATTATTCGCTCAAGGTCATATATAATATTTTCTGTGAAAATAATTTAATTTGTTCTTAGAGGAAGGTCATACAATTTAGACCGGGAGCGCAGAGGTTTGCGGTTGTATAGCTACAGTAGTGCAGTCGTGCCTCTGCAGTCGTGGAGTCGTGCAACTGCAGTCGTGGAGTCGTGCAGCTGAAGTCGTACAGTCGTGCGGCTAGAAATTAGTTACCTTTATTGTCTATTAAATTTCATTATTCAAACCAATGCGAATGATTTTGGTAAATTATAAAAAAAATATCCTAACCTGGCCAAAGATTTATAAATAAACCATAATGTAATCTCACAAATTACATGCCCACTTTCACCTAAAGCCCAGCAAACTCTTTGCAAATTTAAAACGAAATAAAGTGAGAACCCGTGCAAAGTTCTCGAAACAAACACAAGCCGGTTATCTTTAGCCCGGGAGCGCAGAAGTTTGACGTAGCATTTATTGTTGGGAGAACAGTCGAGGCACGGACGGGACTTGGACGATAACGAGTTCAAAACTCGGTGATATACCTGTTTAAAAATATTGGGTAATCGAGTTTGTGCAGGTTTGATATTAGTAATTCAATCGCCTTAATGATTTTCTAATATCTCTTAAATACTTTAATTAGTTGCCTTACTGTCTAAACAACATACATTATATAGTAGTGCACCATTCGATAGATCTTTACATATATATAACATTACATACTCATATTAGGGTGCTAAGAAAAAATTTACGTCATAAAAAATGTTTTGAATTTTGTTAAGTTTGTAATGAAGATTTATTACAAAAACCTTATGTTCGTATCAAAACCACTTTTCAACCACGACACACTCTTTTATGAGTTTCCATATTTGATAATTATACAGAATTACGTATCCCTGCATGTGGTATTAAACACATTTGGCCAGCTATTCGTTTTGATTACAAAGAAATAGTCCGAAGAATTATTCTTGCGAGTACGGCAATTAAACCTATCTACGCCGTAGGTAATTACTAAATTGAACACTCCGAGTCGCATTAAGCTAATTCAGGCTAAGCAGGATTTAGTCGTTGGTTAACCGTACCCATTCCGCTCCCCGCAAAAGCCTAAGCACATGTTCCGTTTCGCTTCACAAGCAAATAGGCACGTCCTTTGCTGGGAGAGAAATTGAAATACCTTAAGTGTGGGGAATGGAGTTTTGTAACAAGTCGCTTAGGCTGTGTGGACTTCGTACCAAGTACCAACTACACTCTATTTTAACACTTATTTCAAAGCAATGTATCATAAAATTCCAGAGCACAGAAACTTTTTATGTAACCCAGTCCTAAACATTTTTAATTTTTCGACTACATTTTTAACTTTGGCAATTGAATCAAATTTCGCAGATAATTTGATTTGTTCCTTAATTGGAAAATTATCAGCAATACTTATACGTATTCAACAGCTCCTATTTGAGGATCAGTTCCGAATTTTCCATTAGGTAATTACGATTGAACATTTTATTTATGTCACCAGTTGTTGCAAATATTTTGAGTTTCATATTTCACAATCCACACATGGATATAGATTGAATATCGCGACCTGCAATGTTCCAAAATATTTAGTAATGTAACAATTTAGAATGGCGTCCAACAGCATTCCCACTGAAATCGCTAAGACAAATGCCTCCAGATATATGCCACAATATATCCGGTAGATAAACGATGACTAAGTGTCCCGCATTATGCTAAACCGAGACCATTTCTTTCGAAACTATTCAAAGGACAGCCTTATCTGGATTCATATTTCAATCTGTTTCGGCATTCAGAGCACGCTTGCTATGATGCGCGCGATACTGACGATACGGTTGTCGTTATTGTAGACCAGGAGGGCGATTTTTGAATCTCGCAAACGGGATTTTGTCAATAAAATACCGGTTGAAAACGGTGACTTGCTTATTATTTTCAGTGACAATTTTCTGAATTCGAACGCGTCAGACTCAAAAATCGGCCCGCATATATTTGTATATTGCTAGTAAAAGCTGTAAAAGTAAATAAAACAGCTTTGTTTGTTTTGACCGTTTCTCAAAGGTGTCAAAGAGGTGTCTTGTGATAACAAGGATACTTATTGGGAGATACTCGTAGATAACTAGATGAGTATAGTTATCTACGAGTATCTCTTTGGGTAGAATGGGTACCTGTACCTACTGTTTGTCGTTCCGTTTCATTCATATTTACATTTCGACACATTCTGATTTTACTAAGGGGTTATGATTTAGTTCTGAAACTAACTTTACTTAATACTTTAAATACTAGAAACCTAAGGCATAAAACCAAATACAAAATGGTCCCTGAGAAGCCGGGCATAGCAAAACGGCACAATAAATTAGTGCAAAGAATGCAGCAACAAAGGATTAGACAAAAGCGCCCGTACGGTAATGTCCTAGTGCACAATCTTTTCAGCTTACCCCGACGTTAGAGGATAATCCAGCGTAATCTGCCGTGAGATCCGATAGAACATTTAACACAATTTTTTAAACATTTATTACACTTTAAAGACGATTAAACAACGCAATGAGCTGCAAAAAAATAGGTAATTCGAAATGAGTGGATGGCGATAAAAAACACGATCAAAGGGAGTGTTTTAAGTAAACACAAGTTCGATATCATTATATCCCGATTCTCTGAGTGATGCGCCTGACTGAAGTGTTTGTAATAATAAAAAAAAATGTTCCGTATTACATACCTATTTAGTTACCTACATATGGTTTGTGGTAAATGGTGGCAAGTATCGACCCTTAAAACCCAGTCACCGAGGAAGGTTGATACACGATTCTTTGCCTCTATCTTGCCTTAGCTGGATATTTAGAGTGGAGTCGCAAGAGTTGAAAACGGAACCGAAGTAGAAAGATTTGCGAATTGGCTATTATCTAAAGTTCAGTCACCAGTAACAACTATATAATAGTAAGCTGTATGATATACATAAACATTTATGGTTATTTAGTAGGTATTCCATTTCTCGTCATTGCGACATTTCCTGCACCTATTAAGCGCATAGATCTCTAGCTGTTTGGCCCAAAGGTTAACTGGTAGAGAATGCCTTCTGGCATTAAGTTCGCCTTTTGTACATTTTTTTACTGTGCAATAAAGTTTAAATAAATAAATAAACAACTCTATCCTTAGACAAGTTTTTGTAAAGAAATGTACCTCCCCGGAAAACCTTCCCCTTTCTAGAAACCAGTTTAAATCATAATCACAACACACAACAGTCACAACACAACAGTCTACGTGGCCTATATTCACTTATGATATGCCAACAAGTATAAATCATTACCTACTGTTACCATTCACGGTTACAGCAAAATTTCGAGTTTGTGAGTAAAACGAGTTGACTTTATAGCTATTGTCTAAAAGTCAACGCTCTATGCTATGCTATAGGTGCTTAAATGAACCAGATTTATTATCATTCTTAAGTATCTCTTTGTTGTGCAAATTATTAAGCCATGAAGTACTTTCCGCGCCAAATTTGAAAACAAACTTTACTCACTTAATTTGGAGTGTCATAAACCTTGTGGATTCATAATACAATGGTAATAATTTAGGCGTTGGAGCAAGGCTAGGGATCAGCGGCATTGTGCTAGCAGAGCGGCTTGAATCTGCCTGCGAAGCCCTTTTCATGGCGACGGCTTTAAGCGTCATTTAGCGCTCGACGCCTCCACCACTTAATATTACGGCCAAAGAAAATTGTCGCGTAATTTAAATAAGTTCGGCGAGACCTTTTCACTGTCTACAATTGCTCACAGACTGCCCGACTGCATAAATCTTCACAGTCTGCCATGTTACTTAATGCTCGCTTCGTGACAATTCTGACAGCCTTTAATCTTATTACATGATGAAGTTTCGATTTTGAAATGACGCAGATATTTAGTAGGTACGTAGCGATGAACGAACGAAAAATATAATCAACATTTTTAGGGTTCCGTAGTCAACTAGGAACCCTTATAGTTTCGCCATGTCTGTCTGTCCGTCCGTCCGCCCGTCCGTCCGCGGATAATCTCAGTAACCGTTAGCACTATGCAAAATGGAAAAAAATGTTTTTTTAGGGTACCCCCCCTACATGTAAAGTGGGGGCTGATATTTTTTTTCATTCCAACCCCAATGTGTGATATATTGTCGGATAGGTATTTAAAAATGAATAAGGGTTTACTAAGATCGTTTTTTGATAATATTGATATTTTCGGAAATAATCGCTCCTAAAGGAAAAAAAAGTGCGTCCTCCCCCCTCTAACTTTTGAACCATATGTTTAAAAAATATGAAAAAAATCACAAAAGTAGAACTTTATAAAGACTTTCTAGGAAAATTGTTTTGAACTTGATAGGTTCAGTAGTTTTTGAGAAAAATACGGAAAACTACGGAACCCTACACTGAGCGTGGCCCGACACGCTCTTGGCCGGTTTTTCCGAAACTTGTCAGACAGTAAACTTAGTAAACTCGTTTCTACCTTTCATCTACTATCCATACCGTGAATGGAAACGCAAGTTTACACATCACGCTTGAACGGTTATGAGAGCACGTCAAAGGCATTCAGGTATGATACCTGAACAGAACTCAAACAGTTTCTGAACTTAATTGGAAAGCGAACGGGCGTGTATTTACTTAGTACTCGCCGCGGTGACCAGACCGACTGTATGTACCTACAGCTCTTGTCCACGTTGTGTCAAAGACCAAATCTCTTGCAGTGGTTCAATGACACTGGGCATGTGTATGTATTAATTAAGTAATCATTCGTGACTGTATGTTTTGCTAGGCAAGTACTAATATTTGTTTAAACCATATGCACCACCTTCTGACTATTAGGATTTATATTGAAACGATATATGTGCATAGAAGAGACATATTGGTGTAGTAAACCTGTATGGCTACCGACAGTAGGTATGTACTTACCGTACTTACTTAAATGACATTAGTTAGCGAGATGTTTAAAATGGTACATCGTGGAACGTGGGGCTTGGGGCATGTTCTTTGAGTTAAAATTACGAACGAGTATAATTCGGAAAAAAAAATTATATAACTGCTTGCATCCAATTCCAAACTTACCTACTAAGCGTGATAAAAAATAAGTTACGGAGACCTCACATCATATGTCAGTTTAACACTGCTAAAGCGATAGATCATAATAATCGTGTTAGAAACTTAGCATTTACGAGTAAATAGCTGAACCTATGGTTAGAGTAAGTTAAAGAGGTACTGACCTTTAAAAAGCAGAGAACAAGCTTTATATAGATTTCAAAATGTATTTTACGAGCAAAACTAGGTAAGTAGAACGCCTGCTCATCATGTCATACTAACAATGCGCCTATAGTGCTGTCAGAATTTGCATATTAAGCGCACAAATTTGCAGAAATTTTAAGACACAATCCATTTGGAAAGCTTTAAAGTAGGCTTTAAGCGGAAGCCAGCAGAGCGTCCAAAAACAGGGGCTGTTATTGCAGAGGGGAGCATACAACATACATAATAAAATCTAACTACGAATAATTTTGATAATTGCTGTCAGGCTTCACAAAGTTACACCAAACGCACAGTACTGCCATACAGAAAAGAAACTTCATAAGTTTTAAGCAATTCGTGTTATCACTTTCTACTGCAATTTAAGGTTGTCAAATCAAGCAATTATCTTATCTATGGTAGCGCACGCAAAGGGACGTCAAATTGTGCCCACCCCTAAACATTACTAGCAATGCGATCCGAGTAACGCCGAGGTCGCCCGAAGCTAGGCGATTCCTACCTCTGCTAACAGACAAATTTTTGAACACAGATTGTTTAATAGGGGTCGTTGATTCGCTAATCAATGAGCACAAAGTTGGGGATCACGATCGGGACAAGTAAATCCTACGTACCGTCTGGTAGGGGGCAGAGTTCAAAGACTTGCAATCGAGGGTAGGCGCGATAGTGCAGGTACGTAGGCCGAGAGACGGCGGTCTGGCTTAGGTGCTTATGTTATATCGATAAGGTTTATTGATTTTAAAATACTCCACTCAGATATTCAATATCAGCCACAATATGGATTGTATTGAATTTAGAAGATTATAAGTCCAATATTACCAGTAGGGTGCATTGGGGTAATTTCGAAGCACTGAAATGCTCGGGTAATTTCGAAAGGGAAATCTTAATATGATGGAAATAATGGTCATTTTTATGTAACTTTCGAAATTAGACGACTTTAGAAATTACCCCAATGCACCATACTTGTGTATGCTCTATGACGCTAGTCAATAAGTACCTGCCGCAGAGACGAAGACAGATGTGGCCGGCGAGTATTGCTATGGAAGCCTCGACTGAGAAGCCGAAGTGACGGAAAATCAAGAGCTTAGTGGTCGGTAAGACATTAAGAAGACGGCAGGGCTGATCTATCATAGAACCGCCGCATTAAATAGAACTGAGTAGAAATCGGACGTGGAAAGTCATGGACGCGAATATGCTGAACACAAGAAGAAAAAAAATCACGATAATAGTCGTATTTCGTAACCTAACACCATTTTCTATGCATGTCTAAAGGTTTGACATGGGAGTTGCCTTTACTTTATTAATGTCACATCCTAACAATTAGTAAGTAACAATTCGTAGTTAAATTGCTTGGTTCGCTTGTAACAAAAAGGGGCCGATTTTTGAATCTGGGCCATTCAATTTCGTGAAATTCGTTCAATAATATCTCCACTACTAGCGATTTAAATTCTACTAACAGAATCGAAAACGAGTGGTCATTACCACTAGTTTTAAAATTACTGGCTGGCATTTTTCAAAAATAGCATTACGTCGTTTTCCACAGACTTTCGAACGGCGAATTCGTGCGATCGAAATTCAAAAATCGATCCCCAAATAAGGTTGTCATTCTTAAGCCTGGAACTCGAGCTATAAAGCGCAGAGGTTAAACAGCAGCCTACGCGTACTTCGAGATATAAAGCGATTACCGCTGAGGGCGCGAAGGTTCCAAGGAATATATCTTTAAGAAAGATTAACGATCTTCAGGTACCCCGTTTCTAATCAAAAACGACGTAAGTGGCTCACTAGGATAATGAAAATAAGACGTTTTGCCCGAAAAGAGCAGTATAGAAGAGCCTGGGGTCGGGTATAATTAAACGCAATGGATAGAGCTTCGCCGAAGATTTAGGGAGGGGTTGGCGTCGTGCTGAGTTATGATTTCACACGAGATGTGATTGGCACCCTGTAATGAAGACGGTGAATTGACTTTTTGAGTTATGCTGTCGCCTAAGTTTGCTGACTTGAGAGTTCCTGACAAGCTCGGCCGATTTTTAACTCCTCACACAAACGACTTCGTTCTCATTTTGAAACTACCTACTTATTGGATGTTTTTGTGCAGGTACAATGACAGGAGTTATATCTAGAGCAATCAATTAGTTTAGGTTAATATTGCTTCAGCTTTTAAAACAAAGGAAACGGAGCAAAAATAGGTTTTGTCTGAAAATATTGTTAGCTATGGCATAAGTATACACAAAGTAATTCATAGATAGGGGACTTTGGACTTTGGTCTCAAATAAAGATATTTTATTTTATTTTTATTATTTTTATTTTTATTTTTATTTATTTATTTTTATTTATTTTTAAAATATCTTTATTTTATTTTTATTATTTTTTATTTTTTTATTAAAATATTCTATTGTAATTACAAAAAGAGTTTAAATGATTCAGGGTTAGTTTCATTAGATATCCCGGTCAATATAAGTCTACAAAGTTTCTAGCTCGTTTTAAAAAGAACCCTTATTACGGTATTGGGGACAATGGGGATAGACGGCCACGACAACAAAATCTTGAATTTTTAAAGATATGTACAAAACGCGAGAACTTAAAGTGTTAAAATCTTTAAATTGTAAAGTTTATATCAAGGAGAACTAAGTTAACTACCTTCATTATTATTTTGAAAATTACTGCACTTTACAAAAAATACAAAGACTAATCACCTTACTAATCAGCGGTAGACAAGAGATGGCGGTTCCGCTAACACGCGATCTCCACCAGACTATACTTTACACTCCTAACAATTACCAGACAATAAATAATTATTTATTGTTTAAAGATATGAAATCACACGAGGATTTTAGGTACCTTTATTTAAACTCGATCGCACACAAACATAAAACTACCAAAGGCGCACTTATGGCACTTTGAGCAAAGTATTCTACATTTTTACAATTAAAACTATAGGTATTAAGCAATTAAACTATAGGTAGTAACCAAGTGGTTAACTTATAGGCTTTGCTGTCTCCCATGATTTACAAAACAATTAGTAAGAAATACTATAATTATTGACCTCACAATCGATTTTCTTTGTCAAAGCGGACCCCAGGCTCCCATGAGCCGTGGCAAATACCGGGATAACGCAAGGAGGATGATGATGACAATCGGTTTTCTTTTGAATTATAACTATGTATTTACTACTTCTAAACTGTAATAATACGCCAGGTAAGGTAAACTCACTTGAAATGAGATAGTTCGGCCAAAACGGATCGTGATTGAATTACTAATGGAAGTAATGGAACCTCTTGAACGGTCAACCCTCCTCAAACAGAAGATAACCCTTTTCCAGCATTTGGCATGGATCGGCGTCCCTGATTTATTAATTTGAGTTTAATCATGTCTCTCTAGTTGAACTTTCTGACCGATTCAATGTCGGCCATTTAACACAATAGAAAATAAGTTTGAAAGCTTATCTGTGTGATAGACAAAACCAATGAATTGAGCTTTCGGGTTCAGAGTTACTCTGATGTAAGGTACAGCGGGGCAAATCTAGACGGTGGGTGCAATTGTAACTATTCCATTCATTCCATTATTACACTATGATGATGAGTTCTACATGTATCCACTGAACTGAACACGCCTACCATAAATAACCGGTGGATACTCTATTTAATAATGCAAACATTGTAAAACATGAAAAAAATGGACCAGTTACATTTGTCCCCAGTCGAGATTTGCCCCGCTGTAGGTACCTTATAAAATATTTCAGCACGCTTTCATGCTCATAGTATTACGCCTCTCAGATATATTTGTTTGTGTAATTATATGAATACAAAGTGGACTATGTTTTAAGTGAATAGTTTTTAATAAAATATAAGCTTTATTTTTTTAAATGTTTTTAGTTATGGATAATATAAGCATCTCTTCATTCTCTCCCAAACAATTTGTGATTTCATTAGACATATTGACCGGGATATACACCGTGTTTCACTTAACACTAAAAACCTGAAAACCGTTTGTTCAGAATCGAGAATAGAATCGATTGAGCTATATCTTGATGGGGGTAATATTTTTATTTAAATTAATATGATTAGTTATTTTTTACGTGCCTATTCTATTGTATTCGTAATACAACATTGTGTTTATCGCATTGCTAGAGGTTGTTTACCTTTTTCAGTATTTGGGGGTATTAATACTGGCTGGTTACTTGGGCGATTATTTTTTCCGCTACGAATTTGACGTTGTTTGTCAGTTTAATCTTAATGTTTATCATAAGTCATAACAAATTGAACTCGTACCTAATTACAACCTTGTCATTCTGAATATTGGGTTTAACTTACTGCGATTACCTGTCCAATTTGAAGTTTACTGTGACAAAGCTTTAAAGTGTTTTACAGTGACATCTTAGCTGTCTATTGGTAAACCTTATGTCGTTGCAGTAACGTACACAAATAAATAGTTTAATAATGGTTTATGATGGTAGTTAGCAAATATTTTATTGAGTGTAGAGCTAAAAGTCAAGTAGAGCTGTACAGAAATCTAAAAATTCAATTAAAAAAAAAAGTAACCATCAGATTAAAAGATGAATACTCTAGATGAGTTTAAAAAAATAAAAATCTGTTGGGGTGTCTGAGGTTTTGAGTGATACCGGAAACACGTTGTAGACCGTGATTACCTTCTGTTTTTGACGACGTTACTCGTGACATGGCATTTTCTCCCAATAGAGGTTTAGTTTACTTCAGTATCTTTGTAATCAGATTACAGGATTAAAATAAACTGGATTTTGTGATACCTCGTTTACACTTTTAGAGCTAGTCTTTACATAATTGAAGTTATTAAGATATCTTGATATGACGGAAGTAATGGTGATTTTTATGTGACTTTCGAAATTATACACGTTAAACTTCCGTGAGACATATTCAAATAATATGTTTGTTATATAATATGTTTGCGGAGTCTAGCCGTCGCGTGAACTCCTATACGCCTGAAGAGGGGCCTCCGATTGGCCCGAAACATGTCGCAGCAATAGCGATATAATAACGTGAGTACAACCGTATCTCAATTAATTACTTTCGAAATTACCCCAATGCACCCTACTTATTATCTGATCGCAGAGGCGCCATGACTAAATAGCCTAGGGCCCACCAGGTATACTTGTGATATAGTTGTCAATATTTTTTCATCATATCTAATTAAAATCAAAACAATTATATTATAACAACAAAATTATATTATAATTGTTGAACTGTATGGGGTTCTTCAAAAAAGGAGTGTACAATCAATCAATCAATCAATCAATCAAAATATTCTTTATTCAAATAGGCTTACAATAAGCACTTTTAAATTGTCAACAGTGTACAATATTCATCTTATTCTAAATATCAGAGCAATTTATTGGTGCAATAAACAATATTGTTTTAAAACTACATTGATTTAATAAAATGATATCAATCTAAATTGTATAAAAAAATACTAGTATAAAAACTTCTAGAATAAATTCTAAATGTCAAAAAAATTGTGTAAAAATACATTGAATTATCAATATCATCATTAATAAGCTATATAATTAATGGTTTTCAGCAATACTTGTATCCCACAGTGTTTCATCATTCATGTAGTCTTGTGTGCTATAGTAGGCTTTAGAGATCAGTATACGCTTTACATAATGTTTAAATCGATTAAAAGACAGTTCAGTGATGGCATTAGGAAGTTTGTTATAAAATCTTACACAATTACCCATGAATGATTTTTTAATTTTATGGAGCCGAGTGAAGGGCACTGCAAGCTTATGCTTATTTCTAGTGTTTATATTATGTACATCACAGTTTTTCTTAAATTTACAAATGTTTTTATGTACATACATAATATTCTCATAAATATATTGACAATGCACTGTCATTATATTAATGTCCTTAAACTTATCTCTAAGTGAGTCTCTATGGTTCATTTTGTATATTGCTCGAATAGCCCTCTTCTGCAGAACAAATATGGTATTTATCTCTGAAGCACTGCCCCATAGTAAAATACCATATGACATAATGCTGTGAAAGTAACTAAAATAAACTAATCGAGCTGTTTCCACGTCTGTTAACTGACGGATCTTGCTCACTGCAAATGCTGCAGAGCTCAGTCTATTCGAGAGGGTAGCAATATGGGGACCCCACTGAAGTTTAGAATCTAAAGTTATGCCAAGAAAAACTGTACTATCTACCAGTTCCAATTCCTCATCCTTCACAACGACACTTGCTTGTTCATTTTTAGCATTACTCGTTACAAACTTAATACATTTAGTCTTTTTCTCATTTAACAATAAGTTATTAACACTAAACCAATTAACTACTTCGGAAATAGCATTGTTTACATTTTCACAAGTTTGTTGCTGACGTTTGACTTTGAAAATAAGGGAAGTATCATCTGCAAACAATACTATATCATGGTGGGTCTTTACAAGATATGGCAGGTCATTAATGTAGATAAGGAACAGGAAAGGCCCCAATATTGATCCCTGCGGTACACCCATAGAGACTAGTGACCCCGGTGAGCGCTGTCCATTCACGTCGACCCTTTGTATTCTATCGTGTAAGTAAGATTTGACTAAATTCAGTGCCGATCCTCTCACTCCATAGTAGTGCAATTTCCTGATCAGTGTTTCATGACAGACGCAATCGAAAGCCTTAGATAAATCACAGAAGATACCCAAGGCATCCTGTGACTCCTCCCAGGCATCGAAAATCTGTTTGATTAGCTCAACACCAGCGTCGGTTGTTGAGCGACCCCGTGTAAAACCAAATTGTTTATTGTGCATTAGATTATTGATGTTAAAATGTTGCAATAGCTGAAATAACACTAACTTTTCAAAAATTTTGCTGAATGTCGGTAACACTGATATCGGTCTAAAATTAGTGGGGTCGGATGTGCTACCAGATTTAAATAATGGAATGACTTTACTGTGTTTCATAAGATCAGGAAACTCACCACAATCAACACTGTTATTAAAGATAACTACCAAATCAGGCGCTACAATTTCTATTAAAGATTTAACACCATGGACAGAGACTCCCCAAAGGTCACAAGTTTTTTTAACATTAATTGATTGAAATGCCTTAATTATATCTGAGGTACTAACATGTTCAAATACAAGGTCTCTACTACATTCTGTGACATTATCTTCTAACAATGTAACGGCAGATGCAGGTGATGAATTTAAGTGCCTAGTTGTGGAAACTGGTATATCAGTGAAGAACTTTTCAAATTCTGTTGCTACTTCTAAATTGGAATCTACAATTTTGCCATCAATTTTTAATTTCAGTTCATTTGTTCTTTGCTTTGATCGACCAGTCTCCACGTTAATTACTTTCCACGTTGCTTTAATTATATCGGAACTACTTTTAATTTTCTTGCTTAAATAATTACGTTTAGCGGTATGACAATCTAATTTAAACTGTTTCGAAAATTGTTTGACATGTTCTTTAAATTCATCACTCGTATTAAACCGCCGTTCCTCATACAAGGCATACAATGCACGTCTTCGTTGATGTAACTCTGCAGTTGCCCACTCACTAAAAACTGATGCATCACTAACCGTGACCGTTTTTGTTGTAAATATCGTATTATAATTTTCCATATATGTGTGAAAGAATGAATTATACATATCATTAGGACTCATGTTTGGAGACAGAACGGGTAGCGCCTGAACTAAACTCTGTTTCATTCTTTCCACGCGGTCCGAGGTTACTGGTACAAAAGTTATCTGTTTTTTCAAGGTACTTTTCCTAGCAGCTTCAAATACCATTAATTGACCTAAATGGTCGGACTCTAAATTGCTGATTACATTTTTTGTAATAGGAAAAATATCTGTGAAAATATTATCTATACAGGTTGCACTAGTAGCAGTCACTCTAGTAGGCTCCATAAAAATGTGGTTCAGATTACATGATTTGAAAAAATTCAACAGCCTACAACTTAATGTCGAATTTTCTAAAACATTTACATTAAAGTCGCCGCAAATAAGTAATTTCTTGCTGGAAGGCGATATTTTCAGTAGCACAGATTCCATTATGCTTTCAAATAATTCAAAATTACTTAATGGCGGCCTATACACGCACACAACAATAAATTGCTCCAATTCTACTGCACTTAGTTCTATAGTCCGTTCAACAGACATGGACACAATATCCTTGCGTTCCTTAAATTTTAACTGATTATTTATTATAATTAACGACCCACCATGTATGGAACTATGCCTGGTGAACGAACTTCCTACCTGGTGATTAATAAATTGAGGCATTAATTCATTATTTTTTAACCAGTGTTCAGTAATACATAAAATATCTATATAAAAATCCTTCATAAAAAGTTCAATTTGTAAATCTTTACCTCTAATACATTGAATATTTTGATGCACCAGGTGGATATACTTCCCTTGCTTACAGTTTTTTTCCTTATATTTACTTAAGTCTAGATTGCCAGAGACAGAATCTTTTGTCTTAAAAGCTAGTTTAAATCATTGGTTATGACTGGAACCAATTCCAAGTTCATACTTTGCTGCTCAATAGGAGCAGAATTGTCTGCCAAATTTTTGGCAGAAATGTCAAGTAAATAGGATAGCGATAATGCTATTTGTCTTTTGTAATAATTTGAAAGGTAACAATTACCTTTAGTCAAAAATACCATAGGCATATGGTATTTACTAACAAATTTGTTAGTGTCAATTATGCTAACCTTACTACTATATGTACAAAGATTATATAAAGCTATATTTAACTTATGTCTAGTGTTATTTTCTGCCTCTGACATTTGGGAACAGTAGGGGAATGTGAAAAAAATAATTTTATGCACTGCCATTGAGTTTAACTGTTCAAAGTATTTGACCAAATTATTTTTGTTCACATTGCCCCTATTTCCCATAAAGATAAGCAGTGTCGTCTGAGAATGAATATCACTGTCATTTAAAATTTGTTTTAAAATATTTTCAAAACTACTATGAGGCAAACAATGGTTGATTGTACTAAGTCCCTTTAAGTAAAAGTTTAGAAATGAGCTCATATCGCTTCCAATTTCATCACAGTACATAATAACATTAGGCTTAGGTATACATTTTAGAGAAGTGTCGAAAGAGCTACTACCACTTATATGCTGTTGTTGTAAACTGTCATACAGGCTTGGGTAGAGTGTGCTGGTTGACAAATCCCCGGTCACCTGCTTACATGCACATGACTGGGCATTGGTCAACGACTCAAAGCGGTCTGAATTATGCTTTATCTGGGATATTAAGTCATCCATAGCCAAAGAATATTCATTAATAACTTTTTTGAACTTTCATTTATGCCTTCCAAAGATTTTATTGAATCCTCCAAAGTCTGAATTTTTGATTTTAACGCCTGTGTGTCAGTTTCATACTGTAATTTACTATTTTCTAACTGAGCAGAATACAAATCCAACTTATCCACTAAGCCTATATTAACTTTACAATATTTTAATTTTTTAAAAAACAATTTATTTATTTTTGACAGTTTTTCTTTTTTTCTAATGACTTTATTCAATTTAATATATTTCTTTAGTTTGTTTCCGCTGCAATTTACTAACCTTGGTGTGGTGGTATCATTGGCTAAATCTGTAGTGACCAAAGGGATTTCAATTGCTGCGGTAACCAACTGGGAGTCAGGCCGGACCAGTTCCTCGAACAAGGTCTGAGTGTGTGCCGCAGCTGCTTGGTTTTGGGCCTCCCGTAGCTCGTAGATTTGTTCGTGGGCGTCGTGCAGTGCTCTCTCCAATGAGTCGATGTCTTTCAGGGCCTGTTCATATGCAGCATTGCACTCCATAAACCTGTCAACCGTCTCCTGAAGCCGGGCCCGCTCTGAATTTACATTATTGTTGTTTCTAATGTTTACAATTACTACAAGTTTCTAATGGGTCGGCAACGTGCATGTGACACTCCTTGAGTTGCAGGCGTCCATAGGTTACGGTGACCGCTTTCCATCAGGGGGGCCGTATATCAGTTTGCCACCGACGTGGTATAAAAAAAAATTGTTACCTCCCAGCATCATCCTTATAAATACAACGAGCTTATCTAAAGAGCAATTTCAGTAGATACTCAATATGACCCTCAGAGGTCACATTTCTTTCCTGCTCCGCCAAGCATGACCACACTGTCACATATATTACTACCCTCCCTTCCCTAAAAACTCTAATAGAACCTTTGCAGCTCCTTCAGGCTCAAGAATAAACTTCACTGCAATTTAACTTCGCAATTTATGTTTATTATATCCTTTGTTTTGTGTTGTTAATTAAGTTTGAGAACAGTTTGTTGCAAATTTAGTTGCTAGGTAACAATATCAATCTTACTAACATTGGTTTCATAAGTAGGTATAGCTATTGGCCATTTAGAACCACTTCAGCGTGTCAAGCCAAGTTCAAAAGAGTGACTTGAATCTGTTGACTCAAATGCAGCGCGCAAAGGCCGTGATAAAATAATAAGCTTAATTCAGAAGCCAAAAGTGAATTAATTGGTCTCCGCTGCCCATTTTTAAACGACTAATGAAATAACGATTTGCCCAATAAGCAGTTCGGAAAGCCCGGTTAATTCGCATTGCGTCACGTACGCAAATAGCCGGCTAGACAGGCCCCTCTAGGCCTTTCTACCTAATTTAATCCTGTGTTTGCTATGCCTATAAAAAGAACAGCCATCTCAATTGGTGCAAGCTGTCGTTAGCTTTCTATTTTAAAAGTCCCATCAAACACATAAATGTGAAATGAGAGCCAAGTTCAATAATATGATACAACTTGTGGACTTCAACGACAAAAGAAGTGTGATCTAATGACTAATTGGGTGCCAAGTTCAATGGTCATATAACAACATAAAATATAATTTCTTCTTATAACTAAGGATATATTGTAGTCAATGAATATTCAAGGATATATTGTAGTCAATAATAATACGAATTAGGTATATTATAGCCCTCCCAAGTTCTAAACTTTTCATTTTATTATTCCGAAAATTTGGATTGCTGGTAGAAACTTATTATTGTAGTTTAAGATCTGACGTGGCTAGTTCTCATATGCAAATTATTATGTTCTATGGCTAATTTCTACCAGCAATCCAAATTTTCGGAATAATAAAATGAGGTTTAGAACTTGGGAGGGCTATAATATACCTAATTCGTATATGAAAACTAGCCATTGTCAAAAATTTGCTGTAGATAGGTACTAGTACGATTTGTCAGAGCCGATACCTACTGACGGTTTAGTTTTGTTCTATATTTAAAATTTTCTATCGCTTAGGAAACAAACTATTAATTGAAACACCTTATGTTAAAGTGTGTGCAATGTTGTTGTCAAAGTCGTACTTACGACACCGCTCTGTTAGACACATTTCTTCAACCAAAAACTCATATATTGATATCGTAGCACTGATCTTAGGATTTTTCACATTGGCAATTAGCGACTCATGTTACACGTGTAGGTTTGTTATAAGCCATTAATTCTGATTCAATACGACTAATTACATAAGTACATTACGATCTCAATCTTTTCAAAGCATATACAAAAGGGTTAATATTGGTAGCCCAATTTTGCTTGATAACTGTGTATTCAATAGATATGCTAATTGAGGTAAATGGCTTTCCATAACATAAGGGCCCATGCTTCAAGTGTAATAAGAAATTTTTCATCAGGAATTCTAATAGAAGTTACTCCGTATTGCAAGGCTATAAGCAGGGGCGGCTCACTCCGCGATTCTATCGCCGCGCTACAAGTACATGTCAGCGGCCGCGAGTTCGCGGCCCATTCATTGGCGACGACCTTCGCGCGGTCGTCGATGTTGGCAAAATTCAATGTTGGCTGCTCGCGTGCGGTCCGTTTGTTAATGTAGGTAAGAATTTAGAATGGCAGCATTTTGTGAACATCAAAGGAGTGAGCCTTCTGTACTTGTACTATTATATATTCTGTGCTATAAGGACATTTTATTCGGGCGTAGACAGACACCTAACATTAGGTATTTGGCTATTTCGGTGTACTTATCTAGACCACAGAGTGCACTGAGCTCAATAAATTCACTCAGCACACGTACGTGTCTTCTCTTTTGAATCCGGATAGCCAAAATTTCAGAACGTAATAATTTTATAATGGCCGCTCCCTAATTTCTGAGTTTTACAGTAATAGGTGATAATAAGTACCTACTTAGCTCCTTAATTTATATAATTAATTATAAGTAGTATCATCTTCCTTGCGTTACGAGAATCTCGGCTTTTGCTACTATTTTTTGCGTTATTAAGCTGGACTGGTGAACGCATTCGTTTTTATGAAAGCGACGCCATCTGACCTACCTTGCGAGTAAACTTTTTAGGCTATATTCGGATTAGTCCGGTTCGTTTACGAACCCTTACCTTCACCAAAAAGCGACTAGAAAATATCGAATGAGATTTAAGTTCCGAAAAACTCATTGAGTCTAAAATTGATCACAATCTGGGGTAAAAAGTTCCTTGCTCTTTCCGTAGTCCACTAACTTATCGACTGAATGTTAGCAACTCCGATATCGTTAATCCATAATTATACATATGTAATTGTACATACATTCGAACAGAATATTGCCGACATTCTTATTCAGTTTAATAGCGGTTTCGCGGTACACAATACAGTAAAGTTTTATCTAAAAGACTCAACCGCCACAGGTGAAACTTTCAGCCGTTATCATGTAAATTGTGAGGAAGCACGGAAGTAATTGTCCTGCTTTACGAACAACATTTATATTCCTATGGGGCTAATGGTTCGATTCGAAATTTAAAATACTTCAGCTAAGACGTCTAGACATCATATTATCTATGTAGATATCACAGATAAATATGAGTCTAAAACCAAACGAATTTGCATCTATTGGTTCAACAAATGGCAAAAACGAATCCATAGAAAATGTAATGTAAAAAAAATATTTAAATAATATTCGATTTCATTAATTTTACACCGTGTCCAATAAGTCCGAATACTCACATTTTACCTCAGTTCTAAAGATATAGGGATCACAGGCCATAAAATTCTTATTTAAACTAAAGAGTATATTCCTCTTAATAAAATACAACCACAAAGTACATGAAATTTCCGAAGTGTTTAAGAAAAACAAAGAGGTAAAGTGCCAACAAAATACTTGCTCGGCACGCAGGTGACGAGTTATTTTTCATAAGGAGAATCTGTATGTGATAAAACAGACGCCACGTGTCCAAAATAAACTATTATGGGTACCGAGGATAGATAACGTTCCGGGCAACTAGAAAAATGTGCCTAGGTTCCAGAGCTCACCATCGGCCCAGGTGTGGGATGCAGTATGTAAGCGAGGTAAACTACCTTCAGTACTTATAGATAAAAGCGTTAAAATCAACGTTTTTTTCTTTAAAACCAAGGTTTTGGAGAAAAAAATGCCTTAAAGTTAAAAAGGATGCTTGGGAATGAGTATCATGTGTCCCAACAAGACGCACCTCCAGCACATTCGGCAAATGGTATTCTAGCGTAGTTTCAGACTAATTTGGCAGTTTTTTATCCGAAACATGAGTGGCCACCCAGGCCTCCAGGTTTAGAGGTGTATTAGACTATTTTGTATGGTCATACATGCTTTGAAGACTAAATTTTTATAAAATCATAAACCTAGATCATTTCAAAAAGGTTATCGAGAGTATTTGGGATGAAATGTGAAGAAAACGGTGCGTGCCGCGTGTGATCCGTTTGAGAAGCGTTTGAGGCTGGTAAACAAGTTAATGCTGGAGTTATTCCAAAACATTTGTTGTGAATGTAGTAAATAAGAGTGCCATTCATAAAATATAATAATAATGTAGTAACTATTTGTTAATTTTGTTTTATTGGCTATTTGTGCTGTATTCAAACTTATTGGACACGGTGTACATGATTCCTACTATACAATCAAGCATAACTTTGCCCACTCTAATAATAACTTCGACAGACATGACGTCTAGAAATTAACCCTCCGTCTGCCTATCGCCTAAAATAGCCCTTTCGAATATGGACAGAATTAACCGCTCGATAGTGCAATCTGACAGGCAGACAAAGGTTTAATGCGCTAAATAAATAGCAGTGTTGAATGTTGCGTGCCTGAAGTGCTATCGATTTTGGTTACGGCTAATATACAGACTACAGGATTGGCAAAATGTACCTACTAAAGGATTGATTGGAATTCATTAACTGAGCATTTCTTATATTTTTTGCCATTTTTTATTTTGATTTTTTTGGGAATTTTAGGTCAATTGTACTCAGAATCACGAGTAGGTACTTTCAATTTCACTGGGAGACAAAAAATGTCCCAGAATTTCCATCAATTTTTGTTACTTTCCTCTTTTGTTACCCCACACAACACGTACGGAAAATGGTAACAAAATAGGAAAAAATCGTATGGGACAATTTTTTTAACTACTAGGATTGAAAAAGCTAGTGATTTTGATTAGAAATAGCATATTTTTTTTTTCAAAAATATCTTATTATTTCATAAAAGTGGCAAAAAAAAGAAATGCTCTACTTTACCTACTACTCGTGTCTATCATTTGAGTACACCTCATACCGTGACGCTGCCCATCCTCATCTGTAATAACATATTTAGCGTTACTGCTGCAGTAACGCTGCAGACAAATTGAATAGGGCATGGGCAACCATGCCCTATTCAATTTGCCACTTGTTTTATCAAGTCAAATGAAAGATACAGCACATACGTTGGGGCAATACATTTTAAAAAGCAATCTTGCTGTAGTTACCGATACCATACCAATGAAGAAAGTATGATACTTAATGAATCAATGGTTGCCGTTATCGCGAGTGTACGGAGTGTAGCCGCCGCGAGCACTTCTAAGTATACAATACAATACAATACAATACAATACAATACAATAATTTATTAATAACACCACCAGCAGCCAGCCAGCCACCAGCCAGTGCAGGGCAGTGGCAATATTATGCCTGCTGACCTCCTAAATGGCCCAACAGTCGCAACAGTCGCGATAACTTGAGTACCACCGTTAATTCATTAAATATTTGAATAAATATGTCTCACGAAAGTTTAACGTCAAAGAAAATATGAATATAAATAATTTTTAAGAAAAAAAAACCGTCGCCTTTCGGGTTCTGGTGAAAGTTACTTGCGAATGTTGGATTATGTAGAAATGTGTAGGTATTTTTTAAAACTGCTTTTAATGCTTTAATTATTAGATGGCAACGTAAATGAATATACGTATAACGTTAAGGTTTGAGGAGTTTCCTCAATTCCTCATGAATCCGATATTATATTATAAGAAATCGAAGCTTGACAAACTTTGACTTGAAAACTCAATATGCTTAACAAACATAACTAAATAAATAAATGTCACTGTTCTGAACTTAAATGCATGCTTTTCTTGCAAAAATACCAAAGTCACTTATGAGTGTGCCGTTCAGATTTGAGGAGTACGGTTCTGACTATCATCAGCAGTTCCACTGCACCAAATGTCACTGTTCTGGACGCAAGTGCATGCTGTTCTTATAAAAATACCAAAGTCACTATAAGCGTGCCGTTCAGATTTGAGGAGTTCGGTTCTGACCATCAGCAGTTCCACTGTACCAAATGTCACTGTTCTAGACGTAAGCGCATGCTGTTCTTATAAAAATGGCAAAGTCACTATAAGCGTGCCGTTCAGATTTGAGGAGTTCGGTTCTGACCATCATCAGCAATTCCGCTGCACCAAATGTCACTGTTCTGGATGAAAGTGCATGCTGTTCTTATAAAAATACCAAAGTCACTATAAGCGTGCCGTTCAGATTTGAAGAGTTCTATTCTGGCCATCATCAGCAGTTCCACTGCACCAAATGTCACTGTTCCGTACCTAAATGCATGCTGTTCCTTTAAAAACACAAAAATCACTATATGTATGCCTTTCAGATTCGAGGAGTTCCCTTGATTTCTCCAGGATCCCATCATCAGAACTGGGTTCTGAGAAAAATGGGACCAATCTGTATGCATATACATTCAATTAAAAAAAAAATTTCAAAATCGGTCCAGTAACGACGGAGATATCGAGGAACAAACATTAAAAAAAATAAAAAAAATAAAAAACATACAGACGACTTGATAACCGTCCTTCTTGAGATATGAGGCGACGGTTAAAAAGGCGCTGCTTGTGCCATCGTTATCCGATAAAAGCACCTGGATTATATCCCGTCATACTCTAGCCAATATTATACCAGGTCCACCTGAGAGATAAATTTTACAAAAGCCTCATGGATGTCCTCATACATAATAAGGGCATTATGGGAAAAACCATATTCTTTTCTTTTGTCATCGCCACGGAAATTATTACCGAGGTACAGGAAGGGTTTTCTTGAACGGAGATGTTTTATGGGCTTAATAAAATATTATCGGCGTATAAATCACCGTGTACGGTGTTGCGACTTTGGAAATTGCTCGGTTGCGCTAATTTGTCAATATAGGGATATGCGAATGCTGAGACTGTAATTTATTGCGGTATAACCAATAAAATTGTTTACTTAGGGGCCATTTAGACGGGGCGCGAACTTGTATGCGATTTTAGTTACATTGCCGACTCTTGGGGTTATGTATAATTCAGCATACTGATCAAATCGCACCGTGTAAATGAGCCCTTAGCTATCGACGGCTCAGTAGATATTGTTGAAAGTCATTTTATTGTTCACATGTTTTCGGTTATTTTATATGTAATATTATGATACATATTGTGTTATTCAAGCGAAAGCTCGGTGCAAATTAGGTCCATATTTTTGCGTTTTTTTTTTAATGCAGGTACCTACCTACATTAAACTTTACTGAAGATTCCATTTAAACGTGTGAACATTGTCATACAAATTTATTTAATGGTAAATACTTAATTTAAAAAATATATGTACCTACAATATATCCTATATTTATCTCGGTATATGAATATGAATTTATGTTGGGTTTTGACTACTAAAGTATATGTGAGTGTGTACGAGAAAACGTCCCATTTTTGTCGATTGCTGTAGAACTGCTTTGTCAGTTTATTCATGTAATGATACAAGTAAATCTCGCCTTAATGGTAACCGACAATGTGGGACGTTTTACTAAGCACACTCACATATATTCTACCTACTTCCAAATCTTACACCAAGCCAATATGTGCATGCGCAAACTTTAATAGCAATATCTATTCGTTCTTAAATAAAGCGAGTCTAACACTAAGTACCGATACGACCTTCAAATCTTCAAGAAAAAAGCGTACACCCATCTTAAAGGCCGGCAACGCATCTCCAACACCTCTGGTGTTTCGGGTGTCCCTGATGGGCGGTGGTGATCGCTTACCATCAGGCGACCTGTCTGCTCGTTTGCCTCCTATCCCATAAAAAAAAAGTACTTAATTGCTGTTTACATGTAATGTGCAAGCTTCTTGTTCACAACTGATAAATTAAGCCAGTATGTATCTCTACTGCATATCATACGCAACACTTACAGAAGGTTTATCTTATACAGCTTTCGGATCCTGGTTACGTAGCCGAATGGCACAAACGTTCACGAAACGAAACGCTCGTAGATATATATCTTTATCGCTATTGGCGCGACAGAGCCAGACTACCTTTCGCGGCGTTTCGTTTTCGTTTCGCGTCGCAGAAATGCCATTCGGCTACGGGGCCAGGCAATGCAAGATTGCTCAGAGAGTGATGTAACTAGGAACCGACAATGCATCTAGTGCCTGCTTATATAAGAGTCACCTGTTGTATGTGTGAGTGACGTGGTCGGATAAGCGCTTGTTTTGTTTGTGTTACTAATTTTAAATATGTGTTCTCTATTCAAACACGTCACTCACACATACAACAGGTGACTTTCTTAAGTTTTTCACCTATACCACACTTGTATCGTACAATAACAAATCGGTCACAATGACTACAGCTTTATGTTATCAATGATTATATACGTCTACGAACGATAATTAAAATAAGTACATATATAAAAACTGCTTTGGACAAACTCGAGTTTGAGACCTTTCGAAACACTGGCACGATCACTTTAAATACTTTACCAGATAACAGTTTTTTTATTTCAGTTCCCCCAAAAAAGGGAAAACCCATAGCGATGTTTAACGTAGAAATACCTACCTACTCTATATAAACTGCACAACGTTTATAAGGCCACTGTAGAACTATGTCATAGTGACGTTATTAATCAGATTGTAAGAATTCTCTTACCGCTTGTCATTTTGACATGGTTGTAGAGTGGCCTAGGGTTCCAATTGGTTGACACAGCGAGATGCAAAAGTGTATAGTCTGGTATCAATGAAATCATTCATAATTTCTCCATTTTTCTCAGCTCGCAACTAATTTTGCCACATTTAAGCAATTCCTTGAACCACAAGTTCGAGTTCAAGCCCTAATTCTTATAGAAGATGTGGGGCTTCTGTATTTCTTAATGCTCCTCGAAATGTTCAGCAGTGTCTCTTGCAACCTTCTTAGACGTCTGGCCGCGCCGCCGCCGCGTCGACGCCGGCGGCATTACTCGCGTCCCGAACATTTAGGGGAAATAAAATGTCACATCCGGAACAACTAATATTGAAAATGTTTTTCGTTTTGATCTGAGAAACAGGTTCGATCACAACTTGGCGAGACGGGGTAGCTAGAGCGTACAACTTGGGAATCTGCGCTGCTGTCCCACAAAGTCATGTGTAAATATATTATTCATTTTTTGTGTATTTTCTACTAATATGATGATTTCCTGTCCACTCTGTGTTTGTGTGGGGTCATCGTGAGGAAACCGGAC
The DNA here is from genome assembly GCF_023078275.1 of Leguminivora glycinivorella. Lineage (NCBI taxonomy): Eukaryota > Metazoa > Arthropoda > Insecta > Lepidoptera > Tortricidae > Leguminivora > Leguminivora glycinivorella. The sequence continues at coordinate 10,547,805 of NC_062978.1, forward strand.
TAATTCCAATAAGTTCTAGTTACCCTTCAGGTTGGAAGGTCAGATGGCAGTCGCTTTCGTAAAACTTGTGCCTACGCCAAATCTTGGGATTAGTTGTCAAAGCGGACCCCAGGCTCCCATGAGCCGTGGCAAATGCCGGGATAAAGCAAGAAGGATGATGATGAAGATTTCCTGTCCCGCTCTAAATGAGTCATAAAGTCATAACTGTCATAAGGTTAAGACTTTGACTGATGAGTCGTGATGACCGTCGACCGTGACCCATACTGAACAGCTAATGCTGCACAGTTAACATGTTAATTGCGTATGACAATCATGATGTCAAATTAAATCTTATATGTATAGGTTTGTCTTTACACTTTTAATGCAGCAGATGTTATCAATGTTGATGTACAGCTTCTAAACATTTTCTATATATATCATACGTAACGCCGCGCCGTAACGCAATAGCAGATACCTAGCGGGCAACCACGGAAGGTCGATGCGTTTATTCGCAATTTCTGTGTGTGTTAAGGATGAACGTAATGACGTAGCAAGCTATATCACACTAGTGTGCTAGGCACGCAGCGCTGCTGTCTGAATCAGAATATAACCTTTAAGGTACAGCGGGGCAAATCTCGACTGGGGGCCATGTGTAACTCCATTTTTTCCATTATTACACTATGATGATGAGATCTACATGTATCCACTGAACTGAACACGCCTACCATAAATAACCTGTGGGCACTCCATTTAATAATGCAAACATTGTAAAACATGGAAAAAATTGACCAGTTACATTCGTCCCGCAGTCGAGATTTGCCCCGCTGTACCTTACTGTCTATTCCTCCAGCAACATTTTACCGCCCCGCTTCGTTATCGAGACTGTAATTGCCAAATTTATGGCCCCCCACTCTAATGTAATTGTGGCCTGCAACGGTAGCGGGTAACCGTGTATCATTCCAAATTGGATTCAGCTACGCAGAACGGCTGTCAACGAAAGTGGTCTCGTATTATGTCGTCTTGAGCGAGTGCCAACTTGAAACTGACAGGAGATGGATGGAGAAAAGTGTTTGAAATTTTCTACATCGATGGTAGATTAGGGTGGCAAACGGTGTTTGAGACAATTATATCATTCAATACAAATTACTCAAATTTGTATGGGTTAAAATTGAATAATTATCTAAAATGTTTAAAGCATGAGCAAAAATCAATCTCCTCGCCTTTTCACCTTCAATTTTTGTTTAAAACCTTCCCTGTGGCAATTAAGCCAAATCGCAATTAACCATACCTACTTAATATAAAGTCGTTCGGCCCGGTCGGTACCGCAGCGAAAGTGTTAAATACAAAGCATCTGTGACATGATTTTCTCAGAATCACCAACATGAAAAATCGTTATCGTTAATTTTATCAAATAAAACTTAGATGATATAAAACGAGATACCTGCCTCCAAAATTTACAATGTATCGTCTAAACTGAATCGTGTTGAAGTAGCAATCCGAACGAAACCATAACAATGCCATGGAATTTACGCCTTGAGGCTTATTCAAACAAGTATTAAGTACCCATGTACAAATAACTTTAATCAAGAACTCATCTCACTTGACTTTACATGCGTAGTGAAATATAATACAACCTTCCCCAAAAGTTTCACTTTAAAATTATTGTTAATTACTCAAGCGACCGGGAATCAGACACGCTCATAAATTAGGAACAAGAGATAAGCTGCTACACATCCAACATTTCCAAGTGAAACTTTGTATCAAAAACTCCTCTCTTTGTGCGGGCATCCTTTGAAAATTTCCTAAACAGCGCTTTAAACTCGTAACTGCTGGTTTTCCAGAACTTCTACTATGGATATTTGACACTTTAAAGTAACTTACCTACTCGATAGCGCTTACCTACGCTTCACGATAATAGATGTAAATTATTATTACAGCAAGCACTAACCGTTCAGGGCCACTTGCACCACCGGCTTAACAAGGTTTGTGGGCCATATAAAATAGTGGGTTAACTTCGGGTTAACCCTCCATTTTCGGTGGTGCAAGTAACCCTTAGAAGCACCCATCTAACTAGTGCATATTATACAATACATTGTCATTTTAATCGCGATCTAAAACATAGATTGTAGAAAAGAAACCCCTAGATGACGGATATGTGACGTCTTCATGGCACCAGTTTTCCATTACTCCAGTATAATTATTTATTTATTATTCAAATAAGTTACACAGCATAACAAGGCCCTGTGAAACTAAAAAATAAAAACAATACGTATAGCACATAAATAGTAAAAAACAGATTAGACAGATGAAAAAAAACAATATTCTATTTAGGCGACGACGTAATAGCGTGGCTCCGTTGCGTCGTCTGACACGGCGTAGGGTTCGGCAGGTTGCCCCGGAACCGCCGAAACACGACGCCGTCGACCAGAAGTCTGCGCCCGCGACGGTGTCCTAGTGTAGTGCACGTAGTGGCGCGACTGCCTGGAACATCCTCAGCGTGTAGCCAGCCTTATGATTAACAGCCAGCTGGTTAACAAACATTCGTATAGTTATTATAAAAATATTTAGATTTTTGACAATAAAAAGCGGTATAACGGTAATAATTGAAGATCGAGTCGTGTAACTATGTCTGTCTCTTTCAGTATAAGTAAGTGGTAAGTAATAGTCCTAAAAACCTTCGTTGTATATTTTTTGTGATGTGCTAAACCGTCAAAAACTCATAGTAGAGGATTCTGTTTTCCACTTTGTTCGGAACTGCGAGTTCGGTTCTCGGCTTTCGGCGCACGGCTCTCGGCGCTCCGGGCTTCTTTAATTTATTGTGGAAATTAACGTCAACCCGCCACTGAGTTACGGGCAGAGATTAAGACCTGTATGGTTAACTACATTTTTAAGGATTTTAGAAATTGAGAAAGATATGTATAAAGATTTAGCCTTGGAGAAAAAGAAGATTATCTATCCTGGAGGCCCTGGAGCATTTCCCTGGCCATATTCCGCGATCCAGAGAATAAAGTTTACATAATACTAGGGCATTTAATAACGAGTATGTTATACTTACATATTTTAATATTCGTTTGTGCGCAGACGGTACCATTTTTCGATATTTCACAATTCATAGATTGTGTGTTGGTGCTCAGAGGCGCGGTCCTTCCTAAGGGAGCTCGGTAGTCGGTTGCGTGCAAAAGGGACTTGATCCACGCTCTGGGTCATTTCTGGTGCTAAGATTATCCATCGCAGTTCAACGGGGGAACGCTGCGAGTGTGCTGGGTACTTTTGCGCCGGGAATGACTCGTGGGCTATTCGACGACTGAATAATAGGGAGATGTATATGGTTTAGTTTTTGGATATTGTGTTTCTTAGCTTTTAAGTATTAATTATTGTTAATTGTATTTTGTATTATTGTGTAATTTTGTATATTTAGAGTGAGTTAGTATTATAAATTGTAAATTGTTTAATTCCTACATTGACTGTACATAAATAAAATTGTCGATTCATAGATGTAGGTCATCATCATCCTCCTTGCGTTATCCCGGAATTTGCCACAGCTCATCGGAGCCTGGGGTCCGCTTCATGCGCGGATCCAGGGGGGGGGTCATGGGGGTCATGACCCCCCCTGGAGCCTAAGTTGGCCATACAAATAGACCACGTGACCCCCCCCTGGGGCCCCGGGCCTTTACCACGTGACCCCCCCCCCGGACACGAAGCTGGATCCGCGCTTGGTCCGCTTTGACAACTAATCCCAAGATTTGGCGTAGGCACTAGTTTTTACGAAAGCGACTTCCATCTGACCTCATTCATAGATGTAGGTATGTATAGATAATAGACTGAAGTAACTACAATATGTACCTACCGGAAATAGTGGCAGGCGAAATGTTTTTCATCACACTCGCGAAGTAATAAGCAAATTTTAAACTAAATGTATTGAAATTCCTACGCTGACACTTTGAACATTCGTCCACCATCTTGTAATTTTTGACAGGTCGTGGATGCCCTAGGGCTCATTATGAATCAGTATCCAGGCATGTTATAACACCGTTTACGAGTAAGTTTGATGAAAATATCTTTCTAATAAGTAGCTACGTAGTAAATCTCCTTCGATTCAGAACGCTCAGAGCGACTTTAACTTAATTTATATCAAGACGACTAATTTGCGATCTGGTAACTACATTTCAAACTGATTTATAGCAATTGAGACGATAGCAAATATCAAAGATAGTGCAACTCGCGGAAACATTAATAAATCATGTCTTAGTAGTAGTTTACTCTTCGCGACTTTGTGGAGATCAATATGTTTATGAACTATCACATTATCCATACTAATAATTATTATAAATGGGAAAGTGTGTGTGTTTGTTTGTTTGTCCGTCTTTCACGACAAACGGAGCAACGAATTGACGTTATTTTTGAAGTGGAGATAGCTGAAGGGATGAAGAGTGACATTGGATACTTTTCGTCTCTTTCTAACGCGAGCAAAGCCGCGGGGAAAAGCTAGTATTACATATATAATCCCACGCCCTTACGATCAAGTTTTAGTGCCACTCTTGGCAGTTAAGGAAAGAAAATGAAAAACACGCCTTATCTCAGCATCAAAAAAATCGCACCTCGCGCAAAATTCGTTTCAAGCAAATATATCTTATTGACTGTCTCCTATCAATATTGGTATCATTTTAAAGTACAATTAAAGCCCTTTAAGAAAAAAGGTGTACAACTTTCTTAAAAAACAGAACAACTTTCTTTAAAGTATGTATTAGAATATAACACAGAACTAGATTTAGACAGAAGAAACAATTTCATCTATTTGTATAGGGGTCCAGCGTGTCAGATTTTGTACTGAAGTTGTTAATTGCCTGAGATTTTAAATATGTCTCAGGCCTTTGAGTGTTCTAAATTTTTGTGTTGTTGCAATTAAATATCACGTAACGAAGCATTTTTAACGTTTTTGTTGACTTCAAATTACAAAAATTGACGCCAGAAAGCTGCAAGCTGCGACTAAAGATGGACAACTCAGTGGATTTTACTGAGTTCATTTGACACAGCTCTACATTCATGACTTGCTATACCTACTATTATTTTTGGACCTATGGTTCAACATGTAAAATGGAACATGATTTTATTCGGGAGAAATTATTTTCGAAGATGTTGTTTCCAAAAAAATGATTGTTGAAGGCCCTCCCCACTTGTCATGAAAGACCTATCAAAACACCACATTCATCCTCCTTGCGTTATCCCGACATTTGGGAGCCTGGGGTCCGCTTTGACAACTAATCCCAAGATTTAGCGTAGGCACTAGTTTTACGAAAGCGACTGCCATCTGACCTTCCAACCCGAAGGGTAACTGGGCCTTATTGGAATTAGTCCGGTTTCCTCACGAAGTTTTCCTTCACCGAAAAGCGACTGGCAAATATCAAATGACATTTCGCACATAAGTTCCGAAAAACTCATTGGTGCGAGCCGGGGTTCGAACTCGCGACCTCCGGAACAAAAGTCGCACGCACTTACCGCTAGGCTACCAGCGCTTTTTCTAGGCTACCAGCTAGGCTAGGCTAGCGCTTTTAAACACCACATAAAATATTATAGGATTAAAACAAAAAAAACATTGTTAGTGTAACTGAATATAGGTAATATTATCCATCCATTGAGCTTTCTGCGATGTCTACCAGCCAACCTTCAAATAGCGAAACAGCGAACATAAGTGAATTATAATTTGAAGTTCTCCGTTACTTTTTATGTTATAACGCTTAGAACAAAAACTGTACGATCGACTCCATCTTCCCCTATATGATCTGTTTTTCTTTACCGTTATCAATTTACTTAACAAAGCCTTATATAATGCGATTTCTCAGTGTAACAGCGATCAGTCTGGTTAATTAATCGATCGGCTTTACCCACAATGGGGCATTGTTCGCATGTGGCCCAATCTTCCCGTGTTTTGCTCGACATGCAACTAAGCTCCTTCGAGCGCTGAGCCATATTTATCTCGAAGTGGATCTAGATTTGCTTGATCCTCTGTTGTGAGGATTTAAGGCCTATTCAAACGACCTATAGGTAGTATACTATAGGTAGAATAGAGTATGTACTAACATTTTAACATTTTGGTCATGATAGTAATGTAGGTAAGGTATGGAGGGCAAAATAATGACCTCATATGCGAGGAAATGAAAAAGAATGCAGGTACAGAAGTAAAATTGATGCAGATATCAGGTATACATCACAGCTGGTAGGCCAATATCACAGTAATAGAGATAAGAAAGAGTGAGTACGATTAGGAACTATCTTGTTGAGTAAATGGGAGTCTTACCACTTCGTTAACTAGTAATAAAAGAAAGAAAGCAAACTCAAAAATTGCACGAATCCATGATGAATCCGATGAAGCGTTCCATGTTTTGCGAATGTTATAGATTTAGGTTAACCTTATGTACAAAGTTTACTATGCAGCAAAATAAAAATATTTTTTAAATTAAAAACTGTCTACATGAATAACGGTAAAATAGTTATTTGTTATAGAAGGGGGCAAAGTTGCATTTTAACGCCGAGTGTGGAATTGAAAAACGAGCAAGTGAAAGGATACTATAGTTGAACCACGAGCGAAGCGAGTGGTTCGAGAATAGAATCCTGAACTTGCGAGTTTTTTAACACACGAGAAGTAAAATACATTTGCACCCGAGTGTAACACAAAACTTTTCCCCTCACTACAGCGAGGAAACTACAACGCAAAAAATGCGTTTATCACTGCTTCTAGTAGTTCCACAGGTCAAATCATCTTTATTACTAGATTCACCTACTTTTATCAATTTTAAAGCAGTTAATTTGACTTTATTCAAGGTCAAATTACTTTATCCACTAGTGGATAAAATGCGTTAAAGGACATTACCGCTGGTATTAAAGGACAAAACACGTGTTTCCGAGCTAGTGAGGGGAAAAGTGATTTGTGATATCGGTCATGAACAGGCCCCGTAGCCGAATGGCATTTCTCCGACGCCAAACGAAAGCGATACGCCGCTGGCTCTGTCGCGCCAATACGCAAGCGCGATAGAGATAGATATCTACTAGCGCTTCGTTTCGTGAGCGTTTCGTGAGCGATTGTGCCATTCGGCTAGCCACCCTGATATTTGAAATTAACATCCAGTTCGCCGACAAAAAATAGAAGCCACCAACGTGGGCCACCTTAATTCTAAAATCAATTAGCCGTGTTTTCCGAGTCAGCGATATCGGTTTGTCCCGACAAGGGCCCTCGATGATCGATGGAAATTGATGGAAATTTATTTTATTTTCACCCCAACTCGTTCGGTGTCATTCGAAATTGATTGGTTGTGAAAACGCCAAAAGTCCGCCGTCAGATTAGACTTTTATTTATACTCTCGCATTCATATCGCCTAACAAACATAAAGTCCGTTAATCAAGAGATAAACCCGCTGAATCCCTTTGAAATTCACCGTTGACTGACACTGGCGTTTATAAAATATTTTGGAAGCTCGCTGTTATAGACGTTTTACAAACCGAAAAACCCTTCGAGATAGTTTTGATAGATATATAAGCCAGAAGAGTTTTGTACTGTAAATGTAGAAAGAATTTTAAATGACAAATATTTTTTCAAAGTTTATAAAGTACGACTAGTGCGACTTTCAACAGGCATTGCTCTAAATTCTAGGGTACAATCCACCAATTGGAACCCTAGACCACTGTAGAACTATGTCATAGTGACGTTGTCAATCAGATTGTAACAAATCTCTTACTGCTTGTCATTTTGACATGGTTATAGAGTGGCCTAGGGTTCCAATTGGTTGACTGTACGTAGCCGAATGGCACAAACGCTCACGAAACGAAACGCTCGTAGATATCTATCTCTTGCGTATTGGCGTGACAGAGCCAGACTACCTTTCGCGGCGTTTCGTTTTCGTTTCGCGTCGCAGAAATGCCATTCGGCTACGGCACCTGTATTCACAAAAGTTGCTTTACTTAATGGCAAGGGTATTACAACGACTACGAGCTACGAGTTCTACGAGTTCGAGCGGCGTAGCACAGTCCGACGTCTACAGACTGAGTCAGTGTCGTTTTAACATTTGGAGGTTGGAGGTTCTGTTTTCTCAGGTTGTTGTGTTCTTTATAAAAATGCCTTTAGAGGTCTTATTACGCATATGTTGTATATAAATAAATAACTATGGGCGAGATACAAGTACCTAATAGATTGCCCTTCATGTGTTTAGATTCGTTTTATAATTTTCTTCCTTATCTTCATGGAATTAGGTACTACATTAATGTATTATTTTTAAATTCGACATAATTTAATTATATTTTTGCGTAGGAGCTTTATTAAATTGAAACTTATTTTTAGATCGCCGCAATGTTTTTGAGTCGATACCAAATCCATTATACATGCTACTTCGGGACAGTTTGTGAAAAAAACATCGTTTCGCACACGCTAACGTTCCTGTAGCACGAAATGATCGACCTACATTTTTATATTATTTCTGGCGTGATTTGCATTCGATTACGAGTATAGGCATTTTGCTAAACTCAAAGGTTTTTCGCATTAGTTACTTATAACGTTACAAACAATATTGTTACTTTTTAGGGTTCCGTACCTCAAAGAGGAAAAACGGAACCCTTATAGGATCACTCGTGTGTCTGTCTGTCCCTCTGTTACAGCCGATTTCTCCGAAACTACTGGACCGATTTACTTGAAATTTGGTACACATATGTAAACCTGTGGCCCAAAGACGGACATGTAATTTAATTAAATGAAATTTAATCATAGGGGTCACTTTTGGGGGGTAAACTTGAAAATTAAAAATCAAAGTTATTAAAACTATATTGTGTTATATATCAAATGAAAGAGCATTTTATGAGCATTTGAAATATATATTTTTTTAATTTTTAATTTTGGTACTTTAGAAGTAATTTAAGAAAATAGACAAAAAATGACCATTCCCCCCCCCTTATCTCCGAAACTACTTAGCGTAAAATTTTCAAAAAAATACACGAGATAGCCCTCTACCTGTAGATTACAGGAAAACCTATTAGAAATCTACAGTCAAGCGTAAGTCGGACTTACGAGAAAAAAACTCAAATTAAGATTTTCACTCACTGACGCTGCAAGCAGTTACTAAACGTCTTAAAATTTTGTAAGCGTGATGGACAGGTAGAAAGAAATTCATTTGTCTTTTTCTTTTTAGAAATTGTTTAATTTTTTTTTTCATTTGCCAAAATGACTTAAGTTCCTACTAAAAAGGAGGCGCTTAAGCCCGTTTGTAAGTGGACTGAGCAAAATTTTGTTCAAATCGGTCCAAAAAAAGGTCTCTGTTGACGAAAACATAAAATTTGTGCCAACGACAGCCCAAATCTGAAGTCCATTTTGCTCTATCTCTTATCGTTTCCGAAATATATACGTAAAGTCTTGAAAGTGCGAAAAGTTAACTTTGCCATCACAGTCATTCAGGCGCTCATGAGTTCTTTGTATGGAAAAGTCGAAAACCGACTCGCACTTGACCAATGTTCATAGAACGTGTTGTGGTTTTTTACGCGGGTCCGCGACTAACGACGTTCGAATGTTTTGTTCGGAAATATTTGAGGGTGGTTTCTTTGAAACGTCGCCGGCGGCGGGTGGTTCGACGGGCGAAGGTCACACGCCGCACGCGACGGTCTGTATTCGTTTTTAACCGACTTCAAAAAAGGAGGAGGTTCTCAATTCGACTGAATGTTTTTTTTTTTTTTTTTTTATTTTTTTTTGTATGTATGTTACTCGATATCTCCGAGAATCGTGGACCGATTTTCAAAATTTTTTTTTTGATCGAACCGGTATAACCCCGAGATGGTCCCATTGGTACCAAGTCAGGGTCTGATGATGGGATCCTGGAGAAATCGAGGGAACTCTTCAAATGTTATAGGCACATGTAATGTTTTTAGTCTATTTTTCAAAGGTACACCAGTATTTACGTCTGATGGTAATAATTTTATGTGGCTGAGCTGATGATGGAAGGTCAACTCCTCAATGGTTAGGAGTTAAAGGATAATTCTTTCACTACTGTACATGTATTCGGACTGATACATATAATATCACTAGGAACCACTAAAAATCAACTGAGCTGATGATGGAAGGTCAAGTCCTCAATGGTTAGGAGTTAAAGGATAATTCTTTCACTACTGTACATGTATTCGGACTGATACATGTAATATCACTAGGAACCACTAAAAATCAACAAATAAATAAACTTTTTAACAAAAAATAAGGTTGCCTTCAAAAATAAGCGCGTTACAAAACACGGAGAAACTAAAAAGCCAAAAATAATAAACCTTTCAATTCAGATTTCTTATCGTATTGCAATAAGCTAAACATCCAAATTATAAACAAATCAATTATTTTTGGAGTCGGTACCAGCCTGTGTATGGTTGGGTGGGGCAAACAGGCAATAGCAAGGCGACGAACAGGTCTGGTACCGACTACAAAAATAATTGATTTGTTTATAATTTGGATGTTTAGCTTATTGCAATACGATAAGAAATCTGAATTGAAAGGTTTATTATTTTTGGCTTTTTAGTTTCTCCGTGTTTTGTAACGCGCTTATTTTTGAAGGCGGTTTTATTTTGTACAATAGCAACGGACGGCGGGTGGCGTCTTGATATGGAAAATGACTGACTTCACTAAAGATAATGATGAACTCATTGAGGTAATACTAGAGAGGACACTGTGAGCAAAACCTTTGCGCTACAAACATAAGTCCATTGGACTTATGTTTCTGCCTGCACACAAATAAAATGTAAAAATGCCTTCCTGCGCAACAAGTTGCTGTTTAAGCCATACGAGAAAATCGAATAAAACTGACGTGTCACATTTAATCGGTTAGTATACACGCTATGTTAATCGATCTTTATTTAAGTAATTATTTCAATGAAGGGACGCGCTCCTCAAACGCGAAGCTATCGCTGCCATTTTGTTGAACGAAATCATAGATTAATCGCATCATAATCGCACAGACTTGACATGTAGGTAATGAAGTATAGTAATTGTGATTATATTCTGTTTGTAATATATAAAAGAGAAATGTTAAATTTATTTCACGTTATACTTAAGAATACTACACAGTTCTAACACGAGTTGTAATCGATATTTTCATACAATAATAACTTATGATTTTTTTCAAGGGCAATTAAAGTAGGTATTCGCACCCGCGACCGACAGCGTGTGGCACAGCGGCACATGCGGCTCACATCCAAACGCCGCCGGGCGCGTGTGACGGGCCAGAGAAACCAGGGCCTTAGGGCTAGGTGATTATCGCCGCGCCGCAGAGGACGCGCTGAGGGGGGGGGGGGGGTGCCTACAGCAGTTGTAGTTGTATGCATACCTAGCTCACGCACACAGACGCGTCCGCCAGGGGCGGCTCACTCCGCTATCCTATCGCCGCGCTACAAGTATATCCTGGCGGCCGCGAGCTGTGGCCGCGAGTTCGCGGCCTACTCAGGGGTGGCGCACATTCTTACGGAATGCACGTTCGCACTTTCTATTGTTACTTTACGTCGCGAGGTTTTTTAAGCGATGTCCGCGGGTGGAATGGCTAATAATACTTAATTAAATAGACATATTGAATAAAATAAATACCAAAAGATATTCTTATACAGATCTACTACTGATTAAGTCCCACGGAAAAGTTCAATAAGGCTTGTGATGTTGGAACCTTGAACAAAAATATATAAATACAGCGTATATACCTAGAAAGTACTCAAGACTTGAATATAATAATATAACATTTAATGTGAGTATTAATTCGTTTGGATCCATTGGTAACCCTATCACCGGACGCCGCGTGGCTCGTTTCTTTGTAAGAATGTTGTAGGTATTTAAAAAGGCGGCATTTCGGAAACATCAAAGCAGTGGGCCTTCTTTACTTGTGCTATTATATATTCTGTGGCGCCGCGCCGGTGTCCACGTGCGCTCTCTGCAGTTTGCGCTGCCGCTGCCATGAAACGTTTACCTACTCCGTGTAATACTGATAAAAGAAAGTATTGACATGAATTCACACGTTTCGGAAATGACTGTAGGTATTTTAAATATTTTAGCACAATATGTTTTTTGCCTCTTATTGCCTAATTATACAATATATACATACCTACTATGGCAACTCTATCACAGCGCAGAATATGCAGAAGCCACATGGTGGTCTGCGACAGAAACTCAATAGACATTTTTAGAGTTTTTAAAATAAGTACCTAAGTAGGTACGTGAAGTAACATGGTAAATTAAAAAAATATCATTAGATACTTATTGCGAAGGTGTAAACAATTTCCTTCGTTTTGCCACATATCAATCCTATCTATATTAAATTCATTAATCCGTATACATTACATTTTTACAGTTATTCATAAACGTACACTAAGTTATCAAGCCGATAAAGTTCGGTTGCCTTTCCGAAGTATTGGTGTGACAGAAAGGGACAAACGAACTTTATCGGCTGGATAACTTTAGTGTATGTTTATGAATAAAGGTGTTAAAATTTATAGCTACAAAATTTTACATAAAACACCTTCTTTAAAATAAAATAAAAAATGTTGAATTTGGTTATAGTATTTTATGCAACTGGTGGTTAAAAGAGGTAAATAAAAAAGGTGAGTGGCGTGGGTAACAATTTGAGGCGAAGCCGAAAATTGTTAATAAAGACGCCACGAGCATTTTTTGACTCAGTTAAACACCGTTGCATACAATACTTTTTCTACGACCAAGCACTTATTTTGAAAGAAAATTATAAATCAACAAATACCTACTTTCAGTCACCTTAGTTATCTAGTGGACCGCCTACCATTTTGAATATGCAGTTTGAGTGCAAACATGAAAATAAAACTGTCTATGGTATGGTTCTTTGAAGCCTGGCCACTAAGACGAATCGAGCAGAGTTGAATCGAGTTCTCATACATTTGAATGCGATTCGACGCGTCGCCAATGAACGCAGCAGAAAACGAAGGAGTCTCGACTCTGCGAATTGGTTTGTTAAGTTGGTAGCAATGTATTTACTGAACTGTAACAGCTATATCGTGCTACTTCTACTAAATGTTTTCAGGGTATAGACTAGATAGACTTGTCCTGACATCTTTTATGTAGGGTTTTTAAGTTCTATGCACGACCTTGTAACTCACGAATAACAGTACGGGAGTAGAAAAACATTATAAAAGACCTCACGCAAGCTGTGCTAATTAGTTCGCGAATTCGTCGAGAGGTGGCGCTAAACTCAATTATGCTCATTAGAGAACCTATACTTCTAGCCTAGCCCAGTCTTTAGACTTATGTGAGTAACGTAAAAGTACCTAATAGTTTTGTAGGTACGGAACCCTCGGTGAGCGAGTCCGACTCGCACTTGGCCGGTTTTTGTGTTATCAACGAAACAACGTTTTTTGGTATAATATAAGTATACTAATTTTAATCAGCAGCAGCGCTGCATGGTATCACGTGACTGCAGCTACACCGGTTTTGATTGATTTTCTACAAAATTCGTCGTAGAATTAGTGCTATGAACAGAAAATCGTGTTCAGATAGTATAATAAATATGCGGCACGCGACTGTACTAAAATTTTGAGTTCTTCGTCACCCTCACAGCCAATTCTAGTGTTGACGGGACCCATGTACCATCAGCTGCAAAAGTCCATGGCGAATTAATCAATGAATTCATTCATAATTTTTCTACGCACTTTTGCTACTGATAGTACCTTTAGTGGAGTAAAAGTAAGGTACCCTGGACATAATTCAATAACTCGTCCTTTTTGATATTTTATTGGGTATTATTATTAAGCATCAAATAGTAATTATGTACATAGATAAAAAAAAAGACGATCGTATTCATATCTTATAAAAATCATGAGATAAAGTACATTATCCCACTTTTCGCTAACAGCAAAATAGTTAACCGAAAACTTTGTTAGATTAACTTTGTGGTGCACTCAGATGCGATCAGTTATTAGCGATATTACACAGAAAATAAATCTGATTGTGTACTTTTTTTTACCGTTTTCATTTAATGTGAATATCTAGGTAGGTAAAAATGGTGACCATGATATATATATCAATTTGCATTGTATTAAGTATATATAGACATTTAACACCGATCTTAAACATATATTTTTAACGCTTAAATAAACATGAATTTCTCAGTAGGTATAAATTGTAACTGAGATTTTTTTGCTTAAGACCAGGTTTTTGTGTACTATAATCATGATTTTATCAAAATTAATACTGTGAAGGTCGCGCTTAAGAAACTGTAAATGTCAGTAATTTAAAAGGGTGCAAAGTTGTCGTAGAGCGGCTGTCGCGGGGCGGGGGGAGCGCGCGGGGCGCGGGCCTGGGAGAGCGCGCCGCGCACCGGCCGCGTCACCGCGGCGGATCGGTTAATAGGTTAGGGACGTAAGGTACCGGCCACACCAGAGCGTCGCGTGTCTCGGGGCGCGCAACGGACGTCCGCGCCACGCCACCTGAGTGTAATTCAAAAATCGTCTCCTCAGTACATTTTGTAAAGGAAGGACGTAAGACGCGCCCCAGGCGGCGTGGCGGCGGCGTGGCGCGCGCCGCGCCGCCTGGGGGCGCGTCTTACGTCTAAAATAAACACAACGGACGTGGCGTGGCGCGGGCGTGGCGAGGACGAGGCGCGGACGGGGCGCGGACGCAATCTAAATTACACACAAGAGGTGAAAACACGGCTCGATGCGTCATTATACAGGCTGATTTCGTTGCGGAAACGTCTTCCTCGTCCGATGATGAAGATGCGTTTGCCTTGCTGCAAATTCTCAATATGCAGAGGCACAGGAGATATTGGGTTCACCCTATGCGAAAATTATCCGAACATTACAGATATTTCGAAACCATGGAAAAGTTGCATGAATATCCGGATCTTTTTCGTACAGTTTATAAAATGTCAAATAAAAATGCAAATAATAAACCTTTGAATTCAGATTTCTTATCCCTCATGCCTGTTTGCCCCACCCAACCATACCCAGGCTGGCCCCGACTCCAAAAATAATTGATTTGTTTATAATTTGGATGTTTAGATTATTGCAATACGATAAGAAATCTGAATTCAAAGGTTTATTATTTTTTGCGTTTTAGTTTCTCCGTGTTTTGTAACGCGCTTATTTTTGAAGGCGGTTTTATATTAAAGAAAAATTTATTTATTTATTGATTTTAGTGGTTCCTATTGATATTATATACGTACAGTAGTGAAAGAATTATCCTTTAACTCCTAACCATTGAGGAGTTGACCTTCCATCATCAGCTCAGCGACATTAAAATTTTTACCATCAATCGTAAATATTAGTGTACCTATTAAAAATACACTAAAAACATTACATGTGCCTATAACATTTGAAGAGTTCCCTCGATTTCTCCAAGATCCCATCATCAGACCCCGACTTGGTGCCAATAGGACCATCTCGGGGTTATACCCGTTCGATTAAAAAAAATAATTTGAAAATCGGTCCACGATTCTCGGAGATATCGAGTAACATACATACAAAAAAACCGGCCAAGAGCGTGTCGGTCCACGCTCAGTGTAGGGTTCCGTAGTTTTCCGTATTTTTCTCAAAACAATTTTCCTAGAAAGTCTTTATAAAGTTCTACTTTTTTGATCATTTTTCATATTTTTTTAAACATAAGGTTCAAAATATAGAGGGGGGGGGCGCACTTTTTTTTCCTTTAGGAGCGATTATTTTCGAAAATATTAATATGATCAAAAACCGGCCAAGAGCGTGTCGGGCCACGCTCAGTGTAGGGTTCCGTAGTTTTCAGTATTTTTCTCAAAAACTACTGAACCTATCAAGTTCAAAACAATTTTCCTAGAAAGTCTTTATAAAGTTCTACTTTTGTGATTTTTTTCATATGTTTTAAACATATGGTTCAAAAGTTAGAGGGGGGGGGGGGACGCACTTTTTTTTTTTCTTTAGGAGCGATTATTTCCGAAAATATTAATATTATCAAAAAACGATCTTCGTTTTTAAATACCTATCCAAAAATATATCACATGTTGGGGTTAGAATGAAAAAAAATATCAGCCCCCACTTTACATGTAGGGGGGGTACCCTAATAAAACATTTTTTTCCATTTTTTATTTTTGCAGTTTGTTGGCGTGATTGATATACATATTGGTACCAAATTTCAGCTTTCTAGTGCTAACGGTTACTGAGATTATCCGCGGACGGACGGACGGACGGACGGACGGACGGACAGACAGACATGGCGAAACTATAAGGGTTCCTAGTTGACTACGGAACCCTAAAAACGATCTTAGTAAAAGTAAACCCTTATTCATTTTTAAATACCTATCCAACAATATATCATACGTTGGGGTTGGAATGAAAAAAAAAATCAGCCCCCACTTTACATGTAGGGGGTACCCTAATAAAACATTTTTTTCCATTTTTTATTTTTGCACTTTGTTGGCGTGATTGATACATTGGTACCAAATTTCAGCTTTCTAGTGCTTACGGTTACTGAGATTATCCGCGGACGGACGGAAAGACAGACAGACAGGGGGAAACTATAAGGATTCCTAGTTGACTACGGAACCCTAAAAAACATTCAGTCGAATTGAGAACCTCCTACTTTTTTTGAAGTCGGTTAAAAAAACAACCTTTATTGCCGGCCGGCAAACGGCTAACCGATTGAAACAGAAACATAAATGAAAAGAGAGGGCGAACAGCGACACCTGCGTGTCGGCGATTTCAAAGGTAAGCGCACGTGCACCCGATCTCGCTACCTACGCCCAGGTGCGGGCGCGGCTTTCGACCTTCGCGCCGTGCAATAGAATTTAATGTCGGCTGCTCGTGTGCGGTCTGTTTGTTTTATAGAGTGGCGGCATTTTCAACATCAAAGGGTGAGCCTATTTTGTGCAAAATTCTGTTATATCAATAACTTCTCACGTCACTAGATTATTGACTTTGAATGTCGAGTATATTTATAGTATCATCACTTTATTTCAGTGTACGAATTTCGTATGTGTTAAAAATCATTGTTCTAGCTTCATAAACCAGGGAGGAAATAATGGAGAGCGTTTATATGTCTTGTTTTGCCTTAATTCAATATCATCACATATTTTTGTTGCTGATAAAATAATACATCCTATATATCAAGGCCTTGTAGCTCGGCGAAAGAATCGTGATCGCGGAGTGCGCCGGCACTGATTATAATTATTTTGTCCAGTTATTATAATAACCTATACAAAAAGTACCGATAGAATAGGTATTCTAATCTATATCTGCATAGAACTATTTAAAACAAACCACAAAAGTTCATAGTTGATCGTTATTGGTACAGTCAGCAACTCAGCTGTGAATACAGATAAAGTGCCAAATATATGTATACACACACCTTAATGTACCAAGTACCAACACTTGTACAGGAAATAAAATACTCTATACATATTTTTGGCACTTTGTCTTGCCAGCTGTGTTGTTGACTGTACACGATCTAAAAAGGAGCCGAACGGTTATTATAATTACGCGGTGACTTGCGTAGTCGGCGGCCGCGCGATACATAGTGCTGTCTCTGTTCAGGCCCCGTAGCCGAATGCCATTTCTCCGACGCGAAACGAAAACGAAACGCAGTCTGGCTCTGTCGCGCCAATACGCAAGAGCGATAGAGATAGATATCTACTAGCGTTTCGTTTCGTGAGCGTTTGTGCCATTCGGCTACGCACCCTGTTCTCACTACCACGAATTTGAAGAACAATATTGCTGTCTCTCTCAATCTTTAGGCGTCATTCATATATTACGTCATACTAAATGTGACAATCCATGTTAAAGGATTAAAAAAGCGTGACATTGGGGGGCCCAAATAGTAGTCCATAAACCACGTCTTTGACCAACGTGAGTGATATCTCTGTCACTCTTTACTAACAGAAATTTAAATAACAAAAATGCTATCTCTGTCACTCTTTACTACCAGGAACTTAAATTATTATAGTGCTATCTCTATTCTCTGTCACTCTTTACTATCAGGAACTTAAATTGTTATAGTGCTATCTCTGTCACTCTTTACTACCAGGACCTTAAATTATTATAGTGCTATCTCTGTCACTCTTTACTGTGTGCGGGAAGTGCACATACCACGAGTTTGACTAACATGAGTGCTATCTCTATCACTCTTTACTACCAGGAACTTTAATTATGATAGTGCTATCTCTGTCACTCTTTACTACCGGGAACATAAATTTTATTATTACAGTGCTATCTCTGTCACTCTTTACTACCAGGAACTTAAATGATTATAGTGCTATCTCTGTCACTCTTTACTGTGTGCGGGAAGTGCACATACCACGAGTTTGACTAACATGAGTGCTATCTCTGTCACTCTTTACTACCAGGAACTTAAATGATTATAGTGCTATCTCTGTCACTCTTTACTTCTAGGAACTTAAATATTTTTTTCGGTTTCGGTTTTGGTCTTGGTTTCGGTGTCGGTTTTGGTGTAGGTTTCGGTGTCGGTTTCGGTTTCGATTTCGGTTTTCGTTTCCATTCCCGTTTCGGTTTCCGTTTTCGTTTTCAGTTTTGTTTTTGTTTAAACTAACAGAACTAAAACTCAAACCAAAACCAAAACCAAACCAGAAACGGGAAACCGAACACGGGAAACCGGATATCGGATACCGTATATCGGATACTGGTTACCGGTTACTGTCTACCGTTTACCGGATACCGGTTACCGTCTACCGGTTACCGGTCACCGTTTACCGGATATCGGTTAACGGTCATTGGTTACTGGTTACCGGTTACCGGTCACCGAATACCGGAGACCTGTCACCGGTTACCGGTTAACGGTTACCGGATACCGGTTACCGGATACCGGTTACCGGATACCGGTTACCGGTTACCGGATACCGGTTACCGGATACCGGATACCGGATACCGGTTACCGGATACAGGATACAGGATACAGGATACCGGATACCGGTTACCGGTTACCGGGTACCAGATACCAGAAACCAGGTTTTGATTTCTGGTTTCTCATGTTACAACGTGTATAGATTAGTCGATACCAAGTCGGACACTTCCGATTAGGCGATTTCGGCTCGCATTGTTACGCAGCATTCGAGTGTTGAGTTTCTCACACATGAGGCCCCCTAATAAAATTTGTACCACTCATATTATTGATTTGACTCTCGCAACACAAACACCTCATGCCCACACAAATACACACAAAATAAAATCATTCACAACTCAACAGTCACACGCGCTCCTCGCGGTCCTCTAAGAACTCCCTCGCGAGAGTCGACACTTCAAAATGAAGCGACATCGCATCGGCTCATCGTCCACAAATCCGAAAAGATCCACCGATAAATTTGTACCGGAAAGACCTCACCGCGACAATGTCACATTACCCAAATTACTTCAAAAATCCTCTAAAAGTGAAACAGTTCATTAGGTTTACCGTAAGAGTGAGTGAGACAGACACGCACTGTGCTTCAAATTTGCCTCGCCAAAATACGTTATACACGACTCGAAAGAATACAGTCTTAAGCGCCGCAAGCTTTCATACATATTACGTTGTTGTGATCCAAGCATCTCGTCAAGCTCGATAGGTACTATTATTGAGCTAACGACTTGACCAGTTTAACGTGACCTATCGGACTAATTGTTTTGTATGACTTTTGTCACTTGTAATAAGGGAGCTCTCTTATACTGGACGGTGAAATATTTGTTATCGAAGCGTTTTGAAAACGCGGCGCCCTTGATATCGCCGAGCGAAACACGTGTTGACGACTCGCCGCCCGTTCCCGCTACTACTATACTAGCTATACCTACTCTGTGCACGACCTTATTCTGCAGGTAATAACGTTCATATTAAAGCGCAAGTAAGAAAAATATCAATTAAGTAATGAATCTTACATATTTGTTGTTTAATTGATTTCGTATAGTACTAAGAATATATTAACGGCAAAATTTACCATCTTTCAATTTAGTTAGGTATTTTTCCTTTCCTAAAATTATCAATATTTAAGATTTTGAACAAGCGCCAAAAGTATTGGTATAAGTTTTAATAATTTATCAACACACGTAATATTATATTCATAATAAATTGCAGGATTACGGTTAACAATATTTTCTAGTGAAATACGCCTGAAAATGTGTAACTTACTAAACCTTCTTTATAAATGATAGTTCTGTATGAATTATTTATAAAAATTAGATGTCACAACATAATACAAGCACTTCCGGATTACATTTAATACTTTAGTTATAAAATCAAAAAATATTCAAAGTTCGTTTTTATTTTTTTTTAAATTGAATCAGAACCCTAATTTGATTAATAATTTGTATTTTAACTATCACTTTTTTATTTTTTTTTTTATTTTTTTTTTATTTAGCCTTCTTTCCACATTTTTGTCTTTTTACTTTTCATTTAATTTGTCTTTTAGTTATTTGTGGTCCCTGATAGGGTAAAGGCCTCCTCCAAGCTTTGCCATTTTTCTCTATTCTGAGCGGTGTCCATCCAGTTCCTTCCTGCTACCTTTACAATGTCGTCAACCCATCTTTTGCGTGGTTTCCCATCCTTCCTCTTACCAGTGGGGCCTGGCCATCTGGTTGCATGTAGAGTCCATCTCTTATCTTGGTATCTCGCCAAATGTCCAGCCCATTTCCATTTTTGCGATAGTGCATGTTGAAGAGCATCTGTCAGCTTAGTTTTCTTCCTTATTTCTTCATTTCTAGTTTTCTGGATCCTCCTTAACTTCAAGATGCTCCTTTCCATTGCATGTTGACATGCGAGAATTTTGCTCTTTACCCTCTTGGTGTACACCCATGTTTGGCTGGCGTAAGTGAGGCTGGGTAGGATGCAGGAGTCCATTATAATTTTCTTCAGTTTCAGGCCATAGTTTCCCTTTAAAATCTCTTTTTGAGCCCAGTATTTGGACCACGCTATGTTAACTCTTCTGTCAATTTCATTGTCGTTACTGTTTTTGTTAAAGGATATCAGTTTTCCCAAGTATACATACTCTTGAACATAGTCTATTTTACTTCCTTCTATATTTATTGGTTGCTCGTAGCTGTTAGTCATCACTTTTGTTTTTGTTGCGTTCATTTGTAGTCCTATTTTCTGACTCTCTGTGTTTAGGGCTTGCAGCATGTTTCTTATTCCAGTAGCTGTTTCATTAAAAAGGACTATATCGTCTGCAAACCTTAAGTGTGTGAGTTGTCTGTTTTTCAGCCGTTTTTCCAATCTATATTTTGAAAAATATCTTCTAGAACGGCTATGAATAATTTGGGAGAGAGGGGGTCGCCTTGCCTCAAGCCGCGTCCTATTGTAATTTCTTCTCCTTCTCGTTCCAGTTTGACTTTGCTCACACTTTTAGCGTATATCTTCTTTATAATTGTTATGTATTTTCCATTTATATTATTGTTTCTTAATGCTCTCCAGATTGATGAGTGTATTATACTGTCAAATGCTTTCATGTAGTCTGCGAACGCCACATACAGCGGTTTGTTGAATTCTTTGTACTTTTCTATTATTTGTTCTGTGGCCTGTATGTGGTCGTTTGTAGAGTAGCCAGGCCTGAACCCTGCCTGTTCAGTTGGTTGGTTTTTATCAATATCTGGTGCCATTCTGCTCAACAGTATTGACGCAAACAGTTTGTATGTTGCTGATAGCAGGCTGATAGGTCTATAGTTCCCAATGTCCAGTGGGCTGCCTTTTTTGTAAAGCAGTATAATATGTGATTGACACCATTGGGTTGGAACTTGTTCTAATTCTAGTGCCATGTTAAAAAGTGAAGTCAAGTGTGTACCTAGTATCGGTGCTCCAATTTTCAGGCATTCATTAGTTAGATTGTCTGGTCCTGGGCTTTTTTCGGGCTTCAGTTTCTTTATATGTCTCATTGTTTCCCTCTCACTTATTGCCTCGACTACTGTTTCTGCTTCTGCCATATTTTCTTGTTGGTCTTCGATTTCTGTTTCTATTTCTATTGATGGTTTCCTATATAGTTCCTGGTAGAAGGTTGTAGCTCGCTTAATGATGTCTTCTCTTGTTTTGGTTTCGTCTTGTTTGTCTGTGAGTTTTTCAATCCAGTTCTTATGTGTTGTAAGTTTTTTATAGGCTCGCTTCGAGCTCCTGAATGTTGTTATGTTTTTTTCAATAATTTTCCTTCTATGGGCCTCATAGTCGTGCCTTATTGCTTTGTTTGTTTGTTTGAATATTTGTTTCAGTTCTTCTCTATTTTCCCTAGATTTTTCTTTTATCGATACTAGTTCCGCTCGTCTAGATATCAACTTGAGTGTGTCGTCTGTTAGTATTCTTTGTTGATTATTTTTCGTACATTTTTTTGGCTTTAAACTTTTCGTAATATTATCTTCCAGTATATTGCTGTAGGTTTGTATGTCTGTTGTTTGGTTGGGCTTGGTTATCTGCGTGAAGTTTTCTTTCAGGTTTTCAATATACGCAGTTTTCTCTTCTTCCGTTTTCAGGGCTTTAGGCAGACATTTGAATGATGTTCGATTGATTTTTGGGGTGTCTAGTTTTAATGTGCATCTGAGCATCCTGTGGTCAGATGGAAAGTTTATCCCATTTAGTACTTCCAGGTTGGTGATAAGTTTGCGGTTGCCACTTAGAACAAAATCAATTTCATTCCTTGTCTTTTGATCAGGTGATTTCCATGTCCATTTTCTTGTCATTTTTAGGGTTCCGTACCTCAAAGAGGAAAAACGGAACCCTTATAGGATCACTCGTGTGTCTGTCTGTCCCTCTGTTACAGCCGATTTCTCCGAAACTACTGGACCGATTTACCTGAAATTTGGTACACATATGTAAACCTGTGGCCCAAAGACGGACATGTAATTTAATTAAATGAAATTTAATCATAGGGGTCACTTTTGGGGGGTAAACTTGAAAATTAAAAATCAAAGTTATTAAAACTATATTGTGTTATATATCAAATGAAAAAGCATTTTATGAGCATTTGAAATATATTTTTTTTTAATTTTTAATTTTGGTACTTTAGAAGTAATTTAAGAAAATAGACAAAAAATTACCATTCCCCCCCCCTTATCTCCGAAACTACTTAGCGTAAAATTTTCAAAAAAATACACGAGATAGCCCTCTACCTGTAGATTACAGGAAAACCTATTAGAAATCTACAGTCAAGCGTAAGTCGGACTTACGAGAAAAAAAATTAAATTAAGATTTTCACTCACTGACGCTGCAAGCAGTACTAAACGTCTTAAAATTTTGTAAGCGTGATGGACAGGTAGAAAGAAATTCATTTCTGTCTTTTTCTTTTTAGAAATTGTTCAATTTTTTTTTTCATTTGCCAAAATGACTTAAGTTTCTACTAAAAAGGAGGCGCTTAAGACCGTTTGTAAGTGGACTGAGCAAAATTTTGTTCAAATCGGTCCAAAAAAAGGTCTCTGTTGACGAAAACATAGAATTTGTGCCAACGACAGCCCAAATCTGAAGTCCATTTTGCTCTATCTCTTATCGTTTCCGAGATATATACGTAAAGTCTTGAAAGTGCGATAAGTTAACTTTGCCATCACAGTCGTTCAGGCGCTCATGAGTTCTTTGTATGGAAAAGTCGAAAACCGACTCGCACTTGACCTATGTTCATAGAACGTGTTGTGGTTTTAATTACGCGGGTCCGCGACTGACGACGTTCGAATGTTTTGTTCGGAAATGTTTGAGGGTGGTTTATTTGAAACGTCGCCGGCGGCGGGTGGTTCGACGGGCGAAGGTCACACGCCGCACGCGACGGTCTGTATTCGTTTTGTACAATAGCAACGGACGGCGGGTGGCGTCTTGATATGGAAAATGACTGACTTCACTAAAGATAATGATGAACTCATTGAGGTAATACTAGAGAGGATACTGCGAGCAAAACGTTTGCACTACAAACATAAGTCCATTGGACTTATGTTTCTGCCTGCACACAAATAAAATGTAAAAATGCCTTCCTGCGCAACAAGATGCTGTTTAAGCCATACGAGAAAATCGAATAAAACTGACGTGTCACATTTCATCGGTTAGTATACACGCTATGTTAATCGATCTTTATTTAAGTAATTATTTCAATGAAGGGAACGCGCTCCTCAAACGCGAAGCTATCGCTGCCATTTTGTTGAACGAAATCATAGATTAATCGCATCATAATCGCACAGACTTGACATGTAGGTAATGAAGTATAGTAGGTAATTGTGATTATATTCTGTTTGTAATATATAAAAGAGAAATGTTAAATTTATTTCACGTTATACTTATGAATACTACACAGTTCTAACACGAGTTGTAATCGATATTTTCATACAATAATAACCTATGATTTTCTTCAAGGGCAATTAAACATATATGAAATAAATCAATAATGTATTTTTGTTTCACCATGCGCGGATCCAGGGGGGGGGGGTCATGGGGGTCATGACCCCCCCTGGAGCCTAAGTTGGCCATACAAATAGACCACGTGACCCCCTCCTGGGGCCCCGGGCCTTTACCACGTGACCCCCCCCTGGGCACGAAGCTGGATCCGCGCTTGTGTTTCACTTAGTAGAACTTACACATAGCACAATGTATGATAGTGCTAAAATTAAACTACTTACCCCCTTATTCATAAACGTTCACTAAAGTTATCAAGCCGATAAAGTTCGTTTGTCCCTTTCTATCACACCAATACGCCGAAAAGGGACAAACGAACTTTATCGGCTTGATAACTTTAGTGTGCGTTTATGAATAAGGGGGTTAGTATTTTACAAAAAGTATAAAAAAAGGTCTACACTAAGAGTGTCGCGTCTAGGTGGTCATTGGTCAAGTCTTACTCTATGACACGGTACCTCCCCACGCATGCGCCGCGCGCTGCCGGCCGGAGCACAGACTTTGTTTGGGGTGTAATTTCTAGTATGTTAGACGTTAGTACATAGTAATTCAATGGATGAATTGTACTTCTGTGAACTGTTTTCGATATACTTAATCGAATATATGATGTAATTTTTTCTTTACTACAATGCAAGTGTTTGAGTACCAAGTTAAAAAATTCACTTTCTTTTTGCCGGTTTCATACAAAAATATAGTTTGACTGTCTCTTTTTTTTGGGTAATAAGTATCAATATTTATATGGACGGATTAAGTCGCGTATAATCTTCTTCCTCTAAGAATTACAATGTAAGTATTTTTGCATTCATTTTGATCAGAGCACAACACAACAGTTCAAAAATCAGTCTACCAGAGCTTCTGAGTTCCGTCGCCGACGAAAGGTGACCAAGGGTCATAAAACCCACGCACCCGCGACCGACAGCGTGTGGCACAGCGGCACATGCGGCTCACATCCAAACGCCGCCGGGCGCGTGTGACGGGCCAGAGAAACCAGGGCCTTAGGGCTAGGTGATTATCGCCGCGCCGCAGAGGACGCGCTGAGGGGGGGGCGGTGCCTACAGCAGTTGTAGTTGTATGCATACCTAGCTCACGCACACAGACGCGTCCGCTGGCGCTGCCAGGGGCGGCTCACTCCGCTATCCTATCGCCGCGCTACAAGTATATCCTGGCGGCCGCGAGCTGTGGCCGCGAGTTCGCGGCCTACTCAGGGGTGGCGCACATTCTCACGGAATGCACGTTCGCACTTTCTATTGTTACTTTACGTCGCGAGGTTTTTAAGCGATGTCCGCGGGTGGAATGGCTAATAATACTTAATTAAATAGACATATTGAATAAAATAAATACCAAAAGATATTCTTATACAGATCTACTACTGATTAAGTCCCACGGAAAAGTTCAATAAGGCTTGTGATGTTGGAACCTTGAACAAAAATATATAAATACAGCTTATATACCTAGAAAGTACTCAAGACTTGAATATAATAATATAACATTTAATGTGAGTATTAATTCGTTTGGATCCATTGGTAACCCTATCACCGGACGCCGCGCACGTGCGGCTCGTTTCTTTGTAAGAATGTTGTAGGTATTTAAAAAGGCGGCATTTCGGAAACATCAAAGCAGTGGGCCTTCTTTACTTGTGCTATTATATATTCTGTGGCGCCGCGCCGGTGTCCACGTACGCTCTCTGCAGTGTGCGCTGTCGCTGCCACGAAACGTTTACCTACTCCGTGTAATACTGATAAAAGAAAGTATTGACGTGAATTCACACGTTTCGGAAATGACTGTAGGTATTTTAAATATTTTAGCACAATATGTTTTTTGCCTCTTATTGCCTATTATACAATATATACATACCTACTATGGCAACTCTATCACAGCGCAGAATATGCAGAAGCCACATGGTGGTCTGCGACAGAAACTCAATAGACATTTTTAGAGTTTTTCAAATAAGTACCTAAGTAGGTACGTGAAGTAACATGGTAAATTAAAAAAATATCATTAGATACTTATTGCGAAGGTGTAAACAATTTCCTTCGTTTTGCCACATATCAATAATTACCTATCTATATTAAATTCATTAATCCGTATACATTACATTTTTACAGTACGGTAATACTCACCCGTTATTCATAAACGTACACTAAGTTATCAAGCCGATAAAGTTCGGTTGTCCCTTTCCGACGTATTGGTGTGATAGAAAGGGACAAACGAACTTTATCGGCTGGATAACTTTAGTGTACGTTTATGAATAAAGGTGTTAAAAAATTTATAGCTACGAAATTTTACATAAAACACCTACTTTAAAATAAAATAAAAAATGTTGAATTTGGTTAACATTATAAAAGACCTCACGCAAGCTGTGCTTATTAGTTCGCGAATTCGTCGAGAGGTGGCGCTAAACACAATTATGCTCATTAGAGAACCTATACTTCTAGCCTAGCCCAGTCTTTAGACTTATGTGAGTAACGTAAAAGTACCTAATAGTTTTGTAGGTACGGAACCCTCGGTGGGCGAGTCCGACTCGCACTTGGCCGGTTTTTTCTTGAAGAACGAGTTCATTATGGACAACCTGTGTTCCTGTGCATGTAATATGAGGCGTTCTCCTCTTGCGTTTCGCTTGCCGTAGCCATAGTTTCCCATAATTTTGGTATCCTTTTCGTGGGGTAATGGATTTCCTACTTTAGCATTAAGATCCCCCATTACCACTAGGTTTTTATTTGCTAGCTTATGTGCTTTGTTCAGGTCATCATAGAATTTGTTTATTTCTTCTGGTGTAGCACTTTCCGTTGGTGCGTAGACTTGAATAAGTGATAATGGTAGGTTTTCGAATTTTAGGTCCAAAATGGCTACCCTGTCGGATATTCCTGAGAAGTTGACAATGTTCCTGCTGAGGTTCTTCTTTATCAGGAACCCCACTCCATGAAGTCCCTTTGTCTGTCCTATAAAGCAGAAAATATAATTTTGATGTTCTTGTATGCTACAGCCCATTCTTCGTACTTCCGCAAGCCCGATAATGTCCCAGTCTAGCTTATCTATAGCTATATTCAGCTCTAACAGTCTTGTTGGAGTTGCTAGTGACCTCACATTGTAACTGCATATTTTTTATACTGTGACTGTTGTTTATTCTGCTTTTGCTTGGAGGGTATTGGTCTAATTCCCCACGGGGACCAGCCGGGTTGGGGAATATTGGTTTTGTTTGGTTTTTTGGTAGGTTGGTTGTTATATTTTCGTTTGTTTTTGTTTTCCGTTTGTATGTTATTTTGTTATTGGTTAATTGCTATGGTTTTGTGCCCAGTCCGCTTGTTGAGGGATGCGGGGTCGTGCCTCGCAGCACATCATAAGCATTTGTTTTGCCGGTCTTTGGTATGTTTAAAGTTGGTTGTTTCCTTGGTTGTTGTACTGTTTGTGGTGAGGTAGATGGGTCCCTTTTCCGTTTGTCGTATTTTCCCTTATTGTTTGGGTTGTCCTTTATGACGAGTTGATCTTGTAGTAAATAAGCAATGTTTCCTTTATTTCGTTCCTCTATTAACTTAGGTTGTAGTTCCTTTCTTTTTTCCATAACTTCTCTTGGGTAATCTTCCGACATGGACAATTTCTTCGACTTCTTTTTGTTCCTCATGATCTCTCCTTTTTTTCTGTTGCTAACAAGACCTAGGAGTATTGGCCTGGATTTTTCGCCTTTAGTGTCCTTTCCGATGCGGTGTATCTTGTTTACTTCGTAGTCTTCGACGTTTATTTCGTAGTCTTCTTTTAGTATTGTCTTGACATTTTGTAGCAACTGGCCCGTGGATTTTTCATCCTCTTGTAAACCATGGATAATAATATTGTTATTTCTTTTTTCCCTCTCTAGAATTTCCACCTTTCTTTCTAAGTTTTCCACCTTAAGTTTGAGTAGTTTGTTGTCTTCCGTGATAGGTTGTAACTTTGTGTCCATTTCGTCTAGTATTGTTTTTGTCTGGCTTTCTATCTCGATTTTAACTCTTTCGAAGAGGCGGTCTAGTTGTTCCTCCGACATTTTTAGGTATATTTATTTCGGGTTTTCGTGAGTTAAGAGGTTATTGTTAGTCTTTAATGACCGAATGACCGTGACGTTTGTCAAATTTGACGTTTTGATTTCTTGTGTTGTCAGAATTGAATCTGTCAACTTCTTATTTGTTTTTTGTTGTGGCAGTATCGGCTGAAGTTTTGATGATATTTGTAGGTTGGTAGTTTGCGTCCGCCCGTTCACATAACCTCCAATATGGCTTCGTACTGTTATTTTTCTATTTTCTCGCTCGGATAACTTTGTTTCCACCGAAATAGTTATTTTGATTGGTAAATTAGTTCGTTTGCTTCACGATTTGTATGTTTTTAGTTCGTTCGCGATCGATTTTTAGCACTTTTTGGATTTTTTTCACGGATCACTTCACAACACGTATTCACTCGTATGAGACCGAAAACGGAAAATGCAAAGCAATTATAAAATCAATGATACCTATGAGCATTTTTAGAATTTGGGCCCCCTCAGGGTCAGTTTTGTGGCGACAATTAAGCATAAAATCTATCTAAAAAATTACTTTTTTCACATTTTGAATGTAGATTATCGCTTAAAGTTAACACAAAAACAATATTTTTATTGAAATTTCATGCTTCATTATCGTCACAAAACTGATAGTGAGTTAATTTTTGTTAACAACTTACGCTAATTGGGGGGTCCCCAATTCTGAAAATGCCCCTATACCATAATATGTAGGTGATAGTGATGGCGGTGCGGTTTTTGTCATTGACATTACTTTAACTCAAATCAAAAATATCTACTGTCAACCAAATTGAATCCTATAATCCTCTCTAACTGGTCCCGTGCATTATTTATCATAGAATTCACTTTGACATTTATTGTGAAAGGGTTCTACAGCGGCCTAAGATTCACATTGGTCGAATTCACGTATTGCTAAAAGAAATAAAAAAATATAATACAGTCTGTCTGTTGCCGGCTTTAGGGATGTGTTATGGTTTGTCGATGGTTCCGCCAACGTAAAGGTTCATACAAGATTTCATAGAACCATAGAACTAAGTACTGCTAGTCCATGGCATGACCAATTTTGTAAGGAACCCTAAAACCCAACGAGTAAGCCCAGCAGTGAAATATGTAGATATCCTTCAGTAAAAATTGTGATTGGGGTTTAGGGAGTAATAACTTTCCCTTTATGACCCAATTTTTGTCGGGTAAACAATGAAATTTGAAATTTTGCCGCGATATCTGCCGTTATCGACACACGCGCGATGTGCTTGTTTTAAATTTACGGTGTATTTTTATTCTCTCTCTGTTTTGAATCAATTAATTTGGAACAATATTTTGAATGGCAGTTACCTAGATACGATAACACCAGCAGGTTTTATAAAACAACGTGTCAGGAAAATTAAACTGAATACAAGTGTGGGTATATAATTTCATTATACCCATACATACACGTTGTAACATAAGTAAATCGAATAATTTTAACAGCGTATTCCTCATCATGTTAGAATAGTAAAGTAAAATGTTATATAAAATTTTCTGGATTTCGCCTACTTTCGGAGTTAGAAGCATTTTAAAAAATAACAATTACTTACTTATTATTTCTCAGAACAAAACGCTGTTTAGATGGCGATAATACCGTTATCGGACATAATCTAACTATCCTCGTTGATAGATGTCAAAAAGTAACTAGTGACCCGTTGCAAAAAAAATAATTTAAAAAAATATAGATACATTTTTATTTTAAGTGTAACATTTACGAATAACATTTACTTTCTAGTGAAACTACATACATCCAAAAAAACTATTAAAAAAAAATACTGAAAAAAAATATTTTTTGGCGTAATTTGCTTGACGTCATTTAACATTTTATCTTTATTTTGCCCTCTGAAATGCTCTTAGTTAAAATCTTTCGGTTACACCGTGTATAACCATTTGTCTAATAGTGACCTAGATTTTATCCCTAAGTGCCTATATAATAATACCAAATACTTAGTACCAGCTATACATATAGTTTGTTATCATCATTGTTTGTCATATCTAGGACTCCCTAGTGTTTTTTTGCAAATAATCGAAGTAACGTAAAAGTTCAGCCCCTGTCCTGTCCATAGGCTCATAAAAGCGCGCGCACCAAAGGCAATGCAAGTAAATGTATGCGCTTTTATATACCTATGCAAAGAATAAAAGGATCTACAGATTCCCTAACGACGCAGTTGTTAAAAAATATAGTATCGTCTAAAAACAGACTCACTTTTGTGTGTAATTTTATGGACACATCTGGATTTTGTGTACAGCAATAGTAGGGATCTGTTTTTAAGTTCATAACATTGCCTTCTAATTAGAGGACTAGCAATACAGTGGGAACATAAGTAATATATAGAATTATAAAACAGAAAAAAAATGAGCCTAAAAATTATATATAGTCTACATATATTTAGAAATGCAAATACCTATTGTTGCCATCTTGATTTACACTAGTATAGTATTTTTTTTCTTTAATGGGACTACTACAATGTTTTCATAAGCGAACCTCGGTAATAACAACCAAGCAATGTGCCGAAGACTTAATGAATATTCATCAACAGTTACTTAAACATTTGTATCTGGGGTCTTGAAGTTATCTTTATGCTCGGGGTGCATCTAAATGCGAGTCAAAAACAATGAAAGTAGTCTACAGCTCGTCGTACCATGAACACAGAGAACCTCCTATAGAGTAGCAATCTTGTATATTTTGTTCGCGATACGAGTCACCAGTGTTTGGGGTGCGAGGAGCGGGCGGGGAATGTGTTAAGCGCGCTGTGATTGGCCGTTTCAAGGACGGCGGGCAGTCGCGCCAGATGAAAAGGGACAGAAATATGACTGTCCCTCTACTGACGCGTAAGTGGCCAATGTAAGTTGACCTATGCCGGCTCTGAATAAATTATAAATATGACTTATTTGTGGAATGTAATGCCGTCTGTTTTTAAATTTGAGCTTCTTGTTACCTTTCCACACCATTTCACACTACAGGTGGACATCTTTAAGGCATCAAAATACCCTTTTCCAATTTTTTAGTGCGAAAAACACGCGCTGCTTTCGGGTCTGTTACTTGGTCGATACTGATCGGGCACGGCGAGCGCCCGCGCTTATATCAGTGCAAATACTAGGAAGGCTGGCGACCGCGAGTCGTCTTGTAATGGATGTCTATAGGGGTTGGTCTGTGACCATGAAGGTATTTTATTTTCTAGGGACTTCTTTTCTCAAATTATAAATGCAGACATCAATCGCAATGAAAAACTCAACAG
The DNA here is from genome assembly GCF_023078275.1 of Leguminivora glycinivorella. Lineage (NCBI taxonomy): Eukaryota > Metazoa > Arthropoda > Insecta > Lepidoptera > Tortricidae > Leguminivora > Leguminivora glycinivorella. The sequence goes on from NC_062978.1 coordinate 10,579,375, forward strand.
TGATCGACTCTGGCCAACGTGGGACTCGAACCCACATCCTTGGATTGCCGTGCCGGTCCAATGCGTTACCAATTGCGCCAGCCGACCATCCGTCCATGACTGCGAATTTAACCATTACGACTGTAATCCATATGTTTATATTTAAAAACATATGGATTATTAAAATTGACTTCTTTTCTCTCTTCGTTTTAGTGGGATACCTTCTGCCATAGAGGAATAAGTAAGGGAAGAATGAAACTCTTACATCAGTAAATGCAAGTTATTAGTAGTGACGTCTATCGTCAATCACGCGTCAGATAGCATAAAATATCAGTACCACAGCAATTCCCGTCAACTTTGTACAAAAATTAAGGGAAAAGTTAAATTTGTTTTTATTAATTCCTATTTTGTTACCAAGATTTTGTTGATTAATTGAGATTTTATTAAGTTTTATTTCGTCATTAAGGTTCTCTAGTATCTATATTTTCTTAATTATAACAATTATCCTGTATATATCTTACGAAAGTCGAATTATATTACTAAATGTTGGTAACAAAATAGGATCAATTAAAATTTGCTGACGTGGCATTGTACAAAGTTGACGGGAATTGCTGACCACTACTCAACACTACGTGCCAACAGTGTTGCGTCTGTCAAAAATGTAATATTAAAACAGTTTACAACTCATATTACAAGCAGTAGGAATAAAAAACAGAGTACTGATTAATACTATTGTAATATTAGCTAACAATTGTCGAGCATTAGACTTTTTGTTCGTCGCGACATCTATTGACGAGTAGTACGCTAATTTACGCTAGTTGCGTGGGCGACGGTCGCGCGACGGTCGCGCGACCGTCGCCGTCGCGTCTCATACTTCCGTATCGATAAGGTTTGATTTCGTATGCGTCGCATCACCGTCGCGCGACCGTCGCCCACGCAAGCCACGGCGTTAAGATATTATTAATAATTATTTGGCTGTTACAGAATAATACTACTACTGGTGATTTGATTTTTCGGCTAAACCATAAATCAATACAAACCGAACACGTTCTTTCATGTAATATCCGTTGCTGTTTTAATCAAAGAACCAAAAACCTTCAAGCCATTGAGCAATACAAGGCTGTTTGCAGTTTGTACCTATAGGTATTTAACTAAATAGTTGCATACGTAATTGTAGGACTAAACTACTCTTCGACGAAAGTGACAAAGTCCAGATTTCACCAAAAGCTTGGCAGCCCTACAGTATGAGACGGACCCCGCGGAAACGTTACTGTCATGCAAATTTAACGTTTCACGGAACTAATTACTCTACTGCATTCACATTCAGATAAAGCTTTTATGTTTGTATAGTTTTCGAACGTACTAGACTCAGTTTATACCAGGTGTAAGTTTTGTTAAAGTTAACAAGTGTAATAGAGAAGTTTGTTTTAGTTCCTAGTTTAATATTGATTAGAGTAAAGCATGAGGATGCTGTATCTCCTGCCTTAGCAGTATTAGCAGCGACGGAGTTAGGTAGTAAGTATAAAAAGTTGGAACGTTGGAATTTTAGTGGTTTCGCATATTTTACAATGTATTTACTTAATAAGTGGGAAACTTTGGCAAAGAGTGTGGTGTGATGCGCTTATACTGAAAGAGGGCATGTAATAAGTACTAAAATATGTATGTAACTCTAAGGTGGATTTCTTAAACTGAGCAAAATTTGTTCAGAGATTTCAAAAAAGTAATTGTTGTGGTAAGGTACAGCGGGGAAAATCTCGACTGGGGGCAAATGTAACTGATCCTTTTTTTCCATGTTTTACAATGTTTGCATTATTAAATAGATTGTCCACCGGTGATATATGGTAGGCGTGTTCAGTGGATACGTGTAGAACTCAACATCATAGTGTAATAATGGAAAAAATGGATTAGTTACAATTGTACCCCAGTCGAGATTTGCGCCGCTTTACCTTATTTGTCACACTTTAAGTTTATCCGCATCACAAAAGCATGATGTTGCTTTCCAACATTAATTAAACTTACATTGATGCCAGCGTAGATTGAAAATAACACAACTTTATGTTATGACTGCATAACGATGTTGCTCTGTAAAACTTTATTTGTGTCTTCATTGCAAACAAAACGTATTCCTTACTCGCTCTCGACAGCGCGCTCCTTACCTAACGATCGCGTTAATCAAAGCGACGACAATAGCACTCGACTTTACTTCTGATATTTTTCAACGTGGATCCAAATAGGTCAGTGCACCGGGCCGGCAATGCCGCCATTGTTGCCTCGGCTACAACAATAGGTAAACGGGAACAGTTGTCAGTCGCGAGCTTTGTCCAATATCTCCCCGATGCATAGATCTGCGGCTTCGTGCATTCAGCCATCGAAATGAAAATGTTACGATTGGTTCTATACACCTATTGTGGGAAGCATATTGAATGCCTGTTTTCAATTTTATTGGATCGGGTTTTATTTAACTTGCAGGTACGGTAAAATAATTTAATAGACTCTTTTTAGGTACATAATTGATTGCAATGTAAAATTGTGTATAACTTGCTTGTGGTACATATATTATTATAGTATGACACTATATTAACACACTATAAATGACTTTTTTTATATTTTTTTTCATTTTTTTTTTATATTTAGTCAGTTAAAGTCACGTTAAAAGAATGACCCATGGTCTTGTCCGAAATGTCGGAATAGATTATCAGACTACGCAGCCAAACGTCCTTGCCAAGATTGATAAAAAATGACAAGTGAACATTAAGCTAGACCACTTTGGTCGTTAATGTTAGATGTAGGTACATTTTCGTTGCCTATTTTTTTTCTCGTCATTTCCTGGTCAATATTAAGTATAAATAATGAGACCATGTATTAGTTACGTTATATTAGACATACATTTGATACATAAATATTTTTTCATTTTCATTTTTCATGTTGTATAAAGAAGCAACCAGACGAACATTATCATTTGCGAAACTTAAATATTTTCTATTGAAGTTTTGCAAATGATAATGTTGTATAATGTTCATTTTCCTAACCCTACGAAACTCTAAAATCAGGAGTAAATCAGGAGGTTATACGAAATATACATTCAATTTAAAAAAAAAATTAAATCGGTCCAGTAACGACGGAGATATCGTGGAACAATCATAAAAAAAAATACAGACGAATTGAGAACCCCCTTCCTTGAGATTTGGGGCGCCGGTTAAAAAAGAAGCACTCGTGTTCTTCGTGTTCTTCCTTAGCTAAAATTTACCAACAAAAACGTGTTTTACACTTATAAAAAAATATGTTAATTAATATTACAGTCTTACTCCATGCAAAGATGAAATGTATTTTTCAGTACAGATGGTGTTTTTTTACGCACTAGTGCGAGAAGTGGTTCATTATATGCTAGGTCGAAACTTTGGAGACTCATCTGTACTGAAAAACGTCGTACGATACACGTGCGAAAAGGAAATTCGAAACTCGTTTCGAACTTCCTTTTTTACGCACTTGTATCGTAATGTACTATTTTAATACAGTTGCTCAAAAAGTGCCCGGTTTTTGGGCTGTTTAGCGTGCGAGAAATTGTATTTTACGCACTAGTGCGTAAAAAGTAGGTACTACATACCGAGCTGTTTTAATATTAGTCTATTTTACTAAGACGGAATAAAACTACAAACATACTACTAAGTGATTAATGTTTAAAACATTGATATTTCAATAAGAGTTTTGAATGATTCACGGTTATTTTCATTAGACTTATATTGACCCGGATATAGACCGTGATTACCTTTTTGATTTTTGTCGAGCTCCCGATATTTCGACGCAGTTGCATGCATCATGATCACGGAAAACTCATGCAACTGCGTCGAAATATCGGGAGCTCGACAAAAATCAAAAAGGTAATCACGGTCTATATCCCGGTCAATATAAGTCTAATTGATATTTCATATGTAATTGTTTATTTTTAGTCATACTCAACATAATTTATAAAATAGTTTATACTTTGAAAAAGTGGCTCATAATGAGTCGTGTAAACAGAACGTGAAATGGAACGAAACGCGTCGTCTGTCATTTAAGGCTCCCCACAGACAGTCTTAAAAATTCATAATCTTAAAAAAAACTTGTATGCAATCTGACAGTTCAGATCTGTCAGTGTCTTGTCAGTGTCAGTTTGAACTGTCAGATTGCATACAAGTTTTTTTTAAGATTATGAATTTTTAAGACTGTCTGTGGGGAGCCTTAAGTAATGGCGTCTTACCAATGTTACCAACTTAATGCAAGCACGTTCAAAAATCTTAATATGTTACGCGATTTGTCATAATTATTTTATGTTATTTGCAATACTTCGAGGCATAAATGGTCGATTTAATTAAAATGTAGGTATATATATTAAACAATCGTCTCAAATCGTAAATGTTTACGTTTTTATGGCACACAATGAAATAAATAAATTGTGTTGGATGGATAGCAAAATTGAAAATATGAACGCAAGTTTAAAAGCTTCAAAGATAGGTGTACGTCAATGTCAATGCGAAAATTGGGAGTTCGGATTGTTTATCGTTTTATTTCGTTGTAGTAGTGTTTTTTTCGCAACTGTATTAAAAAACGTCGTTCGTCACTCGTGCGAGAATGTCACTCGTCTCGAGTTTTGCCACGTTTAAAATGTCACGAGACTCGTGGAGTAATGACATACTTCTCGCACTTATAACGAAATGTACTATTATTTGAAACCAACTTGACTTTCTGTAAATATTTATTTACATTCAACCAGATACATAACATTTTATGAGTTCAAAAACCACGTGCCCATTTTAAACTGATTAAAGTCTCCATTCCCTTTCACAACGACACAATGGTCGATAACAGACTCGCGATGAGAGCCATCAGAATTTCATTCAGTATTCACAATTATTCGATACTGAATGGCAAATATTGCTCATTCATATTATCTGCAATAATTTACAATTGATGCTGAAGTTAGCAGAATTCAGAGTTTAACACACTTCTCATGAGACAAATAACTAAAAAAACATAAATAGTCACTCAGTTGCTTTTGGTAGCTCTCTAGTTACCAGCTCACCTTTATTTTACTTGACAATAGAGTCCATTGAAAATTTTAGAGCAATAGGGATGACGACCACATCAAAAAAATGACATTCTGTTTAGTCCGTCAGTAAGATCGTCCAAAAATACTAAACACGTATTTTTCACTTTTTCTAATTAAGTAATAAAAAAATACAAAGATATAGAGCACCAAAGTTCCGGAGTGGGGGCTTGTGACGTCACTTCTAAATAAAAATTATACCTAGGCGTGACGTCACGCGAAACTTCAACGCACTGTACCGTCGTCATTTTTCGTTCATGAGAAAAAAAGAAAAAATAAGTGTCCTTTATATGTTCTTTGATAATCTAACTGACGGACTAATTCGTTTTTTTTAGTCGTCTCGCCTATTGAGTGGATAGGAATAAGTACTGGTTCTTTAAATACAGTTCCGTAACCGAAATGGCTAAAGCAAAAAGTTATGAACTTAATAAGATAACAATACCTACGAACGAACATCGTCCATCCGTTCGTCTGTCCGTAAAATATAGCTCTGACAGCATAGATACAGTTAATTACAAGTAAAAGTTGCGATAGCATTGCGATACAGCGAGGAAATGTCGCCAGTATCCTTGGTACAATACCTCAAGGGCCTATTTTAGACATTAGCTAGCTTTTAAGTTTAGTCTTCATCATCATCATTTCAGCCATTAATCGCCCACTACTGAGCATAGGCCTCCCTTCGTGTACGCCACTTATCCCGGTCCTGGGCTAATCTCATCGAGAAGTGCAGTACCCCGCAGTTTTTCGAATGTCGTCCACCCAACGAACGAACGGATGCCAGGCGCTTCTTACATCCGATAACGGCCACCATTCGGTCAACATTTTGGTCCACCTGCCATCACTCTGCCTGGCAACATGCCCCGCCCAATTCCATTTGAGTTTGGAAATGACGTCACCCACGTCCCGCACCTTGGTCTTAGTTTAGTCTTAGTTTCTTATATGACAAAGTGAAAGTTACTTCGTATAGATTGGTATCAATATTGGTATAGACCGTATAGATTATAACGCAAAAAGTTTTTTTAAAAGTAAAGCTAACTTGATAACTCTGCACAAAACTCGTAATAAAAGCAAAAACATTGCGTTATTTTTGTTCAGTTATTTATGGAAAACGACCGCTCAGTAGACAAAAAAATTACAAGTAGAATAAGCAAATTCAAGATCTTTTAAAAACTAATTACCTTAATTTTATTAATGAAAAAATTTAACTGCGCTCTTTTGTAAAATTTAGAACTCTCTGAAAATGAAAATTCCTTGGCTTCATAAGTTACATAACAATATTACTTCGAAGAATTTCAGAGATGTTTGCTTTCATCGTGTTATTTTATTAGAAGATTCGTCAAGCGATTTAATTAAATTACAAAGCAGAGCTAAATGTCGTCGTATTGGAGATTGCCAAGTGTGTATTAGCAAAGACATTATATAACTCCGTATAGACAGATAAAGTCTACGAAAAAAACGTACCTCAGTACCATACAGAAAAAGGTACGGTGGCCTAGATGGCATTACACCTTTGGGGTACGCTCAGCCAGATGGCGCTAATATTATTATTTGACATTTTAACCATATCGAGCTAAGAATATGGACCAAATTGTCAAAACTGAGGTTCAAAAGTTTTAAGCCTGTGTCAAGAGATGGCAGTCTATGCACTGTGATTAGTGATTACACATTTTACTTCGACAGTAACTCTCTATATAATACTCGATCCTCTTTGGTATTAGTAATTAAAAAATAAAGGATTGTTTTTCTGAGTAAGTTCTAATTGGAGAAAAAAATAATTTGGTTGCACTTTTTAAATCTTTGATTTCGTAGTTTTTTGAAAAGTCAAATCGCATAATTCTAATTCATAGTCTCTTGAGAACATATTTATAGGAAAAGCGCTACGACTTTTTAAAATCCGCTATTAACCTTCTGCGCCGTGAAAACGAATATTTTATTCAATGTGAGATTCGTATGAAAAACATAACACACTTGACTTTTGACGACAAGGAGATAAGTACTGAACGATTGTGTTCGTGCCATGTGAATCTCGATATGAAATTGTTCGTTATTGAAAAAGGCTTTACGGCCCAATCCGAAGTTTAATATATGTCAACTATTAGCTCTAGGTACGATAATGGTTATAATTAAAACAACGTTTTTAGGGTGCTGCCTAAGTGCGTTTTCACATTATTCGATCCAAGAATTTCAAAGGTAAAAATCAAAGATGGCTGCTTAAATAAATGGGATTAATGGATTCGAAAAGGAGTGTACAAGTTTCTTGCTTCCTTGAGTTGCAGGCGTCCATGGGTTACGGTAACCGCTTTCCATCAGGCGGACCGTATACCTGTTTGCCACCGACGCGGTATAAAAAAAATCCGATATCAGATCGGATAATGTGAAAACGCACTTAGTGTGCGACTCTGTCCGTCTTTCGTCATTTTCGACACTTACATATCTCGGCCTTATCGTATACAGAGCTAATATATGATGCGTCTTATAACTCGAATCGAGCCATTAGACGTACCCACTTAACATTAATATTTTACGTACCTATTCTTAATATTTGCCATTTAAAAGTGCGACGAAAGAAGTAATCGGCTTTCAGTGAAGTCTTGCCGGTAAAAGCTTTGGCGGCCTCTTCGGGCTTTTACAATAAAACCGCAAAGCTCGAATTATTGTTGCCGTTTACAATTTTCGCACCGACTCAGTCATTTTGCTCGTCATTTGGCATTTATGATGCTTCGGAGAGCATTTAAAAGGAACGGTAAATGGAGCTTCTTTTTGTCCATATTTGAAAGGATTTTGTATTTGGATTTAGCAATTTTGTAGCTTAGTTACTAACGATGGTAAGTGGAGAACGTTAAGTAGCAAAGTTAATTCTATCACCATGTGGGATATGTAGTAGATTAGCCTAATACTTAAAATAACTTATAGCGATACCTTGTCGTTTTGCTTCTTAGGGTGCCTTACTACCAGAGATCCCTACTTGGATGTGTTTGATATCCACCAATCATGTTCATTGTTCCACAAGGCATAGCGCTAGTGGAAGCGGGTTCGACTAAGCTGATTGATGGATATCAACGTGTTAATGACTCTCTAGTGGAAAGACACCCTTTCGCGACATGCCGGGAAGACCATTTTATCGGCTATGAGTTACTCGTAAGACCATAACTCAGCGGTAAATGAATGGAACCCACTAACACCAAACGGGGTTATATGTATACTACATAGATGGCAAACAAGTATATAAGCCGCCCGATAGTAAGCAGTCTCCGCAGCCTATGTACGTATAATATAGAATACTTTTATTGGCTCAGTAAAAGATAAGGCTTAGATAAGTAATCCTGTAAGAAATAATTTTGTATAATATTAATTTCAACTGCGGAACACGTGTTCTCGTAAATAGAAAGTGTACTGACTAACAAACTACAAGAACACGTGTTTCATTAAAACGGGTAATCATGACGTCACATGCCGAGCGAGGTGGCGCCATTTTGCCAGGTAAAAATCAACTGACTGTGACGTCATGTCCGATCAAAGTGGCGCCATTTCAACAGGCAAAAAAGGCCTGAACAACTACGCGTCGGGGTCTTTTGCGCTTGAGCTGTCGAATAGTTAACAAGTTCATTATTTTAATTATAATATTGTAAAACCATAGAATGTAATCCAAGTGCTGTGATTATTTTTTTTACATCATAAATAAAAACCTATTGTTTACATAAAAGTTCTGGAGTTTACTTCAACACCTGATTTCTTACATCAGAAGTTGGGATAAGTACTTACATGAAGATCACACACGAAACATGACGGGAAAAAGTAAAAACAAATCAAACCGGAAGTCTCGCTCGAGGGAGCGACGTTCACACTATAAAGACGATACAAGCAGGCGAAAAACAAAAAGGCGGGACCGTGGTTCTAGTAGCAGAGGGCAATCTACGGAATCTACGACAAGTTACCACGGTGGCAAGCGGAGGTCGCGATCGACGCAGCGCAGGTCGCCATCGAAGCGACGGCGGTTGGAACGTCAAGAGAACTCTGTTCAAGAACGGTCTCCGCGTTCTTCCAATCGTAAGCGACAGAGTTACACACCAGCTCGAGAAATATCAGAGGCGAGTAACATTTTTTTTTTTTTGTTGTTTTGTTTGTTTGTTGTTGTTATTTCTTTCGACTGAAAATATTTGGAGATTTTAACTCGTGCCAAATTCAGGTTAATAATAATACGCTTCACGTAATAAAAAAAAAACTATTTTTGGTTCGTTGGGTTTGATTTCGAGAACAAAACGGTTAGATGCAATAAATTCTTGATTCCTTGTTTGTTGAAAAACAATTTCGAGGTGTTTACGTATTTGACTTGTGAATGTTTATGACTATAAGGTAGTAAGACCTTTATTTTGTGAATTTCAGCGAGAGTTGAACACGGAACCCGTGAAGAGAATGAGGGATGCTGAGCTGGCAGACGAAGCTGATGCGAGGTCTACACAGCGACATGTTGAGCGAGCGGCGGAGCAGCCTCACGAGAGACCAGAGACTACCACAGCAGCTTCGCGAGAGAGAGACGAGGTACCGATATTACCTTCTAGTTTGACTGATGTTGCAATGTTTTTTCAAAATTTGCTAAAGTATAACACACATAAAATGTCATATGATAAAAATATAATACCAAATTTCGATCCTGCACAAAAGAACCAAAAAATTGAAAATTGGATAGCTAAAGTAAATGAGTGTGCTAAAATTTATAATTGGACGGACGAACAAACTTCTCATTTCGCGTTACCTAAACTAGCCGGTTATGCTAAAAAGTGGTACGAAGGGTTGCAATCTATTCTAATGACGTGGTCAGAATGGCAAGAACGATTGACTAGGGCGTTTCCTTCAGAAACAAATTACGCGGCTTTGTTAATGGAGATGTTAGATAGGTCTTTAAAACACGGAGAATCGGTTGACGAATATTATTATGACAAGATGATTTTACTTAACGCGTGCGGTATTAAAGGTAAACAAGCTGTAGATTGCTTAGTTTATGCTATAGACGATAAAATCATGCGTTCGAGTGCTATGGCAGCCCGTTTAACGGATCCAGAGGATTTATTAAAATTTTGCTTTCTCAAACCACTTCGCAATCTTAAATCTAACTTAACGATTCGAGCTTTGGAAGACATTTTCACGACGTTTGGCTATCCCAATAGATTGATCTCTGATCGAGGTACATCTTTTACTTCGAAAGAATTCAAAAATTATTGTGAACGGTCAAAAATTAAACACATACTTAATGCCGTATGTACACCTAGGGCTAATGGCCAAGTAGAATGATATAATCGGACAATACTTGACTCTCTGACAGCGTATGCAGATAAATTAGGTGAACGCTATTGGGACACCGTTTTAGGGAAGGTACAGTGGGGGTTGAATAATACCATGAATAAAGGGATAGCCAAAACACCTTCCGAAGCAATGTTCGAAGTTAGAATGTTGAGTAAAGGTGATAATGCTTTTGCAGAGATATTGCAAGAGACACGACAAGTTGGTATTATAGATGATATTAGGGCAGAGATAAGTTTGCACATTGAAAAAGATCAAGCGGCTCAAAAGATGCGGTATGACGGTCATAAAATAAAGGCTAGAACATATCAAGTAGGTGATCTCGTAAAAATACTAAAACCAATTCCAAGTAATGAAGGTCAGAGTAAGAAATTATTGCCCAGATTTACAGGACCGTTTAGAATTACAAAAGTTCTCGATAATGATAGATATGAAATAGCTAGTATTATAGGGACTAATATTACACAGAGAAACTATTGTAGTGTATGGGCAGCTGATCGTATTAAGCCCTGGATAAATACGCGAATGAATGATAATGGTAATGACGATACAAGTAGCTCAGACTCCGAGAATGATGATACCAAACATTAATGAGTTCTTGGTGCACGATCGAATAAAAAATAGAAAGAGATTATGGTTCAGTTATGATTGTTAGTAATGAAAATAATTTATGATTTGTGTTGTTCAGTGATATGATTTTGTTTGAGATGTCATATTTATTGAAATATGTATTTGAATTATAAAGGCTAAAATGAGAAAAGATTGGATTATCAAAGCTAACCGATTTCTCATAGTTAATTTCTTATCTCAGAGTATTCTATTATGATTAGCTAAATATTTATAAATAAATATCTTGAATAATGAATACTGGTAGTATGGTTAGTATGGTAGTATGGTAGTAAGGTAGTAAAGGTAGTACGGTAGTATGGTAGTATGGTAGTATGGTAGTATGGCAGTATAGCAGTAAAGCAAAATGAATCATATGGTTGATAGTGACGATGCAATAAAATAAATAATAATGATTGAGGGAGATTATATTAAAAAAAAACCGGCCAAGTGCGAGTCGGACTCGCCCACCGAGGGTTCCGTACCTACAAAACTATTAGGTACTTTTACGTTACTCACATAAGTCTAAAGACTGGGCTAGGCTAGAAGTATAGGTTCTCTAATGAGCATAATTGTGTTTAGCGCCACCTCTCGACGAATTCGCGAACTAATAAGCACAGCTTGCGTGAGGTCTTTTATAATGTTAACCAAATTCAACATTTTTTATTTTATTTTAAAGTAGGTGTTTTATGTAAAATTTCGTAGCTATAAATTTTTTAACACCTTTATTCATAAACGTACACTAAAGTTATCCAGCCGATAAAGTTCGTTTGTCCCTTTCTATCACACCAATACGTCGGAAAGGGACAACCGAACTTTATCGGCTTGATAACTTAGTGTACGTTTATGAATAACGGGGTGAGTATTACCGTACTGTAAAAATGTAATGTATACGGATTAATGAATTTAATATAGATAGGTAATTATTGATATGTGGCAAAACGAAGGAAATTGTTTACACCTTCGCAATAAGTATCTAATGATATTTTTTTAATTTACCATGTTACTTCACGTACCTACTTAGGTACTTATTTTAAAAACTCTAAAAATGTCTATTGAGTTTCTGTCGCAGACCACCATGTGGCTTCTGCATATTCTGCGCTGTGATAGAGTTGCCATAGTAGGTATGTATATATTGTATAATAGGCAATAAGAGGCAAAAAACATATTGTGCTAAAATATTTAAAATACCTACAGTCATTTCCGAAACGTGTGAATTCACGTCAATACTTTCTTTTATCAGTATTACACGGAGTAGGTAAACGTTTCGTGGCAGCGACAGCGCACACTGCAGAGAGCGTACGTGGACACCGGCGCGGCGCCACAGAATATATAATAGCACAAGTAAAGAAGGCCCACTGCTTTGATGTTTCCGAAATGCCGCCTTTTTAAATACCTACAACATTCTTACAAAGAAACGAGCCGCACGTGCGCGGCGTCCGGTGATAGGGTTACCAATGGATCCAAACGAATTAATACTCACATTAAATGTTATATTATTATATTCAAGTCTTGAGTACTTTCTAGGTATATACGCTGTATTTATATATTTTTGTTCAAGGTTCCAACATCACAAGCCTTATTGAACTTTTCCGTGGGACTTAATCAGTAGTAGATCTGTATAAGAATATCTTTTGGTATTTATTTTATTCAATATGTCTATTTAATTAAGTATTATTAGCCATTCCACCCGCGGACATCGCTTAAAAAACCTCGCGACGTAAAGTAACAATAGAAAGTGCGAACGTGCATTCCGTGAGAATGTGCGCCACCCCTGAGTAGGCCGCGAACTCGCGGCCACAGCTCGCGGCCGCCAGGATATACTTGTAGCGCGGCGATAGGATAGCGGAGTGAGCCGCCCCTGGCAGCGCCAGCGGACGCGTCTGTGTGCGTGAGCTAGGTATGCATACAACTACAACTGCTGTAGGCACCGCCCCCCCCCTCAGCGCGTCCTCTGCGGCGCGGCGATAATCACCTAGCCCTAAGGCCCTGGTTTCTCTGGCCCGTCACACGCGCCCGGCGGCGTTTGGATGTGAGCCGCATGTGCCGCTGTGCCACACGCTGTCGGTCGCGGGTGCGTGGGTTTTATGACCCTTGGTCACCTTTCGTCGGCGACGGAACTCAGAAGCTCTGGTAGACTGATTTTTGAACTGTTGTGTTGTGCTCTGATCAAAATGAATGCAAAAATACTTACATTGTAATTCTTAGAGGAAGAAGATTATACGCGACTTAATCCGTCCATATAAATATTGATACTTATTACCCAAAAAAAAGAGACAGTCAAACTATATTTTTGTATGAAACCGGCAAAAAGAAAGTGAATTTTTTAACTTGGTACTCAAACACTTGCATTGTAGTAAAGAAAAAATTACATCATATATTCGATTAAGTATATCGAAAACAGTTCACAGAAGTACAATTCATCCATTGAATTACTATGTACTAACGTCTAACATACTAGAAATTACACCCCAAACAAAGTCTGTGCTCCGGCCGGCAGCGCGCGGCGCATGCGTGGGGAGGTACCGTGTCATAGAGTAAGACTTGACCAATGACCACCTAGACGCGACACTCTTAGTGTAGACCTTTTTTATACTTTTTGTAAAATACTAACCCCTTATTCATAAACGCACACTAAAGTTATCAAGCCGATAAAGTTCGTTTGTCCCTTTTCGGCGTATTGGTGTGATAGAAAGGGACAAACGAACTTTATCGGCTTGATAACTTTAGTGAACGTTTATGAATAAGGGGGTAAGTAGTTTAATTTTAGCACTATCATACATTGTGCTATGTGTAAGTTCTACTAAGTGAAACACAAGCGCGGATCCAGCTTCGTGCCCAGGGGGGTCACGTGGTAAAGGCCCGGGGCCCCAGGAGGGGGTCACGTGGTCTATTTGTATGGCCAACTTAGGCTCCAGGGGGGTCATGACCCCCATGACCCCCCCTGGATCCGCGCATGGTGAAACAAAAATACATTATTGATTTATTTCATATATGTTTAATTGCCCTTGAAGAAAATCATAGGTTATTATTGTATGAAAATATCGATTACAACTCGTGTTAGAACTGTGTAGTATTCATAAGTATAACGTGAAATAAATTTAACATTTCTCTTTTATATATTACAAACAGAATATAATCACAATTACCTACTATACTTCATTACCTACATGTCAAGTCTGTGCGATTATGATGCGATTAATCTATGATTTCGTTCAACAAAATGGCAGCGATAGCTTCGCGTTTGAGGAGCGCGTTCCCTTCATTGAAATAATTACTTAAATAAAGATCGATTAACATAGCGTGTATACTAACCGATGAAATGTGACACGTCAGTTTTATTCGATTTTCTCGTATGGCTTAAACAGCATCTTGTTGCGCAGGAAGGCATTTTTACATTTTATTTGTGTGCAGGCAGAAACATAAGTCCAATGGACTTATGTTTGTAGTGCAAACGTTTTGCTCGCAGTATCCTCTCTAGTATTACCTCAATGAGTTCATCATTATCTTTAGTGAAGTCAGTCATTTTCCATATCAAGACGCCACCCGCCGTCCGTTGCTATTGTACAAAACGAATACAGACCGTCGCGTGCGGCGTGTGACCTTCGCCCGTCGAACCACCCGCCGCCGGCGACGTTTCAAATAAACCACCCTCAAACATTTCCGAACAAAACATTCGAACGTCGTCAGTCGCGGACCCGCGTAATTAAAACCACAACACGTTCTATGAACATAGGTCAAGTGCGAGTCGGTTTTCGACTTTTCCATACAAAGAACTCATGAGCGCCTGAACGACTGTGATGGCAAAGTTAACTTATCGCACTTTCAAGACTTTACGTATATATCTCGGAAACGATAAGAGATAGAGCAAAATGGACTTCAGATTTGGGCTGTCGTTGGCACAAATTCTATGTTTTCGTCAACAGAGACCTTTTTTTGGACCGATTTGAACAAAATTTTGCTCAGTCCACTTACAAACGGTCTTAAGCGCCTCCTTTTTAGTAGAAACTTAAGTCATTTTGGCAAATGAAAAAAAAAATTGAACAATTTCTAAAAAGAAAAAGACAGAAATGAATTTCTTTCTACCTGTCCATCACGCTTACAAAATTTTAAGACGTTTAGTACTGCTTGCAGCGTCAGTGAGTGAAAATCTTAATTTAATTTTTTTTCTCGTAAGTCCGACTTACGCTTGACTGTAGATTTCTAATAGGTTTTCCTGTAATCTACAGGTAGAGGGCTATCTCGTGTATTTTTTTGAAAATTTTACGCTAAGTAGTTTCGGAGATAAGGGGGGGAATGGTAATTTTTTGTCTATTTTCTTAAATTACTTCTAAAGTACCAAAATTAAAAATTAAAAAAAAATATATTTCAAATGCTCATAAAATGCTTTTTCATTTGATATATAACACAATATAGTTTTAATAACTTTGATTTTTAATTTTCAAGTTTACCCCCCAAAAGTGACCCCTATGATTAAATTTCATTTAATTAAATTACATGTCCGTCTTTGGGCCACAGGTTTACATATGTGTACCAAATTTCAAGTAAATCGGTCCAGTAGTTTCGGAGAAATCGGCTGTAACAGAGGGACAGACAGACACACGAGTGATCCTATAAGGGTTCCGTTTTTCCTCTTTGAGGTACGGAACCCTAAAAAGAGAGAAGAGACCAATGATATGTACATAAATGATATGATTCCAATTATTATGTAATCTAAATTGTAAAATTGAATATGATTTGTGTATTGATGAACTTGTTAAGTACTTCTTGAATGTGTTTACTTATCATGTAATTAAATTTGTAATCTTTGAATATGATATGTGTTGATGAATTTGTTAAGTATTTGTATCTAAGTTTAGGACAAACTTTTTGTCAGGAAAGGCCGAATGTAAGAAATAATTTTGTATAATATTAATTTCAACTGCGGAACACGTGTTCTCGTAAATAGAAAGTGTACTGACTAACAAACTACAAGAACACGTGTTTCATTAAAACGGGTAATCATGACGTCACATGCCGAGCGAGGTGGCGCCATTTTGCCAGGTAAAAATCAACTGACTGTGACGTCATGTCCGATCAAAGTGGCGCCATTTCAACAGGCATAAAAGGCCTGAACAACTACGCGTCGGGGTCTTTTGCGCTTGAGCTGTCGAATAGTTAACAAGTTCATTATTTTAATTATAATATTGTAAAACCATAGAATGTAATCCAAGTGCTGTGATTATTTTTTTTACATCATAAATAAAAACCTATTGTTTACATAAAAGTTCTGGAGTTTACTTCAACACCTGATTTCTTACAATCCATACTAATATTATAAATTGGAAAGTGTGTGTGTCTGTTTGTTTGTCCGTCTTTCACGGCAAAACGGAGCGACGAATTGACGTGATTTTTTAAGTGGAGATAGTTGAAGGGATGGAAAATGACGTAGGCTACTTTTTGTCTCTTTCTAACGCGAGCGAAGCCGCAGGCAAAAGCTAGTAGATTATATAATAGACAGAGGCAAAGAACAGTGGTCTTATCGTTAAAGAGTGATGTGTGATTTCTTCCAATCTTTATATAGGTTAATAGTTTCCAACTTCTCACCCCTTTTTATCAGGATGTTTTAAAAGTTTACTTAAAAACGTTCCAATTTTAAAACTCAAACCTCGGCAAGACACGGTGAGTGCCCCGGGTTTCATCAAAGGCAATTTCACGCCACGTCCTCGTAGGCCGTTGGAGTAATTCGTTTGCGACACGCAAATATGGAAAACTCGACGTTGAAAAATGTCATCTATTACTTTGTTCAGGCAATGTGCCGGCGTATTATTATGTTGTGACTGCACAGATTTTCTCGTTTACATTGATGAGATAAATGGGTGTAAGAGATAAAAGGTTACGCCAAATATTTTCAAAAGTTTAAACTTTCACTATTGTTTTTACATAATTAAATTCTACTACGACATACCTTACTTTTCTTTGTCATTTACAGGGTCGTTCATGCATCTATACATTCACCTCTGAGCTACGGTCGTAGAGGCTTAACGACAACGTGTCGTGATCAACAAATTAGAAAAAAAAGAGTGATTTGAAAGGATTGAAACGGTTATATTACTCAATCAATTGATCTAGTTATAACCCATAAGCAAATGCGGTCCTTAAAAGCCTACGTCCAAATCACTTCTTGATTATATCGCGGTTCGCCACTGACTTTTGTTTTGATGTATCTCAACAACTCAATTTACCAACAAAACGTACAGCGCTCCATAGCCTCTCAATTAGTTCTGTTAATTCTAGCTTCCCCACGCGTTGCAACTCCGTGCATAAATTAGTCTCGTTAAGTACAAGAATTTAATCCTCATATTTCGTCTGCGAGGGTTCGGCATATCTTTTCAAGTCTAAAATGACGAGCATACCTGCACAAGCCAATATAGGCTTCATTGAACTTCTACTAAAGACCACACTCTATTGGGTTTCACTCGAAGTCAGTTTTAAGTAGTTTCGGTAATATATGAACAACATTGATGGCTGGAAATTTTGTACCGTATTGCGTTTTCCAACGACGGAAATTGCTATAAAATTGTAGTAACGTTTAATCTCATGTGGATTTGTTAGTCTGCATGTTTAGTGGTACGTACTCATTACTCTGTAAATGAAATCTGATTATCAGAAGGCAAAGCTGTATCTCCTATGGAGAAATAAGAGCCTCTTATTTAAATGCGTTATTTTTCACCATAGATAACAATTCCGTTTACATTATTAAACAATAATAAAAGTGATTATAAAAAAGCATTAGGCACGACAGAAAAACGTATACTTGTGTCTAAGACCAGACTGATAATACTCTGTAGTATACTGTGCTAAGACTAAACACTCGGCATTCAGAGATACACTTTAGCTGTGTGTCATTTATAAAATATAGAGAAATACAGTAAAATACAAACGAAAACAAAACAAATTCATACATATTAAAAAGTTACAATACGAATATTCAATCAAAGCAGATACAACAAGGATACAGAAAATGAATTAAATAAACATGCCTTAGGAAAAAGGCTCAACGTCTATCCCGTTCGTTTTCTTCAAATCCGGGAAACATTATTGTTTTTGTATTTTCGTACGAATATTTCAACAAAGATAATCGTTGTAATTTTGTAAATGAAATGTAAATCAAATTTTCCTTATTTTGTTTCTTTTAGAATACTTTATTTTTGTTGTTTTGAAAGCATTGAGCAAAGCAGACACTATGGTAAAAAAAAATCCAGTCATAACCAATAAATTGCAACTGAGCTTCACGACAAACTTGGGTTGAAAATGTATACGCGCCTTTTTATGATAAATCATAATGAGGTAAGTCTAACCAAATAACCTTACATTAAACCCTAACGTTTGATATACTTAAGTAGCTGTTTAAAGGTAACTTTCTGGTTGGGGTTGTTCAAAAGGGAATTAAACGGTAATTTGCTTTCTTCGTATTTAGAGGTGTAGGTGGGGTGCCAGACATGTATTTTACTTATAAAGACGTACATACAAGTAAGTAGAAGTCGTTACTCGTGTATTCTGCAGCATTCCTGTTGATTTGTGAAAATTCAACGTTTATGCAAGAATAAATTAAGTGCTGATAATTTCAGCACCAAGTAACCATTGAACGGAAGTGAACTAAATTAGACGAATATTGCGAGTACTTGGATAACAAATACATATTAAGTAACTATCAATCACAACTCAATCTTCTCATTTGGTTTCTTTAGTTTACTGACTAATGCTTATTTTTCTAAAAAGAAGAAGAAGTATCTTCGTATGAAACTGAGTATCGGTTTTATAGCCTCTGTGGCATTTCTTTCTGACATCTAGTAACTCCAGGGTGCGTAGCCGAATGGCACAAACGCTCACGAAACGCTCACGAAACGAAACGCTAGTACGCGAAACGCTCTATCGCGCTTGCGTATTGGCGCGACAGAACCAGACTAGCTTTCGCGGCGTTTCGTTTTCGTTTCGCGTCGGAGAAATGCCATTCGGCTACGGGGCCTGTTGATAAATGTGAATGGTCAAATAATAATAATTTATGGTGACCATTTACTTCAGCCATCGCGTACGATTGATTTATAAAATGCTTACCAAACCTGCAAGATTAAATGTTTGGTACTGTTTTGGGTGTCGGTTGATCTCTTGGCAATACAAAGTTGGAGGATAAATGTGTTTACGCAAAGTTTTCGAAGTTGGTTTGGGTTGGCTTGCAAACATTTTTTGTACTTAATACTGCGCCTATATTATTGTGATTTGCACATCTTGCATACGTAAAAATGGGGGAGCAGGGTTTGCTGGGTAATTAGGGATGCTAATCTATTTTTTTTTAGTTGTAACTAAGTTTTCGGGCTCTGTGTGCTCTTAATGTTTTTATATGGAATCAGACCTAGAGAAACAACCGATCCTTAGTGTGTGTAATGAAAACGACCACAAAAGTTGTAAAGTAATACTATAAATCCATCTCCTTGTGTCCTTGTAACTTCTAGATAGAAGAGAACAGTTCCGGTCACAATAAGGATCGCTTGGGCTGAACAATTAAGTTAGTTGCCCGAGGGAAAAAGTTGTCAAGGAAGAAAGATAAGTCGGGATTGTCGCGGGTTTGAAGAAATTACAAGAACACAAAGAGACCGTTACGTTTTTATTTAAATGTCGCAAACAAAATTACAGAGGCTCAATGTTTGTCAGTCTGTGACTTCATATTTGTAGGCACTATATGTATTATTTACTTGCATTGCTCGCTCCATAATAAACCATACCTTAATAATTTTGAGGTTATTTTTAATAATCTGCCAACTAAACAAAGCTCGACTACAGCACTTGAAGGAAACTCCGTAAAACCTGTAAAACTCCGACAATGAATTTTCGAACCGTAAATTAGCACACACGATTGCAGTCGGGCTATCGCGGTTGTTCTAATGCCTGTAACGTATAGCGGCCCCCGCTGCGAGAGACGAATAAATCGCATACGAATGCATCGTGTCGCGGATGGCGAGTAGGGATGGGAGAATCCAGATGGGATAACATACATACATACATACAATCACGCCTGTATCCCATAAAGGGGTAGGCAGAACACATGAAACTATTAAAGCTTCAGTGCCACTCTTGGCAAATAAGGGGTTGAAAGAAAACGAAACTGTGCCAGATGGGATAAAAATAAAATTACCTACATGAACATTTTATTGTTCATCTTATCACACAAAGGAATAGCAAAT
Source organism: Leguminivora glycinivorella (assembly GCF_023078275.1). NCBI lineage: Eukaryota > Metazoa > Arthropoda > Insecta > Lepidoptera > Tortricidae > Leguminivora > Leguminivora glycinivorella. The sequence goes on from NC_062978.1 coordinate 10,599,562, forward strand.
AAAGATGCACCATATAGAAGGAAATCATGTCAACATTGTCAACCCTAGACATGCCATGAAAGCGGACCCCAGGCTTCCATGGGCCGACACGAATGCCGGGATAAAGCTAGGAGGATATGGAAGTAAACAATGCTTCATAAGGAATTTAAGGGCCTTGCACTATTTTCATTTTATCATTCGGGGGTAGACAGGGATCATCGATAACCACGGTAGGATCTTGACAGTATACGAGTAGGCATGTAGGTAGGTAAAGTTGAAAAGGAGGTACAGACCTCCTTTTCAACTTTCATTTTCATAATATTCCTCATACAAGCCCCCCCATTTAATGTGCTCCTGATATGACCTTACTTCAAGATTTCCAGGATTTGACCAGAGGAAGTCTGCCGAGGTCTGCCCCTTCCAACTACTTTTCCCTTATACTCTCTTGGTCACGACTCGGAGAAGTCATGAATCTGGCATAAGAGGACTCTAATGATCATTTAACAGTAAATAAGTAGTCTATAAGCAGTATTACTGTATGTGGCCAAACTATTGGGCCTGACAATATGACGTGCAAATGTTTTATAAAAACTTTCGCAAAAGTGCATCAGCCTACTTTGAAAAAATAAGCTTCTCTAAAAGTAATAAATACTGTTCCACAGCGCATCCCTACGAAAAACAGCTCACAGTACTAGGATATGGACCGTTTGAATTTTTAGTGTTTCCAAACGTTTGAGAATGCAGCTTACGGATACGGAACGTAGCTGTGAAGGCTCATTTGAATTCAAATCCCAAGTCAACAACCATGTCGTCGATCCGTTTTCCAGGCATATAGACACGATAAAATCTAAAACGTTGTGCTTCATTTGTGCGTAGCGGTGTTTACTTTACGAACAAGTTAAGAATGAAACTATGTAAAATAGTTTTATTTATTACTAGCTTTTACCCGCGGCTTCGCCCGCGTAATAAAAGTATTCATTAAGATTTTCATTTGGATCCTTAGGTTTCTCTGTAGGTATATTTATCTGCGATTATTTCGATTGCACATAATACTTTTGCTTGCAATGATTGTAGAAATATTACACATCGACCACAGCGTAGGTAATTCTATATACGCTGAGGAAACCTTTATAAACATCCCACATAGCCCGTATTTCGACACTATGATCGGTGGGTAAAAAGTACTTTTTTCTATTATCCCTTACAATTTTTTACATTTTGCTTATACTTATCGCAAACGTAATCTTCAAGCAAGCAAACAACGATCGTCTTAGAGCACATTGATTGTAGGAGACCGCCGACCGATTATCCGTATCCCTCTAACGATACCCATATTATCCGTGTCCGTATCCGTATCCGTATCCGTATCGCTATCGCTATCGCTATCGCTATCGCTATCGCTATCGCTATCGCTATCGCTATCGCTATCGCTATCGCTATCGCTATCGCTATCGCTATCGCTATCGCTATCGCTATCGCTATCGCTATCGCTATCGCTATCGCCATCGCCTTCGCTATCGCTATCGCTATCCCTATCCCTATCCCTATCCCTATCCCCATCCCCATCCCCATCCCCATCCCCATCCCCATCCCCATCCCCATCCCCATCCCCATCCCCATCCCCATCCCCATCCCCATCCCCATCCCCATCCCCATCCCCATCCCCATCCCCATCCCCATCCCCATCCCCATCCCCATCCCCATCCCCATCCCCATCCCCATCCCCATCCCCATCCCCATCCCCATCCCCATCCCCATCCCCATCCCCATCCCCATCCCCATCCCCATCCCCATCCCCATCCCCATCCCCATCCCCATCCCCATCCCCATCCCCATCCCCATCCCCATCCCCATCCCCATCCCCATCCCCATCCCCATCCCCATCCCCATCCCCATCCCCATCCCCATCCCCATCCCCATCCCCATCCCCATCCCCATCCCCATCCCTATCCCTATCCCTATCCCTATCCCTATCCCTATCCCTATCCCTATCCCTATCCCTATCCCTATCCCTATCCCTATCCCTATCCCTATCCCTATCCCTATCCCTATCCCTATCCCTATCCCTATCCCTATCCCAATCCCTATCCCTATCCCTATCCCTATCCCTATCCCTATCCCTATCCCTATCCCTATCCCTATCCGTTATCAAGATGTTCAATGATTTCTTATCAAGTGCTAAAATATAAAGTTTCATGGTTTTATCTTTTAAAATTAAGAAATCCCATACAAACTTTCAACCTCTTTTTCAACCCCTTCATCCCTTTTTTTCGAAATAAAAAGTAGCCTATGTTCTGTCTCAGGGTCTAAAGATTGTCTGTTCCAAATTTCATCAAAATCGGTTGCGTGGTTTAAGCGGGAAAGCGTAACAGACAGACAGACAGAGTTACTTTCGCATTTATAATATTAAGTATGGATTATTTCAATTAAGTAAGACATTTAATTGGAAAGATTGGGCAAATTTTGACATTCACTGATTTCGAAACAACTTTTTGTTTACTTAAGGATATAATAATTAAGCAGGATCAAGGACCTACGTTTCAGAGGACTATTTAATATCCATCAGTTTACATACACAAGCCTATTGGGTGCTGCTATTCACATCGCTGGTCAGCGAAGACTCGCGAAGATCTTCTAATGTTGTGGTCGCTTGGTCTTTCAAGATATTATTCTGTACTGCTCAAATAAGTATAGTATGGATAAAGAAAATTTATGATTGTTAAGTTGGTATCCATGTGACAGCAATAAGCGAGACGATGTACCTACTCTTTCACCGGAACCGAAAGCAGAATATGCTGAACCTTACAATACAACTTGTTAACATCCCAATTGTACCTACTATATTCTTAGGAATAAATATTATGATTATGATTAAATGTTAGATTTTTGTGCAAAACTTATTTTGTAAAATCAATGTGAGACTTACTGATACAGTAAAGTTGATACCTAGTGTACCTACTACAAAATAAACAATGTTTTTAGTCTAAAAGCTATCGCACTAAGTTTTTGGTGTGACTGACTGACTCATGCTATTGGAAAAGGTTAAGACGCGTCAAATACTTACCCTAATCTCGAATGTGCTTCCGCCATATTTTATCAAAGCGTGATGTGGAATTTGCGATTTTTATTTCTTAACTCGTCATCACACAGCCGTAGACCCTTTAATATCGAGAAGTATTTCACAATAAAGTATGCAATCTTCGACTTCGATATCTCTTTATTTCATAGGAATCACTCCCCAGGTATGACTGTAATAGGATTACTAACTCAAATTGAATCATCCAGTTGAGAGATCAAAGCAGCCATTCCACTTGACTTACTTGAAGTACGCTTCGTCACTCACTGGCCACTTACTATTAATCACAATATTACGACGCTAATACTTAGTTACAATTACACGGTGATTGGGAGTACTGTAGTATCGATACATACATGCTTTATGGGCAAACATTTAAAATTTAAATTGCTATTAGTACCTATTATAAATTGTTATATTAACTCCTGTGAGCAGCTATTCAAATGTTAACGCGGGTTAGAAGTCATTACCCCTGATAGCTAGCAATTCTTTTTTCATACACTCAAAGAAATAGGTACGGGCTGAAAAACAGCGTTGTGCAGTCACTAGACTCGCGGCACAAGCTGAGTCTCGAGCCTATTGTCGCACCTAGTATTTAACTGTTGATAGTTATTTTAGTCCTCAAAGTTGTGATCATAGCTAATATAGAATATAGACATGATTGTACTGTATCATAGCGTAGCTTACTCTTAATTGCATGATAGAAATAAATACTTAAGTTTTACCTTAAAATTATTTGCGACAATAAATGACTTTTTTTTTATATTTTACATGCATCATATATGTATGATATTTATATACTTTTTGCGTAGTTTATTTTATTGTCAGAAATACAATCCGATCAACTTCTCAGATTAAGGTACGCCTTATAATTGAGTCCATATCTTTAGCTATGGCTATAGCCATATAAATTGCGAAGGTTCGATCTGCCGGCCTAAGCGAAGCGACAATCGTTGATGCTACGTGGCGATCGGAAAGCAGTTTGGCTCTGTCGCGCCACTACAGAAAGGCAATAGGGAGAGCAGCTACGATACTTACAAAGCGTAAGCCATTGTGAGGTTGGCTAGGTACTCAGGTTGCCTGCTCCTTGCTCCCTCCGGACTATGTTTTTATTCGAACCTACATTAAACCACCCCGGGACATTATTTTTAAACGGAAACTCGTGAAGAAAATTTTCGAAATTCAAAACTATTTTAAAACGTTTTACATACCTATATTCAAAATCACTGTCACATGCTTCATGTCACTGTAATATTACTTCTTTTTTGAACAAATAATCGATATTGATTTTTATTTTTTGATGTCACTGCGGTTTTACACCGTCGCTATGACTTAGCTAAACCAATCGCTCCACTGTCCATTAGCAAACATATTACTTAATTTTTATTTAGAGTATAAACTGACATTAGTCAAGTCAGTTTTAGGGTTCCGTTCGTTTCTCTTCGTTCATTCCATTCTCACCAAGAAGGAAACCTGAACTCAGGACTATCACTTTGGTGCCTGTCCGTCAGCCTGTCAAGACTCACATTTATTTACATTTTACTAACTGAAATCCACCGACTAATAAGTTAAACAGATAAAACAATAAATTATTGGACAAAGATAACTTGAAAGTCAACAATCACCGATACAAAGTCATTGATTCTCTTCTATGTACGCGGCTCTTGCTAGGGGCTTGAGAAAATTGCAAACATAAACTTTCTAATCGACGGATCTTTTATTCCCCAGCACGGAAGATACAGCCCATTAGCTTCGTAATGGGGACGTACTAAATTTATTTTATCATCTCTCGGCACGTGATGTCTTTGTTTTAAAAATGCAACGCTAAAGTTGGTTTATTATAGTTAGTGTTATTCGCGATGAGACCCAGACAAGTCAAATGAAATCAAATGAAATATTTATTTTCCAAGTAGGCATATTACAATGTGCATGCAACGTCAAATAAAGCTACGCCGGCTCTAACCCTACGCCTCAGCCTCGAGAAGATTTCAGTCTCCCCTCAGTTGGAGGGGGGTATCCACTATGGGACCGGCAAGAAACTCGGAGGGCCACTTCTTTTCAAAACATTACATCTTATAATTAACATGCATTAAAAAAAACCGGCCAAGAGCGTGTCGGGCCACGCTCAGTGTAGGGTTCCGTAGTTTTCCGTATTTTTCTCAAAAACTACTAAACCTATCAAGTTCAAAACAATTTTCCTAGAAAGTTTTTATAAAGATCTACTATTGTGATTTTTTTCATATTTTTTTGAACATAGGGTTCAAAAGTTAGGGGGGGGACGCACTTTTTTTTCCTTTAGAAGTGATTATTTCCGAAAATATTGATATTATCAAAAAACGATCTTAGTAAACCCTTCTTGATTTTTAAATACCTATCCAACAATATATCACACATTGGGGTTGGAATAAAAAAAAATATCCGCCCCCACTTTACATGTAGGGGGGGTACCCTAATAAAACAGTTTTTTCCATTTTTTATTTTTGTACTTTGTTGGCGTGATTGATATACATATTGGTACCAAATTTCAGCTTTCTAGTGCTTACAGTTACTGAGATTATCCGCGGACGGACGGACGGACGGACGGACAGACAGACATGGCGAAACTATAAGGGTTCCTAGTTGACTACGGAACCCTAACAAGATACATTTAATAAGCAAAAGTATTCATCAAAAAAAATTAACAAACTAATTAGGTACCTACTCTATGGAAATCAAATCAAACCTTTATTACCTATCAGGACGATGTGAGTCATGATAGTTACACGAATTACGGGGTTTACCCTTGAATCGCCGACAGACACTTGTTCGAATATTATTTCAAAGACAACGTTTCAAATAATTTCATTTCATCGACAGTTGATATCGTAGAATTCGTAGAACAATCGATACAAGTAAAATCAAACCGTAGACTTTTATTTCGGAGATAAGTTATTCCGAGTATACTTTATATCGTGGTATCTCGTTCCGTGTTTTTACATTTCATTTTGTTTTACATTAAATACAATTCATTACGCATAATATTATTTCAATTATGATTTTTTCTAACATTTTCCAATTTGTAAATTGTTTGTTTGGTCACAGTTCTAACCTAACCTAAACCTACTCTGTAAGCCGTTTGTTTCTGTGTGATCACAGTTCTAACCTAACCTAAACCTAGTAATATATATATAGACCGTTCGTTGATGTGTATGGTCGCAGTTCTAACCTAACCTAAACCTACTCTGTGAACTATATGTTTTTGTGTGGTCACAGTTCTAACCTAACCTAAACCTACTCTGGTAAGCTGGTCGTTTTTGTGTGTGGTCACAGTTCTAACCTAACCTAAACCTACTTTAAAAGCCGTTCATGGTTTTGTAGCATCGCAGTTCTAACCTAACCTAAACCTACTCTAATATAAGATTTAAGCCAATGGTCATAGTTTAATTATGGACGTATGTGATGTGCCACGATCAAATCGAAAATTTGAAGTTTCCTAGAATAGAAACATCTATAAATATGTGTAGTACGACAAATGAGAAAGTTTTGTAATATTACGTCGAATAAATGAATTGCGATGTTTTGTAGTTCCGCTATTTGAAGTACTTTGAAACGAATCAGCGATGAAGAAATATTAGTTGAATAGTATTTATAATAACTAAGAAAATTTCAAATAAATAGTAGTTGAAACAAAATTACTCGAAACAATTTTACTCGAACTAAACCTTCGATTATTTGTTGTCGATGAAATTATATTCGATGAAAAGTTTGTCGGCGAAACAAGGGTACACCGAATTACGGAATTACAGAGGTGTTAACAGCGATGATATTGATAGAACCGGCTGTTTGGATCCTCATTTTATTAAAAATATTATTAATGGCACCACCAGTTACATACCTGCAGCATTAGCATTACTTGGAAACGATAAGGTTTAGCAGAAACATAACATAATAAAAAAACATAACGTTCCAAACAGCCAACCTCAAACTGTAATCTTTTAAAAATATTTTGTGGAGCTATGCTTAAAAGCTATATTTAAAATAATGTTCTTGTATCCACATGTATATTAATTGAATAAATAAATAAAATAAATAAAAATAAATCTTGAATGTTTATTGCAGACTGCTGTAATGGAATGAAACTGGCATACGAGTTCTCGCGCCGCCGTGTAAATCCATAATGCCATAGATTAATAAGAAGATCATAAATCACAATCCCCATATCCCAAACATTACAATACATTACAATGCGACCGCCTAAGAACGCGCAAAAAATGCCTTTTTGCCATCGACTATTTGTAGATTGGCGTTGTGTCACTTTCGAGTCATAAATTTATGTCAAAAGTGACACTTAACGCCATCTACATGTATAATCGAAAGCTACAAGACATTCCGTGGGTGTCGTAGAAGTCGACTGTGGGATATGGGTGAAATTGTGGCAGGCGAGAGGCTAGCAACCTGTCACTGCAATTTCACAAGTTCGATGTGTTTCAACCCCTTTTTGCCAAGAGTGGCACTGAAACTTGGTAGTTCATGTGCTCTGCCTACCCCTTTATGGGATACAGGCGTGATTATATGTATGTATGTATATGTACAAGACATTATTTTGTGGCGCCATCTATGTGTGGTGTAGTGTATGAGCGTTCTTAGGCGGTCGCATTTTAATGTATAGCATGGTATGATCTTTTTATATTTAATCTATGGTGTAATGTATGGTGGTTATATGCCTAGAACCGGTCCTTAGTTCGCTTTTCCTTGAGTTCCATATCGATGTGTCCACCGACGACGTCGACTCCAGAATGCGTCAGGTTGGCGTATATACGGCCCTTCTCGAAGGGGAAGCCGGGGGGAATGGCGGCTGACGGGATCGACATGTTATACAAGTGGTAGTCACCCTAGAAACAAGAGAAATCTATGATATGTTTTGAAATTCCCTCCTTTGAACCATAACGAATATATGTAAATATGTACTTCACCGACCTTTTTTGGCTATTCTGCTATTTGGTGTCACAAATCAAAGTCAAGTAAAAAAAACTTGTATCTTCTTCTGTAAATGAAGAGAAAAATGTATTAAGTATGTATGGAATGCATATATACTTACTACGTTTTGTCTTTGAGGAGCAATGTGAGATACGAGATCTTTTAAAAGTAGTGACGATATTAGCACACCTCGGGCACTGGCGAGAGGCGCGTTCCTAGCACACATTCTAAGCTCGTGTAGGTGAACGCGTACCATGTTTGTATAAGTGAGATATGACAGGTCGACTGTTCGCGTTTTTGACAGGCGGTAACTGTGACGGCGCTTAGTATCTTAGTCAAAATGGGTGACCAACTGACCACATAACGTCGGTCGATACAGCAGCCTCTAACTCAACTACAACGGACAGAGAGACGGGTGGCTTGCGCAGTGCACGTAGTGTCAGCTTATGCCTGACGAAGGATCTCCGAAAGGCCCGAAATATTTCACCGATATAATTTTTAGTTTTTGTACTAGTTCTTACTGTACCGGTGGATAAGGGCAGGGTTTTGCGAGTTTGCCTTGCTTCATAGCGGCACCAAAAAACGGGTCCTTGTGTATGAGGCTGCACCACCTGAAGTGCATCTCCACGAAGCTACGGCGGTACTCGTTGCTCAGGTATTGGAAGAAATAGAAGTCTACCTGTAAATAGTGTAATATAGTCAACTAATTGGAACCCTAGGCCACTCTACATCAATGTCAAAATTACAAGCAGTAAGAGATTTCTTGCAATTTGATTTATAACGTCACTATGACATAGGTTCCAATTGGTTGACTATACATCACTATTAGCGAAAATAAAAAACCTTACAATTTAAAATTATGCAAAAATCTGATAATTATGTATTATTAAAGACGGAACACTTTGTTCACCAAGAATTATTGATTTTACGCCTCATCAATAACTACATACATTTTCAGACTTGGGTTCCATCGCTATGATCTACAATAGGCGAGACGACTAAAAAAACTAATTAGTCCGTCAGTTAAATTATCAAAGAATTTTAGACACGTATTTTTTTATTTTTTCTCGTAAACGAAAAATTACGACGGTACAGTGCGTTGAAGTTTCGCGTGACGTCACGCCTAGGTACAATTTTTACTTAGAAGTGACGTCACAAGCCCCCCACTCCGGAACTTTGATGCTATCTTTGTATTTTTTCATTAATTAGAAAAAGCGAAAAATATGTGTGACGGACTAAACAGAATGCCATTTTTTTATGTAGTCGTCATCCCTATTTGATAATACATCGATTGGTCATCAATATCATCACGCACTAGGCACTGTAGTCGCACTAAGAATACTAAGATCCATTTCTTTCCCTTATGAACGACTAAGATTGTGTTTTAAATTCCACACTTATGACATACATAAGCCTGAGCATGTTAGAAACGTATCGTATTTGAACTATTCACGCTTATCGAATTGATAGTTGAGTGCAGACCTCTGTGATTTTTCTGTTTCTTGTAAAAGAGCTATTAATGAGAATTATTAAGATATCCATTGACTTTCCGTTCATAAAACCTCTTACTCCTCTTAATGTTCGATGAAATATACCTATACCAGTATAAAGTGACAAAATTGTTACGTTCTTTTAAACTGTCGTCGAAAAACAGGAGCTGTTGGTAATGTATATCGACGTAATACATTGGGCTTCGGCGGTTTTTTCTTACTGATGTAAAATTCACATACGACAGGTACTTTGGATTTACATGAGACAACTTGGGTCTTTCCGTCACTATGTAGTAAGAAACCTGAAAATTTGAAATATATTTTGTAAGCAGAAATATTTGCAATATGTACTAATAAAAAATTACCAAGGCATAGCACATGATTGCCGTGAGATAGACTACCCGTCCTTATGTTATTAATTAACCGCCTTCCAAATCTCAAAGGAAGGGGTTCTCAATTCGTCTGTTTTTTTTTTTTAATGTTTGTTCCTCGATATCTCCGTCGTTACTGGACTGATTTTGAAATTTTTTTTTGATTGAATGTATATGCATACAGATTGGTCCCATTATTCTCAGAACCCAGTTTTCGTGGTGGGATCCTGGAGAAATCGAGGGAATTCCTCAAATCTGAAAGGCATATATATGGTGATTTTTGTGTTTTTAAAGGAACAGCATGCATTTACGTACGGAACAGTGACATTTGGTGCAGTGGAACTCCTGATGATGGTCAGAATGGAACTCCTCAAATCTGAACGGCACACTTATAGTGGCTTTGGTATTTTTATAAGAACAGCATGCACTTACGTCCAAAACAGTGACATTTGGTGCAGTGGAAGTGCTGATGATGGTCAGAACGGAACTCCTCAAATCTGAACGGCACACTTGTAGTGACTTTGCTATTTTTATAAGAACAGCATGCACTTACGTCCAGAACAGTGACATTTGGTGCAGTGGAACTGCTGATGAAGAGTGAGCCGCCCCTGGTTAGAGTTCCGTTCTGATAATCATTGTCATCTGTAAGTACTTCAGAATCATGCAAATTTCAAAATTGGTTCAGAAATGACGGAGATATCGAATAACAAACATTAAAAAATATACAGACGAATTGATAACATAATCCAACATTTGAAAGTATTTATCACCAGAACCCCAAAGGAAGGCGGTTTTTTTTTCTTAAAAATTATACAGTTAGAAGAAAGACGTGTCATCTCTATCTCGCGGCAATCATATGCTAGGCCTACAGTTGCCCATGGTGTGCGATAGCAGTGGACATACACTAATAATATAATGTCACCAAGCATTGAAATCCTTCTTCGTCGCTTGATATATCATTTTTTGAATTACTTATTTGTAAAGATACAAGCAAATCTCGTCAACAGTAACAACAGTAACAAACTAGTAAAGTAGTAACAAAGTAGAACTTAGATTATAATTTGACACATATAGCCTAATGTTCAATGAATACGCACCTTGCTGTCAATAGACGCAACTAATAACAATATGAAACAAAACAAAATAGAAGTATTCATTTGTTTGTCAGTTCGAATGAAAATAATAATACTGACAGTTATTGACGTGTTATTAGAGTAGTTATTAAAACAATACTGATGTATATTTTTGGACGATATTATTCAATCATTAGTATACTTTTAACTACTAGGTACCTTTGGTTGGCTTAGTAAGGACATAAGGTGACGGACCCAATCATGGACAGTTTAAGAAAAAAATTCGCCTGTTTTTGATACTTCACTGATAAATGTAAAAATTCTACCGCCAAGCGTGTTAAATCTTGAATGTCCTATCCTTCTTCTACATTTCAAGCGTATTGCAGAATAGATACTCCTATTGGTTTCTTCATAGTTAACAAATTAAAACTAGGTGTTTTTTCTCCAATTATGGACGGCAGTTCTCCGGTAATGGATCCCCCATTATGGACAGTGAAATAAGTTTAAAATTTTACTTTTAAAGCCAACTGATACGCAATTAGTCAATTTTATACACCATAAATACAATTAGTTTGGGTTATTTTAACATAGGATTGTTTCTTGTAAATTTTGCTTTTGTAAATTGTTCCTTATCCATCATAGGAGGTAGGCAGTTTTTCGGGTCCAGTAATGGACACTCGCAAAATAACGTCATTTCTTTATATCTTTGGAGCAACAAACTAGTATGTTTTATACCTTATCTCATGCTTAATGCAGTAAGTAAAACGCATTCAACATTACACCGTGCGTTATTTTTTTATTATTTTATACATGAACTCATCTCTCTTAGCAACATTACTAAGAATTTGTCTTGATATTTTTTTCAGTAAACTGGTGAATTTTATCTTGTCTCCAAATCCTTCAGAAATAACCGAATTAATTGAAACTTCAAAATGAAACAGCTCTACAACTCTAGTTTATGGTACATAGCCGTCAGTTTTTAGAAACTTATTTTAGATACTTATTTTTAAGGATTTGTGTTTTTTTGTCCATAATGGCATCACCGTCCATTATGGGGTATTTTACCTTACTCACACTTTGTATGTTGATTCGACACATGCTTTTAATAGTCACGATTTTAGATATTGTCTGTGTTTTTTTTTTTTTTTTGTTGTCCATCGTATCTGTTTCATGGAAACTTATTTTTAATAACAAAAAACCTTTCGGATTCTAATATTGTGTGTCAACATACACTATTGTACGTTAAACACCTTCCACGAAATAAAATCTGTTGAATACGATCCGATACGTTGATAACGATCTACTTTATTTCATTAGCGCGCATATATCTGAGTATAAGTACTTAGTATTTACCTTTTACGTACCTACCACACGTTAACAAATAGGTAATAAGGTACTTCACTTTTTTGCCTTACCTAACATTGTGTCTAATATCATAATTATCTATATTTTCAGACCGTACAATTATTATGTGTTCTTTAATTTCAAATTGTACAATTTAGTAAGTGTTCATGTTCACAAATCTTCGTCAATTGTCTAAAAAAATTCAAACCAACTACATACTCATAAGTGATTTAATTGATTAAGTAGGTATACAAAAGAGAAAATTTAGTAAATAATACTCAGACAACATGGTTCTCTTACGCATATGGTGGTGTTAAAAATTATACTTATTATACTACCGATAATAATATGACTAATTTTAAGCCACAATGGTAGAATGCATTTCGATTAGATATATTACAATTAGAATTTCAGAGTACATTATATATTCATATTATTTGATAGCATCAAAATACAGATACGGATGTAAAAAAGCAATTATCAATATTTCTAACTACTCAAACAGTAAATGTTATTGTAATGTCAAAGAAAACCTTTATCATGGCAGTCAACACACGCATATTCATGAAAGAAACGAATATATATTTAATGTACAAGTGTTACTAAACAGGAGTGATATTGATGCATTGATCATGACTAGGTAGACTCTGACATATTCATATTATATTCGTATCAAGAATTTTTATTTCAGTTCTTTAAAATTACAATGTGCCTGACAGACGGTATTACTAGTTATCTCTACAGTTTGCATTATAAATTAGGTAATAATCTGCTTGTTTACTTAATGAATGTTGCTGATATACGAAATAATAAAATTATTCTACAACACTTTCTAATAAATGTACAAATCTTTGGAGAGGCCGACAACACATCGGCAAAATGTCAACCATAATCTGAAAGCCAAGTTTTTTGAACTTTTATTTATATTTCTTACACCTAAGGATGCAAAAGGCCGCCGGCCGGGCGAAGTGGAGACGACTGAGCAGGAAAGCGGACCCTGGGGCTCTAGGCCGGGAAAACGTTAGGTTGAAGGAGGCGGTATACTGTGTCTCATATGGAACTGATGAGTAAATAGGTAGGTAGGTACGCCATGTTTTTCATTTGTACCCATTAAAATAGTCACGGGACGGGTGCCGCAAGACTGGGGTCTGGTAGACTTGGACAGGGAAAGCGGGAAGACATGGATGGGTCAACGAGTGATCGAAGTTTGCTTACAACTGAGACGAGAGGAAAATGAAGACCGTTTTACAGCGGTGGGACACTGTATAAGCTTATAATAAACATCAGGATTAATATCCTGCGCTCACCAGGCGATGTATGACGTCGATTCCGCTAATGATGCATTAATGCGTTTGCATTGTCGGTAATGACGCATCAGGCAGGGAGTCTGCAACTATTAGGAGCATTAGGACATGTGAGAGGTATGTGAATGTAGCGTTTATAATATACATTTAGATGTACAACTGGGGCATTATTCGACTCGTATTAATCGTCAAAGTCGCATAATTTTTAAAATCGCATGTTGATTCTATTAACTGCATAAGCAAAACGTAGGTGTTAATTAATTAAAAAAATAATATAACAACCTTTTTTTTATTAAGTTAATGCTGTTCAGATCAATAATATTTAGTTTTGTTTGATTGTCACAATTTTCACCCATACATATGCAAATGCATGTTATATATAATTGCCAAAGATATATATCCTTGTCTTGCAAAGATATATATAATTGCTATAGATATATATCCTTGTCTTTAGGTACTGTTTGAAGCTAAGCTATGTTACAATATTTACAAGAGTATCAAAAAAGTTAAATCCGCATTGATTATTACCTACGTTTTGGATTCAATGCCATTTACACAATTTCATTTCACGGTTCGCTGAAAATAAAAACGTATAGTCAAGTTATTAACGCCGGGCAATGTATATCTAATTTAGTTATTACTAGATTTTGCCCGCGGCTTCGCTCGCGTTAGAAAGAGACAAAAATTAGCCTATGTCACTCTCCATTCCTTCAACTATCTCCACCTAAATAATCAACGTCGATTCGTCGCTCCGTTTTGCCGTGAAAGACGGACAAACAAACAGACACACACACTTTCCTATTTATAATATTAGTATGGATTTACTGACATGTGGTGATCCACATACCTAGTCGATTTAAAGTCGGTTAAATTATAAAACATTTGTATAATAAAGTAGTTTTATCTCATAGCAATCTGCTAAGAGCAAATATCTATCTTTAGAACATTGCCAAGACCATTGTCGGCGACCCAAGTAAATGTCGTCTACATTTTTGAAACAAGCAGTTACATTAAAATTCACATTAGCACTAACTGGAAATATCTTTTGTAATGGATAAAATATGATAAGTATTACTTCTAAGTAATCTTGTTACTTAGAAGTAACGCTCAATCAAGTCAATACAGTGGATAGGTTCCGTACTTATTTATTTTCTAAGAACGAAATAAATTGCAACACAGATTACGATGTTTATACTAATCGATTTATTTTGGTTCGTAAACGTGTTCTTTTCCATTCCGATCAACTTAAAACTGGCAACCCTTCATAAATAATTCCCGCCATGTATTCTCGCATTACGCCGTCTTTAGATTTATGGCAACCCGCTGTCCACCATATTGCTCCAAATTTAAAAATATTTCTCGCGCAATCCTGGGAGCGCGCAACGATATCGAAACGGACGTTAGATAAACATTGAGTGTACTTTAGGGAATTTTCGTATCCAGATTTTATTTTTTTCGTGCCCAATATTGGATTTTATTTCTAACACAATAAATCCGTTTAAAAAAACTCTACATAATCCGTGAAATCTTTAAGTTTATTTATACCCTTCTTCTTGACACATTTGTTGAAGAGCTGGTGTAGAGTCATTCGTAATTCAACATAACGACATACATTAAAGTCGACGGAGAAGAACTTAAACCCGTAAAAGTTATTCAGACATAAAAAGATGGCCTTATTGTAAATAATTTTAATTTCAAAAATGCAATCGCAAAAACTGAATAAATTTTTATTTTGTCTGGTAAAGCAAATCAGCAATGGCCGGCGGTCAAACGGCGCTAAAATTAAAACTCGTAAAAATAGACTCCATTTGAAACGCATAAATTTTAAGGATGGCGGAAAATTAAAACGCCTGGCGCGCCTCTGCATTTCTGTAACTTTGTATATTTCCTATCAGTTGAAAAATCATTTTGAACTGTAAACCTTATATACTGGCTTGCAATGTTACGTTTAAATCGCTTTAGTTCAGTACGAAGTGAGGTTAAGGAGGTAAGTTCCAAATATATAATTGAATAGGGTGGCAATAAACAATGTAACAACACAATATTGCACGTGAAGCACCTTGAGCTATTGTGTTCGCCTTTAATTTATCACTTCAATATTGTGCTGAAAACGGAAAAACGATGCTTACCTATGAGTTTACGACTTGGGTTTGTAACACCAAGATGAAAATTCTGTCTAGACAATATTATAGAAAATATATTATGCATGGCTCTCTTCTTGTTTTGAATAAACTGTCGAATTCCAACAACCGATAAGAGCCAGAGATTAAAATCTACAAAAACCAAAATATCAGTAAGTGTTCATTGCACTTTACAAGAACCTAAGACAGGTTCTTGTAAAGACAGAACAGACTCAATTTAGCTTTTCAGTGTAACGATATTGAACGTAGCTAAAAGAGATATATAGGATTTCGGACAGACATAGGACTCCATTTTTTCTGTAATAATAAACCACAGACAGGTGGTAGGTGTTTATTAAAGATATGAGCAGGTACTCATATTGTATCAAAGCCTCTCAAAAAATATTCACCAGTAAATACGAGTATCTTATCCCCACCTACCCCACGGAGAGCACCAGTATCAATTTAATGTAAAAATTCAATAAACAAACGACCGATAGTAATGCAATAATACGGTTGTCTATTGTTTGCCCGACAGTCATTTAACATAATATTCATTTGCCCGAATCTAACATGCCTGAATTTCATTTGCCCGAATGATTTGTTTACCATAAAAATCAATCTGGGCGACCGAGCTTCGCTCGGTTCTGTTTCGTATCCTTGACCTGTGTCGCCATCTAGTTCGAAAATAAATAGTACCTACATCGATCAATCGAAAGAACTCTCAGTCTTAACAACACAACTACTCCACACGAGATGGCGCGCGTTTCGTCACAAAAGCTCAGAGTGTATTTTTCTATTCGTGTTAGCCTTTACCTGTGTCGCCATCTAGTCTTTGAAGTAAATAATACTTACATCGACCGAAAGACTTCTGTCTCAACAATACAACTACTCCACACGAGATGGCGCGCGAAGAAAAACGCGTGAAAACTCGAAAATTCGCGTTTTCCGGGACCTAAGGATATGTTAGATCGATTTTTCACCCACGAAAACCCCCACATAACAAATTTCAGCGAAATCGTTAGAGCGGTTTCCGAGATCGTCGGTATAAATAAATAAATAGATAAATAAATAAATAAATAAATAAATAAATATACAAGAATTGCTCGTTTAATAGTATAAGATAAGATATGACATACTCGTTGTTTATCCGAATATTACCTTCCATAATCATACAATGCCATACTATTTGTTAGCCATATTATTAAGTGCAATAATATGGTTTCATAGAATATTCAAACGCCATAAGCAATTATTGCCATATTAATTGTTGCCCATATTATTACCTAACCTAACCTACTTTCTGATAGCAGTTTCATTTTCCAGGGGTCACAGTTCTAACCTAACCTACTTTTCCAGCAGTTTCATTCTCCAGGGGGTCACAGTTCTAACCTAACCTAACCTACTTTCTGATAGCAGTTTCATTTTCCAGGGGTCGCAGTTCTAACCTAACCTAACCTACTGTCTGATAGTATTTTCATTTTCCGGGGGGTCACAGTTCTAACCTAACCTAACCTACTTTTCAAGCAGTTTCCTTTTCCAGAGGTTCACAGTTCTAATCTAACCTAACCTACTTTCTGATAGCAGTTTCATTTTCCAGGGGGTCACAGTTCTAACCTAACCTAACCTACTTTCTGATAGCAGTTTCATTCTCTAGTCCTTCTAGTACCTATTATAGTAGTTTTCGATTCTGCCAAAGCACATTATGGAAATTGACTTTTCTGGACGCTAATTTGTATGACAAATGATGGTATGGAATGTGGTAATTACGGATTTCGATGATTCTGACGAATGACATTATGGAAACTGAGTTTATGGGAAACAAAGTTTCTGGCACTAGATTAATATAGTAAACAATGATTATGGCATAAGATGTTATGAGAAACAATATTATGATTGTTGAATAGGATGGCAAATAAAATTATGGCAAATGAAATTCTGGCAAATGGGGGTATCCCCAATAATACGGGATGAACTGTACATTGAAATGCGGGAATTTAGAATGATTTCCAGGAATCTAATATTTATCTCTGACAGATGCCAACTAACGTTAAAGACATGTCAATCCCATCGAATTTACACTTTCCTGACACGTTTAAGGCTCTTTTAGACCAATTCTACACAATAGCATTAGAATGATACCAGTGTACTTTCGAATTGGCTTTTTGCGTTTTTTGTTTAAACAAGTACCTAGTACCTATTCTAACGCAGTTATTATCAGCTGATTAATGCTCACTTTTTTGAACAACATTTACCTAAGGTGAAACCAATATTTAACGGTGAAAAATTTCACATGCGCATCCCACATAGGTACATACGTATAATTTCTTCTTCTTCCTGCCACATTCCCATTTTCAATTGGGGTCGGGCCCCCTTGTACGTAAGCGCCAGGACCGTCTGTCCTGGGTTGTTGTTGGTGAGATGTTCAGTGCTTTTAGATCCTTCTCGATTCTAGTCCACCAGGTAAAAAGTGGAACACCTTTACCTTTGGGTTTTGTTGGGATATTTAAGGCTGTCTTCACGGAGTAGTCATCGCCTCTTCTGTTTATATGACCGAACCAGGGTAGTCAGTTCAGAGCTTCTCTGCCACCGGAGCTACTTTAAAGGATCCCCTGACGAACTCGTTGCGGACTTTGTCTACATACGTATAATGTGCCTAAAGCCTGACCAGCACGGGTAGCATGGTCGCGGATAGACGATAAAATATCAGGCCGTCCCTATCGCACTGTTAGTAAGTGCGATAGGGACGGCCAGATGTTTTATCATTTATCGCGCGACCATAATTGCCTGCCTGAAATATATTATGACTACGCGCCATATTGCGGAATTTCATTAGAATTATTTTCTTCATACTAAACTGAACTGTCAACAAATACATCAGAATAGCAGCGCCAGTCATATATTTCTGGTCTGGTCAGGCTTTATAATATGCGGTGAATATGATAAAGAGATGTGATATATGATAAAGGTCGTTGAGGTTACCAATTTGCTTAAGACGATACGGTAGGGGTCAATTCTCCATACAAACGCTCCCGACTATTTCCTCCCTGGTTTTTGAAGATAGAGCAATGATTTTTTCAACACAGATTGTTATTATTTTTATCTGTGTCGGACCGTTTTGATTTTTTTGATATTCTGCTTTTTAAAGACTCTAGAGCCAATCAAAAATTTCCAAAAACGGCCTTTTTCATTGTGGCGCAAAAAAAGGTGTGATACTCAAGATTGGTAATAATTAAACAAAAAAGCTTAACGGTCCGACATAGATTATTTCATTGTTATTCAGATTCCCAAATTTCGTTCCGATTGATTAAGTTTTGAAGGAGGAAAGAGTCGAGAGCGGAACCTCGATTTTAAAGATTTATTTGAAATATCTTTTGACTGAGTTGTTCTTAATGGACAATTTTTTTTCGATAAATCTAGGTAATAACACCTGTATATTTAACTGAAATTCCCAAGTTGAAAGGGGGGCTCCTTTCCATTTTAGCATTTTCGCTACCGTATCCTCTTAAGTTCATAATCCAATAATACATATATATTGTTTTTATTCGGGAGAGCATGAACCAGGGAACGGCAAGGAAAATATTTTTCTCAAACATGCAATGAAATATTGTCTTTACGTTCCTTAAAATGGGCTGGGAAGTATCGCTTTTTGGGCGCAACAACTCGAGAGGACTGTAAAGGGATTTCATATTATTTTTTAGGCCTAGGCCTGCAAAGTAACTTTTTTTTATAAAATATTGTCCTTTAGAACATTTTTTTTTATTTCATTGTATGTTTGAGAAAAGCACTATACATGCCTCGGCATGAAAACGGATTCCCGGCCTCGTATCCCTATCCGGCCTTGCTCGGACGCTCGCTCGCCGTATATACCCCTTGGCCGGAAATCCTCATTTTCCCGGCCTCTGATGTAATGTACTATTTTGCAAGTTTCTGGTCTCTAGGTTCTTACCTAAATACCTACCTGCATAATCATAATTATTTTTCGTTAATCGTTTAAATGTCAACCAGAAGTAAATTTGACTTTTTTGGTTTCCCAAATCATATAAAAGTACAATCTTTGACTTACTTAAAACTAACAATCTACTTGAAGCCACGCCAATCGCCAAATTAAATATGGTTCCGAAAATCTTGGCCAACTTTTCAAACTTTCTGTTTAACTTTGCCAAAGCAAAAAGGCAAATAATAAGTCTTCAACGTCTCAAAGTTTGCCAAAACCCTTCAGAATAGACACTCCAGTAAATGTTAACCGATCAAGACTAACAAACGGCTTAATAGAGTTAACCTGTAAATGTCATGTCAAAGTATACCCAGCCCTTACCTTCGCAGAGAAAGCTCATAACGTGCGATAAAATTCCCTGTCCTTTTTTAACTGTAGCAATTAGAAAGGGACAGGAAGTCTGTCACGCGGACGAAATACTATCGCGTCCATCATGTGCTTGATCTGTTTGACGCCGCCGAGTTCTATTGATTGCGGCGAGGTCTGATTATTATAATGGGGGCTCTTGACGTTGATGTTAATTAACAATGTTCAGGATTTTATTAGACTGAACTGACTTTTAATATTGGAATCTGATTTTTTTTAATCACAGATCCATAGTTCCTACTCCACGCGTACCTAAGTATCTAGAGATAAAAGTATAGTCACCGACATAAATAAGTGATGATTTCTGTACCTTGTCATATAACGTCTTGTTTGAAATATCATGTGAAATTGTCAAACGATTAAAAGTAGTAGATAAAGGTTTTGCCGGTGACTGTACCTACCTGTAATTTATTATGCGAAGGTAAATTCTTCATAATGTAGGTACATTATGAACTCACAGTAGGTACTCGCATCTATATCAATACAGGGTCTGTCCTTTCTTCTCCCGCTCAACTTTTGCAAAGTGAATATACTGAAATTTTATAAGGTAACATTTTTTTTGGCTTTGGGCTATTTCATTAACATGGTTTTTATAGACAGCATAGGCCGTAATCAATACAAAAAAAAACTTCGACTACAACCTATAAATGATAATAATCCATACTTACTAATATTATAAATGGGAAAGTGTGTGTGTCTGTTTGTCCGTTTTTCACGGCAACATGAAGCAACGAATTGACGTGATTTTTTAAGTGGATATAGTTGAAGGGATGGAGAGTGACATAGGCTACTTTTTGTCTCTTTCTAACGCCAGCGAAGCCGCGGGCAAAAGCTAGTTATACATAAAAACCTGTTAAATCTAAAAAGCACTTGGACATTGTTATTTATCCGTAATTTTAGACTTCCGTAGTCTCTAGTGAGCTGGCCCCGTGCACTGTCTCCAAAATTAAATTATGCTTTTCCATGAATATTATACTCGATCTCGCAATCTTTTTGCGTTATTTAAATCGAGTCGGGGCTATGAAAAATATTCACAATGAATCATAATCTTAAGTTGATTGGGGAAACATGGAAATAAGCGTTAGGGTTTTCCTTTGTTTTCTTCTATACTTCCTTTGGTTACCTGCCCACGGGGATTAAAGCCAACGAGACTCGATTAGCTAAGGTAGGTAATCTAAAAAGTACCTAATTTTACCTAATTCAACAAAATTTATAATAAATTACATACATACATACATACATACATACAATCACGCCTGTATCCCATGAAGGGGTTTCAGTGCCACTCTTGGCAAATAAGGGGTTAACAGAAAACGAAACTATAATAAATTAGTACCTGGATTTAGGGCGTTTTACACCGGAAACAAAATGTGGATCTTCAATTATGGTTATTTGGTTAACAAGAGCTTTCAATGAAAATCTATATTCTCACAGTACTTACTGGTACACGTAAACACATTGATTGGTCTGCCTAGGTTCTGCAGTGCCTCCACAATGTTTGCGGTGGCTCGTACTGACGGATTCGCAGCAATCTTGCGCAAAAAGGCAGCGTCACTACTGAACAGAACGAGGAACAGCCCAAACAGCATCCTAAAGATGATTGCAAATCATGTGTGCTGTCCTGTATTTAACAAAATAATATTAAATGTGAAATCGAATCTAGTTTTTAAGTACTAACATTATTTTATAAGCGATTACTAACAATAATGAGATCAATGTTATCTTTATGAAATAAATAAATATATATATATATTAGGGATGTTACGAATATTTGCATTCGCATTCGCATATGCGAATGATTCGCATTCTTTTAAACATTTGCATTGACATTCGCATTCGCTTCAAACGATGCGAATGTTTTGCGAATGCGAATGTGTGCAAGTCGCAGCTTGTTCCTCGCCCACGCCGGCCGCTCCAATTGCTACTTGTCGACTGTCGACTCGCGCATGCGCAGATAGGTCAAATTCGTACGGCGTGAAGTTCGTAATCGGCATTTTGACCAATAGTAAGCATTAAAACCGAAATAGAATAGTAAGCATTTTAAATTTTTTACCTAGCGGGTTGTTGGTGATTGCTTGGTTTTTATTTTGGTTTTTTATGAAATTCAGCGATATTCGCATTCGCATTCGCATTCGCACATTCGCATTCTGAATATTCGCATTCGCATTCGCGTTCGCGAATGTGACACATGCGACATTCGTGACATCCCTAAAACACATTCAAAAACCGGCCAAGAGCGTGTCGGGCCACGCTCAGGGTAGGGTTCCGTAGTTTTTCGTATTTTTCTCAAAAACTACTGAACCTATCAAGTTCAAAATAATTTTCCTAGAAAGTGTTTATAAAGTTCTACTTTGTGATTTTTTTCATATTTTTTAAACATTTGGTTCAAAAGTTAGAGGGGGGGGGGACGCACTTTTTTTTCCTTTAGGAGCGATTATTTCCGAAAATATTAATATTATCAAAAAAACGTTCTTAGTAAACCCTTATTCATTTTTAAATACCTATCCAACAATATATCACACGTTGGGGTTGGAATGAAAAAAAATATCAGCCCCCACTTTACATGTAGGGGGCGGTACCCTAATAAAACATTTTTTTCTATTTTTTATTTTTGCACTTTGTTGGCGTGATTGATATACATATTGGTACCAAATTTCAGCTTTCTAGTGATTACGGTTACTGAGATTATCCGCGGACGGACGGACGGACGGACGGACGGACGGACAGACGGACAGACAGACATGGCGAAACTATAAGAGTTGACTACGGAACCCTTAAAAGTAGGAAGAGGAGTTTATGAGTGAATCATTGGAACAACTGGTAAAAATTGATTTCATTTTTTGTTAAAGATTATCATATCGCCCTGTAATATTTACGGTCACAATAGTCTGATGATTACTTTATACCTGAAATTTCTCAATGGTAGATGACATTTTATTTAGGTACTTGTCTTATTTGAACCGTTTTCTGTCAAACATGCCTGAATTACTCAACGAGACAGTATCGTTCGTAAATAATCACGTCGATGCATTCGCTTAGGCATGCAATGTTTTCAATCCTTGGGTATCGGAGGTTTTTTATCGTAGAGCCGAGATAAATGTCCGGTTAGTGGGGTCCTACGTTGATTTATACTGGACGTCCGTCAGGGCAACGAATTACGAAGGCTTCGATGTAAATCACCTAACGTCGACCGGCGCCTCTCACAAAACGTTATATCTTACTAGGGGACTAAGGCTCATAAGGCCTTATATACACGTGCGGACGTCCTGTGCTAGGTACTACCTCTAATACGTAGGGTATCGGATATAAATACGGATGCAGAAGAATCGCTGCGTTCCATTTAATCTTTTAGAATCGCGTCGTGTGACATGTTTTGTACGTTTTTTGGCTGCAGTTTGAGTGCTTCGGGTTTTAGGATAACGTCAAACATGCGGATAAAGTTTGTTTTCAAGTGAACAAGCGAATAGTCAATTCAAGTTTCAAAAGTTATCGGTTATAAAGTTATAGTTAGTTATAAGTTATATAACGTCATGTTTTCATTTACGATACTCAGAACTAAATCTAATGTTTTACCAACATCAATAAAATTATTACATTTTTTTTCAGGTTTTGTGATGGTATTTCTCAACAACTAAGTATTGTCATTCTGGCTAAGCACCAGCGTCATTTGCTATAAAATAAATACTTTACGCTGTTTTATGATCTGTCATTTACTACGTACCTACCTACACGTCGAAACCCCTGCCCACATATTTAAAATCTCAGTAAAAAAAAACCTAGACTTAAAAGGCAATTTTGTTTCTTGCACAAATAAAATTTTATCTCAAGATTCTGCACAAACGTTGTCACATTTTCTCATCAGGAAGTGCAAAGACAGCTTAAAAGATTAAAACAATAAGTTACCTCATAAAAATGAGTTCAAAGTGCCGTGCGTAGGTACCTATACCTACAGGCTGATGTTTATTACTCGCGCAGGTTGGTGTTAAAACTTTTTATACGAAAAAGTTGACGATCGTAAATGTTCGGGCGGATTAAAAAAGGGGCCCGTTGAAGCTTTGCAACGTGTGACTGCCGAAGATCTTATACCGTTGACATAAAAGTAGATTTCACTTGTTTTTCCTTTAATAACATTGGTGCATGTAAGTGTTTAGGGTAACGAGATCTGACATTTTCCGGCTGAATGTGCACGTGCGTTGTTTTGTTTTCTGTTTTAATTTAACTGTTCAGGTTTAGTTGCACAAAGGTACTAAATTCTAATGAAGCATATTCTAGTGTGCATTTTGTTTCAGGTATATTTACCTAGCTGAAATAGCGAGGGAATGTAATTAGTGATGATACTCCCACAAAATGTATAAGAATGTAGTTTCAAAACTTGTAACCTAATAGTTTTGAATCTTGATTAACCTACAATCAACTGAAGAGATAAATTTAATCTATCTGCATCTATAGATGATTGTATGCACGGGTGCTAAGCGAACAATATTGCTGACTAAACATACACCGTGGCCAAACAAACATGTATTACGGGATAACATGTCATTCAGTCCAAAATCCCGATTATTCAAAGCCACTTTGTCTTTTCTGAATCCTCATCAGCGAGTAACTTATTCAATGAATAATATGTCTTTCTTCATTGCATTGTAAACTAAATATAGAAATACCTAAAACATCGTCATGTTAATAAGTTTACAGCAACGAAGCCTGCACAATCGTGCACTTACGTGAAGGGGACAAGACTAACGTTTCATTTCTCGCTCCCATTCCCTTTTAAAAAGCGCTTCGAGCCTCCACTCCGCTTCCAAGGCGTTTTGAAAAGCAAAACAACTAAAAATTTCCCAAAAACCCTGTCTCCGCATATAACTCTGTTGAAAAAACGTCTCTGTTTCATTCAACTAAAATTTAAATTTCGAATAACTCACTAGAACGGATTGGAGCTCGTGAAAATACCCCTAAGAAAAGTTTTTGTGCATATACGCATTGCTTACAAAATGGATCGTGCAAGTTAATAATAGGGTTGCAAATCCAATGGGGGTGAGATGTAGACTTTCCGTTCCAATTACCGCATCTGAGCGAGGTGTGTTTTTCTAATGAAAGTCCTGACTTGCGGACGCATTGTTCGCGTCGAGTGATGTCTTCGCGCTTCCAAGTCTCATTGATTTGATGACCTGCAGAATAAACTTTTTTTGTTAGGTACTGATTCGTTTGTATACCTACGGAATGTACTTGAATCACCTCTGAAAAGAGGCATTGCTGACCTGCGGGCGTTGCACACTAGTTGGATAAACTTTATCGCATCGGTGCGTCCCTATCGCACTTACAGATATTGCAAAAAGGACGGCCTGACATAATGGCCGGCAACAGACGAGTCTTAATTTTCATAATCTTAAAAAAAAATTGTATGCAAACTGACACTGACAGATCTGTCAGTGTCAGTTGGAACTGTCAATTTGCATACAATTTTTTTTTAAGATTATGAATTATTAAGACTGTCTGTTGCCGGCCTATATCGTTTATCACGCGACCGTGCTTGCTTGACTGGATTAATTAACTGTGGTAAGCGGACAATACCTATATGTGACGGTACTAATACCGTGCCTAAGCACGCCACAGACAGTCTTAAAAGATCATAATCATAATGAATATTTAAGACTGTCTGTCAGATCAGTCAGTTTGAACTGACAGGTTGCATACAAATCTTTTTTAAGATTATTAATTTTCCCCTCACTAGCTCGGAAACACGTGTTTTGTCCTTTAATACCAGCGGGTAAAAACGCATTTTATCCACTAGTGGGTAAAGTAATTTGACCTTGAACAGAGGCAAATTTTCTGCTTTAAAATTGATAAAAGTGAGTAAATCTAGTAATGAAGATGTTTTACCACCTGTGTAACTACTGGAAGCAGTGATTAAGGCGTTTCTTGCGTTGTAGTTTCCTCGCTATAGTGAGGGGAAAAGTTTTGTGTTACACACGAGTGCAAATGTATTTTACTTCTCGTGTGTTGAAAAACTCGCAAGCTCAGGATTCTATTCTCGAACCACTCGCTTCGCTCGTGGTTCAACTATAGAATCCTTTCGCTTGCTCGTTTTTCAATTCCACACTCGGCGTTAAAATACAACTTTGCACTCTTGTATAACAAATAACTATTTTAAGACTGTCTGTGGTGTGCCTTAGGTGTGATGGAGAACGCCCGTAAGGTCTTGAAATTGTTTAACACGTTTAATTTAAAGTTAAAGGCCGGCAACGCACCTCCAACACCTCTGGTGTTTCGGGTGTCCATGGGCGGCGGTGATCGCTTACCATCAGGCGACCTGTCTGCTCGTTTGCCTCCTATCCCATAAAAAAAAAAAATACGCATAATATCTAAATATTGCAAATGCAGTCATATGTAAACATACTAGTTAATGAGATCAAACACTATGCCAATATATAAATGAGTTCTGCACATTACCTACCAGCCAATAAAACCACATAAGTACATCTACTTACATCACAAGTCGTCTACCCCTCTAATGGCGAATTTTCTCACATGTAATTTCCACCGTCATATTGCAGAGCCCGCCCAATAACGTCCGACGTTATATTTCAACGGCAAAATTAAACTTTTTGCCCGAAAACGAAAGTTATCATGTGCAACTGGCTTTATAGATTGCAGTGGAGAGTGTGGGCTTGACATGTCGCGGTCGCGGAGAAGCGATGGAGCTTTTAGAAAGAGTTCTATGAGTTCTTTTTTTTAATTCTGGGCGAAAAAGTAAGATTAACGCCAATAAAACTACCTAAAACTGTCTTACTGACACCGTAAAAGTAAGGACGTTACCCGTCCTTACTTTTACGGTTACCGTAAAAGTAAGGACGGGTTCGAAACCTCAGGGCAAATGATAAACTTATCTAAGAGTCCGTGTAGATTAAGGTTTAAAGTCAATAAAAAAAAATACGGAAACAAGCACAGCATGGTAGACTAGGTAGAGGGAATTCCATCCATATGAACAGTATATAAGTAATTGAAACATATTTATCAGCATTTACCTAGTTTATTTATTGGATTGATTATGACTTATATAAGGCTGACTTTATTCTTTGGAAACATTATAATCCGGATGAGGTCCAGCGGCCATATACTTCTCAGTCGGAGGTACATCTTCAAATGTAATTCCATATTTTCGCGACATTTCCTTATAGTCAATCTCATAGTAAGTTTTCCACCCGTCACGCTCAGCAGCAATCTGCGTAGCGTAAGTGGACATCCAAGCTCCAGTCATGGGTATGCCGTGGACTGCACACATTATACGTCTGGAATAATTAATAAATACAAGTTATAAAAAGTATTATCACATAATTCAGCTTAAGAAATTATCATGAGGATATTGAGGATTGTAGGATTATTAGTTACGTTTAATTAGCTATACTGTAATCTCCACATTACTGAAGGTCTGGACTTCTTAAAGTTAGATCCAAATGATTATCAAGCCTTATTTGTCTGTGTCACTTACCAATACATCGGTAGGTACCTACGGTGCGACACCAATTAAATTTCTTCGCTAGAGGAGGGGTCCTAATTCGTGTCGAAATTACAGATTACCAGCTTGAGAACTTTTTTCAAAAATTTTCTAAAGGGGTAGGTAAATATGCTTTTAAGAAGACGGTCGAGTCATGCAGCCTTACCTGACTGTCTAAAACTGTTGTGATATACAGTGTCCTCGGTACTTCGGTAACACTAGCAATGATTTATCAGCGTAGTGCGACGGAATATTGAATTTTTTCATCAAGTCGAAGCCTAACTCGTCATCGGCACATATTTCGTTATACTTTTTGGCTTCTTCTGTTTCCATGCCAGCAGTCTGAAAAAGGAAAACATTGCATGAAGCAACTTCCTACCTACCTACCTATTTACTAAATATGAACGTCAAACCAAAAATTGGCTTAAACGCCCATTAAATTATTTTCCTATGTACCTAAGAAAATGACCGTAGGGCTGGCGACTTCCTAGGAGCCTATTTTAGACTAGCTTCCCACGGCTTCGCTAGCGTTAGAAAGAGGCAAAAGGTAGCCTATGTCCAGAGATGTTAAAAAATAGGTAGTGCAATGTATTTAAATACAAAATGCAAATACTTTGGTTTTTACCTCTTTCAAATAAAAATACAAAATAGTTTTACAAAAGGGTATTTGAAATACCTACAAAATGCAAAATAGGTATTTTCAAAATACCTTTATTCAAATAAAATACTTTTTTGACATAAGGTAAAACTTTTCTTTTAGAGATGTGTTATGTGTTTAAAACACAGAATCACCAGAGACCAGTCCAGAAACCTGGCTCTATAAAATTAACACGTTAAAAAGTGAATCCAAAAATGGACTGTCTCCATGTCTTTTACCTACCTAATATTGTAAAAATCGAATGAAAGAGTTATATTGCAATATGTATGAAATATGAAAAAAATCCTAAAATAATAGTAATATTAATTAAGCATAAGGTATACAGTCATTACCATTAGGTATACGAATCGATATGGATTTTCCCCGATTTTTCGATGTTCACGGTCAGGGTGATTTGGGGTCTCGCAACAAATCGTTTACTATTTACTGAACCTTAATTATTATAGGAACCACTATGTTGGCAGCACTGAAAATAAGTGTGTTTTTGTAAAACATTAAATCAAGCGCTTCCGAACGTGTTGTTCCGGTCAGTACATAACTTAGGCAGACAAAGAAAAAATAGAATACGCGCTCGGTACCATCTATCTTACGTCAAAAAGTGACAAAAAGCATTTTGTATTTTGAAGTGGTAGAAAATGCAAAATACTTGTACTAAAAAGTATTTCAAATAAAATACAAAATAGGTTTCGAAAAAAGTATTTAAAATACCAAACATACAAAATAGGTATTTTGTATTTCTATTTGAAATGCTTTTATTTCAAATAGTTAACATCTCTGCCTATGTCACTCTCCATCCCATTAACTATCTCCACTTAAAAAATCACGTCAATTCGTCGCTCCGTTTTGCCGGGAAAGATGGACAAACAAACAGACACACACACACACACTTTCCCATTTATAATATTAGTATGGATTTAGGCTAGTTATTAAGTTATATGCTTAGTTTCGATTTTTAAATTCTCAGCTAAATGAATCCAATACTAAATTGGTTTTTTTTTTAGTTATCGAACCATAATTTATTATAGGACCAAGTTACACAGAAACTTATATAACATATCTATAAAATATTTGTTTATAATATCTATGTGGGAGGGCAGCACCGTCGTCAAAGCCGAGCCATCGGGTGATGGCCTTGAAGCGGTGGCGTGTACTAAATTGTATTACCATATTCCAATTTGTTTCCTTTTCCTCAGCTATACAGGAAATGCCCATAATATCCTGGGTGTCGTCATCAGTGTCGGCACAACACATTACGGTGCGACTGACTGGATCACGAAATACTCTGTTTATGTATAATCTGTATTCTTCTAGAGCTACTGGATTTTTCGGAAAACCTGAAGAAAAAACATTTGTAAACTGGTATGCCTAATATTTGTCAATTAATTAAATGGGAGCTTACAGGTCGGTTGGAAAAACTATTACCTACGATATTTTTCTGAATCGGAGTAAAATTAGAGGAAACAGATGAAAAGTTCCGTACCTATTGCAAGCAATTTTGGGTCGAATGGTTACCAAAGAAAATACTATAGGTAGTAGGTACCCACACATAAGAGAGATAGAGAATTAACCAACAGTACGAACTTTAACGAATATGCAACTCAATAAGTTTCCACAAGTATTTCCCAGCCACCTAAGTATGCATAAAATCATAAGCACTTACAGTATATATTTTTCGAGTGTAATGAATGAATCATCAAACCTGTTGCCTTCCGATAAGGTTCCTCCGTGACGAAATACTTCACCATCAAATCCGCAGCTTCGTCGAATCTCTCTGGCGGGAGGTCCTGTATCCTCAATTCCCATAATGTAGTTATACCTACCTAGTACGTTTTAAATAGTTAAAATCATCAGTTATAAAAGTATATAGATATCGAAGCGTCCAAGATGTTCAAAAACATCTGAACGTACCTTTATGCCACTATTTCAGATTTATCGTCGGATGTCGATTGCACATAGACGATATCACTATGAATCAATGTGATGTGAGTAGGAGTCAAGGCTAACACCACAGAGCTTAATTTAGATAGAAGAAACAAATTCATATATTTGTATAGGGGCCGAGCGTGTCAAATTTTGTACTGAAGTTGATTCTTGCCTGTAATTTTAAATATGTCTCAGGCTCTTGATTGTTCATAATTTTTGTGTTGTTGCAATTGAATATCACGTAACGAGGCATTTTTTATGTTTTGGTTGACTTCAACTTACAAAAATTGACGCCCGAAAGCTGCAAGCTGCGAGTAAAGACGGACAACTCAGTGGATTTCACTGAGTTCATTTGACACGCTAAGTAGATACGTTTGCTTGATCTATGGTATATATGACATCTGTGGCTAACACAATACATAACAAATTGAAAAGAAAACAAGTTCCTACGACATATTACAATAGTAAGGCCTAAGACAGTTAATAGAAATAATTTGTAAAATGTTAATAAACTGATTTTATTAAGCAAACACACACGCTTTGGTCACAAGCTGAAAGTATACTTAGAAAACACTGACGTGGACATACATGTAAAAGCTTTATGCTTAAAAGCATCACGCCGAGTTTGCCAGCTGCACACACGTGTGTTGCTACACTAAAATAAAATTGTACGATGTAGTTTCAGACATAATCGATTACAATGTACTATCAGCTACAAAAGTGCATGGAGACATTATGAATGAATTCATTGATAAATTCACTTTTGCAGCTGATAGCCCATTGATTATGATCGGTTGCAACTTGAAACAATCCGTCACCGTTGAACCGCTCGCTAAATTTTATTTCATGGAATGATATTTCCTAATTTCCTGCTGAGACGTTGTTCGGTCTGCTAATTGTGGTTCATGCAACGGGCCCTAAAGTAGGTCGTCCTTGCGAAGCTGTCGTAGTCACCTAATCTAAAAGCACTAAAATACCAGTTAGTAGCAGCAATAAGCAGTACCATTCGGTCAAGATGCTACTAGGGCCGGTTGCACGAAATTATGTTCCATCCACCTAGTTGCGACTCTTGCTAACATCTAACAAGCTAGGTTTCAACACTCACTAGGTCTATTTGCAGAACAAAAATATTTAAACAACTGTGAAACTTCTCAGATGTAACTAAATTATCCTTTGTGTACACAAAGTCAAGAAGTTTCCATTTCGAAATTGCACCTCTATTAGACAAAGATGCCTGCAGGCAAAAGTTTCAAGTTTGTCTGGCTTAAAGCCGAGTCGGGTGTCAGGTGCTACAAAATTTGAGGAGATAGGTCTGACTTGGGCCACCTATGGCATTGAGTTATTCTAAGATGTTTCTTAGTGATGTCATTGAATACATAATAAAATTGTACTAGGTAAGTCTAAGTAGTAGGTTACAGTAACAAATCACAAAAAATAATAGAACACTGTGATCGGGAAGGGAATAATCACAAATTATAGGGCCCCATACTCGTAGATTCCACGGCTGTTATATTACATACGATGATGAAAAAGGTGTAAAGAAAGTTCTCTAATATCTGAACCGGATGTAATACTTTTAGTGTTGGTAAATTGTTATTATAACTGCAATCTATTTAATTTTAGGTTGGACGCCGTACGATCTCCTCTATGTCTACAATGAAATGAATTCTCATCGCAACTGCACAAATTAGGTTTACGAGTTTTTTACCGAAATTATGTATTAGAAGTTCCGTAGTTTACAACTCCCAATTTATGATGATCGAAGGTATACCTAATTGTTATGTTTAAGTAATTCGGGTTTCAAAATTTAATTTAACTTTCCCTATGTAGATAGGCATGTACTTACCTGTAATAACAATGTCATTTCTGCAACTTGTTTCAGCCTAAATAAACATCTGAAATCGCCCTGATTGCGTCGTACCGGTCGTCAGTCCAGCACACGGTCCGGGTCAACATCCGGACCCGCCGGACATCATTTAAACTCCGGAAAATCGCCAATCTCCTTACTTGGTAGGTATAGGTGTATCTGAGATTTTTCCATGGTTAAACGCACGGGGCACGCAAACAGAAATTACTCATCAGAAAATGTTTGTGAACAAAGCAGCGGTGTGAACGAAACACGTAATTACGAGTGGCACACGGATAGTTTTTATGAATAGAGAAAATTGTACGTGAGCATTAAGCGTCCCCTAAGATAACTATTAGTCGACTGGAAAAGAACAGAGGAGTGCAGTTATTCACACTACGTCATCACAACAAGTGCAGACTTGCAGAGTTGAACTTGGCTGACCAAGTTCCAAGTGAAGGCATCTTATTATTTTTCCCCTCACTAGCTCGGAAACACGTGTTTTGTCCTTTAATACCAGCGGGTAAAAACGCATTTTATCCACTAGTGGGTAAAGTAATTTGACCTTGAATAAAGTCAAATTAACTGCTTTAAAATTGATAAAAGTAGGTGAATCTACTAGTAATAAAGATGATTTACCACCTGTGGAACTACTGGAAGCAGTGATAAACGCATTTTTTTGCGTTGTAGTTTCCTCGCTATAGTGAGGGGAAAAGTTTTGTGTTACACTCGGGTGCAAATGAATTTTACTTCTCGTGTGTTAAAAAACTTGCAAATTCAGGATTCTATTCTCGAACCACTCGCTTCGCTCGTGGTTCAACTATAGAATCCTTTCACTTGCTCGTTTTTCAATTCCACACTCGGCGTTAAAATACAACTTTGCCCCCTTGTATAACAAATAACTATTAACGATCAAAACTGTAGTGTGACAAACTTTACGCACCTAGGTGTTAGTGCGTTTTGACATTATCCGATCCGATATCGGATGTAGGACCGATATCCCATACATTGAAGCCGCCATATTTGATCTTTGCCTTTTAAATCCTTTCGACATCCGATATCGGATCGGATAATGTGAAAACGCACTTAGGCAAAGTTTAGTATCCAACAGGTCATAGTCTCATAGTGTGTTACCTAAAGGTCAGTCAACGAATATAAAATTCGCAAAATATAATAAAATGCTGAGAATATTATCAATCTTACTATGCAGGTACAGTACTTATTTATTTATCGTATGGCATTATATTTACATGTCACTGCATTATACAATTAAAAATTAAACCTAGAAGCCTTAAAATAGTACAGTACTGTTACCTCACAAAGGTGCCGTTTTCTAAAATTTCAACTCGGTACGTGTGGTTAATTCGCAAGCTCTTTCCGCTCCGCAAATACAAATATTTGTTCAGGACAAGCGAGTATTTGTCTTCGGTCAGAATGTTTAGAATTTGTTGCTCGTTGTTCTTAGGTACTGGAACTAGGTCGACAAATATGTCGAGAACATGTATTATGTTATGGTTTAGTCTCGCGAGTGTTCCAATAGTGCTGACGTTTTTTGCTATTCTTAAGACATCCCATATCTACTTGTAGACATAGGTCAGGTAGACTGTAGGTAGATATGTGTGTAGATGGAGATAATGTTTGAAAACATATTCAAAGGTAAGTTGTTTTACTCAGAGATGTTAAAAAATAGGTAGTGCAATGTATTTAAATACAAAATGCAAATACTTTGATTTTTTACCTATTTCAAATAAAAATACAAAATAGTTTTACAAAAAGGTATTTGAAATACAAAATGCAAAATAGGTATTTTTTAAATACCTTTATTCAAATAAAATACTTTTTTTTGACATAAGGTAAAACTTTTATTTTAAAGATGTGTTTAAAAAACAGAGTCACCAGAGCCCAAAAACCTGGCTCTATAAAATTAACACGTTAAAAAGTGAAGCCAAAAATGGACTGTCTCCATGTCTTTTACCTTAATATTATAAAAATCTAATGAAAAAGTTATATTGCAAATTGCAATATGTATGAAATATGAAAAGAAATCCTAAAATACCTAATAGTAATATTAATTAAGCATAATACATTACAGTTGTACTAAATAAAAATACCTGCAATCATTCATTAGGTATACGAATCGATATGGATTTTCCCCGATTTTTCGATGTTCACGGTCAGAGTGCTTTGGGATCTTGCAACAAATCGCTTACTATCTAAGCTAGGAACATACTATACGCGGACGCCCGCCGTCGAGCGACCGCGACCGCGACCGATCAGTGTGCACGGTCTTCGGGACGTGGCTTCGGCTGACCAAAACATCCAGCGAGCCAGATTTCGATCGGACGTCCATGCGCTCAAGGCCACGTCCACGACCGTCGGCCGATAGTTTGCACGGTTAAGTGTATAATTGTATGCCAAGCTAGTGCAAGCTAGTGCCAAGTATGCAAGCTATGTATGTC
Organism: Leguminivora glycinivorella; assembly: GCF_023078275.1. Taxonomy (NCBI): domain Eukaryota; kingdom Metazoa; phylum Arthropoda; class Insecta; order Lepidoptera; family Tortricidae; genus Leguminivora; species Leguminivora glycinivorella. Next base: position 10,634,016 of record NC_062978.1, read on the forward strand.
AAGCTAGGAACATACTACGCGGACGTCCGCCGTCGCGCGACCGCGGACGCGGATCTGGACAATGAATATACACGTATCCGTGCAAACTTTATTGTACCTTAATTATTATAGGAACCACTATGTTGGCAGCACTGAAAATAAGTGTGTTTTTGTAAAACATTAAAATTGCGCTTCCGAACGTGTTATCCCGGTCAGTACATAACTTAGGCAGACAAAGAAAAAATAGAATTCGCGCTCGGTATCTACCATCTATCTTACGTCAAAAAGTGACAAAAAGCATTTTGTATTTTGAAGCGATAGAAAATGCAAAATAGTTGTACTAAAAAGTATTTCAAATAAAATACAAAATAGTTTTCGATAAAAGTATTTAAAATACCAAATACAAAATAGGTATTTTGTAAGACTTATATTGACCGGGATATAGACCGTGATTACCTTTTTTGATTTTTCTTATATTATACTGTATTAATTTGATGCCATCTATTGCATAAAAACTGAACCACAATCAAGCAAACAAGACTAAGGTCTTTTGCTAAGCTTCAACGCCATTTTATTTGTTTACGTCGTATCGAATAGATGGCGCTTTATTCAATAGCACGCGTGCTATTGAATAAAGCGCCATCTATTCGCCACCGTTCAGGGTGCATGCGGCAGACATGTCCAGGACACCAGTTCCACTTAAGCGTAGCGGTCTTGACACCTACATCTGCAACTCGAGTTCTGGAGCGCAGTGCAAAAAAGAGATGGCGGGATGACTTGAACACATTCTATCCAAGCTGGCAGAATTACGTACGCGACAGGGTTGAGTGGAAGAAACGAGGGGAGGCCTTTGCCCAGCAGTGGGACACTAAAATAGGCCAATAAAAAAAATAAAAAAATTGTAGTGAAATTGCACTAACTGCAAGCCCACAACCCAGGGATAAACATTTAGAGCCTCAGTTTTGATCATTTGACTCATATCCTGGTATGTGTTAAATATGATATATAATATAACCTATTTAAAAATCTAAGTAAATGTTGATGAAATATGATGAGAGAAAGGAAGAAGGAAACTATTCAAAATATATTTCTGGCAAACCAGAAGTCAAGTTATCAATTAGCTCGATATAGACACAGAACACAGCTTGACTAACCACCAAGATCCCACACATAAAATGTGTTCCACTCCATTGCATGACTGAATTCTTAGCTTATATTAATTTTTAGGATATGTGGGCCATTTTTTTCAAAATTTTTATGTGGATGTGGATTTGGAAATTGTTATGTGGTTTCCACTCAGAATCGCGAGCTCTCTCAATTCTAATAGGAGAAAAAAAAGTGTCCCAAGGTTTTTCTTCCATTCCGTTACCATTTTTTCATACATTTTGTACCGGAATGGAAGGTTCGAAAAAATTTATGGAAATCTTGGGACATTTTTTTTCTCCTATCAGGATTGAAAGAGCTCGCGATTCTGAGTATTAATCACGTAAAAAATACACAACCTGGTGGACAACTTTGAAAAGAATGGCCCATGTAATGAGTGTTAAAATACTGGAATACTAAACTCAAATTCTATATTACTATATAAACTATTTATACAAAAATATCAAATCTATACTTCATCAACCAGCTTGAACCTCTGATGCTGTGGTGCAGGTATAACATTAAAATACTTCTTGTATATGGTCTGCTGTTCCCGTCCTCCGTAAATTCGCTGGACCCATGTATGCTCCCAGTTAGGATCAAATTGTTCACATGTCACAACTACTTTACCGGGCTCCATAGCAAACAGTGTACCGTTGCGACCAAATCCAACCTGAAAATATTATGATCTAAATGTAAATAGGATAGAACATACTTCACACACAGTGGTAGAAATCAGCATGTTTGGGCGCTTCACAATGCAAATAAGTATTTTAATAGACCTCTCATAAAGGTATGTTGACATCATGTTTAGATGACAGCCAAAAATTGTAATTTCCACAGACATTTTATTCCTAGGTTCCTCATCAGGGTGTCCACTACTAAATCCAAAAAAAATTCCCTGACTTTTCCCTGACTTTCCATGACCATTTAAGAAAATTTCCCTGACCAAATTTTCACTCTATGATGATATTTTTACCACGGTTGCTTAAAAACAGTTTTTTTTTTCTTAAAAAAAACCCGAAGAAAAAGCAGTTTTTTCATGGGATCACTCGTGCGTCTGTCTGTCCGTCTGTTACAGCCAATGATTTTCTGGGATATGTTTGTTTTCTAAAGTACAAAATATAAAAAGTTGCAAGGGAGTTCATACTTTTAACTATTTTCCTTTATGTTAACTATTAAACTTGGCTATACCAGTGCCGGCCCGTGCACTCTCAATCAGGGACATCATGGTAGAGCGAGTTTGAGTTTCGGCGCCCTTGATAATTTCATGCAAAAAAAAAGTCGCGAGCGCAGCGAGCGCGAAATTTTTTCCCCTTTTATACGTCCCGTAGTCGTTATTTGGTACTTAACTTAGCAAAACAAAATGGAGTACCTAGTCTATCAGAGCAGAGTCAGGAAAGCAAGCTTGAAATGAAAACGAGATTTCAAGCGTAATGTGAGCGTGAAGTATTGACCAAGTTACAAAAATATATTACATATGTAGAAATATTAAACGCGAGCGAAGCGAGCGCGAAATTTTTTCTCTGTTGTCAGCATCGGGATGCCCATTTAGGTGTTTTGCCACTACATGCCTTTAGGTTTCCAAGTGCTTCATCGTCACGCTAATTATACTCCTATGCTCCTTTGACTAATACAAAATTGCGCCTCTATGTGACGTTTTGCGCCATAGGCTTTATGAGGAACTCCGCTTTGGATTGTCGATTCGGATAGATACTTAGAATTTGGCCAGCGACGTAACGTAACTTTGTCTTTGTCGTTTTCACATCGCCCTAGCAAAAGCACCTACCTTATGAATTTTGTACATGGTGACATTGTGGTGCAACTTTCCAACTAATCTGAATCACAATAACTGAATTTATACCCGTTCCCCTTCGCTATTTTGGAATATGAGGGTGGGATACGCAAAGTAAAAAAATCTGGATTTTTCCGCATTTATGATTTTGGGCCGGATAAATTAAGGTTAAGCATGAAGATTTTAGCAATCACTGGGATGGAGGCCAGGTACTATACTTGTAATGAAAAGTCTAAAGTGTCAATTTTAAGTTGCCTTAAAATCACTACCGGGAATCCATCTTTGCTGTCATGGATGTGGCTAACCCAAGAAATCATATTATTTTTTCAATAATTTTTGATTTTTTTTCATGGTGCCAAATTTTTCCCTGACCTCCAAATCATTTCCCTGACTTTCCCTGACTTTCCATGACCACTATGAGCTTCCCTGACTTTTCCCTGACTTTCCCTGACTTTCCAGAAAGTGGACACCCTGCTCATGGCTGAGGGTTGCAATCACATATAGTAAGGTACAGCGGGACAATTTAGACTGGGAGGCAATTGCAACTGGTACATTTTTTCCATGTTTCACAATGTTTGCATTATTAAATAGAGTGTCCACCGGTTATATGGCACGCGTGTTTAATGGATACATGTGGAACTCAACTTAATAGTGTAATAATGGAAAAAATGAATTAGTTACAATCGCCCCCCTCCCCTCCCCGTCAGGGTGAGATGGCATTTGGGCAAGATGGGATTTGCCCCGCTGTACCTTACATAGATTATTTATGTTGTTCATGTAAAACATGTACGTCTAAAAAGATTAACTAACAGACATTTTATTAAAATAATGAACTCACATTCAGTCCGGGATGAAACCTAGGGGTCCTCTGTGTGGCAAGTATGTTGCCTGCCTGCACCATATGACCATCCTGTTTCTTCCATCCTCTGTGCTTCGGTTTTACTTTGCAATTCGTATTTTTAGTGCTTCCACCAGTCTTCTTACTGGCATTCCGCACAGATTCTGTACAAATAGAAATTGTTTCAATAAATTAAACTAGTTGATATTTATGTTTATATATATTTTATTGTGATTTACAGTAAACTACGCTTGTTTTAAAGTTCTTGCAAAATAGTTAAATGTTATAACCTAAACTATTTGTATAATATGTGTAAGTATTATTTATTTCACATACCTAGTAGAACCGTAGATATTTTGCTCTTGGTAAATAAAAAATTCAAAACCATACTGGATCCGATTTTGAAACGAGCACTTAATTGAATTTATTTTTATAAATTAATAAAATCGCTTTTCGCTTCGAGTCTTCGACAAACTGAAGAATGAAGAACTGTCACAAATTTGACAACTGACAGATGCCAGAAATGAAACAGATTAGGCCGGGCACAGACAAACAGATTATCACCGGTTTCCGAACGGAATCACATTTGGCAAAAAGAAAAGTGGCAACATTGTAGTGTCGTCCCGTTTTCACGCTTAAGCTAGAAACAAAGCTAGAAACAAATTAAGGGTCTAGATCATTGAGGTATATGTACTACGTACTAGAGGCGACGTTGCCAAGTGAAAACACTGCACATGCTGACAAATGCGCGGGGTGGGGGGAGCGGCCATTTACGCATAGAGTAGGTCTACCATCAGATGTGACACATTATTATATTCTGCCTAATGGGAATTTTACATTTAGTTAAAATACGGCTATTCTAGTCAAAATGATTTATTTATTTACAACTTAAACAATACAAAATAATATAATTGTACTGTACTTATTTTCTTCTTTAAAATACAATGAATGAACAATATGTGTGGTCAGTTGGTAACCAAGTTTCCTCAGCACAATTTTTGGATAAAGCGTATCCATTGTTCCCTTTTTTCATGACCAGGCCAAAGAAAACTGCAAAAAGTGAGCGTGCTACAAATACAATTTCACTCAAAAAATATTAACAATTTATAAACAAATAAACTTTTTTAATATTATAGTAACATAATTCATGAAGTAGTAAGTAGTTACCTAATAATTTTCCAAATAGAAATATATATATTTCGCAAATATATTAGAGGTGAAACACATTAGTAGGAACAATGTAAATGGCACATCTGCGCGGTTAACTTTTTCTAGTCTATGATTGCGTCACCAAAATGGCGGCAGTCCGCTTCCGCTCGCGTGTTTGTAGATTCTATTCAATCTTAAAATATTATAGACGAGTTTTTTGTTTAATTTACCGATGAAATGTCACACCTTGACTTTTATTTGATTTTTTCGAGTGATTAGAACAATTTTTAAGCACACAAGAACGCATTATTCACGTGGATTGTAAATGAATCACGGCACATCACTGCACTGCAAGGGCCTGTAGACGACTGACAACGTTGCGGTCCATGGACCGCAGTGGGGTGTGTTAAAAATTCTCTTAGTAAGTCGCCTCTAGTACGTAGTACATATACCTCAATGGTCTAGATAAATGAATATACACTGAATCGTGCAAACTATCGGTCGTAAGCCGTGGACGTGGCCTTGAGCGCACGGAAGTCCGGACGTCATCTGGCGAGCCGGCTGTTTTATGACTGTGCATACTTATCAGTCGAGGTCACCAACCGTGTCCGTAGACGCGTCAGCCTAATTTAGCTTTATTCTACTCTAACGGCTCAGCCACGACATTGGTCTAAGCGCGACAGCGGTGAGCGGCGGCCATACATTGGAGCGAGACACGGCGATGGGACTTTTCATTCGCACATATGGCTGCCGCGCACCGCTGTCGCGCTTAGACCAATGTCGTGGTCGGGCCGTAACGAGCAGGGTTAGCACATGATTGCCGCGAAAGTATGTCGCCGTGAGATAGACTACGCGTCCTTATGTCATTAATACAGTTAGAAGAAGACGTGTCATCTATCTCGCGGCGACATACTCTCGCGGCAATCATGTGCTAGGCCTACAGCTATGGAGGAGCCAGCATGTTAAGAGCGATATATTATAATCGAAAATTACTGTCATTTTATTGAACCCTAACCATAGATTTATATATTATTAAGCTAGATTGAGTTGTTAGGCCAAAAAGTGTGTCCACATGAGAGGGTAAAGTTGGGGCTGGTGTCCCTCTCGCACTTATTGCCGCTGTCAAAATCATTTGAATGACGTCATCACTGTCATTATTTGGGGATACCAGTAAATATTCAAAGTTACTACCAAATCTACTAATTAATACTGAATTAAAGGTTTTTTTTAATTGCGCAAATCTATATAATATAAAGCTACAACCCGACTGACATTTTTCAAAAAATGGGCAGAAGGGGGATTTGAAGGTGGCAGTGTTTGGTGTGGTCGTATAGAGTTTGGTCCTGCGACCCCGGATAGATCAGACCGTCGGTCTACCGGTTCCGGGTAAAAAAATGTTGGACGGCCTGGCCAAACGGCTGGAGTTAGCCGGGGAGTGTTCGACCAAATGTCATAGAGAACCCTGGGCAGTTTTTGACATCGCCATTTTTTTTTCAAAATGGCCGACTTTTTTTTTTGACGATTTTTCAAATTTATCGTGGAGTGCTCAAATTTTGGTCGCAGAATCTCCAAGCGGCCTTGATTCGAATGAAATAAAAAAAAATTGAAAAGTGCTACAAATGTGGGAAAACTGGCCACTTTTATTTTGTATGGCAACTTTTAAACCGTAAGAGATAGCCGGGGGGTGCTCGACCAAATGTCATACAGGTATCCGAGTAGAAAAAAGTTGCATTAAAAAAAAATCAAAATGGCCGACTTTTTTTTTTTGAAAATTTTCAAAATGGTCCTAGCGCGCTGAGATTAGGCACACGGGTGGACGGTCGCGCTAAGATTAGTATTCAAAAAGAAAATTTTGAAAAATTCAAAATGGCGGCCTTTGAGGGCCAATTGAAATTTGAATGGAGGTTTTTCTTTTAATTACCATAGCTCCGTAACGGTACAAAGAAGTGAAAAGTGCTCAAACAAATGTTATACAGTCACCCGAGGTCCATCGAATGGCATTAAAAAAAAATCAAAATGGCCGACTTTTTTTTTTGAAAAATTTCAAAATGGTCCGAGCGCGCTGAAATTTTGCACACCGGTAGACAGCCACCCCAAGATTAGTATACAAAAAGAAAATTTTGAAAAATTCAAAATGGCGCCCTTTGAAGGCCAATTGAAATTTGTATGGAGGTCCTTTTTTTAAATCCCCATAGCTCCGTAACGGTAGGGAAAAGGTTAATAGTGCTTGAACTAATGTTGTACAGTTATCTGAGGTCCATCGAATGGCATTTACAAAATTTCAAAATGGCCGACTTTGAAAATTTTTTTTTATTTTCGGTCCGAGCGCGTTCAAATTTGGCACGTGGTAAGAACGGGGGCCAAAAATAGAAATGAGAAAAAAAATTTGGAAAAGTCAAAAACGGTGGCGAGAGGGGACAAAGTCAAATTTCCCTACCAGTTTGTATGGAGGTTTTTTTTTAAATCCCCATAGCTCCGTAACGGTAGAAAAAAGGTTAATAGTGCTTAAACTAATGTTGTACAGTTATCTGAGGTCCATCGAATGGCATTTACAAAATTTCAAAATGGCCGACTTTGAAATTTTTTTTTTTATTTTCGGTCCGAGCGCGTTCAAATTTGGCACGTGGTAAGAGCGGGGGCCAAAAATAGAAATGAGAAAAAAAAATTTTTGGAAAAGTCAAAAACGGCGGCGAGAGGGGACAAAGTCAAATTTCCCTACCAGCCTGAGGGAGCGTTCTACAGCCCGACGGTCATTGCTCCGGTCCAAGTTCCGAGCTGCGTACAGACAGTGCTCCCAAGCAAGAAAATATAAGTAAAAGTGTCTAAAAAGCGACGCGGCGGGCCGGAGGCCGCAGGCCGGAGGTCCAACTTCCCTACCAATCCTACAATCCCCACAGTAACTACGCGGAGGGCCGAAGGCCCGGAGCGTGTCTGACAGGCTCCCAAGTATGCGAAGGCCGCAGGCCGAGCTGCGGGCAGAGTGCTCCCAAGCACGCGAAGGCCGCAGGCCGAGCTGCGTGCAGACTGTGCTCCCAAGAAAACAATAACAAAAAGTATCTAAATAAGCGAAGCGGCGGGCCAAAGGCCCGACGCGGAGCTTCGAAACCCAGCGAAGGCCGAAGGCCGAGCTCCGCGTAGGGCCGAAGGCCCGGAGCGTCCCTGATCGGCTCGCCGGCGGACCAGGAAGTTGGAGTTTAAACACGACCCAATAGTAAAAGTGTCTTAGAGAAGCGAAACGACGGGCCGGAGGCCGCAGGCCGCAGGCCCGTCGTGAGCTTCTCAAGACACTTTTACTATTGGGTCGTGTTTAAGCTCCAACTTCCCTACAACCCCCACAGAAACTACGCGGAGGGCCGAAGGCCCGGAGCGTGTCTGACAGGCTCCCAAGCACGCGAAGGCCGCAGGCCGAGCTGCGGGCAGAGTGCTCCCAAGCACGCGAAGGCCGCAGGCCGAGCTGCGTACAGACTGTGCTCCCAAGCAGAACGATAATCAAGGTGTCTAAAAAGCGACGCGGCGGGCCGAGGGCCCGACGCGGAGCTTCGAAACGAAACCCAGCGAAGGCCGAAGGCCGAGCTCCGCGTAGGGCCGAAGGCCCGGAGCGTCCCTGATCGGCTCTCTGGCGGACCGGGAAGTTGGAGCTTAAACACGACCCAATAGTAAAAGTGTCTTAGAGAAGCGAAACGACGGGCCGGAGGCCGCAGGCCGCAGGCCCGTCGTGAGCTTCTCAAGACATTTTTACTATTGGGTCGTGTTTAAGCTCCAACTTCCCTACAACGCCCACAGTAACTACGCGGAGGGCCGAAGGCCCGGAGCGTGTCTGACAGGCTCCCAAGCACGCGAGGCCGCAGGCCGAGCTGCGGGCAGAGAGTGCTCCCAAGCACGCAAAGGCTAAAGCAAAAAAGCAAACAAGCAAAGCAATAAATCAAACAAGCAAAGCAAAAAAACATAAAGCAAAGCAAAAAACAATAAAGCAAAGCACAAAAGAACACCGCGGGGCCCTCGGGCCCCGCGCACCTTTAAAAAACTAGTCTTTGGTTTTATGGCTTCATAATAATGACTTACCAATTCGTTACAAGGTATCAATATCCTTGCCTCGATATAATACAAAAATAATTTAAGAAGTTTATAAACTTGGTTATCATACAGGTAAAAATAATACTATTAATAGTAATCTCTTTAACACTGGTCACACGTGCGAGAGGGACACCAGCCCCAACTTTGACCCTCTCATGTGGACACACTTTTGCTAGTCTGACAAGAACACCTTTCTGCACCGGTGATAAAGTTCAATTTAGTATGGCAAAAAAAGTGTGAGCTCAGTCCCTATTGAAAGTCCATGACCCTAACTGACAATTTATCTCTATCCATGGACTTTCAATAGGGACTGAGCTCACACTTTTTTTGCCATACTAAATTGAACTTTATCACTGGTGCAGAAAGGCGTTCTTGTCAGACGCACAAGTGTGTCCACATGAGAGGGTCAAAGTTGGGGCTGGTGTCCCTCTCGCACGTGTGACCAGTATTAAAGAGATTACTATAGTAGTAGTATTTTCACCTGTATGATAACTAAGTTTACAGACTTCTTAAATTATTTTTGTATTATATCGAGGCAAGGGTATAAATACCTTGTAACAAATTGGTAAGTCATTATTATGAAGCCATAAAACCAAAGATTTGCGCAATTAAAAAAAACCTTTAACTCGGTATTAGTAGATTTAGTAGTAACTTTGAATATTGACTGGTCTTCTAACTTTGAATATTGACTGGTATCCCCAAATAATGACAGTGATGGCGTCACGTCATTCAAATAATTTTGACAGTGGCAATAAGTGCGAGAGGGACACCAGCCCCAACTTCACCCTCTCATGTGGACACACTTTTTGACCAACAACTCAATCTAGCTTAATATATGTAAATCTATGTCTCTATATTTCCATGCTTAGCCCGCAGTGGTGTCCCTATATAACGCCCGCACACATTTAACTTCGCTGACTCCGGCGGCTCTCCAACAACTTTATTTTTCTAATATATAATTAGAATCTTAATAAAAAAATGTCCCGACTAGACAAATGACTCATACAAACTCAAGATGCTTAGTATAACCAAGTAACAATTATTAATATCCATGATGCTCGTAAAGGCAAATAAGCGTCGATAAGGAATTCAAAAATAATACAAGTAAAATTATATAAAACACTTTAATTAAATTCATGTGACATGTTACAATAAATATTTAGTTTTATGTAGCGCCACCAACACTTTTTCTACGTGTTTTTTTTTCTGTCTATTTGACTCTTTTTCCTTAAGCAGACAGGGCTCACAGGGCTATAGAGTCATCACATAGTGCACGAATGATGATGATACGAAAGACCAGAACACGAACCAATAAGTATTAGAATGGTAGTTTGAGTTAGGTATTTCATAAAAAAAGAAAAAGCTATAAATATAGAGAAGTAAGGCACAAGATTGTGCGGCTCGGGTTTCGCGCACTAAATATGGCCGGGCCCTTAATATAGGATTTAGTTCGGATAAGTGTCGATAGCCTCACAACGTTAGTCGCCCTGAGATGCGACTAAACTAGTCTTGGAACACTCACTGTTTATTTAAAGGGCGCCTTCTGAAGTTGACTTAGGCAGATGGATTTAGTAGGAGGTAGGGCATAGCGAATGATATTCCGCTTTGTGTGGTAGGGCACAGCACAGCGGATATCGTCTCGTTCGAATCTAGAGCAGAGCCCAACTGGGGTAGTACCTCCGCCTTACAGAAGACCGCAGCCAAATAGCACTAGACCCTACTCATAGTGTTGTGTTCCTGTCGGTGAGTAAGGTTGCCAGAGCTCAACGAGGGTGCGGTGTGCTGATGACGGGAGGACTTACGGAACTAACTTGTTCCGTTTATTGTCCTTTGAGTCGTCGGCAACCCGAACCCTCCTTGGAACTTGTACACTCCTTTTTGCTGTGTACTTAACACAGCAAAAGGGAATGTACTAGTTTCTAATGGGGTGGCAACGCGCATGTGACACTGTTTGAGTTGCAGGCGTCCATAGGTTACGGTGACCGCTTTACATCAGGCGGGCCGTATACTTGTTTGCCACCGACGTAGTATAAAAAAAAAAAAAAAAAAAAAAAAAAAGATGGCCCTCTTATGATGTTTATAGTGTGTATACAATGTAAAAGAGTTTCAATGCGACTTTCAATTTTGTTCATAATAGATAAATAGGTATGTTCCAAAAACTCGTCATTTTCACTACACTAATTTCTTACCTCAACTTAAAATATTACAGTGATGTAGTGTTTTACGAAGTGTAAAGACTGGATTAATTATTTAAGCATGCCCGAACGTAAGTAGCACAAGTAACTAAAATTAAAAAATGCAGTAACATAACTTACAACACTAGTTCAAAAGGGGTTTATATAACAATTATTGTTATCCCAAAACATACATACACCAAGTTTCTTAAAAATAACACGTTTAACAATAAACAAAACATGATTTCAACAAAAGAAAATACATTAAAATACAACTTGCAACAGATATTATCACTAAAGATGTATGGATGTTGAAACTTTCAAGGAAATTTTACTTTTTTCTTTCGAGTAAAACTTAAAAAAAAACTTTACACATTCTTCATATCCTTATTTCAATTAGTTAAATAATATGTAATAGTTATTATGCACAACATTTAGGCAGGTAGTTCATTTTGTTAAAATTCATTCCTCTTTGCAATCAACACCAAAAAAAACATCTTTAAGTACTGCTACATAGTGAAAATAAACAAACATAAAAAGCTCAGAAGGCCATACAACATGACTGTGCATAATCTTGTTTATCAACACCCACATAGTATGTCGAGTTTTATACTATGAAGTACTGGCCATAAGAAATTGTATGGAAAGCATCAAAGATTTCAATGTATAGAAATTGCACATGAACGAGTTAAGAATTTAATACAAAAATACTACTCCCGTCACTCGCTATAAATAAATGTTACCTTCAATTCAACCAACATTCTACGCAAACACTCAGTCTTTCAATAGTTGGACAATATAACTTGAAATATTCAGTAAAAGTAACAGTTTCAAGACGATAAAATATATCCATATAATATAGAATATTAAATATTAGCAACAAATCACTCTGGAGTTGAGTGCTTTACAATACAACGCTTTAAGTAGATAAGTGGGATTTTAATTTTTATCAATTCAGATTTATAAAATCATAGTTCAAATTTAAGAAAAGCTTATTTAGTAAAATTAGCCCTATGTGACCGACTGGCGCACAGCTTGGCAAAAAAACAGAGTAGAGATGGATTTTTTTTTATCATAGCAACACATTACTGTTTTCATAAAAAGATGGCACAATAGTTGCCGCATGCAACGGTTTACATAGACGGTGGCGCCCCCATTATTTTCTACTCATTTTGCCAGGCTGTATGTAAAGTCGTACACGCTAATTTAGCTCGATTTTGACAGCCACCCGTGCAAATGTTAATTTAGATGTCAAAGTTCTATAAAATAGGCTAGTTTCCTATACTTGAAATAAAATATTTTATGCAGTGCACGAAAGAAAGCACCACATAATTAGAAGAAAAATATGGACAGTAGTTATGTTTAAACATAATTGCTATTTAATAAGTCAAAGAGAAATATATAAAGTAAATGAAATGACCGTATCATCACTCCTCAGTATTTCATAGTAATTCCGTATTAGCAAATCGTTTTGACAGTTCTTAAAAAGAAGCTGATTTGACTAGTAGGAAACTAGCCTAATATGATGTTTGACTGATCCAAACTGACTTGAGTATGAAATTATGACAGTAGTCTCTTATATAGGTATGCCAATAGTAACACCAATCAATAATAACACTGATCCGAATGTGTGAGATCAAGTAATATTTATAACATACCAATTTAACTTTATAGACATAAAAAAAATAACCTTAATTTAAAAATAATTTAGAATTTTGAAAGTTATCAAGCAAAGTTAAAGCTAATTGACCGTGAACATTACAATTTAAATTAGTTTTTTTTTTAATAAATGCTACCCATTTGATACAATGTTTTTGCCTTTTTAAAACTAGATTTTCCTAGCACGATAGGGACAAAAGGGAATGCCAGTGACTTCCGTTCGATATTCAATTTATGTATATCTAATGGCCGCTGTACACATATGGCCAACGGTTCCACCAACCCCCTTGGCCAAGCGTGTAGAGGGCTACTTGGCCGTAAGTTGGCAGTTGGCGCTTGCGCTTGCCGGCCAACCGATTGGTGTCGGTTTTTTGTCCACACATCAAAGGATCTTGGCGCCAAACTGCGTTTACACGTTGGCGCTTCATTCAGTTGGTCGTCAGCCGTCAGAGAGGACAGTAGTGAAATATTTACGAAAATAATAAGTTTATCTATGCCAATAATAGTGTAGATTTTAGGAAATAAAATAACCTTGCAAATGTTTAATGTATTTCCTAAAAAAGATAAATGTTCTTATCATATAATATTCAAAAAATTTTAATATTTCTAATAATTTAATTTTACTACGGGGTTATTATTTTTTAATCAAATTTTTCTGTCAACGTCTATGACCTAGAATTTCCTAGACTTTTCCATTCCACGTCCATCTTTCATGAAGAGCATTGGCTCTGCCAAGCATTGGCAATGGCCAAGTGATTGGTTCGCTAATGTGTAAACAGCGGCTCTTATCTTGGCCAAGGGGTTTCACAAAGGGTTGGTGGAACCGTTGGCCATATGTGTACAGCGGCCATAATATATATCGTAACAATAAGAACATAAGCCCGTTCAAATAAAAAATAATAGCGAAACTATAGATTTATTAATAATTTACCTACGCAGCCCGACGCATATGTATTCGTCAGTCAGTCAGTTCATTTGTATACACTAAAGCAAGAAGCACCATTTGTACTGAAAGTAAGAAATACTATTTCTTTATTTTATGGGTAGGAATATGATAGATGCAGAATGGAAAAAAAAACAATAGCAAGGAAAGCAACACATCTAGTATGTAGGTACTTAAGGTACTGATAATAGTGATAATTTACCTTCGAGATGAGAACCAATATTATTCACAAACTTACACACTATACTATTTAATTTAATGTTGATTTGTAACAATTACATCTTTTGGCATTGTATTATACGATCAACACAAATTCATTAAGTTCCGATTACTGTAAATTAATACATAACATTTGTTTAATTTATTGATTTTTTTTGCGAAGGTCTAGACGAACTCTACTGCATCGCTGCTCGTACATATACACAATTACTTCATACTTTAAAACTATTCTGGAAGTAACCTGTTTTTTGATGTTAAGTCACTTTTCATTTCCCTCCTTGAAAAAAAATCACTTTATTTGACTGAAATATTTTCCAACTTCCACTGATGTTAATAGAAAATGATAAAAAAATAACAGGATTGTCGATTTTTTTTATGTCAAGGACTTAAACTGTAGCGTTTGTGCTAGAAAAATCTCTAGGTCTAATTATTAGGCATTTGGGTAATTATAAATAATTTTACCTTGCGTGTTAGGCGGATGAAATAGGTTATTTGCAAGTGCCTTGTTAAGTGTCGACGTCGTGAATATTGAAAGTGTGCTTCATACGTTACTTTAATGCGGTTAATACGAGTTCCGATCACGATTACATGACAATTAGAAATGCATTTTTCGTCGTCAAGTTAGAATTTTGGGAATTTAAAACATCGTCAAGGAATATACGCTCATGTTCTTCCTTTACATCCAAGTGGTATCCAAAGCCAATGTAGTTAAGGCGCATTTATCAATATAAACACTCACTTGTAACCAAAAATGATTTTACTCAACATTTATAGACACACAGATTAATTGTGTTCTACAAAACTCTTCAGCAACTGTTTGTTAATAAGTCTTTCCGCGTATGATAGAAATAAAGCGAATCTAGGATTACTGCTATAGTTATTGACCACTACTCAGTAATTATATCTTTACTCAACAATCAGAAAGAGCTTACAGATAAGTGGTAACAAATTTTACTGTTAAGAGTAGCCAATAATTACAGCAGTCGCACAACCCCCGCGATTGTGTGCCGACTTTTAGAAAGCGAGAATCAGCGTCATCGTTTCAGTGAAGTAGGTATTTAAACTCTTGTCTTTATAACCCAATCTCCACATAAATTGACAGTTCAGTTCGTCAGTCCATTGCTACAATGTCAGTTGGTTTGAGCAGATTGGCCGATAAAACTGTTATTAAAGATCGGAGTTATAAAAACAGAGAACCCTTCGCGTTACAAGTGAAGGCCTAAATCTACCGGCACCTTAATCCGAATAGATGTATAAAAAAAATAAGTTGCCAGTTAGTTATCCTTTTTGTCGACGGAGTTGGCGGTTGGTGGATCGGTGTCATCTCCTTCCTCGTCCGAATAGTTCGTAGGCTCTTCTCCCGGCTTTAGGAGACGCCCGACTAGGTCGTATTTCTCTGGAAATAGATAAAACATTCACAAATTTAATTTGTAGGTGAAGGTTAGACAGTGTTAGATATTACACTGGTGCTATGTTTTTTTTTTTTTTTTTTTTATAAATGGGCTTACTCTTGACCACAGACTAGCCAAAGGCAAAGACGTGGCCTACGATGGAGTGAGCTCGCCCAGAAGATGCCTGTTCACTCTTGATTTGAAGGTTGCCGGGTTATATGAGCTCGGAAATATAGCCGCCGGCAAGGAATTCCACTCCTTGGCAGTGCGCATAAGAAAAGAAGAAGCAAAGCGCTTCGTGCGGATTCGTGGAATATCCACCAAGTAAGGTGTGGTTAGTCATTCATTGAAATCAAGTTATACAGGTAAATAGCAGAGCTAAATCCTTTTTTTGCATGGAGCATCGTTTATCAAATTTTACACGTGTAGTGCAAACATGTGCCGATTGATAAAAAACTTAGCAAACAATAATTACCAAAAGTTACTAAGAGCGGTTTTCGGATCCCGGAACCAAAAACCTAAAATTCAAATAAATTCGTTTTTTGTTTCACGTACACATATGTCTTCGTCTAGTCAACCCTTTTTTTCTCACGAAGGTATAATAATTTCATCAAAAAATGTACTACGCAAGAACTGTTTGGAATATGTATAAATTGTATAATAATAAATTATTATTAGAATTAACAATATATTGCTTAACTAGACGAACTATTTTTCATCAGGGCGTGTATGTCTCGTACCTAACAGGTAATTAACGATTTGTAAACATTAAAAAAATGCCTGTTATTAATATATTTGATAATGTAACACATGTTGCAGATTCCGTTTAGATTAGACATCACCTGACATTGATAATAATAATGAATTGCGCCTGATAGCGCATTTATCATGTTTGCAGTTTGTATCATGATATTCGTGCTAGGATAAATAAACTAACCTGATCACAAAATTAAAATTTTGAAAAAACCCCCGACCGCGACATAGTGGACCGATTTTCATGAAACATGGCTAAGAACACTCCCGACTAAAACAAAAAAAGAACTAAACCTAAATCGGTTCATCTTCGGGAGCTATGATGCCACAGACAGACAGACAAACAGACGGACCGACACGTCAAACTTATACCACCCCGTCGTTTTTGGCTGCAGAGAAAAGTAGACCTCCCTGCATACAAATTTGTATGCAAGGGGGTTTACTTTTCTCTACAGCTGACTGTACATTTAGTGTGCGAGTGTAATGAAAAAAGTTAAATTGCTTCATATGGACATAAGCATTTATGTACTCTGCAGTGTGTGCAGTAGGTACAAGCTTAGTTGTAATTAGAGTTGTGCCATTCCCGAGAATGTTCTCCCATTTGTATGGGAAATGTTCTCTCAAGAGAATATTCTCCATAGTAAAATGAGAACGTTCTCGAGAACGGCACAACTCTAGTTGTAATTCATTTTATTGCTACTTCCTAACAATTAATGCCATCACCTCATTGCATGTGCTCTCCATGTGAAGTAAATTAACATGTTTTTGCATTGCATTGAATGTTAATTTCTAGACTATTCAGTTACACATTCATGCGAATGTTTTGGATTTCTGACAGCCTTTTGTCTAATTCAAGCTCGCAACTGTCGCAGATTTTTAGAATAGGTATTTAAATAAGCACGATCTTGTGAGCGTTTTGGGATCACCTGTAAGCCCGCAAGAGTTGTATTCAATCAATAAATCAATAAACTGCAGTGCTTTTTTTACCCAAAAATCGGACATCATACTTTTAACCAACCAGGGGACATATTATGATAAATAAATATTATAGGACATTCTTACACAGATTGACTGAGCCCCACGGTAACCTCAAGAAGGCTTGTGTTGTGGGTACCCAGACAACGATATATATGATAATTATACAACATATACAAATACATATATACATGGAATACGTCCATGGATCAGAAACAAATATCTTTGCTCGTAACACAAATAAATGCCCTTACCAGGATTCAAACCTGGGACCGCGGCATAGCAGGCAGGGTCACTACGCGCTAGGCCACACCGGTTGTCAGATTATCCTTCCACAAATGCCCAACTAAAACTCCCGCGTGGTCCGCGTGGATGTCTTACATAGTTTTTAAAATGATTATGAGTTTATTAGAACCTTGTTCTAATTACTTAATTTCTAGGGTGAGCTGAAAATAAGGTAACTTGAAACAATGGTTTCATGGTTTAAGGCAAACATAATGAGGAAATAATAACTAATTTTTTCAGCTCAATAACACAACAAATTGTGCCAAATTTGACATTGTTTCAACTTGTCTGTTTCAACTCACCCTAATCTCTTTATGTCTTCTATAAAATATCATACCTCTGAACTGAGCCTCCCACTCTTTAACTGACTCCATCTCCATAGAATTGAGATCACTAAGGTCGTCATACTCTTTGTCTGATGATGTCACGGAGAATGTAGCCAGACCTCTGGATGCATCTTTCCCACCAAATGTAGCATAAGGACCGCCTGCAAAATATAGATTTACCCCCTTATTCATAAACATTCACTAAAGTTATCAAGCCAATAAAGTTTGTTTGTCCCTTTCCGACGTATTGGTGTGATAGTAAGGCCGTTTTCACATTATCCGATCCGATATCGGATGTAGGAAGGATGTAAAATGTAAGATTTATGCGCTTCCAGGTCATCATTTATGTATTTAATAGATCACTATTACTAAAAAACGATATAAAACTCAAAAAATGCGGATTTAATGCCGATGGCACTTTCCTACAACAGTTTTTGTCCGAGGCACCATCGAATTGCCGATATCGGCAGGACGCTTCCGACATTTTTTGGCATGCCGGACCCCCCGCCAGTTGTCGGCCGATAATATTTGTTTGTGTGCGTATATAATGTGTGTATACGTTTGTAGTAGTATGCGTGACAAAAATGGCGTCTATTAAACAGCTGCTAATGATCGAAATTAAAAATAGTTGACAATTTCCATGGAAAAAAGAAGGTTGAAATGCATTCTGAATTGCCGATACTAGTTTTTTCATCTTTTAGTAGATATAGTTGAATGTAAAATTATTTATTTTGCCTGACACTCTGAGTATTTTTATGCTCGTTATTTTAATTTTACAATATAATATTTAGGATATAGTGCTTATAATTATTAAATATAAAACATTTTTTAAATATTTTTTGATACAAAATCATACTTCATTGATTTGGAACAATGCATTTTATCGGACCGACATCCAACACTATCGGAAGCGTTTATCGGATGTAGGATGTCGGTCCGACATCTGATATCGGATCGGATAATGTGAAAACGGCCTAAGGGACAAACAAACTATCAGTTTGATAACTTAGTGAATGTTTATGAATAACAGTCTTAAAAAAAATATAAGAGTTTTGAATAGTTCATGGATAGTTTCATTACTTCGTCAGACTTATATTGACCAGGGACATAGAACCTGATGATGTTTTGTTTTGTGGTTTGCTTGTTACCTAGGTAAAAATATTTATTAGCATAATTATGTGGTGTACCATACCATGAGGGACCCACCTACTTAAAAAATGTGTGCTGTTATGAGCAGAGGGCGGAATTGCTCATGGCAAAAATCAAACGTCAATTGAGTTGGAACGTTAAATTTTATTGACTATCGATTGAACTGAAATTAATGAGTGATTGATTGAGAAGAACTGATTGAGTTGTTTTCGTCGTAAGTAAGACGAGGATACTTCTTTATCCATTTGTTGACTGTTTTTCGTTTTAGATTAACCATTTTTTTTCAAACGTTTTTGCAAGAGGACTAGTGACAAAAATGGCAATCAAATGTTATACAATTTACTTTTAATCTAGTCAAAGAGGTCAAAATCAAATGGTCGAATAGCTAATCAGAGGTCAAATAAAGGCAGAAATTTAAAAGGTGACTGTTTTTATCGATAGCTGAAAATGTCGATAAAATTTAACGTTCCACCTCTATTGACGTTTGATTTTTGCCATGAGCAATTCCGCCCTCTGGTTATGAGATATACATCTGTATAACAACTATTGTTATGCCATATCCAATCCTTATATTATATAAGTTACCAAGTTTATCTTGGCAGCCCTTTGAAACTCTATCTTGCCATAGTTAATGAGGCATTCTGATTGTGCAAGAGTCAAGAGTTCAAACATCATTATAGTACATATATTTAACATTTTTGATAAATTATTAAGCTTGTTATGTTTTATATTTAAGAATAGACAATTTAAGCCAATGCAGTACTAAAGCTGGATTATTTGCTCACTTTAAAAATAAACAGATACAGAAAATAACTAGTGACTAAGAATATAGGCAAGGTAACATAACAACCTTCTGCATTATATTTACAAACTTGGTATGCATTATTTTGTTTCAATACTTTATACAAAGTATGGGAGTATTTAATACTAGGTCATAATTAACGCCTTTGTTATTAAACAAACCACATAGAAGGTCGCCAAAACAAGGTCTTCTGATAAAGGCGTTAATGATAATTATGACACACGCGAGACGCGAGTACGTTGAATGCAAATCTACCGGGTCAATCGCGATGATGCGGAGCTATTAATAAAACAATGCACTCACCGGGCCCATAGAAGCGGCGTCCCCGCGTTACGTCGAATATCCACCCGTTTACAGCCACCAGCACGCGCCCGTCCGGCTGGGTCCCATCAAACTGCCGCAACTCCGCCACCGTCATATCCTTACGAATTTTAGGCAATTCTGGCGTCGCAGCCTCAGCCGACTGTTTAGAAAACCTACTCCTTAACAATTTGTATATCATTACAACAATAAATACACAGTTTACAGTCAATAGCAAATTAACGGGGCTATAAATTATATCGGTAAATATACTGGATCCCGCTTCTTGATTTTCCGTTTCCACGGTCTTGGGCTCTGGTCCTGATGACATTTTTGTAGCGTAAAATGCTTGAAATTAACTTTTGGTACACCGGGTTTTTATTGTATTTTTGTAAATTTTATAAATTCGGCCGCCAAACGGTAAGCAGTAAATTCAGAAAATCATCAAGACACTGACGTCAGCGTGCGTTACTTGATTACTTCAGCGATAAAAGTTGCAAGGTACAAAAACAAAACTGACACTAGCTCTACCTATAAACAATGGGGCGTCTACAAACCTCACCTATAATCTATAATCCCATACGATTTACTATACATTGCGGTGTTTGTACGCTGGATTCCATCTGAATTTCTCAAGAATTTCTTGTGTTCTCTCTCTACTCTGATTCTCTCTGATCTGCTCATTCCATGGACTTTCAATAGGGACTGAGCTCACACTTTTTATGCCATACTAAATTGAACTTTATCACCGGTGCAGAAAGGCGTTCTTATTAGACTAGTAAAAGTGTGTCCACATGAGAGGGTCAAAGTTGGGGCTGGTGTCCCTTTCGCACGTGTGACCAGTGTTAAAGAGATTACTATAGTAGTAGTATTTTTACCTGTATGATAACTAAGTTTATAAACTTCTTATATTATTTTTGTATTATATCGAGGCAAGGATATTAATACCTTGTAACGAATTGGTAAGTCATTATTATGAAGCCATAAAACCAAAGATTTGCGCAATTAAAAAAAATTGGTTGTCTGTAAAGTCGATTTACGGACGGTAGTTTAACGTGATAACGTCAAACATTACAGTAGTATAGACAGGGGCGGTCAGAGTATAGCAAAAGGGGCCCGATTCTGGGACTTTTTTCACGTTTTTTTATTTAGTTAACAGTATTTCACCAAAGCACTTATGTGGTAATATAATTATGTACATGTTAAATTGACATAAATAAAAGCAAACACACTTAAAAGTTAAACTATTATGGTTATTACATTAATCACCTAAGGAGTGTAGAGTCTATGAACCTTAAGAGTTTTCTGTAAAACACACCAACACTATCAGCAAATATGTCAATATCGTCTGTCTCCAACATGATGCGGTTAAGAGCAGCTCGGGCTCGAGCGGTGCGCCGGCCGCCGCGAACAGGCGCCGCCGCCGCCGCGCCGGCACCGCGCCCGGCATGCCAACCACCACGTTCGCTCTTGGCACTTGCAGCCCCATTCTCTCAAGCACGGATGCGTCATCTACTCTATGGTGGAACAGTTGGCGGTAATGCATAATATGCAGCAGTTTCCGTCTGGTTTCTAGAGTGTGAAGACCAACCATTCCTGTTACGAATAGAGATGGATACATATATGGGTAATATCCGTACAGTCGTTTGTAAATGTGCCTACAGAACTTCCTCTGCACTCTTTCTAGCATAGTGTTTTGTTCTTATTAGAAATAATGCATTAAAATAAGCATCTTTTATAAATTAAAGTTTTTTTTAAAACCTACTAATTTAAGAGTTAGAGTGGTGCAAAGTTGCAAAATTTTCCCGTAGCATTACTAAGGCGCCAGAGACAGAAAGCGATATCGACGGAGCCCCGCTTATTACAGAAACTGCACAGAATAGGAGCCTTCGGCCGTTTGAAGATACCTAACGAACCTAACCTATACCTATATAAAAGTCGTCATTTTGTATCCTAGACCGTTTGCGAGACACGCGTTAATTTTATTAAAGTGCTAGTGCCATTTACTAATCTTAGAACCCTAATATCTCAGTAGATATTAATGGAGAAGAAAAAGTTTATATAACAAACATCCTTATTTAAACGTGTTCTATATGATTTATCAATATTAACATAGGTTATATTGGTAAAAAAAATCATCGTAAATTTATTAAGTCTCTGGCGCCTTAGTAAATACTATGGGAAAATTCGCAACTTCGTACTGCTCTAACTCCTAAATAAGTAGGTTTTTCAAACAACTTCATTCTATAAAAGATGCTTATTTTAATGCAATCTTTCATATTTTTAAATTACAACCACTCAAAAATAATAAACACGGACGCGCCATCTGTCGCAGCTGTGGTGCTTTTTTTTTTTTTTTTTTTTTTTTTTTTTTTTTTTTTTTATTGGCTTCCAAATGATTTGCCAGTGTCATGTCGATTTTTTAATTAAATAAATTTTGTTCGAAGTAATAGCTATCAATCCATTTTGATAAATTTAATCAGTTCTAAAATTTAGTGGGGTTAGTTAGAGTTAGATGACAACGAAACACAACTACTGGATTAGTAATATTAGACATTGAGAAGAAATAGAAAGCAAAAAAAAAAATTGTATTAACATGTAATATAACAATAAAAATTAAAATTTTAAGTTATTAAGCTTACAGAAAGAAGTGAGGGCCATAAGGATGTCCCTATCCTTAACATGGATTAACTCCAAAATATGAGTGGGGAAAGAGACTTTGAGTTTTAAAAGATCCTCAAAAAAGCTGTCATGGTTATATAATGGACACGCAAAAAATATGTGATTAAGGTCTCCGTCGTCCAATCCACACTCACATAAAGAAGAATCCCTAATATGTATTTTCTTCAAGTGAACAGGGGAACAGCAATGGCCAAGCCTCAATCTAATAATAACAGAACAAAACTGTTTTTCAATATAAATTTTGGAGAACCAGGGTTTTCTGGATACAGTAGGTTGCACAAGAAAATAATGTTTTGACTTACCCCGATTGGAGGCAGTCCAGTCAGCAGCCCAAGCCCGGGTTAGCATCCTGGCCGCCAGAGGAACCAAATCATGACAGTAGTTTCTAAACGGGACCTTGTCACCGCATACTATGGCCTCCTTGGCGATCCGGTCGGCCCGCTCGTTTCCTGAGACCCCCGAGTGACCTGGGATCCAAGCTAAGGCAACCTCAAACCCCATCTCTCTGCATCTTATAAGGTTTTCCTTAATTTGGTATATGATAGGATTGTGGAAGCGAACCGCGAAAGGATTCATTAGCAATGCTTGAAGACAGCTACGGGAATCCGAGAAAATTATAGTCTTCCGTAACTTAAACAATAAAATATATTTTACACTCTCCAATACACCAATACATTCCCCAGTAAAAACTGATGTCTCAGGAGGGCACTTAATTTTCTGAACAATATCATACTGGGAGTGATAAAGACCTACTCCTACACACCCCGTCGGAGTCATTTTAGACGCATCACAGTATATTGTGTTCCAATCACGCCACTCGAGGGAAAGGATCTGGGACATGTAATCATCGGCATGTGGGTCATCACGACAAATGTCAAAATTTAGGATAACACGAGGTTGGTGTATAATAACCTCATAGTCAAATTCAAACAGAGGAAGCCGAGAGGAATGAAAAACTGGGTCTCTTATAGACTGAAATTTTGCTAGACTATTCACAAGACATGGTAGTTTATCATGGCAGTTCGAGACCGAAACTGCTTTTAGGTCATATAAGCGATGGATAATGGGATGATATGAAAATTGTAGGGATCTAAATAAGTAACTGTCGGCCAGAAATTGGCGGCGCAAATTAAGAGGTGGTTCGGCGCATTCCACCTGCATGGCCTTGATAGGGGAAGATCTCATAGCACCCAGGATAATTCGTAAAGCTCTTGATTGTATTCTATCTAACTGAGTCAACCCGGCTTTGTTTGCAGGCACCAATAAGTGGGTGCCATAATCTAAAATACTGCGTACAGTGGCATTGTATACCAGTCTAAGAGAAATAGGATGAGCACCCCACCAAACTCCTGAAAGACATCTGAGAGTGTTAAGCCCACGTTCGCACTTTTTAATTAGGAATTCAAAGTGCAAAGACCCACTTAATTTTGAATCAAGTATAACCCCCAAAAATTTATGAGAAGAACGGACAGGGATTTTGTCTTCATTGATTGTTAAATTAATGTTTGGCAGAACTAATTTTCGACTATAAATGACTGCACAACTTTTGGCGGGAGAAAGAGACAAACCATGTGTGAAGAGCCAGTTGTTTAAAGACATGAGGGAGTTATTCATGAATGCACAGGCTGTACTTATGTCTTTATTTGAAGAATAAACTAGCAAGTCATCAGCATACTGAAGCACCTGGCAGTCTGAGACGCACTCCTCTAAGTCATGTGTGTATTGTAAGAGGTTTCGCATTCAGAATGAAACCTTTTACAGCAGTCATGGTCGCTGACTGGCAGTCCCTGATTTAAAATTGGAACAGTATAAGAACGTCAAGGAAAACAGACACTTCAATGGGGCATTCATATAGAAGCAGCGATTGAGAGTGAACGGTTGTACTTAGCTCCTAAAATATAAAAAAATATTGATTCAAAGCGTTGTTTAAATGTTTGGATGCTCTCCACCGATAGGCCGACACTCTTACATGGTGGAGGCGCTAACGTCTGAAAGTTTCCCCTAGTTTCGGTTTCAGAGTTTTCAGACAACGAACCCCGACCTCACAGCGCGAGGAAGCGCATGCCAAGCGATAAGCCAAACGCGCTTTAAGAAGAAGGAAAGCAAAGTGACCATCGTCGCCAATACGAAGAGCTATTCCGGGTGATATATTTCTTATTATCTAATACTCATTATCACCCATTCCGTAGTTAAAATATAGCTGTGCAGAATTGACGTAAAAATGGAATGCGAGACATTCAACAGAGCAACGGGCGCTCAAGATTGTGTTGTTCAAGAAACTCTACGACTCCTCTTCGGTGACCATGGGCGTCGACGCAAATTGCGTGAACATCAGCTCCATCATACCTATATACTTAATCATACACATATGCAGTAAATCTTCCTAGATATGTAGGTTACATTAGATAGGCAATGTAAATTTAGTTTCAATCTTTTAATTATACATTATATTGTAGAACTTACGGAATAATTGTGATTAGTGAACTAAAATGTACATTATTTCAAAGGAAAAACGACTTGTGACAGAAAATGTCATTTGCCTATCCCTAATGTTAAAAAGGATAATTATTTGTAAATAACCACATAGAACTAATTATTTTGGCGCAATATATAACATGTAGAATACCATACATATTATTTATGCAATGTTTATATTAGAATAAAAACTATTTGATAGGCTTATTTATTCCATAATGTTTTCCTATAGCTACCAATAAGGTTAAGTTATATGAAAATATGTAAACTGCGGAATAAAACACACCCCAAACTGTAAATATTTAATAAATAGATATAATTGTTTAAAGTTATAGAGTAATACGTCACAACACCCTTATAATTTCCTGACTACAAAGAACAATGTTCATACACATTTCTTTTACATGTATCAAGACAAGGCCGACTAGATGACCAGTTGATCCAGCTGTTCACGGTGTGGCGAGATGGCTGGCGGTCATATGCAACCCCCACTTCGTCGTCATCACCAACGTGCAGCGCACTGCAGCTGCAGCAATCTTCATGAGCCGTTCGGGCTCCACTTCACTTCGCAACCGGCGCGGCGGGAAGATTGGCGGCCATGAGAAGCCCCCACTTCAACGCCACCGCCAACAAGAATCGGCATCTTCAAAATTTATTATGTTTTTTCATGTGAAATAAACGTTTTGCCTTGTTTTTTTACTTGAAGTTAGGTGAATTTGCTAACAGCTGTCATGTCAATGTCATCTAGTCATGGCCACAGACAATTAGCTGTCAGAAAGTTCAAAATAAAAGGGTTTAGTCGATGGGCAGGGGTTAGGTTTTTGCCATTGGTTTTCCTAACCATAGTCCATATCTGACTAATTTGCGAGGACCTTGGCTATAGTCCAACTATCCAAATTATGGCGGTCTCAACCGTGGACTAGGCAACCACGCAAAGAGCGTTAGATGTTGGCTACCTTGAATGAGGCTGTCACTATTGGGTGTTAGGAGATTTTTTTTTTTTTGTGTGTAGGGGGGCCTGGCTTAGGTAGGGCCAACCGGTAGTTAGGGTAGAATAGGATAGGATAGGGTGTAGTATTGTGAACAATGGCTGCTTCTAACATAAGGGGGAGGGATATGTAAGAGGTTTCGCATTCAGAATGAAACCTTTTACAGCAGTCATGGTCGCTGACTGGCAGTCCCTGATTTAAAATTGGAACAGTATAAGAACGTCAAGGAAAACAGACACTTCAATGGGGCATTCATATAGAAGCAGCGATTGAGAGTGAACGGTTGTACTTAGCTCCTAAAATATAAAAAAATATTGATTCAAAGCGTTGTTTAAATGTTTGGATGCTCTCCACCGATAGGCCGACACTCTTACAGTATATATTGTATAACAAGGGGCTCAACACAGAGCCCTGAGGTAGTCCGCGCCAGATCAGTCGTGAAGGGTGAATTTGGGGATCTGTACCCCGAAAGATGATTTGTCTTTCAGAGAGGAGGTTACCTATAAGGCAGGCCAGCCTCACCGGGATTCTCAGCTTGCGGAATTTTTCCCTGAGAATAGGGAGCTGGACATTATCATAGGCAGCCTCGACATCTAGGAAAACAGCGACTACCGAAGCTCCTTTTGAAAATGCGAGGCGAATGTCGGATGTGAAAATGGCCAGACTGTCCGTTGTACTTTTTCCCTTTCTAAATCCGAACTGCGAATTTCCTAACATATCTCGACTTTCCACATACCACTCTAACCTGTTTTTAATCAAGTGCTCTAGAATCTTTGTTAGAACTGACGATAATGCTATGGGGCGATACGACCGAGGGTCGTTAGGATCTTTACCGGGTTTAAGTATGGGCATGATCAGTTGGGATTTCCACGATGTGGGAGGATGGCCGGAAAGTACAATGCAGTTAATCAAATCGAGGAAATATTTAAGGAATGAATCTCCTGCTTTGGCTATAAATGAATATGGAATTCCGTCTAGTCCCGGGGCGGAGTCTTTGACTGCTTTTAGAACGTTTTTTAGCTCCAACATGGTGAATAATTGATCCAAGGCATCAGTCGATTGGTTATTAAGCAGTCCAATGGGAGAATCAAGGACTCCAGGGACATAAGGAGGAGCGATTCTATCTAGAAAAGATTCAGCCCATTGCAAAGAAGTGGGAAAAGGACAGTTATTAGGGTTACCTGATTTTCTAAATTTTCGTATATTGTTCCATACTATTGCATCAGGAGTAGAAGGACTTAAAGCCGAACAAAAGGATTTCCATCCCTCAGCCTTCTTATTACTGAGCAATGTTTTTGTGTCTGCCATAGCCTTAGTCAAAACATTGAAATTCTCGGTCGACATATTTGAGGCATATGACCGTTCTGCTACCTTTCTACTCCTGACAGCTATAGTACACTCTTTGTCCCACCAGGGAGGGGAAGCCAATTTACCTTTGGCTACATTTTTAAGAGGGAAAACCTTATCTGCAGACGTTTTTATAGCTAAGATTAGAGCATCTGAACAAATATCTATGGAATTTAGAGTGATATGAGGCAAGTCCTTAGATTCAACTTCTAGAGCTTTTTTGTACGAATCCCAATCCGCTCCGTTGATATTATATTTTAATAGAGGTCTATTTTCCGTAGGTTTTTTAGTGGTTCCTAGAGGAAGACTTAATAAAATAGGGAAGTGATCGCTTCCGTGTGTACTATCCAAGACCGACCAAGTTATACGAGACGCGAGAATTGGAGATGACAGAGATAAATCCACTGCACTAGTTGCGTGATTAGGGAGAGAACGTAGCGTAGGTGCACCAGTATTCAGTAGGCATAAGTTGCATTTGTCCATGATATCTAACAAAAAAGTATCACCTAGACCGTCGTCTTTCTTATCGCATCCCCACAAAGTATGATGGATATTAAGGTCTCCAAGAATCATAACGGGCTGGGGAAGGGATTCTATTAGCTTTCTCAGTAGCTTTAAAATATGAGGGGAAGGATCCGGTATATATAAAGATAAAAAGGTAATACCTTCTAGGCGGGCACAAGTGGAATGAAAAAGAGGACTATTATTAGGTAAAGGAATTTTCTGGAAAGGAATATGGTCTCTAATGAACAAGGCGCATCCAGCTCGGCCATCTGCGCGACAGTCCATTAGAGAACAGAAACTTGGGATTTTAAAAGTTGAGTTGTCTTTGAGCCATATTTCTGATATGGCTAAAATTATAGGGTTGAATTTGTTGACCAAGAAGAGTAATTCATGTTTTTTATTAGAGATACTACGGCAATTCCATTGAAGAACTGTTTGATCCATAATGTGATGTAATCAGAGATGAAATAATAGGCGCAACGTGGGACAGCAGAGAAGGGTTTACGGGGGTGGCCGGAGAAAATATTTTAATAAAAGAAGTGATCAAAGTTATAATATCAGAAATTAAATTGTTTTCTTTGTGTTGTTGTTGGTCAGGATAGACGGGTCTAGACTCAACTACGGGGTCCCTAGTCAAAGCCTCGTGGGCCTTTCTGTCGTACCCTTTAGCAAGCCGAGGTGGTGGGCGAGGCTGCCGAAATACAGTTTTTACATATGATTGAGTGACTGGAGATTGTGGGGATGAAGCCGTCACATTTGCGTACGACTTACTTCTGACCTTGGAGTGCTGGTTAGACGCCTCATTATAAGAAATATTTTCATCAGCCATGGTTTTCTTGATATTTAACTGTCTAATATATTCGGGACATGATTTGCTGTTCGCCCTATGTCCTGCCCCCAATCCCTGAGGGCAATTACAGCACAAAGCTCCAGAATCATCTTCAACGTCACATGTGTCCCCAGTGTGGGACCCTGCACAACGGAAACAACGGGGGAGCGACCTACATTTTTCCTTAGTGTGCCCAAAACGACAGCATTTGAAACACTGAATTGTAGGGTATTGATACTGCTCTACTATTAATGAATTTAAGCACAAGTATACTCTTTTTGGCAAAGTTTGCCCGTCAAAAGTTATTATCACTGTTTCAGACGGTAACCATACGTAAGAACCATCAGGTTTGGTCTTTTTATAATTTAGACGTCTAATTTTAATGGGAGTGGCTCCCCCCGAATTGGCTGGCACCTGAATGTTCGTCAACACCTCTTCAGGCGTCCAGTCAGCCGGGACTCCACGTACCAGCCCCATTCTCGTAACATTAAATGTCGGAACAAACGCTTTGTACTTGTTTTGAGTTAAAGTGGGTGATTCTATGAATTGGTTGGCATCCTCTGCTGAATGGAAACTCAGAGAAGCACGGTTACGTCCGATTTTCTTAATGGAGCCCGCCACTATATTTGGGAACTCCCTTATCCTATCTTGAACGAAACGACCAAAAGCTACCGGGTGCAAGGAAATTCCCGAGTCCGGGGCTGACTCAATTCTTTGAACATGGACTACATAAGGTCCCTGGTCCCTATCTGTATATTTGTCACGACCTATTTGGGTAAAAAGAGTACTAGGGGTCTGCGTCTGAGTCTGCGTC
The DNA here is from genome assembly GCF_023078275.1 of Leguminivora glycinivorella. Taxonomy (NCBI): domain Eukaryota; kingdom Metazoa; phylum Arthropoda; class Insecta; order Lepidoptera; family Tortricidae; genus Leguminivora; species Leguminivora glycinivorella. The sequence continues at coordinate 10,663,610 of NC_062978.1, forward strand.
ACATTCTCCTGCGGGTCGATTATCAAATGTGCCGGCGGAGTTGCAGTCTGAGATTCGGCTTGCGATTGCTGTCCTGGGGGTATCTGTGTATCTGAATTACTCAAATGGCTTGACTGATCAGATCGGCTCCCAGACGGACTGGGAGACCTCGAGCGGGATGCATTATTTTTTTTATGATTATCCTGCCGTTCTCGTTCCTTACGTTTCTCTAAATCACGTTTCTTTTTTCTGCCCATGACTGTAGAGAAAACTGTAGCATGTGCCTGCGACCTTTCAAAATCCTCGTGTTGGGACAAAGTGAATTTACTAAAGTTCACTAAGCTACAATTTTCATCGTCAGGATCATCCAAACCAGCACCCTCCTCCATGAGGATGCTGATTTGGTAACCCGAAACTACCCTCTTATTACTATGATTACTAAACTACTTCTAATCACAAACACAAAACACTTACCGCTACGCCAGACACTATCAAAATGGATTATCAACAGTAATTAATGCAATTTAATCAGAATCGCTTCCAAAAACTACAAAAAACTACAATTATTTTTAACGATCAACTACCCGCTATCGACACTCAACCGCCAATCTAGTTCTCCTGTGGTGCTTTACTCAGGCCACACGCTACAACCATACCGAGCGCATCGATCAGCCGCTTAATTCCTACGCACGCCAATAGATGGCGCTTAAGCTATATTGGGAAACGGGACAATGACGTCATCTTTTCGTGCATGCTGCCCGTAGTAACGAGTTATTAGACGTTATCACGTCAAAAACCTTTAATTCGGTATTAGTAGATTTGGTAGTAACTTTGAATATTTACTGGTATCCCCAAATAATGACAGCGATGACGTCATTCAAATGATTTTGACAGTGGCAATAAGTGCGAGAGGGACACCAGCCCCAACTTTACCCTCTCATGTGGACACACTTTTTGGCCTAACAACTCAATCTAGCTTAATAATATATAAATCTATGGCTCATTCTGCTCTGGCATAGCTGTCATACTGACAGATGTCACTGTCAGTCAGGACAGAGAGGATGACACTTGGAAACAGTGTTATTCCGTATTCCGTGTCAATAAGAAGTATTACTTTATATTTTTTCTCACTTAACAAAGCACAATATCAGTGTATTAGAATGAAACGGAAATAATTTTATTCATATTAGATCGATCTATGAATAAACATTTTAGCTATATCGAATACATCACCGCCGGTTTGCTGTGTTGGTTGCGTTTGATTGGTCTTATTTTATTTCAGTAATTTCACGATTTACAGTGTGACTTCCGTTACTCGTATGATACTAAGAAAAGACAGTGCAATGTGCTTATAATACATTAGCTCTAGCTTACTGATTCTCTATATTTATGAATAGAACAAAATTAAGGATGAAAGAGCAACGCTCAGATTTATGTTCCCGATACATAAAAATATTCATTGTAGTTTCTTGCTATTGGTAAGTAATAGAACCAATTGATTAGTTAGACCCATTGTAATATCAAATAAACATTTAGATAAGTAAAAAGGTACTTTACTGTCTGTACATAAATTGTATATTTTCAGGATAGTATCAATAGTAACAGTTTTTGTAAACAAAGCCCTGCTGAGTGGTCAGACAGTGCCTCTGGAAGCACCACTGTTCATCACATGGTTCCAATGCATCATTTCATTCACAATCTGTTCAAGTTTGGCCAAAACTGGAGGCATTCCTGGAGTATTTGCATTTCCTAAGGGCTCACCTTGGAATTGGGATGTAGTCAAAAAGGTAATCTTAATATAAAAGCTTAGTCTTGGGAGAAACTACTTAAAGCAGTGTCAAAGGCTAAGGTCTGACCGAGATTGTTGGCCGTGAATTAAGTTGTATGAAATCTTGGCCGGCCATAGTCTCAGTCAGAGTCAGACCTTAGCAAAGGCAACATATGCCCTGTTTCAGTCAGATTTATCCACTAACACCATCAGTTTTGTGACTATTGCTAATTAAACTTTACTGGTGCCTAGTATGTGTGTATTTTACAGTCATGTCATTGTATAACAAATATAACAATGTATTATTATATTATGCATGTATATTGTCAGGGCCGGATTAAGGGTAGAGCGAGTGGAGCGGCCGCTCTAGGCGCCACATGGTAAGGGGGCGCCAAAATCGAGAATGTGGAAAAATCTGTTGCTAGGGCGCCGTAAAAGGAGGATTCTAGCCCTTGACGAACCACGTTGTTGTGCGGCGAATGGCAAAGTTACGTCGCTATCCAAATGCAAAAATAGGAGTCTACCCGATAGTCCAAAGCGTAGTTCCTCATAAAGCCAAAGGCGCAAAACGTCTCAGAGAGGCGCAATTTTGTGAGTCACAGCAGATGGTGAGCGAATTTCAAAGCACTCAAATCACTTAGTGGCAAAATACCAAAATGGGCAATTGGGCATCCCGACGGTGACGATCGAGTCCGCAGTTAATCTCTTAATTAACTCTTAGTATTATAAAAATAATAGTGATGGCGAAATATAAGGCCTAAAAGTCGGGAACATAGGCGCGCAAAATACCTCAAAATATGTCAAAGACCGCAGCTCTGCAGACGATAAAAGCTTGAAAGTTCGCGGATTCCCCGCTGACGTGTTGTCTTAACCCTTAAATGCATGGTGATGTAGGTATATATGCATCATATATTTGATGGCCCGTGGCTCGATATGTAGCTATCCAAAATCACATTTATTCCTTAATTATTTATTATTATTTAATAAACAATTAAATAAATTAAATAATTTAATGATTTACTATTTATTATTTAAGGATTAAGATGAAATGGCGGAAAAGTGTGAAAAACAGGACAATGGCGATTTTTAGTATGTGATTTAGGCTGTTTTTTTCGGAGTTAGTAATTAGTTTATGTTTAAACATTTTATCATAGAGGTTCCATAAATAGTGTACCTTTTTAATAGTAGTAATTTTTTTTAAATAAAACTCACCAATTACGATATATTTATGTAAATAAGATTTGGCCTATTTAACTTCTAACACTGATTTAGTATAAAAATCGATCTTAAATATTTTTTTAATTATTTTTCCCAGTGTCAGAAAACCATTGTCTACAACATATATTAATATCTCGTTAAAAGAAAAATTCATGCATTTAAGGGTTAAATTTTAATCGAGTCAATAGGAAAAAAAATCGCGCTCGCTTCGCTCGCGCTTACTATTTATAATTATCTTCTCTTTTAGTTAGAACAAATTCCGAATCTGCTTTCCTGACATGGCCACTATAGTGCTCCATTTTGTTTGTTATTTTATGTACATGATATCCACGTTCAGCCACACGTAACTATACTAAGGACTGTATCGTTAAGTATAAGGACAAAACAAACCTCGTCTAAATGTTGACATGTGCATAATTTTGTATTATTATGTTCCGAGAGTATGATCTGAAGGTATTGGTAAGCACTATTTAATATAAGAAGGTCTGATATTTTTTTTATTTTAGGGACTTTATGGTACTTTCATTAAGGTCTAGCAAATAAATTTCGGACAACCCCTATCTGGCTTATTTTGAGAATATTTCAATGACTCTTTGTACGATTTCAACAAACAAAGGTTAATATGCTGCTAAAATATATTCTTTAAGAGTCCTCTTCGTGGTTTTTCAATTGGGTACTTGCAGAATGAATGCGGTGAATTTATATAATTAAAAAAAACGCAGTTTTGAGCAACGTTCCGGATTGCCGTAAATTTTTGATGAGAGCAGGATAAGAGAAACAGATAAAAAAATTAGCCATAGGCCAAAGTCTAATTGATATTCGTGGTGTTTGAACAGTGCCTAAACCAGATCGATATAAACAGTGTATGATAGTCAAATTCGACATCAAAGTCGGAGTTAGAGTAAGCACCATGCCACATTCTCTAAATGACCGCCATACACACACAGATCCTGAACTTTATATTTTTAAAATAACAGTGGCTAGACTATGTCCAGATATTCTGCTTTGTGGATCATGTGTCGTTGAGGTTCGCACCGTACAATTTTTTTTCACAATCGTATCGTCTGCGTAAAGCACTTTGTGAATTTTCTAGTAGCATTTGTCCGGAATCGTAATTGGTACTCGGGAGGATTAAGTCAATACTGTCTAAACCATATGCTTTACGTCGAGTTTCTAGGACAAAATGTGTACCTTATTATGTGCCTTATTAAGCCCATGTCTTGTTATAAGAAAAAAAAATAATAGCAAATAAATACGGCTACTCAAAGTTGTCTTCATACTTAACGATACAGTCTTTAGGGTGCGACTACGAAAGTTCAACCATTTGTCCCTTTCGCACTCTGTATGATGAAATCCATAAATTCTGCATTGCGTTAATCTTCAAATTACGGCATTACTATGAAAAAAATTTCGCGCTCGCTACGCTCGCGATTTATTTTCCTACGTAGTGAAACTTCTTCCCAGGAAGGGCGCTGAAACTCAAACTCGCTCTACCCTGATCGAGTGCACGGGCCGGCGCTGTATATTGTACCTTTGATATGTAATATTTTTAATTTGATGAATAAATGAATATGAATATATTTTTCATGTCAAATTTTGACATTTTCAAAGCTACCTGTTATTCATTAAAGGCTACAAGTATAAAACCACTTGAAATTTTATCACTAATCAATCTAATCACATCCATTAATGAGATAATAAACTCAAGGATTTAGTTGATTACCAGATCATTTTGTTTGGAGCAATCCAATTTTGTTTCTAATTGTTGATATGTAATATCAACATAGCTGTATGATGGTTAATCACCCCCTTAAAACCTCTATAGGTGTATGCCTACCTATGAAGATAGGTAATTTTTGTTCTCCAAATTCTTGAAATCTGCAAGTCTTAAGGAGGTGTTTCTATTTATATCTTAACAAATTGTGAATTACTTTAATTCCTAATATGTTTAACGAAAATTGAAGTTCATTTTATTGATTTCCAGGTAATCCCGCTATCAATAATGTTCACATTGATGATAGCAACCAACAACCTTTGCCTGAAGTATGTAGAGGTTTCATTCTACTACATTGGACGGTCTCTAACAACAGTATTCAATGTTTTACTGACATGGGTACTGCTTGGGCAGAAAACCTCGTCGCGGTGTGTTATGTGCTGTGCCTTCATCATCTTTGGGTTCTACCTAGGTGTAGATCAGGAGAATTTGTTAGGTATGATTTGAATTTTCTTTGACCTGTGAGAAGAACTCATGATAGCAAATTAAATTTAAGTCAACTCAAATGAAGTAATGAATTTATATATGAATACATTAAAAACAGTGCTTTGAACAGTATCCATACACCGTGAACTACTTTTCTATCTTGAGCCATCATATGCCAAAAAATAAAAGAAGTATGTGAAGTCCCTAACCCAACACAGAGAATACATTTCAAGCCAGCAGAGGGAGCTTCATAGTCTGAACTATTATACTCAAAAGTTCAAAGCTGCTCATATGCAAAATGTGTTTATATAAAAAACTCAATTTCAATTTCAGGTTCCTTTTCCCTCATCGGAACAATATATGGAGTCATCGGCTCACTGATGCTGTCTCTATATTCAATTTTCACCAAAAAAGTGCTGCCACATGTCAATCAAGAAGTATGGTTGCTTTCCTACTATAACAACGCTTATTCTATCTTTCTCTTTCTCCCTCTAATGGTGATGAATGGAGAACTGCAAGCGTTAAGTAACTTCACAAACTTCGACAGCACATTCTTTTGGGTGCAGATGGTCATAGGTGGCATCTGCGGATTTGCTATTGGATACGTCACATCTCTTCAGATAAAGGTAACTTGTTCCCAATTTTCGAAAAGAGTACTTAACAAGTAAATAAAAAGTTAATTTATATGGCCATTATCGCAATATATGTTCTTAGTGCTTAGCTCTGAAATAAATACCTACATTGGTTTAGAATATTAGAACTCAGGGGTCTCCAAGTGCCAAGCAAAAAGTGCCAATTTCAAAAGCTGGGTCCACACTGACCGAGCAGCCTCACGCGCAATACGTACGTGCATGCGCGCAAGTTAGCTTCACCCGAGCCGGCTCGACAACAATGGCGATTGGCGGCACTCAGCTGTTCAAAATTGTTTTTTATCTCTTGAAAATCAATAATAATTTTATCATTTTAATGATCTGTCTCCTCTAAGTACTGTGTCAATATCCGCGGTTTCCGCTTCACATCAATAACTGCATTGAAATATGATTTTCAGGTGACGTCACCCCTCACGCACAACATCTCAGGCACGGCGAAAGCCTGTGCGCAAACTGTCATGGCGACCCAATGGTACGGCGAAACCAAGAATACACTATGGTGGTCGTCAAACATCATAGTACTAGCCAGCAGCGCGCTATACGCTCGTTTCAAGCAAATAGAAATGGAGGAACATTCTAGAAAACCGATACCCGAAGATAGGAAGACGTTAGTGTGATTAAATCAAGACTGATAGTATGTTGAACTTGTAATTTATTGCATAATATATTTATTCATATCGTAATAAATTCAATGCAATTTACATATGTATATTATATGTATCTAGTTACTTATGTTTATTTACAGCCTGGCAAAATAGAGTAGAAATATTTTTTTTATCATAGCAACACTTAATGTTCTCGTACAAAAGTACCTACGTATTATATTTGCCACATGCAAAACGTTTTACATAGACGGTGGCGCCCCCATTTGTTTCTACTCTATTTTGCTATACAGTATGGTGTTATGAAAAGTTTGCAGTCAAAATATGTATCTTACGTTACAAGTGGCTCAAAATTCCCTTGTGGTGACTGTAGGTACCTAAGGCTACAAGGTGCATCTTTACTGCTGACCATTTATTAATAACTAGTGTAGGTATATAGTACATAGACATCCATGCAACTATGGCTATGAGATCTCTCGAGGGCTATGAGATCATAATCATAATTCTTTCGTCTTAACCTACAGATTCCCTTAGTAATTTAGATAAACGTTTCCTAATCTGGCGATACTTATGCTTAGTAGCAACGTTGTGTGCTTCATATGGATCTGTCATATGATCATAAAGTTCCAACCCATACAATTTATTCCAGTCTTTTGTAAAAAGCGTATTATTAAACGCCACCCATTCCGTATATCGATAGTCATTTGTTCTTATACTATATCCCATTATTTTTATATTTCTTAGTTTTGGTTTGTCCGAGTCTTTCATTGGATATACGCTTGGTCGTGGATACTGACTAATTGCATAATATTCTTCATCGATGTCATTTTCAGTTTGTGTTATCAAACTCAGCAGGCTTTTGCCTTCGAAACATAAAGTTTCATGCTTTTTAGTGCATTGAGGGATATCATTACCCAATCCAGTAATTTCGGCTAGAGTTGGGAAAACATCTATTAGCTCAACAGGAAAATTAATGGTGTTAGGTCTCACTCCGGGTATAAGGAAAATCAAGGGGACCTTCAATGCCACATCGAAGTTACTGTATTTAGCCCAGAGGCCGTTTTCTCCTAATGACCAGCCTGAAACAGACAATAAAGTTTTTATAGGTCAATTACCACGACTGTGCTACATATCATACGCTACCTATAATTATATTATACTCTGGACACAATGCATTGAAATTTGTGTTAAGGTCCGTCCAGATCTGACAATATTGTTCGATCAAATTAAATTGTCAATTAAATCAAGTGGTTTTCGCAGATTCCGCTATAAAATGTGGTGCAGACGCTAAATGAGATCGATGATATTGACCAAATCTCTGTCTGGGCGGGCCTTAAATTAAAATATAGCCATTTGTAATATATACCCACCATGATCACTAGTTAGAACCACGACCGTGTTCTTCAAATCGACGTGTCGTATTAGAAGAGATCCAATTAAATCGTCCACATAAGTCGCAGCGGCATAGTAACTCTGTTTTATATCCAACGTCCACTCAAGCGGCATTGTGCCGAAGGGAAAAGATATGTTGAGTCGGGCTATGTCGTCTCTTTGTCGGACGTCGGTCCATGGATGCCACGCGACGGTTGGCATGGCCTTTGGTAGGTTTGGATGTTTGGGCGGGAGTATTTTGTCTATTGGTACTCTTTCTGAAATTAAACACGGCACTCAAAAGCTGGAATGCTCAATTTGAGCGGTTTCGCACTACGTCAGATCCAAATCTTAGTTTCACGGGTTCGGATCGGACGTAGTACGAAAACGGCTCTTAATACTGCCAAGTTATAAGGCTATATATAAGAGGGTGCGACGGTGCGTCCATGAGCGACAAAGTTACTCGGCGACTTATTTGTCGCTCACATATCTGTCTGTCTATGGGATAGTATGAAAGTGGACAGACCAGCAAGTGGGCGCGCGCCCTTAGTCGATTCAGATACTATACTAGGATCTCCCTCTATTCTAAAATATAAAAAGTCTATTTTCCCTAAGGCTGAAATTATCAATATTAGTAGGTATGGATGAGCTATCAGGACTATACTCAAGAGGTAAGTAGGTACCATTTCAAACCTAATAAGTGAGAAATATGAAGGTGGAAGAATAACGTACCTAAATATTCCTGTGGAAATTTTAAAGGTATATGTGGCTTATGAAATCCCACAGCTAGCAAGAATGGACGACTATTGTTCCTTCGTTCCTGTAATATATTTACGGCGTAATCCAAAGTTTGTAAATCCGGCAGAGTATGACCAGGTTGGTTATTAACATCAACTGGACATATAAGATTTTTTTGCAGTTTATGTGTTATTTTATCTTTGCATACGGCGGCGTCTTTATATTTATCAGTTGTAGGATGGTATGGTAGTTCTGTCCAGCTATATGGGAAGTCATCAGAAAAATTAGAACTGGCGCCTGGGTGAAATATTTTTCCAACAGAGTACGTGTCGTAGCCATTTTGTTTAAAAAATTGGGGTAGCGTAGTAAAGTTTCCAACGCTGTCTCGCCAGTATGAATAGAAATCGTACAGACGCAACGAATCAGGACGGCGCCCCGTTAACATCGAATTTCTACTCGGAGCGCAGAGCTTGCTGTGAATTGAAAAAGAAATACGAAATGGGTAAGGTATCATTGGTACTAATAATTAACTGATTATCAGTCAAGCTTCATTAGATGAAGCTTTAAAGTTAGCTGCAAAAAAATAATTTAGTATAGGATCGTAATACTTGAATTAATAACTATCATTACACCGATTTTATCTACCACTCTACAATCTAGGTACAAATTATCTACTTGTCTGTTAATTAAAGCATACCTGTGCAAAAGCATTTTCAAAAATTACTCCATTTGCCGCCAATCTTTCAATGGTAGGCATTTTGACATTTTTGTCCGATAGATGTCGCATATCGTCAATTATAATGAGCAAAACATTTTCTGTTAATTTGTTTGTGTTGAAATTGTTTTGAATCTGAAGGCTTGTACTAGTTAAAATTAATAATAGCACGCCTAAAAAAATAGTTATTAAGGTCATGGTAAGGTTGTTTTCATAGTAAACAATTAGTATAACCAAAATAACAATACAGAATAAAAGCTACACACAAATATCGCTAGTTTAATTTGAAAATATTCAGTTATTACATGATAGATATAGACCTTATCAATTAGAACATACGGCTTGAAGTTAAATACGTCTTACTTTTAATGTAAACTCTGCAATTCACACTGCATTTGAATAAATTAATAATTTAATGAATTTATGCGTTTATTTTCAGTAATAACTTTGCATCAAATCTTATGCAATTTTAAAATACTGTTAAGTCTATGGAGCCTCAAGTGTTGTTTTTGTATCTGGCAATATTATTTAAAAGATAAAAAGAGAAGGCATGCGCCGCTATAGCGAATCGAAACGAGAAACTCACACATTCCCACTTCCAATCTATTCTCAGTCAGCTAGTCAAGTCAATCACGCACACTACGAAACGAAACAAGCTCGGGGTATTGTCATTCACATCTGTTTTCATAAATTGTTGTTATAGTTTGTATATAAACGTAATTTATTCTCAATTTATTTATTGATGAGTGTTAGATTTAATTTAAAACGGTTGTTTGAGTGATTGTGTTATCAAGTAATGTTTGTTTGGGTCCTTATTTATTTTTTTTACTTGTGACGTCATTGTTTTCAACTGCCAGTATAAACGACGCAATAACTTAAAATTTCGAAAATGGACTTAAAATGAGGATTGTTTTCGTAAACAAGGTGAGTTTTTGATAAGACGTAGATAGATTTTCGTCAGGTGTTGTCGGGTAGAGTGTTTTTGTTGTGTAGGGTCATAGAAGGGTGGTGCAATTGCATTGATTTCCTTTGTCCTCGGACGGTATCAGTGCTATAGAACTGTACTAGTTATATTTGTAACTGGCAGCTGATCGAAGCAACAGAGTTTATCCCTTGCTTAAAATTAAATATTCATAAGGTGTTTTAGTTTACTTTGTTTTGTTTTTCTTGTAATAATTATGTAATCTGCAAGGACTGATTCACGAAAGGTGAACATTGTTTTCTAGTTCAATTGTTTTTTTTGTTCTATAGTTACTTTTATTAAGAGAAAGAAATGAACATAATATTTATAATGCAGTTTTTTTATAACTCAGAAGGTCATTGAGGTAACTCTTGAATACCTATGTTACTTTATATTTGCTTTTTATGTTCATAGCTGAGTCTATCATCTTTGTGCCCTTCAAACTCAGTAGGTAACCATATTACAATAATCTCTCTTATCTAATAGGTATATATAATTTAGTCAACAAGATCTTTAACTATGTTTTTATATGAACTTTTTATATATAACCCAAATATAACAATACTAAACAATATTATTTAAATTGAGTGCATATTATTTAATAGCAAAGTTCTTTCATACTGTGGTTCAAAATATGTAAGTATGAATCTAGAAACTATATACATAGATGAATCTAGTTAATAATTAAGCAAAACAAACAAAAACCTTAATGTATTTTTTTGTATAAGTATCTGGGCATTTTCAGAATTTGGGACACCCCAATTAGCGTAAGTTGTTAACAAAAATTAACTCACTGTAAGTTTTGTGATGATAATTAAGCACGAAATTTCAATAAAAATATTGTTTTTATGTTAATTACATAAACTTAAGTGATAATCTACATTCAGAATGTGAAAAAAGTAAATTTTTAGACAGATTTTATGCTTAATTGTCGTCACACAACTGACATCGAGTTAATTTTTGTTAACAACTTTCGCTTATTGTGGGGCCCAAATTCTGAAAATACCCATCTACATACATAACAGCCGTAACTCTGGAATAAAATATTCCTGATACAATCAAAACGGACACTAGATAGGTAGCTGTCTTTCTATTGTATCAGTAACAGTAGTAACTCATAAAAAAAGTTGACTCAGCCCTGAGCCACCAAATTTTAGGACCCAACTATTGGACAGTTTTTGTCAAGGGCCAAAAACATTATTACACTTAGTTTTTAATGTAAAATCAGATCCACAAATTTCCTTGCGACCCATAGCAACCATAACTATTATATATATAATCCACTGTCAGTATCTTCTACTCTTTGTCTTTGTTTCAAAAGTGGTGGTACCAACTCTTAAGAAGGCTAACACAAACATGTGTGTTTGTATTGATTTTTTTTTCAATTTTTGATCAAAAGACAATCATGAAATATTTAAACAAAATTTATACTACATTCACAATGCAAGACTAACTAAAACCTTAAATAGTTAAATCTGGCTTTATAGAAAATAAGACATTGATGATGACATATATTTTAACATGATATTGGTGAGTTATTGAGACAACAGGTTAGTTTCTGTCCAGTGCTAGCTTACCATTTAACAAAATTTTGAATAAACCATCTTTGCCACACAAAATATATTTTTCTCTACATAAAAACGATAGTTTACTATTTCATATGCAAAGATAACTAGCATATGTGAGCACAATCTAGCACAATAACCCATCATTTTTATTTTCTACTTACACCAATAGTGGCAGCTCATTAAAATAACACTTTAAAATAATATTTATCTGTAAAACCTGTACTACAATTATAATAGTGGACTGCGGACAGGATCAGCAGAAAGAGTTTTGACTGGAGTAACTCAATATTTAGTTCTCTAGTGAATTTTAACCTTTAGGGTTCAAAGTCCTAATACTAGTACAATTTACCTCCAATTTTGAGTCTCAGTTAAATAGAATAGAATTGCTATTGTTTCGTTTGATAACATAAACGAAAAAAATTCAACTCTTTTTTTGATTGATTCAAAATTGATTGGCATTTTTGCTTGTATGGTGGGTCTTTAGATGTTAATGTGTATCGATACAACAGGTCAGGCCACGCAATGTCGGCGGAGTCCCCGCGGCACGCGCGGGCGGGTGGGCCGCTCACGGTGCCCGCTCAGCCGCCCAGCGACCGCGGCCTCATCGATGCGGTGTCGGGCTTCATCAACGACGTCACGCTGTCCTCCTCCTCCACAGCGGACCCTAAGGACGTCATACAGTGGGCTCGGTAAGTTGGCGTCACCTTTATATAGATCAGGCCATATAAGTCAGCGGGTGAACCGCTCACAGTGCCTGCGGCTTTAGCGACGCGGTGTAGGGCTTCCTCCACCACAGCGGACCCTAAGGACGTCATACAGTGGGCTCAGTAAGTTGGTTACTCTATGTTCATAGATCAGGCCATACAAGTCAGCGGGTGAAACGCTCACAGCGCCTGCGGCTTTAGCGACGCGGTGTCGGGCTTCATCAACGACGTCACGCTGTCCTCCTCCTCCACAGCGGACCCTAAGGACGTCATACAGTCGGCTCAGTAAGTTTGGTCACTCCATGTTCGTAGTTAGCGTGTGAACCGCTCACAGTGCCCTCAATGTACTAGACAATATACGTAGATATGACATGACGGGGGAAAATACTGGTGCATGGAGCTCTAAACGGAGGTGTATGGTGGGAGACCTGGAGACTTACTGCAACCCTTCAAATTATAAAAATGAATTTGTAGTTGTTCTTATATTATAACATTCGATTGTTATTAAGGTAGATAACCATACCCCTTCCATAATCATAACGTACTAATAAGTCATGGAATTTCGCATTTGAAATGTTTATATTGTGAATCATTAGACATCTGCTACGATGGATATTTAATTGTTATGCTTTTCGCAATAATTGCGCATTTGGTTAAACAAAATGAATTACGCTGTTTCTTTGTTCTATATAAGAAAAACAAAGGATTTCTCGAAATTTATTCAAGAAACCTAGATTTCAATCTAATGTTGTATAAATACCTACTTATTTAGGCGTCCTGAGTCGTGTAGTATACTAGGTAGTAACCATTAATAATATCACGTAATATAATATGTAAATTCCTTATCAATAACTAAATTTCAGATAATGCGTAGGCATATCAAGGTCACTTTAGAAATGTAATAAATATGTAGATGTAGACTAGATTATATGAATTTCCATTTGCGATATTTTAAATTTAACAAATCTTGAAAATTATAATTTCACTTAAGACAAATAAATTTACATTTCGTTACAGTCTATTTAGAAAAATAATCTTAATAAATAAGTAAAAACCTACTTACTTATACAGGCAGCAACCAAATCGCCTTTTACTATACTTACATTACTTACCTGTAACTAATCTGATGAAGGAGACAGGAGGTAACCATATGAGTTTTGTGATAATTTGATAAAACAACAATGTCTCGATGGCACATACATAGCAAGTCACATCATATATTCTTGCATATTGCAAGTACATAACTGTAGCTCTAACAGCGGATTTACTTGTGCATTGTAGGTTCGAGACAGCAGACATAAACGAGCCGACGCCTGAAGGCGACTGCGACGCTGACATCTCCCCCCTGCTGCTGATCCTGGGCTACGGCTCCGGAGTCCAGGTCTGGCTGATCCCCCCTAGCGGGGAAGCGCAGGAGGTTCTGTCATGGCGTCAAGGCACAGGTATTATATAACTTGCACCTGTAGCTATAAGACAGCAGACAGAAATGAGCTGACTGCGACGCCGACATTTCCCCCCTGCTGCTGATTCTGGGCTACGGCTCCGGAGTCCAGGTCTGGCTGATCCCTGCCTAGTGGGGAAGCGCAGGAGGTTCTGTCATGGCGTCAAGGCACAGGTATGTACCTAGCAGCAGCGGCTGGTCCATACAAGCCGATTTCCATCGGCTTGCCTAAAATTGATTACTAGTAAAGTACCTAATATTAAGGTAGGTTTCTTTTTGCTTTTGTGTTGCCTAGCAGAAATTTTCACCAGCCGCCACTGGTACCTAGCAAAGGTGTTGATCGTTTAGGCTTAGGCTATGACGACGCAACGCTTTGTGATTCTCTACCACTGCGTTTCGTTTGCTACCGAGCGTTAACGAATACGCGAGTTCACACTTCACACTGAGTGAGGCACATTACGAGGCAATGTTCCAGCACGACAAACTGCTTTGAGGTTGCGTCGAGAGCGCGTTTTGCTTGGTCAAGCGACCTGTCTCGGCCGAAGCTCGTCTAAGTTCGACGTTTGCTGCCACAAACACATTTCCTCTTCTTGCAGGGCAAGAAAAATACCAGATGATTCTATAGGTTACTGTTTAGGACTACTGTTTTTCATGTGCGAAAAAAAAAACCTACGTTCATCTCACCGACATATTCTTATTCTCTTTGCTTTTATGTTCTAACTTCTATCTTCTTATCAAAGATGTCATTTTCTATACCACAGTGAGGGTGCTCCGTATACTGCCGACCCCGCAGCACGGCGACTGTTTCACGTCGAAAAGGCCCCTCATAGCCCTGTGTGACTCCGCAAGCCCCGGACCTACGTTCTGCTCTCTCAGCTTTATATCCATAAGAGGAGGGGAGCAGGTAAGGATATATTTTATATACGTGATACTAGCTTATACCCGCGGCTTCGCTCGCGTTAGAAAGAGACAAAAAGTAGCCTATGTCATTCGCCGTCCCTTCAAGTATCTCCAATTAAAAATCACAATTCGTCGCTCCGTTTTGCCGTGAAAGACGGACAAACAAACAGACACACACACTTTCCCATTTATAATATTATTATGGATTAGCCCGAATTAGCAATCTTTGCTTTGATCTGTCATTTTCAGTTTATATTTCTAACACGACATTGGTCTACGCGCGACAGCGGTGAGCGGCGGCCATTCGCACTTGTGGCTGCCGCTCACCGCTTTCGCGCTTAGACCAATGTCGTGGCTGGGCCATAAGAACATAAAATTGACAAATTGAAGCTTGTAACGTTTTATGAAAAAGAGGGTACTTAGTACTAATTTTCCATTTTGGAAGATCAGTAACTAGGTAATTTTTATTACTGTATCATCGGGGTACTTTCGCCCACTAAAAAACCTATTTAATCAAATTATATTTGTCTAAAACATCACTAAAGGCACAAATTAGATTGGTCACTAATGTCATTATTCAGAAATTATTAATTCAATTACTTAAATCTTTTTTCATGGACAGACAATGTCCTTGTAGGGTCAAAGTACCCCAATGTAACAGTACTGATAATGCAAGTGAACACAGACTAAGCCTATTATCTAGCTTCTTTGTCCTATCAGTCTACACAGCACGAAATGCTTATTTCAACACGCAAGTGTGTACCTGCTGGAATATACTCTACTAGCTTTTGTTCGCAGCTTCGCACTCGTTAAATATACACGGTGCTCGTGACTATTGCGAAGATTTTAACCACGTAATTCTGAGGCCAAAAGAAAGAAAAAAATTAAATACAGATGAGGAAATTTGGCAATTTTTTTTTTCACTATTTTTGAATGTATTTTTGCATAAATAGTACATTACATCAGAGGTGTATATATACGGAGTGGGTATATACCCGGATAGGGATACGAGGCCGGGAATCCGTTTATTCCGAACGCCGAGGCATGTATAGTGATTTTCTCAAACATACAATGAAATAAAAAAAAATGCTCTAAAGGACAATATATGACAATATTTTATAAAAAAAAGTTACTTTGCAGGCCTAGGCCTAAAAAATAATATGAAATCCCTTTACAGTCCTCTCGAGTTGTTCGCCCAAAAAGCGATACTTCCCAGCCCATTTTAAGGAACGTAAAGACAATATTTCATTGCATGTTTGAGAAAAAGTAAATGTTATTCATAAAACTGACACTTAAAATAAGTTTTGACGTTTTTTTTTTTCTTTTACTTCTCACTTTTTGACATCTGTCAATCAGGATAGTGAGACTACCTTATTCTCCATAATGGCAACAACGTCGTTAAAAAAGCCTTTTGTACGCAGTAACAATAAGATTTTTTTTCAGTTGGTATTATTTCTGAAACTAGGCGAAATCCAGAAATATGAATATGAATGAGATAGATAATATCACATTTTAGTCTTAAAATGGGAACAGGAATATGCTGTTAAAATCTCTCGCAATGCTCAGTAACCTACCTTATGTCCTAACCTATGTCACTCCATCACTTCAAATATCTCCCCTTAAAAAAACACGTCTATTTGTCGCTCCGTTTTGCCGTGAAAGACGGACAAACAGACACACACTTTCCCATTTATAATATTAGTATGGATTCCACAGGTGAAGAGTATAAAATTCAAGAACCCAATCCTCGACGTTCTGGCCAACAAGCGTTCCGTGGTCGTGGCCTTCTCCGAGAGGTTCGCTGTTTTCGACGCGGGGTCTTTGGAAGACCGGATGGCCGTGACGACGTGCTATCCGTGCCCTTGCCCTTTGGGGGGCAGCCAGCCTATCAACCCCTTGGCACTGGGGGATCGCTGGTTGGTGTATGCTGACAAGAAGCTTCACCCTTCGAAGAGAAGCAGCGGAGGATGTGAAGGTATGTTCATACACAGGGTATTTATTGAATCACCTGCAATAATGTACAGGATTGATAATTATACAAGTCATACTGAGTAACTATTACTATGGCATCAACCTCGAAATCGTTTAACCTTGCTCAACCTTAAAATTTTCTGTAGGATGATCGCGAGTTCGGGCTTGGTTTAATAGTAAAAATGCTCAGTTCGTAAATTATTGCAGATGACCAAATAAACGTATTGTCAGAGAACTACTCATAAACATAATCTTTGAACATAGTTATGTATAACCTAACCACAAAATTAAAATTTTGAAAAAACCCCCAACCGCTACATAGTCGACCGATTTTCATGAAACATGGCTAAGAACACTCCCGACTAACTCAGTTTTCAGACAAAAAAACCTGAACCTCCAGGTCTTTTGTAGCTATTTTCTTTTTTTTGCAGTACATTTTTGTATTGCCAATATATAATGTGTTTTATGTGACTGTTTGGTTTCTGAATAAACAAAAAAAAACGAAATATAAATCGGTTCATCCGTTCGGGAGCTACGATGCCACAGACAGACACACACACACAGACAGACAGACAGACAGACACGTCAAACTTATAATACCCCGTCGTTTTTGCGTCGGGGGTTAAAAATTAGTACGTTTTACACATGCGCGGATCCAGGGGGGGGGGGGGGTCATGGGGGTCATGACCCCCCTGGAGCCTAAGTTGGCCATACAAATAGACCACGTGACCCCCCCCTGGGGTCCCGGGCCTTTACCACGTGACCCCCCCCTGGGCACGAAGCTGGATCCGCGCTTGGTTTTACACTTTCTTGCATTTGGATTTGAAAACCACTGTAGCGAGAGTTTTAGTTTAGTGAGTGTTAAATTCCTATGATGACATTGATGACGTAAGAGTCAATGACCTACAATACTATAGGTACATATCATACTTGCTAGAACATAGCTGGCTAAAAACATAACCGCCTATGATACTATCATTACATTCATTTACATATATTCATTCTGCACTGCCTTATACACAGAAGTTGAGCGTGACCGAACAATTGCATTTACATATACGCGCCCATGCATTCAAATGAACCTGTATCTATGCCATTCTAGTATCTGCAATAGACTCTTAACTAGGCATAATCAAGGTCAAATACGGACAGCGATAAAACATTTGGGTCAAAATTCGTTATCTTGTTTCTGACTGGCTAATTACGCTATTATTTATGTAAAATTGCTATGAAATCCGATGAAAAAGTACCGTCCGACCGAGAGGTGAGTGGCCAAACCCGATAAATCGAAATTATTTTTCGTTGAATTAAGAATGTTGTGAAAATTGCACATAGTTCGAATTTCAAATCAAAGCTCAACTTATTGGATTTGGCCACTCACCCCTCGCGTCTCTGTTTATGTATAGGTACTTTTCTAAAGATATATTTTATTTTGCCTTGCGTAAAATGGCCTAGTCAATGAAGGGCTCCATATGAAGATACTTGACGGGAATCACATTACGAAAGTACAGTTAGCATATCAGATTCTATAATCGTAAGTCAGTGTATGATAACATATCGTTTATAACTAACTATGTAGGTACAATCTCAGAGGTTATTGACCGACCAAGCTTCTATTTATAATTAACTAAGACGACTTATAAAAATTAAATGGTAATTTTTTCCAATGTAATTTCGTGCATAACGTGCATTCTTTCAAGAAGGATATATGTGCTCTCGTATTCTCGTCGCGGTCAATTTAGGGTTCCGTACCAAAAAGGTACAAAAGGAAGGGTTCCTTTTGTACCTTTTATATGTACTTTACAATCAAATGATACCTTATGAGTCTAAATCAGAAGAGGTCTGTTTTACCAGTGTGACAAAAAAATCTGTCCATTACCTGTTGAGTTTCTTAAGACAACCAAACTTTTTATTGTTACGTAGGTGAAGGAGTAACAAGCTACACAGCAACTGTCCTGCACGCAGCGAAGTCCCTCAGCAAAGGCCTACGAGGTCTTGGAGAGAGTGTGGCCCACAGTCTAGCAGGCGGGCGGAGCACTTCTCAATCACCGTCGCCGCCCAATAGCGACACTCAGCAGGCGGGAGTCGTCACCATCCTAGATATAGAGGTGAGTGTGAAGGCAGAAAAAACTCTTTTCCTGACATTTACTAGAAGATTCCCGGAAAAGATAAGTACATACCTTCTAGTGCGCCCCGAACTTGGAACTCGCATTAGTCGATATCTGCCGCGCGCACTCAGTGAAGTTGCTCAGGAAAGGCCTTCGAGGTCTTGGAGGAAAAGTAGCCCACAGCTTAGCACATATATTGTCGATCTTTTCTTTACACAATTTTTTTTTTCTCCAGGGCAATGAATACGACGACGGCCAAGACAGTGAAGAGCCATACGACCCCATAGTGGCCCACTTTTTAGCGCACTCTGAAGCCATCATAGCGTTGAAGTTCGACGCAAGTGGGATGCTCCTAGTAACCGCGGACCGGCGCGGGCATGACTTCCATGTGTTCCGTATCAACCCACACCCCTGTGGCCCGAGTTTAGCCTCTGTGCATCATCTGTATATACTGCACAGGGGGGACACTACGGCTAAAGTGCAGGTAAATTTTGTATCTTAAAACATAGAACATAATTTTGTCTTCATAGCGTTGAATTTGAGTTGACTGACTGCAGATCGTCGAGGGCACGACACACACGACTATTGTCTACGGCCAAAGTCTTACCTGCAGACATATTAGGTCTTATAAATCAACTAAATAAGTAATTGCTTTCAGGACATCGCGATATCTCCAGACTCGCGCTGGACAGCGATCACCACACTCCGTGGTACCACGCACGTGTTCGCAATCAGCCCGTACGGCGGCGCGTGCGGCGTACGCACACACACGCAACCGCGCGTCGTCAACCGCCTGTCGCGGTTCCAGCGCTCCGCCGGTCTCCCTATACACGCGCAGCCACCGCGCTCTGGCAGCCCCGTGAGTATAGCAACTATGACTCCCGACTAGCGTTCGAGTTGTTAATCGATATGTACCGCGGCGCTTGCCGCTTACGCACACATACGTAAACGTTTTACGTACGTAGTACTTGAAGACGTAGAAAATAATTTTTAAGAAAAAAAAACCGTCGCCTTTCGGATTCTGGTGAAAGCTACTTGCGAATGTTGGATTATGTAGAAATGTGTAAGTATTTTTTAAAACTGCTTTTAATGCTTTAATTATTAGATGGAAACACAAATGAATATACGTATAACGTTAAGGTTTGAGGAGTTTCCTCAATTCCTCATGAATCCGATTATATTATAAGAAATCGAAGCTTGACAAACTTTGACTTCAAAACATATGCTTAACAAACATAACTAAATAAATGTCACTGTTCTGAACTTAAATGCATGCTTTTCTTACAAAAATACCAAAGTCACTATGAGTGTGCCGTTCAGGTTTGAGGAGTTTGGTTCTGGCCATCATCAGCAGTTCCACTGCACCAAATGTCACTGTTCTGGACGAAAGTGCATGCTGTTCTTATAAAAATACCAAAGTCACTATAAGTATGCCGTTCAGATTTGAGGAGTTCGGTTCTGACCATCATCAGAAATTCCACTGCACCAAATGTCACTGTTCTGGATGAAAGTGCATGCTGTTCTTATAAAAATGGCAAAGTCACTATAAGCGTGCCGTTCAGATTTGAGGAGTTTGGTTCTGGCCATCATCAGCAGTTCCACTGCACCAAATGTCACTGTTCTGAACGAAAGTGCATGATGTTCTTATAAAAATACCAAAGTCACTATAAGCGTGCCGTTCAGATTTGAGGAGTTCGGTTCTGACCATCATCAGAAATTCCACTGCACCAAATGTCACTGTTCTGGACGAAAGTGCATGCTGTTCTTATAAAAATGGCAAAGTCACTATAAGCGTGCCGTTCAGATTTGTGGAGTTTGGTTCTGGCCATCATCAGCAGTTCCACTGCACCAAATGTCACTGTTCTGGACGAAAGTGCATGCTGTTCTTATAAAAATACCAAAGTCACTATAAGCGTGCCGTTCAGATTTGAGGAGTTCGGTTCTGACCATCATCAGAAATTCCACTGCACCAAATGTCACTGTTCTGTACGAAAGTGCATGCTGTTCGTATAAAAATACCCAAGTCACTATAAGCGTGCCGTTCAGATTTGAAGAGTTCCGTTCTGGCCATCATCAGCAGTTCCACTGCACCAAATGTCACTGTTCCGTACCTAAATGCATGCTGTTCCTTTATTAACACAAAAATCACCATATGTATGCCTTTCAGATTTGAGGAGTTCCCTCGATTTCTCCAGGATCCCATCATCAGAACTGGGTTCTGAGAAAAATGGGACCAATCTGTATGTATATACATTCAATCAAAAAAAAAATTTTCAAAATCGGTCCAGGAACGACGGAGATATCGAGGAACAAACATAAAAAAAAAAAAAAAAAAAAAAAAAAAAAAAAAAAAAAAAAAAACATACAGACGACTTGATAACCGTCCTTCTTGAGATATGAGGCGACGGTTAAAAATGCAATATAATATCTTTTCATTGTAAACTGTGTGGTTAATAATGAATTTGTTCCCTCGCAGGTCAGCGAATGCCTCGGCCAAGGCGCATGGTTCCCTAACCCGCGCTTGCCGCCGTATCCGTTGCCGTGTCTGTGCTCTCCGCTGGCCCAGCTGCGCCCTACGGCCAACCTGCCTACGCGGACCATCACCCGCACCAGCTCAGGTCAGCTCATAACAACTTAATAATAAAGGTCTCCAAATTGATTCCAATATTCGGAGCTGAAAACACCCATGCCCCAAAAAATTAATACCTGTGCCTATCACTTAAACAAAACCCCTTAGCGGGATTCTGACATCTGACCTGGGTCATAGTCCTGGGACTATGAAGTCATCACCGACAAGGTCAGACCGGTCGTCAGTTTTTCTTTCACAATTTCATTATGTTCCTCTTGCAGGCCGGCAACGCTTGTCCTCTCAGTCCGAGGATTGCAACAGCGCGCCATTGCCAGCTCGCGCGCGCTTCGGGCTGTCGGTGTGCAGTGCGGCAACGCCGCGCGCGCCCGCCATGCCGGCGCTGTACCTCGTCACGCACACAGGCGGCTTGTTGCACTTAGTACTGCATGCCCGCCCTGCTAAAAGTAAGATTATTTGCTTATTTGGACTTTTTGTAAAATAAAAGACGAATAATTTTCAAGATTCTCACTCAGTTTTTTGAGCTCGAACCCACTAGCAGATTTTATTCAGATGATTAAAAGCCCTAAAAAAATAATTTTGGGACATACTTTTTCAAAAATGGAAAGTCCAGGATTGATTTTGAGTAGTATCAGCCCAAAATACCAGAATCTTTGAGAATCTGGTTAGTATTTAATTTAGAAAACACGCTATTCCGACACTGTAATTTTCGTTGTAAATGTTATTAACTAAACCCTTACAGGGTTCCGCTAACATCACAATCCTTTCAAATATTTTCCAACTCGCATTATTTCCAGGTATCCCCAAAGAAAAAGTATGCGACGAGTCTCCAATAGAGGTAGAAGTGGAACACGTGGCGCAGTGGGCGCTAGCGCGGCCGCCGCCGCCCGCGCCCGACCTGCTGGCGCCGCTGCCTCCTACCAGCCCGCTGCTGCAGCCCATAGGGAACAAGGTCAGTGTGTCCGGAACACACAGTATAAAGAAGATGTCTACTAGACCCAGTAGTTTCACTTCGAATCATTCACGTTCGAAATTCAAAATCTCGGACTCAATTGCTCGCGCGCGAGGTGCCACCAGGATGCTTCATTTGAAAACCTGTTTATATTGGTCGTATGCGAGTTGGCTCTGCCACCCACCAGTCCGCTGCTGTAGCCCATAGGGAACAAGATCAGTGCGTCCTGCAAGGTGCACGGAAGGTGCCTTTCAGATCTGACCTTTAGACCTAGAATATTGAACACATTAGTCTGTGCGCCCCGAAAACTTAGGACGATCGCGTCGTCACCTGTTTTTATTCGAGATCCGCACTTTATTATTCGATAAACTTACCCAACTGTAATAAACAGTACTGGGTGGCTACCATGAAGTGCTAAAGCCGTTCAGTTTAGGTTGAGAGAGAGGGACGGAGCTATGGAACTGCTATAGCTTCGTCCCTTTCTTTCAACCTAAACTGAACGGCTTTAGCACTTCATGGTAACCCCCCTGATGTGAACTCTGGTTAAGTGACGACGACTCATCAAACCAAATTGATGTTTGTACTGTGTAGGCACTTGCTTCCATTTTATTATCATTATAGATCTGTCTGTTGTTGGAAATACATTTTCATAGTGTCATTTTTTCACAGTTAATCTGTGCGGACATGTGCATGAGCGAAGAGGAGCGCTGGCTGTCGCAAGTGGAGATAGTGACCCATGCCGGGCCCCACAGGAGATTGTGGATGGGGCCCCAGTTTATCTTCAAGACGTATAACACCACTGGGTAAGTTACTCATAAATAAAGCCAAGTACGGGCAATGTGCCGCAACATTTGCCATGCTGAGGATTTTCAGTGGTGACTAATTTATTTTTCTGGTAAGGAAACTCTTTGAAAGTTAGTCAATGTCATATATGTTAACAAGAAGACAATATTTAGCAGATATAAATGAATTAACCACAAAATCGCCAAAAATATTCTGCCTAAACACATGTCGTGAACATAACAAAACATTACATAAAATCTGTATCGGTCGAAAAACAAACGACGAAAGAACAAGGTCGAAGGTTCAATACAATGTATTTTGACTAGGACTAGTACATTTTATTCGACTAAACATGACGATTGACGAACCGTACGAACCACACGCACATATTTACATATGCTCATTTTAGCGACACTATCTCAATATTCTCAATGCTAAATATAATCTTGTCTACCTTTGAACGTTTTATTTTTAAATTCTAACGCGGTAACTACAATTTTATTCATGAAATCGCTAAACGTATCCACACTTCTAGGTCGAACTCATCTCTCTCCGAAGCGGAAGCAGTAGAAGTGGACACAAGCGCAGCGGGCAGCGTGGCGCGCTCCAACCCCGTCAACATGCCGGGCGTGCGGCCCGTGGTGCCTGTGATGGTCGACTCCGGCTCCGCCAGTGAGTACACCTTACTGCCCAGAGATAATCTAGTCTAGCAGAGAGTACACAAGCGCAGCGGGCAGCGTGGCGCGCTCCAACCCCGTCAACATGCCGGGCGTGCGGCCCGTGGTGCCTGTGATGGTCGACTCCGGCTCCGCCAGTGAGTACACCTTACTGCCCAGAGATAATCTAGTCTAGCAGAGAGTACACAAGCGCAGCGGGCAGCGTGGCGCGCTCCAACCCCGTCAACATGCCGGGCGTGCGGCCCGTGGTGCCTGTGATGGTCGACTCCGGCTCCGCCAGTGAGTACACCTTACTGCCCAGAGATAATCTAGTCTAGCAGAGAGTACACAAGCGCAGCGGGCAGCGTGGCGCGCTCCAACCCCGTCAACATGCCGGGCGTGCGGCCCGTGGTGCCTGTGATGGTCGACTCCGGCTCCGCCAGTGAGTACACCTTACTGCCCAGAGATAATCTAGTCTAGCAGAGAGTACACAAGCGCAGCGGGCAGCGTGGCGCGCTCCAACCCCGTCAACATGCCGGGCGTGCGGCCCGTGGTGCCTGTGATGGTCGACTCCGGCTCCGCCAGTGAGTACACCTTACTGCCCAGAGATAATCTAGTCTAGCAGAGAGTACACAAGCGCAGCGGGCAGCGTGGCGCGCTCTAACCCCGTCAACATGCCGGGCGTGCGGCCTGTGGTGCCCGTGATGGTCGACTCCGGCTCCGCCAGTGAGTACACCTTACTGCCCAGAGATAATCTAGTCTAGCAGAGAGTACACAAGCGCAGCGGGCAGCGTGGCGCGCTCTAACCCCGTCAACATGCCGGGCGTGCGGCCCGTGGTGCCCGTGATGGTCGACTCCGGCTCCGCCAGTGAGTACACCTTACTGCCCAGAGATAATCTAGTCTAGCAGAGAGTACACAAGCGCAGCGGGCAGCGTGGCGCGCTCTAACCCCGCCAACATGCCGGGCGTGCGGCCCGTGGTGCCCGTGATGGTCGACTCCGGCTCCGCCAGTGAGTACACCTTACTGCCCAGATATAATCTAGTCTAGCAGAGAGTACACAAGCGCAGCGGGCAGCGTGGCGCGCTCTAACGCCAACATGCCGGGCGTGCGGCCCGTGGTGCCCGTGATGGTCGACTCCGGCTCCGCCAGTGAGTACACCTTACTGCTCAGATATAATCTAGTCTAGCAGAGAGTACACAAGCGCAGCGGGCAGCGTGGCGCGCTCTAACCCCGTCAACATGCCGGGCGTGCGGCCCGTGGTGCCCGTGATGGTCGACTCCGGCTCCGCCAGTGAGTACACCTTACTGCCCAGATATAATCTAGTCTAGCAGAGAGTACACAAGCGCAGCGGGCAGCGTGGCGCGCTCTAACCCCGTCAACATGCCGGGCGTGCGGCCCGTGGTGCCCGTGATGGTCGACTCCGGCTCCGCCAGAGAGTACACCTAGAGATAACTTAGGGCCAGTTGCATCAACCACATTTGACAGAAACATCATCGTCACGCAGCAGACGTCTATGGAACTTTCCATACAATAAAATTTAACGAATGCTTCAACAGTGACAGACGATTTGGTGCAACTGACCCTTAGTCTAGCTAGTCTGATCAACATTTTAACACATTTTAAACATTTGGTGCCGGATACACAAAGTTTGTGATAAAAATAAACCTTCGCCCATGCCGGTGACACAAGGTCTGTGATCAAAACAATCGAACTCCTATGCCAATGACACACAAATTTACCAGCCTATGCCGGTGACACAGCAGTTGTGTGCAAAACGTTCATTTTTCCATACCGCTGGCATAAAGAAGACATATGCCAGTGGCATAGGAATGAGAATTTAGTAATTTCTACCAGCAAATTGTATACTTTGGAATGTGTTAACATACACCCTTATTTCGTCAACTAATCCCCATACCAATTAATTTACTGTCAAACTGAAAGATATCAATTGTTGCAGGTTCCTTGGAGCACTCCCCATCGGACAGTTTCCGTCGCAAGTCTTTGCTGGCCGACAGCGGCCGCGCGTCTGTCTGTGACGTACAGCTACGTGAGGACCTCGCCGAGGCCATGAAGGAGGACCACGGTACGTACATTCCTCACTCTGTCTTTGTACTTCCGTGGGAAGTATGTGGCCACTTACTGGCCTCACTGCTTGTTGACTGCGAAAACCGAAGGTATAAAGGGGAACCAGGGTAAGTACCCTTCACATACCCATAACAGGCGTTGGATAGACATTGTATTGAGTAAAGATGGATTTTGAAAGAGACTCTTTCTGCACATTTATGAGTTTTTTTTTTCAATAAATTTTGATGCGTTACTTTTAAATAAAAGTACACTACTAGTACTACAGCTACTAGTAATTTTTGGAAAACATACATACGACTCTGATATTCACCCTACTGAAGTAATTAGGAGCCGGAAATGTTAGCATCGGCATTCTGATTTATTAAATTTATTGAATTGCAATATTTTTAAATATTTTTGAAAAGCTCATATAACCCGGCAACCTTCAAATCAAGAGTGAACAGGCATCTTCTGGGCGAGCTCACTCCATCGTAGGCCACGTCTTTGCCTTTGGCTAGTCTGTGGTCAAGAGTAAGCCCATTTAAAAAAAAAAAAAAGTGCTTTCAATTACTTTAAATTGGCAATGGTTGAATGTTTCCGTTTTTTATTCAATTCGTCAAATTAAGTTATTGATGAAACCGGAAACAAGTTAAATAAAATGAATGTTTATTTTATTATAATTTGGAATCGCGCTAACTTCAGCCTTCAATCGCGTTCAAAAGTTGATCGTGTCTAAGTGATAAGTGCCAAGAGCGGAGGAGAGAAGAAAGCATTGCGTCGCACGCATGAACTATACAGCCAAAGGCATCCATCTTATCCCTTATTGGCTTCACGACTCTGAAAGATATCCTATCGGCTACGATTTATCTGTTCAACTAATAAAATCTCTCTTGTGTGGTCACCATCAAAGAAAAGAATTAAGCTTTTTACTGTAGTTGTGATGTGTGGAACGTACGTTATCAAATTTGGTTTATTAAATTGCAGTGTATCATGGAAGTCAAGTTGAAATTTTGTTTTCCTTTGTCAATTCCCGGTTCAAGTTTTTTTGAGTCGGAATATTTTCTTTGACGGTGACTAATAACACTTTATTTTATCCCTATTTACATGTGTGCTATCAACCCCCGTTCCCTCGTTATTACTCTTTCACACGTCACTATTAATAGACTAATCCCACCAACTCGGGCAAGCGCGATGAACCTAAAACGTACACCTGACTTAACTACCACTGACTCAGTTCGCTCCGCCATCGCTCGCAGGATTGGGACTAACTTTGACCCCGAACAGATAAGTCGACGATAGTTTTCCGGCCCTAATGCTTTTTTCTAAATCTCCTCCAAGCGTGGAATAACGTGGTTGCCTTTGGTTCGTATAGGGTGGCCGCGCGAGCGGGAGCGGGAGCGGGAGCGAGAGGAGGCGCGGGCGGCGCGGCGCTCGGGTTGCGCGAGCGCGGGCGCGGGCGTGCGGCGCGCCGTGGACCCGCTCGGCACCGTGGTGCCGCGCGCCGAGCCCGAGCCCGGCCCCGAGCCCGCCGACCCCGACCTCTACACGCAGGCCAACGCCGACGAGGGCCGCTTCCGGCCCGTCGTGCGCGCGCCCGCCGCGCTCTCCCTGCCCGCGCACGTCATCGCGCGCCCGCTGCCGCGCGACACCACCATCCCCGTGCAGACCGTGGCGCCGCGCGCCCACCTCACGCCCGACGACGAGCCCGTGCCGCTCAACACCGCCGTCGTTCATCCCCGCGGCGCTCACGCGAGCGCGCCTGTGCGGGACGCCGGCTTCGTGCCCGTCGAGCCCGCCCGGCGCCGCGACCTCGTCCCCGCGGACGCGGTCCACGTTAAACCCGACGTAGATATAGGTCTCGAGCGAGAGAATGATGTATGGAAGCGTGAGGACCCGCGTGTGAGCTCGGCCCCGGCCGAGCGCGAGAGCGATAAGGAATCACTGCCAAAATCGAATCGGGCCTCGGATGATATTCAACCGATCGCCCGAGCTAGAGTTAAGAAATCTCCCACCCCAAAGTCAGTTAGTGATAGAGATAGTGAAGTAATTAAGGAAAAACCTAGAGATATTAAAGAGCGGGAGAAGAATATCGAAGGTGCTAGTAGGGATACTAGGAACGAGTGCAAGCCTAAGGAGCCGAGAGTTCCTAGGAAGATGGAGGTCGAGCCCGAAGTTGTTGTCGTTGACAATGAAAAAGATAAACGAGCCGTGTCGGTTGTTAAAGAGGAAGCTCCAGTCACGAATGCTTTTGCGGTTGATGTCGAGGATACTCGTACAAAATCTAAACATCTGGATAAAAGTGAAAAATCAAAAGTAACTGAAGACAATCGTGATAAATCTAAAAAAGAGGATAAAAATGAAACGCCGCCTAAAGATAGTCGTGATAGGTCTAAAAAAAGTGACAAAGCAGATAATATAAAAGGGGCAACAGAAGTTATTTACGATAAAGTTAAAAAAGGTAATCAAATTGATCCTGTAAAGTCAGGTATTGACGAAGGCCGTGAAAAGATCAAAAAAGTTGAAAACATAAAACCAGTTACAAAAGAATTTTCTGAAAAGTTGATCAAGGTTGAACACACCGATGTAGCAAAAGCAGAAGAACAAGCATGGGATTTACTTTTCAGCGAAACCGAAAGGCCTGCAGTGCTGAACGTAACGCAACAAACTATTGTAACGGACAAATTCGATGAGAAACCGAAATCCAAGAAAACTCGTAAAGGTAGAAAAGGGCAAGAAGATCAGCAAGCTAAAGACGATGAAGATAGTTTTATAGAGATTCACGCGATCGATGAAGCTAAAACTCCTTCCTGTGGCGAGTTGGTATCTATCTCCACACCATTTGAGGACATTGATGCAACTAATTCTTATTTGGCAAAATTAAAGAAACTTTCATCCAAGAGTGTCACTTCTGAAAAAGATGATGAAACAGAGGTTAAGCCAATAGAATGCTTCCCTGAAGACGATTATGAACTTGCTTCTCTTAAATTGAAAAGTAGAAAGAATTCCTCCGTGTCATCTTACATAGAGGGTTGGCCCGAACCGAGTCCTGTCAAAAAATCTACTCCATTGCCGATAGAAAAACCACCATCGAGTCACCTGAAAGTAAAACAGGATGTTTTAAGTACTAGTGAAAATTTATGCACTTCGCCTAAAGATGTCCCAAAAACGAAGAAGAGCAAATCATTGTCTCCATATTCTGATGCCAGTAGGAAACATGGTGACAAAGCGTTTGAATCTGAGAAAAAAGATGTCTACATTATTGATTCTTCAAAAGACGAATTTCCTGAAATTCAAATTACAAGAGGCACCAAAACCCGGAAGTCACCTCAGCCAATTGAAAGAAAATGCGCAGAAAAAGAGATCCTTCAAGATAGGCCAATAAAATCCTGGAGTTCCATAGCTGCTACGAAAAATGACAAAAGAGATGAACCTACCATGGCTTTGAAAAAATATGAAAGACGTGATTCTTGGGAAGAACCTCACGTAGGTACTAGTTTAGATTATCCGAAGTCTCACAAAGACGATCGCGTGTCCTTGCAGGATAAACTTATCGAACTCTGCAAGAGAACTGACATCATGGTTGCAGAGTGCGACGCTCCAAACGAGCTTAATTTTGTTGAAGAACACCATACAGATCTACACGATCTGCCGCCGTTAGAGCCCTTGGATTTTGGCTTGGACGACTACAAACTTGAAGTCATGAGAGACAGTCTTTTGGAAGTAAACGATACAAAAATCACTAGCCCAATATGCAAAATAAACATAGACGATATTCTATCGTCTATTAAAGAAACTACAAGCAAAGTTATAGAATCCAGTACTTTTAATTTAGTTGACTTGGAGAAGGTACCTGCCAGGAAAGAAAAAGGTTTTAGTGTTATCGAGAGTCATAAGATTACGACTCAAGAGGTGAAAATAGATGATGAAAGCAAAGAAGGGGAGAGTTCAACGATGGAGAAGTCGTCGGACGACGACAACGTGTCGCCCCTAGCGTCTACCGACAGCGACAAAGAGGACAAACGTACCACCGGGCCGGCGAGCGTGCTCCTCCCTTCCGCGAAGCAACCATCAAAATGTAAGAAGTCGCGTAGAAAGAAGAAGTAACTCTAAAGTATGTGTTCAAAACCATATTAGCTTCATTTATATCATATTAGTGTCACAATGTTACTTCGTAAACATCAATGTTTGATGCTAAGTACATAGTTACTACCTAATTGTAATATAAACTGTTCAAAAACTCATAAATATTCGAGCTTACTTTTAACATAATATTTTCAAAAAATCTACTTATGCCACAATAATTAAAAAAATAAATAAATAAAAATAAATAAAAAATCATTGAAAATGACAAAAATATTGTTAACGTTTTCTTTATGAAGATAGTTGAAATAGCGATCGATCCTGCGTTTTGTTCATAGTTTTTGATAAAAACATTTGAACAGCTTCGAACTATCTTCATGAAAATTTAGTTAAGCATTGCAATAGTGCTGCTACAGTACTTATTTTGTAGATTATTTAATTACTTTGTACATAGTGTTGTAGTAAACTTCAATAATGAACACTACGTTAGATACTATTTTGCTTTCATCATCAACGCATATAAATGACGTAACCTTGGTTCTGCCACAGTTTAGTGTCTGTTCGGCCAGTACGACATGGAAAGTACCTCATCATTTACCATTTTAAAAACTATTTTTTGGTATCTAATAGAATCTCGAATGTGTGCTTTTTCCGCTATTTCGATATACTTTATTGTATTTTATTACCTCAAAATGCGTTGACTGTGTGAGAGCGACATGGGTATTGCCCAACTATTAATTCGTTGCAATAAATGCTGATATGAGGGATAGTGTTAACTCTCCATCTACTCGTACTCACTGATGGCCTAATCCTGATTCTCTTCTGAAATTGAGTTCAAGTAATCTTATATATTAACATGTATCAGTTCTGAAAACTTGCCGTAGCATAATAATATATTGTTTTCACAATGAATGGTGTTTCCACAATGTCCGGATTAATCAATCTTCAAATTATATTCTAAAACAGATTAGGTCCAAGTAAAACAGGCTATGCCGTTTGAAGCAAATATGGCTGCTAAAGATATCAGTTATTTGAAAGTAATATATTCTAAAGCTAATAATATATATGAGTATGATGGCCCGCTAGCTAGTTAGCTATTGAAATCTGTCCACTGTGGCCACTCGCCCTCATAGGCTGGTTTTAGTGTCACGCGGACCGACCGCGAGGAGTGATCCGCACACTAATATGTGTTAACTTCAGGGAGCGTTTTAGAGTGGCGCGGACGACAACATCAACCTAATACAAATTGGTCCGCGTGACACTAAAGCCAGCCATAGTCACGACTTGCTTGTGACCAAGCCGCTCGGTATGAAATACCTTCACATAAACACGGCTGTCTTTATGTACAAATACTTTTAACTATCCAGCAAGTATTAATCTAGAGGTTTTGTTTTTATATTAAGTTTTATGTTGAATCATGACAAATATTTATTTTTTCTATCTTAGCTTTTATTTCGTGTAGATTTTTAATTAACTTAATGATATTTAGTAAATAATTTTAGTGCATAATATTTATAATCATGATCACTTTCTTAAATGAAATTATTTACATTTTGCTCATTTATTTTGGAAGTGATGAAATAAAAGGCATAATATAAAAAGAAAAAATAAATAGCGCTGCAACTACTAGTATTTTACTGACTTGAGGCCAATTCTTTGAACAAGCTGAACTTGTGAAAAATAAAAGTTAATATTTCTTATGTTGTGCAGCGGGATAAAAAACAAAACATTTCAATCTCATCGTTTTTGAAATAAAATTTCGCAAAATAATCATGTGTAAACGACAACAAGGTTCGCATATAGTGAATCTTTGGCGGCCTTCGGCGACGAGCAATGTATGAAGTTGTGATGACATGTTTACACGTTAGTAAGTCTTAAGTGACCTAATTTAATAGGAAATATAAAAGCAGTGGGTGTGTGCTTAGTATAATGTGTGTACCATTTTGAACTGAGATATCGATTAAACTTTTGTTGTTTTGTTGACAATATGGTATCTTATGTCGAACGAACGAACTTAAAAAAAAATCACCAAGTGTGTAAAAAATAGTATTGGAAAGTCTCCGCGGAAAGAGGAGCGGGCAGCGAGCTGTTTTTGCACAGACTAACATAACAGTTGTATTACTCATTAGCTTAAAATTTGGTTATAAAAGTAAGATTTTAATTATGTGACCAACTGAATACAACAGCATCATTTAAAGTAGGTTTACAACTTGACGTAATGCCGTTTTATCAAGTCCTTTGCCAACCGGCTACTTAGGTTCCAATAGTTGTAATAAAAATCAAGTTAAATAGAATTAAAGTAATAATTTGATAGGAAGACCTATCACTAAACGTCTAATCTCTTATTAATTTAATAAAAACGTATTGTAAATTCATTTGTAGTTATTGTTAAAACTTTAAAATGTTATAATTTTTGACCAATAATGACTGGTTTAACTATTGTAATACAACACAAGATTCACGATTTTCACGAATATAATATGATTCGTTAGACGTTTTCTGGTAACCTACATGAAACCAACACGTAACCTCATACGACAGTCATGTCCATTCACAATGTCCCGATGTGAATGATAAATATAACACTACTCGAAATAACATTTCCTTTGCCAAGAGGTATTAACCCGTAACGAATTCGAATTAGGTATAATTTTAAGGCAGCGCTTTTTGGACTATTTTTGATATGTGTATTTTCTTAAATTAATTTAAAATTTGACTTCATTGCTACAGCAATGCTTTTGATATTTTAGTGAGTTTTTACTAACTCGGCCGATCTACACAAAATGTTCTAAATGTTGTCATTAGACCCGTTTGAATTAATAATTACAACTATGTTAGTATTATTTTAGTGTGTAAATTCCAACGTAGGCAAGATAAAAGTTATAAAATATTATTATTTATATCACTTTGGCTTTTTGCAAGTACAATATAGATTTATGTACATAAAGAAACAGATGTACCTACCATAGTTTGACCAATGTATTGCTAAGTAAGTTGCAATTGTAACAGTTATTACTAATACGTAGGCCGAGAGTCCACTATCATATGTTTATCATAGAAATATGATCATAGGTCTGTACTGTATGCCTCCCTTTTTCTCCAACGTGAAGAAAAGGAATGGGATGTTGCCTGATGACCAACATGATAGTTGACTATCGGCCATAGATACATAAATTTATAAGATCACTGCTAAAGTAGAGTTACCTTTTGATCTCGTGCGTCGTAAATTTCCGACAGCTCATATAACATCTCCAAATATACTTCAGCGGGATCAAAATTCAAAAAGATATTATTGTACATACACTAAAAAAACTATTGTAGTTCATAGCAAGAGAATATGTATTTCAAAATACAGTGGTCGCCAAATTGGTACTTACTCTAAAAATACTGAGGGTATATCTATTGCTCTTACTTGTTTGAGCGATATACAATCGCGGTTGTCCCTCTTATCAAATGGGCAAGACTAAGAAAACCGCCCGCCATTTAGAAAACGAAATGAGTCTTTAAAATGTTTGATTATGTCCTAATCCTATGTATATCATAGAGACATATTTTATCCTTTACATTGAGAATTAGGTAATATCTGTTGGACGCTTTAAGACTCGTTTTTTTTTTCAAAATGGCGGTCATTTTTTCGATCATTGCAAATGAGACACCTAATATAGTGGTGCTTGAATATCATTTTAAGTCGGAAGTTGCAACTTACTGAACTAAGCTTATTCTATGTAGTATTGATGAACTTGACATTGTAATATTTACATTATTTATTTCTCTTTATTCACTTATTTATATTGTTATATCAGTTAAAAAAATAGTTATATTATGTCAGAAAAGAAAACGGAGGAATACCACAAGTACAAAAATTGTCGTCGATACAATATATTATGTTTATGCTCATTCACACCCCTCCATTTGGATGTCTGAGCTGGAAAACTTAAAACACTGATATAATATTGATTCAAAAATTAGGCATCTACTATTTCTAAAATATTTTTGCGTTTTTATTGTACATAAATATAGAAGAACTCTAATAATAAAACTCGAATTTGCTGTAGTCAGTGTTTTCGCGTGTTATCAAATTGATATTTGTAAATTCGGCTGCCTTGTATCACTATGATTTTGTTGATAATGTTATGGAGTGTTTAAGAAAATTAAATAGTGATAAATAAAAATGAGAATTCAAAAACCACTAAACTGTCTTGTGATTTTAGAACCCCATATATCAGAAATAACATACAGCTGAGTAAGTAAGTATACCTATAAGATATTTGAACTAGTCTACCTGCAATAATGGGTTGAATATACCGAATATCCTTGTCATAGGTAATGAGGCTAATGAGCAACTTTCCCTTTTGTGATCGGCGGTGACAGATCGGAATGAAAATTCCTTTAAACTACACGATTTGCACTCATAATTTTAGAACAAGAAGTCCCAATTTGTTCTAAAATTATGAAAATTCCTATTTGTGTCTGCCCTTAATCACGTGTAGCGGGCGAGCAGCGAGTACAGATGAGAATATAACATAGAAGATGCAATGTTATTTGTAATATAACTGAATGAAATCGCAGCGCACTGCGTTGTTATTTAGCGACGTTTTCAATGAAAAGACGAACACTGGCTGTCGATAAGATCGGATATTGAAGTTACTAGGAAATAGCGCCTTATTGTTGGTACACAAGTACTCTATTGATTGAAAATGGCACATTTTATCGTCAATATTCTTACCTCCTTATTCATAAACGTTTACTAAAGTTATCAAGCCCATAAAAGTTTGTTTGTCCCCTTCCACACACACCAATACGTCGGAAAGAGACACACGAACTTTATCGGCTTGATAACTAGTTTATGAATAAGGAGGTTAGAATTTGTCGCTATTGTATTCCAGCTATAGCCGCCACGCGTTTCGAAGCCGAGCCAGAGGAACTAAGTTCCAGCAGCTTCAGCTCAGCATCTCGCGCCTCCCTGGACCCGCCTTCATCGCCCACGCCGTCTTGCAGCGGCGACAACCTGCTGCACTTCCCTGGAGACTCCAGCAGCTCCATGTAGCTTGAGGTATTTTAATGTGCTTTTAAAGCATTACCACAACAATAAGGTTTTTTTCAATGAATTATTCTTAAAGATAGTGCACAGAACGAACTTAATAACTCATAAGATCAAGGGTGGATCCTGCTCTATAGTCAGTGTGGGGTCACTTAATATTTTTCCGCAAAATATATGGTTAAAGCCTAGACCCCAGGAAGGGTACACCGAGCCTGAGAAAGGAGATCTCGATTCCTTAGCAACGTTCTATTTTTTAACAACCTTCAAATGTGTATTCTTTACCACATTTATTATCCTAAAATGTTTTTTTTTTGGAATTTGTCTTTTAAAGTTAGTACCGACATTGTTTAAATTGGTTTCTGACATATTTAATACATACATACATACAATCACGCCTGTATTCCATAAAGGAGTATGCACATGAAACTACTTAAGCTTCAGGGCCACTCTTGGCAAATAAGGGGTTAAAAGAAAACGAAACTGTGGCATTGCAGTGACAGGTTGCCAGCCTCTCGCCTACACCACAATTTAATTCATAATTTATATTTAATTCTATGAAAAAAACCGTGTGTGTGTGGATTGAGTGAGCACCTTCCGAAAATAAAAAAAAATATGCTGACATTTAGTAAAAGTTCTAAAACAATTTCGAATCTCTAATAAAAAGATAAATATATTAACATGTGCTACTCAGTTTCACAAACTATGAATATATTCATTTAACATATAAATTAAAAATTTTTTTTCGGAAGGTGCTCACTCAATTTTTTGGTTGCGACTTATAACAACTTCCTTTACAGGTCATCCTACGCCTTGCCAAGGACTAAAGGTACCTAGTACCCAGGTACCTAAAAGTTTAAAAGAAGAAATCAACCAATAGGAAATAACCGAAGGTTTTTAGATTGCATAAACCGTTTAGAGAGAATAATAAGTTTATCAGTGTAAAATATCGAATAGGTATTCATTAGTGTAAGGCTTGGCACGCTCATATTGGACGTGTACTGTGCGGCATGCATGTCAAACAATTGAAGCTCATTCGAGTGTCCTAAGTCGACGCCGCATAGGGTGGACGCACGCTCGCCCGCCCCGCTGCACGCCTCACCAAACGCTCCGCTCTGAGCGTTCACTCAGGCCTTACACTTAGGTATACACATTGTATGTACAGTCAATAACACAGCTGTGTATACAGACAAAGTGCCAAAAATATGTATACAGAACTTTATTACCTGTACATAAAGGTGTGTATACATATTTTTGGCACTTTGTCTGTATACACAGCTGTGTTGTTGACTGTACAACGTAATTACGAAATAGGGTATAATCGTGAGATATCTTTACTCGCTTGATTATACTGGGTGAATCGTCTATTTGTCACAAAGAAGATTCTGTAAGAAGGTTCTGTATCGTAAACTAGCTTTTGCCCGCGGCTTCGCTCGCGTTAGAAAGAGACAAAAAGTGGCCTTACACTCTCGACGGACAAACAGACACACACACTTTCCCGTTTATAATATTAGTATGGATTGAATGGATTGGATAATGGACATTAATTTCATGTTGTCAAAATCAAACAAGCTTTAATATACAATTTATAAATATTTGAATTGACTCCATTTTACTACATAATGCCTGTCGCGTTAGGCCCTTTCACCAGTTTCACCTAGTATAGTTAATCGTGGTAAAATCGAAGTGCTCAAAGTGCTCATAAAACTATGCTACATTGAGCTACGAGGCGGTAAGAGAAATATAGTAAAAAGGGGTAATAAATATTCGAGCCGAGTTACAATATTCTTACCCCTGATGTTACGCACAATGTTTTTACCACAATTGCGAAGAAAAAAGCGAAAAAAATCATAAATTCATTTTATATTTCAAAGTTTTCAAACCATTGGTTTTAAAACTTTGCCAACTAGGCGCGTATGACAAACTATAACTTCCGAGAGGGTTATAGCTTCTTAAACAGTCCTAAATATATGGCTTTGTTTTTCAATGCAGCTGTGCAGGATAAGGTTTTCGAGCAAGAGCGATGAAATTTTGCGTAACATCCGATTTTTCTGTTGCATCTTATTTAATTATAAGTAGTCCTAGTTTTAAAATTGTATAATTAGATCAATCTACGCTGGCAGCGATATTAATAGCACTGACTGCAATTCTTAAGTAAACGTCTTAACACATTCACTTCCATACAAAAAACGGCTTGTTTGGCGAGAACCCGCTGAGCGGGTTATCTGGCTTCTGAGCAAAGTTAGTGTTTACCGGGCGGGTTCTTGGTGTTGAAAGTGTTAATTTTTAGAATTTTGAGGTTTTAAATAACACTTGGACTGGCTTAGCTATCAAAATCACTGCCAACTTAGCTTGGTCTGACTCTAGTAGTTTTTATATAAATGAAGATCTTCAATATGTTACACATAGTCCTATTAGTCCTATAATAATCTAGGTAATCAATTAACTGACTTTGTTTCATTAAATATAATGCTATTAAATAAGTAATATTAAAAAAAATAATGGGTTACCCAACATGACATTTTGGCCTTTACACAGATAACAAATGAAATTTGTCTTACATTAAAAAATATATGGGAGCATAGAAAATAGTCATTTAAGAAACATATATTTTTTGTAAATGCTTCTTAGTTACTCGGGGTAAAAAATATATAAGTTATCTATGTTTCTAAAAGTATGTCTATATATCTCACAAGTACGTTCGTATTTGTCGTGCTAGCTTCGTCAACGTTGGTACTATGTACTGAGTCTGACTGAAATGGCATGACGCATGACACGTTCGTGAGTTTGCGTGAAAATGTGAAAGGAAACATTTCATAATACATCTGTATCTTGATAATCACAATATATAAATAAAGCAGTTTGGTGCTCGAAAATGGTCATCTCAGAACATCTCCCTACATGGCGCAGCCGGTAGGATTCAAACCTACTCCCAGTTTCAAGGATATCTGATTTCCCATTCTGACACCTGTAATGAATTAATTGCTTTTAACATGTTTGCTCTACAGATTACAATTATTACTTAAAACAGGGCTGTAGTTTTTAATTGTTTTGCTAAAATACTTTTAGAAACATGATATTTATATTTGTTATCATCACATGTGTAACCCTTTCAGACTCGTCGGATAAAATTAAGTAGTTCACTGGTTTGATATCATACATTTTTACATTTAGTTTTAATAAGTTCAGTTTTTTATATGGGTTTAATGCGTTTTTATAATATTACCTTATATTCATTGAAGAATAAATGTAGGTAAATCGCGGAGAACCGCATTGATTGAAGTTCATCGCTCCCGCTTCTCCCCACTTTGTTGGCGCATGGGAAAGCGTGGTCCAAATAGTAAAATATACGAATAATTTCTAAAGATGCTTGCGCACTTACAATATAATTATAAGTGAACATTTTACACATGTAAAATGTCAATGTCTAAATATCACGTGAGATAGTGTTTCGGCTCTGAAAGAGTTAACAAATTGTATGCATTTGTTTTACTGCAACTGTGATATGTAAGTAAAATTAGAGCTTTTGTAGGTTAGGACTCGGCTAAATTAATTCAAGCATACCAAATTATATCACATCATTTTTATATTTTATACATTCCAAGCTACTCAAATTCATTGACGGAATATACTAATATTGATATAACCACGACTTGGTTAATACAGTTTTTGGGATTATAACGTAAATTTCTTAAGTGATGGTACACAGTCACCGACAAATCATCGTACGAAAAGAATACTGCATAAGTATCTGACACGCTCTTATGACTCTTGAAATATATTTATGTTGGATACTTTTGCAGCCTCCTCTTTATGCGATATTATTGCCGGTGTCTGTATCTATTTTCAGTCAGAATCAAATATAGGAATTGTATGTACTAGGCAGCCAAATTATTTGTGCCACCTTAGCTACTTTAGTATATTTGATACTTACTGTACCCATGCATTGTCGGTGTTGTCTAGCGTGGTATCAGACAGTTCCTTCATTAGCAATAAATGCAGGAAGTACGTTCAGATTATCGGATGGTTTCGGATAAATTACTCGTATGATAAACGTTGATATGTATTACTACGTACATTAGGTACATTTTTTACTATATCGTATTCATGTTCATCTACAGTTAGCAGAACCATTAGCTTAGCACTCATGCATATAAATATATATCTTGCTGACTGTACCTAGGTACGATGTAACTTGTAAGTCATACTTGTAAAAAATATCTTCCGCCAAAAGTCTTCCTTATTAATGATTCCTTTCACAACTAAAACTTTCCAATTGGATCATCAAACGATATCAATATGTATAAGTAATTTATTTGTTTTAATTATGAAAAGGACTACTTATTTGTAAGGCTTATATTTCATACACCTTGTGCTATGGGGGTATTATTATTCGCAGAGCTATTCATCGTAGAAGAGTTACAAAACTTAAAAGAGTCATGAATGTTATAGTTATAGCTATGGAGAGGCTAGCTTATAACAAAATTGTAGTATGTTGAAAGGTTCACACATATTTATAATTATGGTTTGTGTGAACCTTTCAACATACTACTAAACTAAATACTTAAATCATACTGCAAGTGCTACTTATATCGCCGTCTATATTGCTTGTGAAAGCCGGCCTGCGGGAAAACTCACAACTCTTCTAGAATCCTTAGCTCTTCGACTTAACCCCAAAACAACATTTTTGTACTTATCTTGCTATACTATGAGATATAAGCTTTAGGAAGTAAGCATTTAAAATTAGAATTCTAGTAAATGTTAGTAAGTATTAGTTGAATTGGTACATGTTTTAATTGGTGTTCAAGGAATATAATATTTGTGCTTGTCAAATGTGTAATGAAATTTAAAAATATTTATATCATTATAAATCACACGCTCTATCAGCATCTAGTGGCATCTGTATATTTAAAAGCTAGATGATGGCTCTGTACTTTAATATAAGTTTATGCTTTCATTGTGACTATATTTTCAATAAACTACGAAGATTGTAACCTATCTATTGTTTAACTTTTATAAAGGGTTAGGTTTATTTGAATAGGTATTATGACGTTATAGCTTAGGTTCTAAATTATCTAATTAAATATATATTAACACTTTCGAAACCGGGCTCTACGCGGCGCTACGACATTTTCGCTACATACGGGGAAACCCATGTAATCGGCTACGCTTCTACGAGCGGTGTGCCCGACAGTCGGGTTCTTGGTAGCGAAAGTGTTAATAAAAATTAACGAATATGTATAGGTAGTTCCACGGGAGTTGAGGTGAAGACACTGTTCCATTAACTACTGATTGCAAAAAAAAACTTTCGTGGAACTACCCGAATACTATACGAATGAAGTCCTCAAATACGTCTAGCGTCAGCATCCAGCGTCAAGTAAATGTGTACCGCTATCAACGGTTTCTTACCACAATAGATATCTTTTTGTTTTTCAATATCAAAACCCCGAGGGATTTTTTTTGAGGCCAAAGTTTTTGTTATTAAGAAATTAGGTTTTAAAATATGTCTCATAGATGGCTTTTTTAGAACTGACAGCTAAGGAGTCTAAACACTAGCGTGTGACGTCATGGGCAAATCACCGCAATCATTTTGAGCATTGAAATGGATATTGTGATACAAGACAAGTGTGGATTCCGTTTTTGAATCTTTCTCTTTTATTACGTGTATGGCGTGAATGAAAAAATGTGTTGTTATGTAATTTGTACACATTGATCACTGATATAATCGATAAAAATGTTTGGTTACCATAATTTTTAATCATATACATACTTATAAATCATACTATGTAGCGTTTATGCTTATTTACTTTTCAGTAGCCGGGCCCACACAAAGCGAGGCACGTCCCTATGCAATTTTCAATTTTGTAGACGTCCCTTCCCTGATGCAATGCGCGCGTTTTGCTCGGCCGTGCAACCTGCCTGAGCCGAGGCATGGAGCCTCGCTCTGTGTAGACCTGGCTAATTACGAATATCTTTGACTTATGACCAAAATCAAAAAGTTTTTTACAATTTTTATACCTACTATCACATATAGATAATGCCTATACTTATCGTATATTATCAAGTAAAATATGTATTTTACTTTGTTCAATTGTAACCTCGCGGAATTATTGTTATTATACCAATTTGTACATTATTTATTTTTAATAGCTGTTTTATTGCATTTGCGGAATGTGAAGCCATAAAGAGGTAGTCATTGTAACGGATTGCAATTATGTGATGATTGGATGTGATACGGTGGAAACAATACATAAATGCTTTACGCATTATATTTATAGATATTGTAAATTATTTTTCAAATGTTATGTTATCGGATCCATTGGAAAAGCGGCATAAAGGTTCTGTTGTTAGGGTTTCCCACATGTTATATCGACGTCAAATCTGCAATAGTCTTTAGAAAACTTCCTCGGCGTCAATTTTTCGCGAAGACAAAGTTTTTTTTCGATTGCCTTTTGCCGTATCAACGTCGATATGCACGGTGAAATACAATAGAAACCAGTGGCCCGTTTCTCGAAAGGTACAAGCCTTGTATTACAAGTGTGTTTCCATGAAAACCCATACGGTTTGACAGTTCGCGCACTTGTAATAGAAGGCTTGTACCTTTCGAGAAACGGGCCCCAGCCATACTTTGCATGGTGACTTTACAGGCCATGAAGAACAACTTTTATTATGAAACCAATGCTGAAATCGCATTCCGACTGACGTGATGTCGTTCATTTCTATAGAACTGCATTTTTTTTCGCGATTTTATCAAATGGTCCCATACTAAAAAGTTGCTCATTAACTCATTATGACCTCAAAAGTTGCTGTGCAAAGTATGGCTGGTCCTTTTTATTTCACCCTGTATGTGAGAGACCATAATTCACACAGGAAAAAAATAGCACATTTTGAAAATTGATGTTGCTTAACTTTGGTGTAGTAAATTATATTTTGGACAGGTTTGCGTTAACCAAAACATAATTTATGTAAGACTAGATAAGTAACAATAAGTGTAGATGTATTTTTATACATGATAAGCTGTATTTTACTATGAAGAGTATCCTAAGGTGAACTTTGTTATTTTGTAAGACATTCATACCATCATACCAATAAAACTATAAACCTATTGTTAATGTTTTATTTTATTACTTTCATAATCATGACTTTCAATAACTTAAATAAGTACATTTATGCATTAACAATGTGATAAAATAAGTAATCATAAATAAAATAAACAATTTACTGGGTATCCTGTAATTAACGGACAACTTTCTAGTTTATATCCACTAACTGTCATCTTAGGCTAGCCTAGGAAATAGGAACTGCTTAACACATTTAAATACTACCAGACAAAAACGGCTCACTACGTCAGAAACCGGTCGTTTGTTATCACCGCCCTGCACCGCCGCCTTGAACCCGCCAGGTGGGTTCTCTGGCATCTGAAGTATAGGAGTGCCCACCGGGCACTTCTTGGTTGCGGAAGTGTTAAGTGTCAAGGTAAGTAATTCCTATTCGTAAGTTTCGTAACGTCCGTGAAGGGGTGGGGCTGATTATCACAAATACGACGTAATATTATGAGCAGGTGAAGAAATATTAACACTATTGGCGGCCGTTAGAACTAATTTGACTACATAAGATTAACATCTTAGAATAGTGAGAGCAGCAAACAGTAACCTACATAGTAAGTTGTTTTTCTGAACCAGTCTAGGACACGATGGCAGTGGTTAGATAGTTTTCTATGAATTACCGGACACCCAATATATAATAATTACTCAGAGATTCTATGTTATACAGCTATAAAATAAGTACATTTGTTCAATTATAAATATTAAATTCAGTATTTGGACGGACAAGTTACAAGGAATGTACGAGTTTAATACTTGATAAGCACAATTCAATAAGTACATAGTATTAATTCTTAATATGTACTGACTCTTCTTCTTCTTCCTCCTACCCTTATCCCACGTTATGTGGGGTCGGTACAACACGTCTTCCTCTTCCATTCTCCTCTATCTTTCGTCATCTCAACACTCACATCTTTCTTCCTCATATCCTCTTTCACACAACCTATCCAGCGTTGTTTGGGTTTAC
The DNA here is from genome assembly GCF_023078275.1 of Leguminivora glycinivorella. NCBI lineage: Eukaryota > Metazoa > Arthropoda > Insecta > Lepidoptera > Tortricidae > Leguminivora > Leguminivora glycinivorella. The sequence goes on from NC_062978.1 coordinate 10,706,735, forward strand.
CCCTCCCTCTCCATCCATCAACCTTCATCTCCAACATTCTTTTGCCTATATGACATTCATCCCTCCTCATTACATGACCGAACCACGCCAACCTGCCACTCCTCATCTTTTCCGTTATAGGCGCAACTTTCAAACTTCCCCTAATATACTCATTCCTGATCCGATCCATTCTGGTCACTCCACACATCCATCTCAACATTCTCATTTCCGCTACGTGCACTCTCCTTTCATCCTCCACCTTTGTCGCCCAGCATTCAGATCCATACAATACAACAGGCCTCACAATCGTCTTGTAGATTTTCCCCTTATACACGTTATTACACTGGCAGGTGTATATGATACATAACGTAATAGTCTCGGAATGTTATAAAATAAGAATTTAAAAGTTCTCTTTCAGTCCGAATGATAAACATGAATAATGTAAATTTGATAATACGTATACAGATCACTTAATGTAGACTATCCGTAAAAGGCACGCCATATTTTTTTTAACTTCATGAATACTTTCATGTAATGCATATTCTTATGCTGTGACTGCAACTACAGTCTTCATACACAGTATTGGGATTCGGCGAATATTAGTGATGCTACCTTTTTTTTATTAATACGTCGGTAGCAAACAAGCATATGGGCGACCCGCCTGGTGGTAGGCTTTCTCCATAGCCTGCAACTCCAATCGCTCGCTATCGATGTCGCTAAGAGAGTTGCGCCATCACAAACATTCTCTGAATCCGTAGACATAGACACATAACAGAAAGAACCAAAAAGTCAATCCTCATGTCATACACACTTGATATGTACTTTAAATACCAGCGAGTCATCCTTAACAAATCCATTTTTAACATCGCTCACTACAGCATACTCTGAATATCCGAAGCCGCGTAAGCAAATGTCTACAGTAGGCCGTACGTACGCTATAAGGTTAGAGATAGACATCATAGTATCGCGTTGGGTTTGCTCTGCGTCATACTGTTTGACCATGGCGAAAGGTATTGAAAAAGACGCCATCACAAATACTCTCCGAATCCCTAGGGACCCCCCTACGTCTAGACGTAGCAAAAAAAAAACGAACAAAACAAAAAGTCAATCCTCATGTCATACACACTTGATATGCACTTTAAATACCAGCGAGTCATCCTTAACGAATCCATTCCTAACGACGTCGCTGACCACGGCATACTCAGAGTATCCGAAGCCGCGTAAGCAAATGTCAGCCGTCGGCCGCTGGAATGCTATAAGGTTAGAGTTAGACATCATGGTATCGCGTTGGGTTTGCTCTGGGTCGTATTGGTTGACCATGGCGAAGGTGATGCGACCGTTGAAGGGCCATTCGAGGCACTCGTCATGCTCTGTTTTCACTAGGTGCACGTGGAGGGCGAAGCAAAGCGGATTCTGAGGGGATATGTTGAGGCGGACGCAGAACCTAAAAAAACAGAAACTCATCTCAACATCCATTAAGAATTATAATATATGGGCATTTTCAAAAGGGCGTAGCAGGATAAGCCTTTTAAAAATTGCCCCCAAAGCTTTGAGTTGGAAACTATTACCAGTTGATGCCCTGTCAAGAGGAAATGCTTCATACAATTTTTTAACCCTCTACCACAGAATATATAATAGTACAAGTACAGAAGGCGCACTGCTTTGATGTTCACGATATGCCGCCTTTTTAAATGCCTACAAAATTCTAACAAAGAAACGAGCCACACGTGCGCAGCGTCGGATGATAGGGTTGCCTATGGTTTAAAACGAATTAATTCTCAGATAAAATGTTATAATATATTTTCGTCTTGGGTACTTTCTAGGTATATATACAGTATTTATATATTTTTGTTTAAGCCTTCAGCATCACAAGCCTTATTGAACTTTTCCGTGGGACTTAATCAATAAGATCTGTGTAAGATGGTCCTATTTTATTCATTATGTCTACTTAGCTATGCATTATTAGCCATTCCACATGTGGAAATCGCATATGAACCTTAAAAAAAACTCGCGACGTAAAGTAACAATAGAAAGTGCGAACGTGCGTTCCGTGAGAACGCGCGCCACCCCTGATTAGGCCGCGAACTCGCGGCCGCCAGCATGTACTTGTAAGGACTGTATCGTTAAGTATAAGGACAAAACAAAACTCGTCTAAATGTTGACATGTGCATAATTTTGTATTATTATGTTCCGAGAGTATGATCTGAAGGTATTGGCAAGGACCATTTAATACTAGACTGATATAGCCCATACAAAAAAGCGTACCCCTGAAAAAAGCTTAGTTTTTGCTTTAAAACTAGATGGCGTTGTTTCGTAACCCGGGAGTGGAAAAAAACATATTTTCACACATATTTTTACTTGTTTTTATATTATACTATGAATAACTATCAAAAAACTTTATTTTAATATCAAAATATTGGCTCAAAACACAATTTTTACAAATTATATTTTTTGGTCGGCCTCGACGTAGTTGTGATCGCTTCGCTGGCTAAGTTTGTTCGCATGTTGTCTAATTATTGCCAAATAAAATGACTAGATGACGTTGGTGGACTAGGAAAATGTCACATCCGTTTCGTTGTTCATTAATATAATATACTTAGTGATAATAAACCTATATGTTGAGCTCAAATACGTTCAACAAAACGCAATCATTGTGCCAACAGATGTTACATCTGACATCCATGTCACATCACAAATGTCATTGTATGATTTATTGAATATTCATAATATGGATATTAAATATTTTAGAATCGCAGTAGCAATGCGAGTAGAGATACAGAATTAATAACGGTATAAATTAATAATTGTATGACCAATGACCTCATACATAAATTTACCAGTTTAGGTGACAGAAGGCGAATCCAATTTGTAAACATTAAATGTGCTAAGGAAAAGAATCTTTCCGATTTTCAACGGGACACGGCTGAAGGGGCGAGCTGGTTTCGACTGCGCCCATGCATCTCAATTGTCCAGAAAGTTCATTCGAAGATCATTTTGCTTATAATAATCTGAGTAATCACAGTGAACGGTTTGACAGTATTTCAGCTAACATGTAGAGAGACTTGCTAGCTTCGTCGGTCAGGCTTCGTCTTGGACACAACGCGGATAGTTCAGCGTTTCTTGTATGTCACTCCGAGCACCCTGACCATCGGCAGCGTAGGCCATGCACTGGCCGACTAGGTGTGGCACTTTGGATTACGTTTTTATAATAAATTAATGATAGTTTGTATTGTTTTGGTAATATATTTTCTACTCGTATACTACTCGTTTGGTACTCGTATAAACCTAAACTCTGACATAATTAATAATTAATGAGACTAAATTTAATGCGTTTTCACATTATCCGATCCGATATCGGATGTAGGACTGATACCCCATACATTACAGGCGCTATCTTGGATTTTTTCCAATGAAATCCTTCCGACATCCGATATCGGATCGGATAATGTGAAAACGGACTAAGACAATAGATACCTTGTTAGTGTTATATACCTATGCCTATGTATATCCCACCAAAAACATTCTGTAAAAAATAGCCGTCTCGATGGAGCTGCTTGTTTATCTCTAAAAAGTAATGAAATCTACATAAAGTTCCTTACTGCGATTTCTTTATTATTATAGTTAACTAGCCTTTGCCCGCGGCTTCGATCGCGTTAAATTCGAAAATCTCTCCACAAACTTCCATCCTCCATTATAAGGAAGTGGGGGATATAAAAAGAGACAAAAAGTAGCCTATGTCACTTTCCATCCCTTCAACTATCTCCACTTAAAAAATCACGTCAATACGTCGCTCCGTTTTGCCGTGAAAGATGGACAAACAAACAGACACACACACTTTCCCATTTATACTTGACGTGACTTGGCCGTTGAAGTGTAGCGGTGCTGGCGACAGATTGGTGCAATGGTGTCATGGAGCACCTGGTTATAAACTTCTTTATATCCTTGTGTACAAAGAAGTTTATAAGTTTCATATTCGATGGTCCGAGCTTAAGGTTCGTAAAGCCATGAAGCCGAGCTGATAATCATTGACGCTAAACGCCGATCGAAACGCAGTCTGAAGTGGGCGATAGACGTACGATACGAGCAAGTATGCGTACTTATGGCTCGACGACCTTTTTCGATTATGTGTCACCGTAAGTGCGTTTTCACATTATCCGATCCGATATCGGATATCGGACCGATAATCCATACATTACAGGCGCCATCTTGGATTGTTTCTATTGAAATCCTTCCGACATCCGATATCGGATCGGATAATGTGAAAACGGTCTAAGTACGCGTAAAAACCGCCGCGCATAGTAGTCGACCATCCAACGCGTACTTGCTCGTACGCCTATCACCCACTTGACGTCGCGCCAACACTTTATGGAAAAAGCGGGTTTTCGACAACTACCAATAAGATTTTAGACATTCAAAAATCTTCAATAATACTCGACTGTTTCGGTCGCACTTGTTCAAATATAGGATAGGATTGGTGTGAGCGAGACGGTCAGGAGATTGATTGTCAACATGATATCTATCATAAACACCGTTCGAAATGGCCTCATTAAAATCTAAATTTTAAATATATTGAAAGTAATATTACTAATCATTGACGTCACGCTGAAATGAAAGAGATAGAAAATTTGACAGTATGGTACTCTTTTGCATGATTGTCATAATTCAAAATAAGAACGATGGCTTGCGTTGTAAACAGGGACCGAAACATGACACGGGCCCCTAGCGTCATCTATGTACTTTTCACTGTATCACTTGTAATGCCGTTGAACTACCGCGTGCGTACTTTAAAAAAAAAACGACATTTTTATTCAAATGACACTCTTAGTGACATCTAGCGACATAGATTTACGGCTGCCAACGGGGTACGGTGTTTAGTATGGACTCTGCTGGTCCTTTATAATCGTCCTTGGTACAGTTTGTTTCTTTGTCAATTTTGTGTAGATTAATTGATTAATTATTTTTTAACAGAGTAATGGTAAAAAATTTTTGAATATTGTATAACTGGCTTTATTAATAGTGTGTGAACCTGCCTTAGAAATCTATATTATTTGTGGTCATGGTTCGTTAATATTTCTTGTAAGTGGGTAGCTTTTGCACATTTTAATTTTTCCTCAGTCACCCGTTGACCACGAACGCTGTAAAGAGTTCGAAACGTCGGGATGTATTTTAAATTCATTATACGCGATTTAATCCGTTTCCATAGTTTTATTTCATGAGTCCTCTTCATGGTTTTCCAATTGGGTACTTGTAGAATAAATGCGGTGAATTTATATAAATTAATAAAACGCAATTTTGAGCAACGTTCCGGATTGCCGTAAATTTTTGATGCGAGCAGGATGAGAGAAACAGATAAAAAAATTAGCTATATGCCAAAGTCTAATTGACATTCATGGTGTTTGAACAGTGCCTAAACCAGATCAATCTCAGTCAGCTGACAAAGCCAAGGACCCCATGCCTCATTTAAACTAGATTGTAAGACAGCGGAAAAACACCTGAATATGAACGTTGTTCACCAGAATATTCAGGGTTTTTCCAGCAAAGAATTAGAAGTAGGATTATTTTTAGATAGTAATAATGTTGAAGTTATGTGTATTACTGAACATTGGTTGAAACAAGAACAGTTGATATTTGATTATGTTAATTTTAAATTAGCTAGTTTTTTTGCCAGAAAATCTGCTGCTCATGGTGGCTCCCTTATTATTGTTAAAAATTGTATGAAGTGTAAAGAGCGCAAAGATGTTGTAAAATATTCCATAGAAAGAACTATAGAAATTTCATGTGTTGAATTAGACAGATATATTATTGTATGTGTTTATAGACCACCATCAGCTGACTTCAGCATATTTGAATCTACAATGGAAAATGTTCTGAATTTAGTATGCAAGGGCCAAAAACATGTTATTGTATGTGGAGATTTTAATGTTAACTTGCTCGAGTCATCTAGTAATACTGTTAAAATGTTCTGTTTGTTTAAATCATTTAATTTATTTAATTTATTTCTTGAACCTACCCGGGTAGGTGTGACTAGTGCAACATGCCTAGATAATATTTTTTGTAACTGTGAATGTATAGATAAGAAATTATTTAACTGTTTTCATTCCGATCACAGCGGCCAAAGGGCAGCTTTCTTAAACGTTATTCATGATACTCCACAAACAATAACATATAGACCCATTACTGGATCTCGCTTGGAATCATTCAAAAATGAAATTCTACATAGTTTGTCTATAATACCATTTTCGCATTATGACTGTAATCATTTGTATCAAGATGTTTTCAATGTAATTCTTAATCAATTTAATAACAATTTCAAAGTGAAATCTATTAGTGGGTCAAAAGTTAAAACAAAGTTTAGTGAATGGGCTACTGTAGGTATTCACAAAAGTAGAAAAAGACTTTATGAACTTTATGGTGAGAGAGAGCTGAACAAGAATTCAGAATTCCTGGACTATGTAAGAAACTACTCAAGAATCTTCAAGAAAGTGTGTTTAACTGCCAAGAAAAACTTTATTAGTTCTAAATTGAAAGTGTCGGACAACAAAGTGAAAACAACTTGGAGTATTATAAATAAAGAAGCTGGTAAATGTAAATCACGCGATTGTCAAGTCAACATTGTATCAGATAATCAACAAATAGTGTCGAACAGCGATGTTGCCTCGGCATTCGAAGATTATTTCTCAAATATAGCCGTTAACACCACAAAATGTTTACATTCTTCTGCGGCTCAAGCCCATTCATTACTTTGTGCTAATGTTAAGAAATGTAATAATTCATTTGAATTTAGTCAAGTAGACTCTGTAAATATTGTTAAAACATTCAAGTCACTCAATTTAAAGAAAACGGAAGACTTATGGGGAACATCAGTTAAAGTAATTAGTCATGTCATAGATATAATAGCACCTTACTTGGCCGTAATATATAATATTTCAATTTCACAAGGCACCTTTCCAGATCTTATGAAATGTAGCAAAGTCATACCGCTTTTTAAATCGGGTGATTCGAGTGATATAACCAATTTCCGTCCCATATCAATACTTCCTGTACTAAGTAAAGTCTTTGAGAAGCTAATGTTAAATGATCTACTGGGACACTTCAACAGACATAGATTACTTACAAGCAAACAGTTCGGTTTCACAAGGGGCCGTTCCACGACCGATGCTGCTTCGGTACTCATTAAACATATATATAATTTTTGGGAAAATTCTTGTGATGCAATTGGCATATTTTGTGATCTTTCAAAAGCCTTTGATTGTGTGGATCATGGAACGCTCATTTTGAAATTAGAACATTATGGTTTGTCTATAAATGCCCTAAACTTTATGTCTTCTTACCTTAGCAATAGAACACAAACAGTAGTTGTTAACAAAACTCGCTCTAGCGGGACTGTAGTCCAATTAGGAGTGCCACAAGGCTCAATTTTAGGTCCATTCCTGTTTTTGGTTTATATAAATGATTTGCCATGTATAGTGAAAAACTTTTGTGAAATAGTACTTTTTGCTGATGATACATCACTGCTTTTTAATGTTGACCGAAAATCTACGGATTACAATGTAATTAATAGCACGTTAGCTGATGTACTGCAGTGGTTTACTGTCAACAATTTACTTCTTAATTCTAAGAAAACCAAATGTATTCGATTTTCTCTGCCGAATGTTAAACCAATCGATACAAAAATACTTTTGAATGATGAATGCTTAGAGATGGTAGATACAACACTGTTTCTTGGTTTAACATTGGACAAAAATCTACAATGGAGTCCTCATATAAAGAAACTAGCAAGCAAATTAAGTTCAGCCGCATACGCCGTTAGGAGAATCAGGCAACTGACTAATGTTGAGACAGCTCGCCTAGTGTATCATAGTTATTTTCACAGTGTAATGTCATACGGTATTCTGGTTTGGGGCAAAGCAGCTGACATACAGACTATCTTTGTATTACAAAAGAGAGCCATTCGTTCTATTTACAACTTAGGAACACGTGAATCAGTAAGAGAACTCTTCAAAGAAATTAATATCTTAACTGTAGCTTCCCAATACATTTATGATAGTATAATTTATGTTGTTAAGAATTTAGACTGTTTCACTAAGAATTCTGATATCCATAATTATAACACTAGAAACAAAAATAAGCTTGCCATAAAGAAGTTTCGTGTCCGTAAAGTACAGAAGTCATTTGTTGGGCAATGCATTCATTTTTATAATAAGTTACCTGACACTGCTTTGAGATTACCTCTCCCAGCTCTTAAGAACTACTTAAAAAAATCATTGATGTTAAAGGCTTATTACAGAGTCGAGGACTATTTGACAGACAAACATGCATGGCCCGAACCAGAAACTACAAAAAACGAATAGCAATTAAAATAATTGTATTATGTATACACGGTGTTTCCGGTATCACTCAAAACCTCAGACACCCTAACTGATTTTTATTTTTTTAAACTCATCTAGAGTATTCATCTTTTAATCTGATCGTTACTTTTTTTTAAATTGAATTTTTAATTTTCTGTACAGCTCTACTTGACTTTTAGCTCTACACTCAATAAAATAATTGCTAACTACCATCATAAACCATAAGACTATTTATTTGTGTACGTTACTGCAACGACATAAGGTTTACCAATAGACAGCTAAGATGTCACTGTAAAACACTTTAAAGCTTTGTCACAGTAAACTTCAAATTGGACAGGTAATCGCAGTAAGCAAATAAACTCAATATTCAAAATGACAAGGTTGTAATTAGGTACGAGTTCAATTTGTTATGACTTATGATAAACATTAAGATTAAACTGACAAACAACGTCAAACTAGTAGTGGAAAAAATAATCGTCCAAGTAACCGGCCAGTATTAATACCCCTAAATACTGAAAAAAGGTAAACAACCTCTAGCAATGCGATATACACAATGTTGTATTACGAGTACAATAGAATGGGCACGTAAAAAATAACTAATAATACTAATTTAAATAAAAATATTACCCCCATCAAGATATAGCTCAATCGATTCTACTCTCGATTCTGAACAAACTGTTTTCAGGTTTTTAGTGTTAAGTGAAACACGGTGTAGAGGACACAGTTCAGATAAGAAAGCACGTCAAATATTTTATATTTTATGTTGTGTAGGTAAATTACATATTTAATGATATTGAGATTCATATTATCTTTTTCTTCTATGACAATTTGATATGTTTTCTCTGAAGAAGAACGACGTATTATTAAGCAATAATATAATTTATTGAAATTGATTTCCATAGAGTACCTAGTCTGTTCATATTCTTTGATGAATACTTTTGCATGTTAAATTGTATGTTGTTATTTAATGCATGTTAATTATAAGATGTAATGTTTTGAAAAGAAGTTGCCCGCCGAGTTTCTTGCCGGTCCCATAGTGGATACCCCCCTCCCAACTGAGGGGGGACTGAAATCTTCTCGAGGCTGAGGCGTAGGGTTAGAGCCGGCGTAGCTTTATTTGACGTTCATATGCGCATTGTAATATGCCTACTTGAAAAATAAATATTTCATTTTCATTTTCATTTTCAATATAAACAGTGTATGATAGTCAAATTCGACATCAAAGTCGGAGTTAGAGTAAGCACCATGCCACATTCTCTAAATGGCCGCCATACACAGATCCTGAACTTTTTTTAATAACAGTGGCTAGACTATGTCCAGATATTCTGCTTTATGGATCATGTGTCGTTGAGGTTCGCACCGTACAATTTTTTTTCGCAATCGTATCGTCTTTTACGCACTTTGTGAATTTTCTAGTAGCATTTGTCCGGAATCGTAATTGGTACTCGGGAGGATTAAGTCAATACTGTCTAAACCATATGCTTTACGTCGAGCTTCTAGGACAAAATGTGTACCTTATTATGTGCCTTATTAAGCCCATGTCTTGTTATAAGAAAAAAATCTAATAGCAAATAAATACGGCTACTCAAAGTTGTCTTCATACTTAACGATACAGTCTTTAGCGCGGCGATTCAATCGCGGAGTGAGCCGCCCCTGCCTCTATTGCCATGTCAAGTTAGTAAATGACAACTAAGTAAACTTATATGATGTGATCAAATTACCTGTAACCATTAGGCGACGTATAAAACCCTGGACTGTACACCATTTTCGACTGATTCACCATAGCGTCCAATCTCGCTTTGAAATTGTCGATCCTCCATATAAAGTTGCCCATACAGTATCGTAGGAGCATTTCGTTGTTCTGCTTGCCTTTGGCGACGGTCAAAGCGGAGAGCTGTTTCGACATGTTGCCTATTACAATGTCTTGCTCGCGATTTCTTTGTTCTAATACCACTACTCGTTCGTATAATGCACTGAAATAGAAAATGGTTAGTTTTGTTTAATTAATAGGTAATACCGAATAGTAAGGCCTTTTAAAGATATTGGTTAAGTATAAGGCAAGAACGATTTATTTAATACTGGATTGACAAAGCCCATACAAGAAAGCGTACCCTTGAAATATATGCCCCTATGGCTTAAAACTAGATGGCGCTGTTCGCAGCCTGGAACATCCTATAATATTTATACATAGAAAAATAGAGCACATGAAACGGCTCATGTTTCAATGTCACTCTTTGAAAATAAGGAGTTGAAAGAAATTGAAATTTTGATATTGCAGGTTGCTAGCTCATTGTCTACATCACAATAGGCTAGTTTCTACTCTAGTCAAATCAGCTTCTTTTTATGAACTGTCAAAACGATTTGCTAATATGGAATTACTATGGAATACTGAGGAGTAACGTCACGGTCAATTCATTTACTTTACATCTTTCTCTTTGACTTATTAAATAGAAATTACGTTTAAAAATAACTGCTGTCCATATTTTTCTCCTAATTATGTGGTGCTTTATTTCGTGCACTGCATAAAATATTTTATTTTAAGCATAGGAAACTATCCTGTCGAATTCTACCGCCAGTCACGGCAGGAAAGAATACACCTCATATCTTACCGTATAAGCGCGCTTGTGTTGGTGAGCGGCGGCGGCTTGCTCTCGCCGTCCTTGTCTGGCGCAGCCCACAATGTCATGGCTTCCTGCTCTTTCGGGTCGATGTTGGCATTCGACATGTCGTTGGATATCTTCATCTCCGAATAGGCGTTCACGAGGTACTGGAATTGAAAAAAAAAAAACTAGTTAGTGTTTAGGTACGTACTTAGTCAAAAATATGGTGGTTTCAAGTTCGACAGCAAATGACCCTTTGTAGCTGCATGCAAGAATTATTGAAGGACATTAAAATCTATTCCCCAGTAGGCCTAGCACATGATGGCCGCGGGAGTATGTCGCCGCGAGATAGATGCCACGTCTTCTTCTAACTGTATTAATGACATAAGGACGGGTAGTCTATCTCGCGGCGACATACTCCCGCGGCCATCATGTGCTAGGCCTACTGCACATTCAAATGTGTCAAATTCTAGAGTCCAGCAAGGGAGTACAGTCAGCCAAAAAAGTGGTTTGCCACTTTTCGACCTTTTGGGTTTAAAAATAGAGTCGAAAAGTGGTAAACCACTTTCTTGGCTGACCGTACATAAAGGTACTTGCGCTCAAATGTGAAATCATACTTAAAGTTTCCATCCGATATATCGGAGCGGGACAGGTGCATTTTGAACACCCAGGTTGCTCCGATATATCTGATAGTGACTTTACTTAAAAAGCTATTTTTGCGTAACATAGTATAGTCACTTTTGCTCTGCAACTTGGTAACACGAAATGGGCTAGCTAAAAATAGCAGGGTATACTCACGCTCAAATGCGTTATAGTCTCCTTATCAATATGCTCTTGTGCCTCCTCTCGGCTGCTAAACTGTTCCTTGCAGCCAACAGGTTGGAAGGCGCACGGTACTTTCTGGGTGGATGTCTCCGGTTGATTGTGCTCGCAGGAGGCTATGTGAGCGTCCAAGTCTAATGGGGTCACTTTTACTGTGCAGCCTGAAAATATAGTAATCTGTGTAAACTTTTGAACCAGGCAATACAATTTATGTAATTCATAATTGATAATTTTGTAGCAGGTTAGGTGCAGGCATGAATTATTATGAGATATTATGCTAACTTACCCTTAGAAGCAAAAGGACAGGACATCCTCTGTTCCTGTATTTCCCTTTTAGTATAGTTGTCCGGAAAGATGTCTACTTTCATACTCAGGTTTATGTTGTCTATAGGACAGTGCCCACTATTTCTGTTAAAAACATAAAATTTAAAGATTGTATGACTTTTTTTTTAATAACTTCCTTTTTTTTAATATTTTTATTTTATGACAAATGTGTCGCTTAACTTCAAACTTGGGTAAATCTATTCTGCTTTAAAGTTCATTACATATATAGAAATATAATATTGATCTGAAAGATAATCAACCTTATAGCAGAATGGATTGACCCAAGTTTGAAGTTAAGCGACACAAATACTAATACATTTTATTTATTGTGCAGCATTTGACAAGTCTCAAGTCTAAACAAATTTTCATTTGTTTTTAATTCCAAACTGCTAAGAATTAAAACTAACAAAGGAAAACCAACCATCATCATTATAATAGCAAACAATGAACACATTGAAAAAGTACTTACTGTAGCCATGAAGTTATGCAGCTTTTGCAGAATTTGTGACCGCATGTTGTGATCACCGGATCCCGAAGCCAGTTTAGGCATACAGGACACTCATACCTGGACTCAGGTTCTGCTACCATATCATTCAGGGGTGTTATGCCCATAGGCTGGAAAAATCAGGATAACTTTTTTACTGGGACAATGCAGGAATATGTTAAAATATCTTAGAGAAAGGGTTATGGCAGGTGTAGTATGTAGCAAACAATAATTGTTGTTATCAAATCACACGAGTTTGCCATACTGGGAGGCTATCTAGAAAAGATCCCTTCTAGGGATATGTTGATATTTGCCCGTTACTTTTGTCCTTGAATATATCGTAAATCTGTTAACTCATGTCTGATATATGGTAATTAAGAAATAGAAAAAAAAAACTTGAACCTAACCATTCCTAACTTTGGAAATAAAGGAAGTTTCCAAATTACTTTGTAATTAAAATAATCACTTACAGCAATTCCTTCTGAAGCGTTTTTTGTTCGTGGCTTATCCATGGCTGGCCAAGAAAGAAGAATTTCGATCGCAAGCAATATTCAACTTCCGTTCCACAGTTAAAAATCCATTTCGAATTTGAAATTGGAACTGCAAAACAAGCTATTATTTATTCAACTTGAGTCACACGTTTAAAACGTAACATGACATTGGTACACCAAAGTTTAAATGTTATTTCCCATTACGCGAAAAATATATTTGTAAAAAGAACTTTATGGTGAACAATAAAGAGGCTTATTTAGCAGTGACACCCAGAAATGAGGTAATTCAAAACATCATTTTGACACTGACGTTTGAGAAGTTCCGTTTCACGCTACGTGTTTGGATTCTTACTTTTCGAATACGAAACACACGTATTTTTTGCCATAATCTGAAAAAATCTGAATATGGCCGGCAACAGACAGTCTTAATTTTCATAATCTTAAAAAATCATAATCTTATAAAATAAGATTGACTGCCTCACACACATTCTTAAAATTCAAATTATTCGCAATCTGTCAGATCAATCTGAAAAAAATCATAATCTTAAAAAATAAGACTGTGTGTGGACAGTTGCGAAATTGTATGGGAATCCGTGCACTCGATCTGATTTCATAAGATTATGATTTTTTAAGATTATGAAAATTAAGGCTCCCCACAGACAGTCTTAAAAATTCATAATCTTAAAAAAAACTTGTATGCAATCTGACAGTTCAGATCTGTCAGTGTCTTGTCAGTGTCAGTTTGAACTGTCAGATTGCATACAAGTTTTTTTTAAGATTATGAATTTTTAAGACTGTCTGTGGGGAGCCTTAGACTGTCTGTTGCCAGCCTATGGCTTGCCACAGACAGTCTTAAAAATTCATAATCTTAAAAAAAATTGTATGCAAACTGACAGTTCAAACTGACACTGACAGATCTGTCAGTGTCAATTTGCATACAATTTTTTTTAAGATTATGAATTTTTAAGACTGCCTGTGGCAAGCCTATCCACTTGACAGTCCCACGATAGCATAGTATCCAAAAAAATATGCAGCAGACAGTCCCGGATACCTTACTATCCAAAGGAGGGGATGGAGAAACAGTTGATTAAAGTGACATCTAGCGAAATATTGCGGCATTATTTACTTATTCTCTTGATACAATAACGTAGCCTAACTACATAGTTTGCTACAAAAAGTATAGATGGCAATGTACGCTCGTTATTTAGTCAATGAAAAAATATATTCGGCAGTGCCTTGTCAAACTCCGCGTGTTTGTGTTTGATTTTGAATTTGTTTAATTTTTTTTGGGTAACTTCATGAGAACTGTATGTGTTGGTTGTGGTATCATTATAAAGGTAAAATAGTATATTTCTCTAATACGTAATAAAAAAAGGGGTCATCGCTTAAAATTTCCTGTAATTTAAGTAATAGTCAAATAAAAAATTTCTTCATTTTTTTACCGATTCCATAAGTTTAACCTTGATTATAGTATATAATCATACATATTTTACTATCACTATAGTTTTATTTCAATTACTGTACGTTCATTTATGCAGAAGTATTTTTTTTAACTATACCTTGTGTAGTTTAGAAGATACAGACGTTTTTGTAGAAAGTTGTGGATGCGCAGCGCGCGTCACTTAAAAATCCGGACTGTTGACCGGAAAATGGTCGCGCGGGATGGACTGTCAAGTGGTTAAGTTTTTTTTCAAATTAATTGTTGTTTTTATGGCATCGCATTCCTGGTGCATTCAGCCAGCCGAGCAAAACCGGGAAACGGAATTAAAGCCTCAGATTGATCTGATTCAGACTGTGTAAGTGCGTTTTCACATTATCCGATCTTTGTTTCTTTCCTTTGAAATCCTACCGACTTCCGATATTGGATCGGATAGTGTGAAAACGGACAAAGGCTGGTAACGATAAGGAAGGATTTGTATTTTTTTTACGTTTTAGGAGTTTCGATTGTGGTTTTAATTAAAATCGGAAAATTAGGAATTTTGTCAAATGAATTTGTGCAAAGGTCTCGCCTTCCGGCTCGTTCCATAAAACAACACTCTTGTTTTATTGCCTCTTGTTATGCAAGTTTAAATACACCTAAACAAAAAAAAAACCATGCTTCACCCTACTTTACTTACATACCATTATCATACTTCAGCAATTCCCGAAAAGTTTGTACATTTGGATCACGTCTCCAATTTTGATAAAAATTGGTAGGCTGATAGAGTCCATGGAGCTGAGCAAGATCCACTAGGTTTCCCAAAATGTCCCAGATAGTTTGTATGAAACTTTCCTTTTTTGTTACCGAAAATGACTCTATCAGCCTACTAATTTTTATCAAAATCGGAGACGTGATCCAAATGTACAAACTTTTCGGGAATTACTCGCCTACGACAAATGCATTATTGCGAAATTCTCAAGGTCATAATAAAGAGAATCTCACCCGGCGTGTAGATGTTATGTCAGACAACCGTTAGCTAAGGCATTAAACACAACGATTCCATTGTATGGTAATGAATGGTGAGGTGATCGGCAGATATCGCCTGCGCCCTCAGTGTATACTTATTGGACGAACCGGCTCGCCAGGATGCCAATGTGCCAATAAATGAAACGCTAAAATCTCTGTCGCGCTAATCTAATATGGAAGGGGGATCACTACGTTAGTAGGTATAATATGTAGTAATTAGTTGAGCAGCTATCTGTGGGTTCACGTGAGCGCTAGCATAAGTATTTACCTCAGTATCAGAATAGCGGTAAAATGATTACACTAAGTAAAATTAATCTCCACCTTTTCAATCAGTCAAGATGTTGCCGAAATGAATTGGGTAATATCATTTCAATAAGTGCTGATGAAATCGCATGTACCTATACTCCTTTTGTGTTTTGTATATTACATTATAAAGCAGTGCAGATTGACGCGGTTTTTGACGCAGTGCGCACTAGTGCGTAAGAGAAAATGGAGTATCTATTCCAAAGGCGGGGAATTCAAATCTCTCCCAGGGAACTAACTTTATCACTATTAAACTTGTCGATTTGAACTATGAAATAATATCCGGTGTCATTGTCCACAAATTTTTCTTTAGTCTTCAGTCATTTCGCGCTAGGCCAAGTGCTACAACTGTCATTGAATGCATTACAAGTAAGTCACGACTTAAATTCAGTTAAGCAACTCATAGAACTACCTATTACGTAAGTCCATATTGTTACCGTGATTTTATAATTCAACAAAAGTGCCAAAACGTATCCGTAAGCTTACTTAATATGACCTACCGTGCCAAACATTGTCTCATTTGAGGAAACTGTTTTTCTCTAAAGATCGTTTAACTGAGCTTATACTGGTCGTCGTTTTCTGACCATGATGATCGTGTATCAGAGTACTGAGGAAGAGTGCAGTATTTTATTTTTTAAACCTACTCAAGTGGGACGACCGGGAGATTTACAGAAGGGGGATAATTGACCCTGAGAATTTCTAATAAAAAAAATCAGGTGTAGGTAATTACTTGTGTTGTGGCAACTCACTAAGAAACCAAGTTACTAACTGTTTGTCATAAGTCATAAGCATTTATTGCATACATATTATATAGTCTTAAATAATTAGGTACATAATATGGACCCTGCAAGAATTACGCTTTAATACAAAATGTTATGCAGTTATAGGAACATAATGGTGTCTGTTGTCAGTTCCGTGTAGTAAATTATTCTAAGTGAAACTATTTTGCAAACCCGAAGGACACTAATAGTTAGATAATAAGCTCGTTTAGTTGGTAAGCTAGTACAACATTATCTATCAGACTAACAGCAACACACTTAAAAAGTCGATTATAGGTAGTTATTAAATTTTCTATTCATTAGCAATAAGGTTTAGGAATGCATAATTTAATTACCTACCTAAGTATCGTGCTTGATTGAAGATCGAACATTTCATCTAAGTAATACTTTCTATTGAGCTCTTGTTTACTTCCAATAGGAAGGTACAAAATATGAAATTACGTTGTGTGAAATTTCCAGGCGCTTCTGTCGTCCGAAAGAGTCCATCAACCACCGCTAATGGCTAGACTTCAACATTATGGTCCGCTTGCCGTCACTCGATCTGGTTATAATGTCTCGCTCAATTTCACATTCAATCTTGTAATTCATCAGGATTAAACATCGAAACATCGTATTACAGCAGACTTTTTTAGTCCATTGCAGTATGTACACTGAGGTCTGGAAGCGAATCTCACGAATTGCACTTCCAACGAAATGTTTTATGAACCGTGAAAAGCTCATCAACACGGGTGCTCTCGAGTCTCGAGATCCGTTGTGCAGTCAGGTACATTGATTCGTTTCCGTCTTCACTTCTCATTTAAGTTGGGACTTTATTTAGGAGTTCGACTTGGAACCTCGGTTTTATAGCAGCTTAGCAAGTTTATGTTCGACTTGGAACCTCGGTTTTATAGCAGCTTAGCAAGTTTATGTTTATTGACATGTTATGTTTATGTTTACTCGTTTTTTATTTAGGCATACATATAGTGATTTTTGTGTTTTTAAAGGAACAGCATGCATTTAGGTACGGAACAGTGACATTTGGTGCAGTGGAACTGCTGATGATGACCAGAATAGAACTCTTCAAATCTGAACGGCACGCTTATAGTGACTTTGGTATTTTTATAAGAACAGCATGCACTTTCATCCAGAACAGTGACATTTGGTGCAGCGGAATTGCTGATGATGGTCAGAACCGAACTCCTCAAATCTGAACGGCACGCTTATAGTGACATTGCCATTTTTATAAGAACAGCATGCGCTTACGTCTAGAACAGTGACATTTGGTACAGTGGAACTGCTGATGGTCAGAACCGAACTCCTCAAATCTGAACGGCACGCTTATAGTGACTTTGGTATTTTTATAAGAACAGCATGCACTTGCGTCCAGAACAGTGACATTTGGTGCAGTGGAACTGCTGATGATAGTCAGAACCGTACTCCTCAAATCTGAACGGCACACTCATAAGTGACTTTGGTATTTTTGCAAGAAAAGCATGCATTTAAGTTCAGAACAGTGACATTTATTTATTTAGTTATGTTTGTTAAGCATATTGAGTTTTCAAGTCAAAGTTTGTCAAGCTTCGATTTCTTATAATATAATATCGGATTCATGAGGAATTGAGGAAACTCCTCAAACCTTAACGTTATACGTATATTCATTTATGTTGCCATCTAATAATTAAAGCATTAAAAGCAGTTTTAAAAAATACCTACACATTTCTACATAATCCAACATTCGCAAGTAACTTTCACCAGAACCCGAAAGGCGACGGTTTTTTTTTCTTAAAAATTATTATTTAGATAAAAGTGTTTGCTGGAAGAAGTACCTATTTACTTCAGGAGCTATGTAAGGCTTCGTAACGCTTCTATATCACTGCGATTATTCCTGATCTAATTGTGAACAATATACGCTTCTACTTTAAGCTATATTGGCAGCGCCATAGCTTATTTCCTACTGCTGCTGCAACGCTGTCTCAGCAACTATAGGGTTATTATAAACCACCTAGGAAAGATTCGACGTTGAGTAGGTACATGCAGAAAAAACCCAACCCCGATAGGAGAGCCATACTGAGAATAGAGGAGGAGAACTGTAGAGGATAGCCTCTAAATATAATCTCCTTAGAGTACTTACCCTACACGAATCGAGCTCATGAACAAATTCCGACGTTAGAAAAAATTGTACCTAAGTACGATCGCTAGCCAATTAGTAATTTAGTACCTATTTATACTGTAGCCTGACCGCAAGAGCGCGGATGAGTTTAGTGTCGGGTGAACCAGAGTGTAACAAAACATGACGAGTTGTAACACCTACAATTATTTTGGACTATCATACCATACTTGTATATAAAAGCTCACGGCTTGCATTCTTATTGTATCTAGTCTGGAGCTAGTTTATGATGTAGGAATCATGAAATAGGAATGAGCAGTGAACCAAATTTTTCTTTGATTTTTAACCAGGAACGATATTGAATAAATAAAACTTCCACAGTATTACTAAAGAATCTATAAATGCTTTATGAACAAATAATTGAGCTTGCGCATGTAATTGAGTAGCTAGAACGATGAATGAGTAGAGTACGGAAGCATTGGTGTTTGTCTAGGGTCGATCAACCTGGGATAACGGTAGCCATAGTTTGAGCATCCAGAGCCCGTGACACGGCATTACGGGATCGAACCTTTTTTCTATAATTATTTTTAATTTTATACCCGTACGGATACTAATTAATAGCTTGTTTAAATGCACTAGTCAGCTGCGACAGGTTTTGAGTTGGCTCCATGCAGCGTGAATTTTTTTTTTATAAGGGTCGCCTAGCACACATATTACAAGCTTTGCTAATTAGCACTAGATATTTATTTAAACTTTATTTCACGACATAAAATTGTACAAATGGCGGACTTAAACGTTAAAGCATTCTCTACCAGTCAACCATTGGATCAAACCGAAACTTTAGTTAGTGCAGGATTGTCAATATAGAGATGTGACAAGAAACACAAATCAAATTACCTATGTATCCAATAAAAGAAAATGTATATATGAGTGAATAATATATAAATATAGGTTTAAACCTTTAAATATATAGCTAATAATATAAACTTACATACAAACTATAAATATATAATATATAATGTACCCAAGTATAAGCAATAGATACCTTAGCCTGTGCGAAGTTTTCATTCATTAGCAACTTATAACGTCACGTGGCGGGGTAGCTAGACTGACTGTCTTTTTTTAAATACCACGTCGGTGGCAAACAGGTATACGGTCCGCCTTATGGAAAGTGGTCACCGTAACCTATGGACGCCTAGAACACAAGGGGTGTCACATGCGCGTTGCCGACCCATTACAAACTTATACACTCCTTTTTTGAAGAACCCCCTTTCGATCTTAATGTTAGGGTATAAAAATATTTAAATAATGTAGGCCTTTAAAGCAATAATAATATCATTGATCATTCATATTCGATCATATTTAGATAAGTTAGATTTAATTAACCGCCTTCCAAATCTCAAAGGAAGGGTTTTTCAATTCGTCTGTATTTTTTTTTTAATGTTTGTTCCTCGATATCTCCGTCGTTACTGGACCGATTTTGAAATTTTTTTTTATTGAATGTATATGCGTACAGATTGGTCCCATTTTTCTCAGAACCCAGTTCTGATGATGGGATCCTGGAGAAATCGAGGGAACTCCTCAAATATGAAAGGCATATATATGGTGATTTTTGTGTTTTTAAAGGAACAGCATGCATTTACGTACGGAACAGTGACATTTGGTGCAGTGGAACTCCTGATGATGGTCAGAATGGAACTCCTCAAATTATAGTGACTTTGGTATTTTTATAAGAACAGCATGCACTTCCGTCCAGAATAGTGACATTTGGTGCAGTGGAACTGCTCATGATGGTCAGAACGTAACTCCTCAAATCTGAACGGCACACTTATAGTGACTTTGGTATTTTTATAAGAACAGCATGCACTTACGTCCAGAACAGTGACATTTGGTGCAGTGGAACTGCTGATGAAGAGTGAGCCGCCCCTGGTTAGAGTTCCGTTCTGATAATCATTCTCATCTGTAAGTACTTCAGAATCATCCAGATTTCAAAATTGGTACAGAAATGACGGAGATATCGAATAACAGACATTAAAAAATATACAGACGAATTGATAACATAATCCAACATTTGAAAGTATTTATCACCAGAACCCCAAAGGAAGGCGGTTTTTTTTTCTTAAAAATTATTTATATTGCACTGTCCTACAGGGTTTCATAGCGATAACAAACGAAATGTAACACCATGTTACCTATGGAAGCAATAAAGATACTGATTACTGATTCATTCTGATATTCTGAAATAACAGCTTTGCGTACCTAATTAATATAATTAGCCTGATTGTTATTCACGGAGCGAATACAGACATCTTTCCAGTTTATTTCAAGATTGGATTTAGAAATCGCTATAAGTTTGCATCTATACAAGTTAGTAGTAAGAAAGACTGTCTGATAACGCTGTGAACTGGTTAGAAAAGCAAATAATTAAGTGTTCTTAATGTATCCGATACTGAACAAATTCAAAACCAACAAGACTGTATTGGTTTCTATCGTTCGATGATGACTAATACGCTGAAGAAGATACTTTAAGCTGAGATATAGCGCAATCCACTGGTTTTGCTAAAGTAATGGTTTATTTAGAAACTATTAGTTCAAATTTTGTGTGCTACTCTGCGGCGGCGCCACCATAATGAAATTCAACTAATTATATGTTAAAATGATGTTCGTAAGACGTACAGTATGTACGTATAATGTTATGACTGTACCTATAGCGGGAAACGAAATAATGGGCTTTTATTGTGGCGCCGCTGCAGAGGATGCTCTGCAGCGGCGCCACTCAGTTCTCATAGATAGATATGACATCATCTACTTTTTTCTCATGGAAATTGATGTACCAATGCTGTTTATTATGTACGTATTGAAAAAATCACTATAACTTAGTAAATTTATGTACTTTCAGTAATTCCGCATTCCGCCTGAACGGTATGAGCTAGTATGTAAGGAGGTGTACTTACGGGTAAGCGAGAGGGAGATATGTTCCTTCCCGCTCGCTCCCGCGCTCGGCGCGTTTCGTTCTAGGTTTCAATAATTATTATTAAATTTATGCCCCTGTTGTACACTTTGCTTTTTACTTCGATTGCGAGGAATTAATTATATTTTTCTCGGCAATTTACACCACGAAATTGTCGTAAAGCGAAAGAACATAATAGGTATATAAGATAACCAATTCCCGCCAACTTTTTTTCACCATGTGATCAGAGTTTCAGACGCTTGGTTTTTTGCCAAGTCAAAAATTTTTTAAACGATAAGTAATCGAATCCTATTTTATTTAATTTACTTAATTTAATGACAGAAAATACGGAATTCTAATAAATTATAGCAAAAATAAAATAACCTATCAAAGTTTTGTCACCTACACAATTTTATTGCTCAATAAAATTGTGCAATATGTTTTAACTGTTTGTCTCTTGAGACCGATTACCTTAGTCTTAGGCCGGCACGGCAACAGACAGTCTTAAAATTCATAATTTGATAAAGTCATAGGCTTCCCACAGACAGTCTTAAAAATTCATAATCTTACAAGTTTTTTTTAAGATTATGAATTTTTAAGACTGTCTGTGGGAAGCCATAATCAGTACAAAAATCAGATCGAGTGCACGGAGTTCCATACAATTTCGCGACCGTCCACACTAGGGCTTCCAATACCGGGATCCCGGTATCACGGGATCCCGGGATCCCGCCTTTTTTTGGGCACATTTCAATACCTGTATTTAATTTAGTAATACCGGGATCCCGGTATTTTTAGTAACTACCAAATGAACGTAAATCACTCATCAAAAACGTTAAATTTCTGCATCACGATGGTTACTACACGCGTAAATCTTCTTCTTGCTCTCGTTTTTCGATTTGACACATTCTCTGTTTGGTGTTTTTGCAATATTTGTATGAAAATGATTGTTTTTTTCGATGATTAGCTAGATAAAGAATTAAAGATACGTGTCAAAAGCATTCATTGAGGAGGGTCGGCCGCGAACATTTTTTGACACATTTGTCGCACTTGTGAATTCGCACGTAAGTGTGACAGAGGAGCAACACATCAAACGTAGTTGAAACAGGACACAAATCCTCTGTAAACAAATCGCCTTGATGCATCTATATCATAGATATAACTTTTCAAAAAATTGGTTAATGCATACGAACTAACGTATACCGTAGCTACTCTATTTTTACTATGCGTGTGCGTTAGTGTGTTGAACTCTATCTAGCTCAAAACTTTGCCGTACATAACATGATTCCCTATACTTTGTACCGAAATTGGGAAATCACTCCTTAACTATCAAAATCAAGAAAAATACTTTTCTAATCCGTAAATTAAGTGTTCCTATTCCGCGGATAATCTTTTTGATTTTGATTATCATGGATTTCCGCAAAGTAATGTGTGATTCCATAGATTATTTCTTAATGTGATTTTTGATAATCTATGTCGGACAATTCAGCTTTTTTGGCTAATTGTTCAATGATTTGGCGGATTTATTTTATTAGTGCATTAGCGCCTCTAGCGCCACGAAATACAAAAATACCACTAAATTGTACCACAGATATTGATTACAATGTGTTTCTAAAAAAAAATCATCTCATGTTCTAATTTCAAAAGTCAATGATGAAACTATAATCGAGAAATGCTTCTTAATGCTTGTTATTTAATAAAGTGATATTATAGTTAAACCTACAGCACAACTACACCATTAACACTGACTATAAAATGTAACACAGCATGAATGAGCCACAGCAGCTTCCTAGTATCACAGCCATACTAAAGAATTGGCGATTGAGGTGGCTCGGGCATGTGTATCGAATGGAGCGGACTCGTTTGCCACGCTGGGAGATGTTGTAGATGCAAAAAGACCGGTCGGACGGCCAACGCTGCGCTTTAAAGATTGCGTGAAGCGTGACATGGTCACATTTGATATTCCATGCGACCCGTGGCAACGACTGGCCGAAGACCGAACCACGTGGCGCCGTGTTGTCCATGACGTTCAATCCAAGCACGACAATGCCTGGTTCTCCTCCTTGAATGATAAACGCATGAGGCGTCACGAGCAAGCCTCTAAACCCCGCTCATCTGGGGGAGCATACACCTGCCGTGTGTGCGGACGAGGGATCCTCTATCGAATTGGGCTGTACAGCCACAAACGTAAGTGTCGCAAGGATGCCGTTTGAACCATCTGGTTATATATGCAAAGGCTTGTTATTATTAAAATGTAAAAGGTTCTATTCCGCACAAGCTTAAAGAGATCGATTTGGCAGAAAACATGGTTTGCTATAGCCGCGTCTTCTTGTGAAATGTCCGATATGGCGGCGATATCTAACTTACAGAATCACCTGAGTAGAGATCTGGCGCTCTTTCCCGTTTGCTTTTATACTGCGTACTTGGGACTGAGGACTCATAACAAAAATAAAGAGCACAGGGCGTAGCCCTTTGAACTATGTATACTTAAAAACAATAGAAGTTGAACGGACTTGGCCACATAAGTTTGCGAACCGTTTGGGTTGAAATCGAAACTTATGAAGTTGGAAATGTAATCGATTTGACACCTCACTAAGTCGGATTGGCAAGATTCCGCTGTAGTATATAACACGCATGAAAAGTAACGAGATTTTGAATAAAATTTGTTATTTTAAGCAAATTACTTGGTTTTTATATTTTCCCGATTTCAATACCGGGATCCCGGAATTGAAATCGCCAATACCGGAATGAATACCGGTATTGGATAAGGTCCGGTATTTGGAAGCCCTAGTCCACACACACTCTTGTTTTTTAAGATTATGAATTTTAAGACTGTCTGTTGCCGTGCTGGCCTAAGACTAAGGTAATCGGTCTCAAGAGACAAACAGTTAAAACATATTGCACAATTTTATTGAGCAATAAAATTGTGTAGGTGACAAATCTTTGATAGGTTATTTTATTTTTGCTATAATTTATTAGAATTCCGTATTTTCTGTCATTAAATTAAGTAAATTAAATAAAATAGGATTCGATTACTTATCGTTTAAAAAATTTTTGACTTGGCAAAAAACCAAGCGTCTGAAACTCTGATCACATGTTGAAAAAAAGTTGGCGGGAATTGGTTATCTTATGTACCTATTATGTTCTTTCGCTTTACGACAATTTCGTGGT
The DNA here is from genome assembly GCF_023078275.1 of Leguminivora glycinivorella. Classification (NCBI taxonomy): domain Eukaryota; kingdom Metazoa; phylum Arthropoda; class Insecta; order Lepidoptera; family Tortricidae; genus Leguminivora; species Leguminivora glycinivorella. The sequence continues at coordinate 10,731,515 of NC_062978.1, forward strand.
GTAAATTGCCGAGAAAAATATAATTAATTCCTCGCAATCGAAGTAAAAAGCAAAGTGTACAACAGGGGCATAAATTTAATAACAATTATTGAAACCTAGAACGAAACGCGCCGAGCGCGGGAGCGAGCGGGAAGGAACATATCTCCCTCTCGCTTACCCGTAGGTACACCTCCTTACATACTAGCTCATACCGTTCAGGCGGAATGCGGAATTACTGAAAGTACATAAATTTACTAAGTTATAGTGATTTTTTCAATACGTACATAATATCAAATTTTGCTATGTAGTATTTGCCCCAAAAAGTCCAATTAAACTTTCTGTCTATGGATATCCTGAGAGACTTTATTTAGTTATGTTAAATAAAATAATTTTGTCTACTTGTCTGCTGAATTGAGCGTTATATAAAACCGTGTGCATTTCAGACATCATTTGTTTTAACTTTACTTTTGTGTCCAAAGCCTCGACAAAAAAAAGATTTAAAAAAAAACTTTACTTTTGAAATTGACACATCCGCGATCCATATTGTATCCAGAGCTAATGTTTGAAATGTCTTATCATTATCTTAAACTTTGAATCGGGCCGACAGCAAGTACAATTCATTGTTGATTGGTGTACAGCGTTATCTGCCGACTGATATCGTAAGATCTATGCTATCTGCGGGTCCGTAATGTCCAAAGCTCAAAGCCTCACTCAGTAGGTGTACAGACGCGCTGCCGTTGAGGCGCGCCATTCGGGCCGAACGCGGAGTTTTGTTTATGGTTCGAAGTGTTTTTTTTTTTATGAAACGATAAGATTTTGGCGGCAATGAGCGGACTAGGTCAAATATGCAGATGATTTGTATATTTTGTATAGCTGATTATTTTCTTTTGTTAAATAAAATAAATAGTAAAATATCTCGAAATACAGTAAAAGAGGAGTGTTGTTATATTAGGTTAAAAAAGCTGAAAATTCATTTTCGTAAAACTCAAGAAGAAAGTTTAAAATATATGCTGCTTTATCTTGTTATGCTTGAAATGGTTCCAGGGAATTTTTTTTTATTACCAGGGGACCGATTTTTGAATATCGAACGCATGAATTCGCCGTTCGAAAGTCTGTGAAAAACGACGTAATGCTATTTTTCTCAAACATGCAATGAAATATTGTCTTTACGTTCCTTAAAATGGGCTGGAAAGTATCGCTTTTTGGGCGCAACAACTCGAGAGGACTGTAAAGGGATTTCATATTATTTTTTAGGCCTAGGCCTGCAAAGTAACTTTTTTTTATAAAATATTGTCCTTTAGAGTATTTTTTTTTATTTCATTGTATGTTTGAGAAAAGCACTATACATGCCTCGGCGTGAAAACGGATTCCCGGCCTCGTATCCCTATCCGGCCTCGCTCGCACGCTCGCTCGGCCGTATATACCCACTTGGCCGGAAATCCTCATTTTCCCGGCCGGTAATGTACTATTTGAAAAAGGACGGCTACTTAGTAATGTTAAATCTCGTGGTAAAAGCCACTCGTTTTTGATCCAATTAGTAGAAATTAAATCGCTAGTAGTGGAGATATTATTCAACGAAATTCACAAAATCGAATAGGAGACATTCAAAAATCGGCCCCCAGTTCCGAGAAAATTGGCGTTTGATGCTCAATATTGAGTATAAAATAGATTTAAAGTTTATGAAATTTAATTTAAATGAATATATTAGGTACTTGTTTTGTTTATATTATAATATTTAAAAAAATATCACATAATATAAACAAACCTGGTTTTGTTTTAAAATATACCAAATTACTTAATTGTTAATATTATTTAAAAAAAAACTTATCAGAAAGGATATACTACCATGCAGAGCATAAGCATATACTATATTATATCTTAAATATACTAAAATGATCTCAACTCCATGCATTAATAAAATAAAACAAGACAGAGAACGACCTAAAAAGCGATTTCTTCCAATCAACTGAAAACACCTTGAGCTGCATTTTCTATGTACCTATCAAAAAAATGTTACGTTTATATTTTTCGCACCCAGCCGAGACAGATTTACCTACGTGCTTAAATAAAAAATGCTAAGAACGAAAGGTTTCAACAGGATCCTTTAGTCTGTTGAGTGTCCTTGTCCTCGTTTTCTGAATTCCAGTGTCATGAGTTCATGACTCTTACCAAAACCGTCTCACCAGTTTCCAATATCTCTATTTAGCGAACTTAGGTATATTATTAAAAAAATGGATTAAGTTTAAGAAGACCATTTTGAAAAAAAAAATTGGTAAATAAATACATTTGATTTACCTACTTCGTTCTCTAGAAGTTACTACCAAAAGTTCAATGCTTTTTTACTAATGGTATTGACATAAAACGGATTAGTCGTAGAACACTGCTAAACCAGCTTTACATAAGTCAAGCTAAATCCTAATCCTATTTATGTAAACTTACGTACAATTTTATTAAGCATCAATTAAGTGTTCATAAAATAGTTCATATAATTACCCGTTAATAAAATCACGTATCTACTTACAAAATCTATATAATACCTACTTTAGCTACTACTTAATAAGTATTTTTTTTATTTTTTTTATTCATAATAATTAACACTGCATTACAGATAAACCAAAGCACTGTGAAAATACATATATGATCCCTATATATACATAAGTATAAGAACACAAAAAAAATACTCATAGACAAAGTGACTACTTACAGTCAACAAAACTATTAGTTTTAGCAGATGCACATATATGGCATTTGTACGATAAAATAACGACGAAGATTTTTGTACGTTTACTCTTATCAGTCATCAAGTCAAAACAAACAAAAAAGAACCAAACTCGTTTTCTCTCCTAAACCATAAATAAGTTCGTTCTTAATCCTTACTAATCTTTTCTTCCTCTTTTATTCTCTTTGTTGAACTAAATGTAAGAGGATCGTTATCCAATACATTTTGCAACCATTGCACCTAGACGCGTCTTGCTTCATCCGTTTTTGTGTATGCCCTGAAAGCGGAAATGAACCTTAATAAGCAGGTAGAGAAGATTTATAACATAGTGACATTTATGCATTTTTATACCATTGTAAGTTTAAGTTTTGAATTATTCACGGTTAGTTTCAATAGACTCAAAACAAAAAGGTAATCATCGTCTATTCCCCGGTCAATATACATTTAAAGTTACTGTAAAAAGTTTGATTTTTTTTCATTGACCCATTGATTGATGATTGATTGATCTTTTTAATTGATTCCGAACGCCGATTATCAGAGAGTTAAAAGTCAATAATATCGGAGTTCGTGGGCTACTGATGACAAATAATAATGCTTTTCCAGGCATTAAATCAATAAGATAAATTTATAGTCGAATGCACCTTAATGACCTGGAAAGACAAAGAGCGTGTCTGAAAAGGCACATTTTCCTATTGCTTAATGTTCTGTGTTTACTAACAAAGTTATTTTTTTTTTAATACTGCGACGGTAGCAAACAAGCATACGGTCCGCCTGATGGAAAGCGGTCACAGTAACCTATGGACGGCTGCAACTCAAGGAGTGTCACATGCGCGTTGCCAACCCATTAGCAACTCGAACTCTTTTTTGCTGTATGTTGCTTTCTTCAAAATTACACCTGAATATCGCCCTATTACAATACGGTTTACGGTCTGTGTGGTGACGGGTTAAGAATTTCACCACCCCCTTTCTTCCCGTGGTTGCCGTAGAAGGCGACTATGGGATATGGGTTAAATTGTGGCGTAGGCGAGAGGCTGGCAACCTGTCACTGCAATGCCACAGTTTCGTTTTCTTTCAACCCCTTATTTGCCAAGAGTGGCACTGAAGCTTTAGTAGTTTCATGTGCTCTGCCTACCCCTTTATGGGACACAGGCGTGATTGTATGTATGTACCTATGTACAATACGGTTGTTACTTATTCCATTATCGGACAGAAATATTTAGGTACCTAGCTACCTACACATATATTATTAGATTGTATTTATTGACGATTGATATATTATTCAAGGTTTATCTGATACAGAATGCATTCTCAACCCTTTGCCATATAACATAACTTGTGGGGAATTTATTTGTATGTAATTACTGAATTTACATGAGGCACCAAAATATAAATAAAATCCTAATTAGGAAGAGAAAACAATATTTTTTGCGATATCGGGATTTTTACAAAAATTGAAGGGAAGCGTGGCCGTGGTATAAGGCGCATATCATGGAGTAGGAATATAAAAGACTGGTTAAAAGTGAAGAGCATAGACAAATTCGCATGACTGAAAATAGAGAGACATATGGACATATGGTCGCCGACCTCCTGGACGGAGATGGTACATGAAGAAGAAGAAGACCAACATATTAAGTAGTGTACCTACATATATTTGTATACCTAACATATTTCTCAAAGTAATTGCTTAGCCAATATCATTGCATTGCAATACTACCTATAGTACCTATTGCAAATGTATTCACGAGTGTTTTACCATGGCATTAAACAGTAGGTACGTTCTTAGTACTCATACATGGCAATAAGTACTAATGAATTTACGGTATCTAACGTTGCAATAACTTCTTATAGTGTTATTTGCATCAAGAAAACTGCGATCAATTATGCTGCAAAATCATAAGAGATAGCGGATTGTGCCTTCCCAAGAAAACCTGATGAAAATTTGAAACGAATTCGGCTAAATAATTTAACAAATTACTATTTATATATTTATCGAACTATATATTTGGGATGGTAATTCTTTCATCTTATGAGTCATGCATAAAATTAATATTTGTCCTTCTATTCTGCGGCATTTTGCTCTGAATATTTTAACGTTAACAGTTTCATAGGGATGAAAACGTGAAACATTACGTAGCTTCAATAATTTAACAAACGTCATTGGATATGATATGTGTATAGGTATATAGGTATATAAAAAATATCACACACTTGTCTTAATTTTCAATGGCCATTTAAATAGGCATACAGTTACAGTACTTATAGCTTGAACCAATATAAATTTATAAACATAAACTTATATATCTTTTGAAACACAAAGAAATAGAATGCTGCAATATAGACAATTAAAAATCTATACCTACTTAGTAAATAAAGACATGAAACTTCATTTTGCGTATTTTGTTGCAACATAAGGTCAATAATAAACTGACTATTCCACGAATATCTTTAGACTTGCACCACCGACAAATCGCTTACACGTAATCTCAGTAAGAAGTAAGTGGGTTAATAATAATTGTGGAGTGTTTCAACATTCGGCTGCTCGTTCAAACGGTAACCGAACCGTTAGCGGCGCGGGCGCACTGACCGTTATCCGGGAGTGAGAAAAAAGCGGAAGAGATCATTCATGGGAAACGCTTCTGTAGGCCTAGCACATGATGGCCGCGAGAGTATGTCGCCGCGAGATAGATGACACGTCTTCTTCTAACTGTATTAATGACATAAGGACGGGTAGTCTATCTCGCGGCGACATACTCTCGCGGCCATCATGTGCTAGGCCTACTGGCGGGCACATTGTGTATTACACTGGGATCAAATGTTGGGAAGCGTGTTCCTGTGCACGCTTTAAAATGATAATGTGCAAATGTTTGGCAGCCATTGAGTTGGGATTGGATAGGATATGATCCGATTCGAGCTTTAACACGCGTCAAGTGCGTCTTGATACGATATGGATTGGATAAGTCAGTGCGTGATATTTGAAGGTCGTTAGTCCGGTATCATGAAATCGTTCAATTATAAGCTAGGGAGCTTATAATACCTATAGTCAAAGATTGTAGAATTACTCTAACACTGATTTTATTAACTACGAAAATTGTATCAAGTTCTTCTCTAATTGATCCCTTAATGATGAATGACATATCCCCAAATCAAAATCTTTAACCCTTAAATGCATGAATTTTTCTTTTAACTAGATATGAATATATGTGATAGACAATGGTTTTCTGACTCTGGGAAAAATAATAAAAAAATATTTACGATCGATTTTTATACTAAATCAGTGTTTGAAGTTAAATAGGCCAAATCTTATTTATATAAATATATCGTTATTGGTAAGTTTTATTTAAAAAAAAATACTACTATTAAAAAGGTACACTATTTGTGAAACCTCTATGATAAAATGTTTAAACATAAACTAATTACTAACTTCGAAAAAATCAGCCTAAATCACATACTAAAAATCGCCATCATCCTGTTTTTTTACACTTTTCCGCCATCTCATCTTAATCCTTAAATAATAAATAGTAAATCATTATATTATTTATTTAATTTAATTGTTTATTAAACAGTAATAATAATTAAGCAATAAATGTTATTGTGGATAGCTACATATCGAGCCACGGGCCATCAAATATATGATGCATTTAAGGGTTAATACGGACTATCATACATTTATCTACTTGTCCATAGCTAGGTATTTACATTTCTAATTCATATTTCTCATTATCGATGTTACAGAATTCTATTAAAGTTCAAACTCATAAGTTATTTTGGAAGGGATTCGAAGATTGAATAAGATTACATCAACCTTTGATTACTAACTGTCGACAATTTCGTGTAATTGGATACAATTAATCAATTACATTGTCTCTTGAGAAGTGAGAACTGAGATAGGGCGGCACTCATAAATGTTAATTAAGTAATTTGGATGTTATTCAATTAATTAAGTAGATTCGTGGTAAGCCCTCTGTCTATGTCCGTATGAAAGACCACTGTCACTATTTATTGCGTCTGCACTCTTGAACTGTTTTTAATGTTAATTTAATATTGACGTTGGAAAGATCCTGCAGTTTGCAAAATTTCTACAATCACCTGTCAGTAACAACCAAAGCAAACTATAGTCGTGGCTTTGGGAGCTGTAGACCTTCGTCGCGACATGCTTAGGAAACACAAAAGAAACGGAAAGAAAGAAGAATCATTGAATCATTATCACGCTCAAATCACGATAGTCCCTATTAGCACTTAAGTCTTTTATGTCAATTTACGCATTTTGCAAAATTTCCAAAAACTGGGTCGATAAAAAACTAGGTTATTCATAAAATCTGGTTACAAAATTTCATGAGAATCGATTGAGAATTGTGATCTGTAGAGGAAAATACAAATGCAAATAAAACGTAGATCTAAGCTGTTGCTGCAATCAATAAATTCATGAGTCTTGGTTGTAAAAATAGTTGATCGAAAGAAGATTTGATAGAATCAACAAGTGTTGATTTGTTATGCGAAATTGACGATTATGATGGATGTCGAACAGGAGTTTGAACCCCATTAATACGACTGTGATTGAGTCGTCTGCTCCAAAGGAACATTTTTTCATTCATCAACGTACTCGTCTCACAACAAGAATATGTTAATGCAACATTTGAGATGAAGATTAATTGCTTTGACATTTGTTAGCAAAAGTATTATATCAATTATCCGATCTAAACTCTTGCTTAATTTGACTATTACATTATATTGTGTAGCTCCATTTGCATAACGCGCAGAAAGAATTATAGCTTAAAATGGTTTATGACAACCTCATAATGTCAATCAAAACTTAGGCTTTAGGTCAATGCGTCAAGCTGTGACTAAAATGCTTTTAGAAATGCGATTTCGATTTCGGGTGATTGAACTACCAAAATTGCATTAAAAAGACATGAACTAAGTGCAAAAACGTAGCAGTGAAATGTGTTCAATGTTTTGAAGGTGGAAACCTGGACACTTTAGATATGCGGTCTGTCGGTCGTTGGGTGGAGGAATCCGAATTAAAATGCAAAATCTCAGTCATGAATGAAGCAGTTCATAAAACCAGAAGAAATATGAACTAAAGTGGCAGTGACATGTGGCCAGTGTTTTGAAAGTGGACAGTTTTGAGAATGTCTCAGTGGTTGTGGCTGGCGGCTCTGTTCTGCGGGTCGCAGGCAGCAGTGCTGCCGCCGCCGTGGGCTGACGTGAGGAAGAATCCTTGCGCGTCGCATCCGAGGGGCTGGCTGATGCTGTACTGGCCAACGGATGGGAAATGCTACACGATTTATAAGGTAAGCATACACAAACTAATGGTACAGAATATATAGTACAAGTCCCGCTAAGCTGCGCTAAGGTCATCACCACTGAATGAGCCTTGCACTCGCACCCGCTGGGCGAAATAATCGCGGAGTGAGCCGCCCTTGCGAATGGCCCTAACATGATAGAAATATTCATTCATTTAATGGAAGCTCAGGTAGCATAGTAATTAAAGTTGTTTAGAAAGTGTCTAATTCTGGTTTTAAAGAAATAAATTTCAATCCACAGGCAGCAATAATATTTTCGATTAATGCTGCTCCGCTGGGCTAAGTGCTCAATGCTCATAGTGGGGCGAATCAGTAGCTAAACGTTAAATGTTTTTTGACATTACACGTATGTATCAAATAGTAAACATTTTCGTATCATCGCTTTATCAGTTTAATTCCCACACACTACACTACAGTATTTTGACCATAGTCTAGCTAATTTACTCCATAAATGAGATACTGTCATATTGCTTACTATTTATCCTTCATTCAGGTGTCAGACCCAAATGCAATCTCAACGCTAATTATTTACTTATTTGACATTCCACATGTATCAAATAGTCTGTATCATGTATCTAATAATCATTTCCGTATTATTGCCACTTAGAATATCATCGCTTTATTATTATTATTAATTCCCACACTCAGTTTTTCCTTCACAGTCTAGCAGCTAGACTAGCTTAGTAGCTAGCTATTAGACTGTAGCTAATATACTCCATTTACGAGAGCCATATTACTTACTTTTTCTTCTTTCTTTTTTCTTTTTTTTTCTTTTTTCTTGCGCTCAGGTCCAAATGCAATAAGCACTAGTGAGCTAAGTGAATATTGCGTGTCGATTTCAATACCAACGTAACCAGTTGTGCATTCGGAGGCACGAGAGACCGTGACCGATCGATCTACCCACTGACCCACTATTATTAAGAAAGGACGATGTAATGTGAGCATTACAATTAAGTACACATCTTGTAGCCAGGGGTGACATCGTCAGTGACGAAATCCCTTTATCCTTTCCACTACAGATTTTTTCCGTTTGCTACAAGATAAACAAACCTATAAGTAGAAGAAAAAGTTGAGACATACCTATTTTTTATTTACGTCGTATTTTTTTCCTAATTTGTCTTGCTTTAGATGTCCAATTTTATTAAGATTGTGTTTGGGCCTCCATTAGTGTGTCCGGAATGCTAAGATCGTGGGAAGTGCCCAAGCTGGTCGGCCATCCGAGAAATGTATGTGGAGGTAGCGGTGTATACCTAAGCTGAATAACCTAATAACAAAATTAAATTTAAAAAAAATCCCCGACATAGTGGACCGATTTTCATGAAACATGGCTAAGAACACTCCCGACTAACTCAGCATTCAAACAAAAAAAAACTAAATCTAAACCGGTTCATTCGCTACGATGCCACAGACAGACACACACACAGTCAGACAGACAGATAGATAGACAGACAAACAGACAGACAGACCCGTCAAACTTGTAACACCCCGTCGTTTTTGCGTCGGGGGTTAAAAAAGATACCTAAATAATAGTTATTTGTTATACAAGGGGGCAAAGTTGTATTTAACACACGAGAAGTAAAATACATTTGCACCCGAGTGTAACACAAAACTTTTCCCCTCACTATAGCGAGAAAACTACAACGCAAAAAATGCGTTTATCACTACTTCCAGTAATTCCACAGGTGGTAAATCATCTTCATTACTAGATTCACCTACGTTTATTACATTGCGGTATTTGATGGCTGTGCAAAATTGTATGTACCCTCAACATCCCGCAATGTAACTAAAATCGTATGCGAGTTCGCACGCCCTCTAAATCAGGTCTAAAGCAGTTAATTTGACTTTATTCAAGGTCAAATTACTTTACCCACTAGTGGATAAAATGTGTTTTTACCCGCTGGTATTAAAGGACAAAACACGTGTTTCCGAGCTAGTGAGGGGAAAAATCTTTTCTTACTATCATATTTTGTATTATTGTAAATTGCAGGTGATTGTTTGAAACTAACGACGTATTTTAGATGAAAATATCTAAAAAAGTAGCTTATTATTTGGCAATAGAGTAAGTCGAATGTCGTATGTAAATCAGAATGTTAATGTAGGTACATATCTAACCTTTGGCAAGCTGTCATTTCTTCTACTTACTTTTGCACAACTCAATATAGAGCAAGGTACACCTGTATGAAATCGTGGTTTCTTAACCATGATCCATTGCCTTTCATCAATTACGTCGGTTTTTTATCTGTGGGAACCAACAACAATGGATATTTCTTAATTATTAATATACAGGTATTATGGGTAAATGAATATGCTGATTGGTATCACTGTCTTCGATCCATAGTGTGATACAAAATTATGATGAGATATTTGGAATGGTACCTACCTATATATTTATTATTTTGAGTTTAATGGCTGTTTTTTGCCATAATTATGTAGTGTGTAAGTGAGCATTTCTTATTTTCTTTGCCATTTTTTTATTTTGATTTTTTAGGGAATTTTAGGTCAGTTGTACTCAGAATCACGAGTACTTTCAATCTCACTGGGAGACAAAGAGTGTCCCAGAATTTCCATACATTTTTGTTACTTTCCTCTTTTGTTACCCCACACTGTGTGGGCTGTCGCGACCAACGCGAAACTATAGAGCCCCAAGAATATTCCCCTGCGGCAACACTGGCGGCGCCCTCTGGGTGGAGCCATAGTAAGTATCTCAAAGTTGTCAAACTACGTGCCACGTAGACATTCCACGAGGCGCGAGAAACGCGCCAGTACTTAAAAGTGTAACACACAGTGAAGTGATCCACGTGCTATCCAGATATTGCAGAGACGACTAAAGCTAAGTATTTATTTATACTTGGTGGCTCACAGTGGTGTAATGGTATCTCTTACAATTGTTTCCATATCTAACTAAAGGCTATTACCTCGATTATCTTAGTAACAGACAAGGCGCACTAAAGGTGCCACTAGGTGCCGAGTTGTCTATCTAAATAGTAAGTATGGTACTCAATCCTGGAAGACTAGTTCTCCAGAGGCGCAGCAGACAAGGCACGCTAAAGGTGCCGGTAAGTGACAGGTAGACACACTTAGAATAAGCATGCATGCTCAATCATGGTGAGACCGCGGCGTGCTCGGCTCAGCCCGGGGGTCGAGGTCGCCGGGGTCGAGGGGCACGTCGGCGGCGTACCTGGCTCAGCCCGGGGGTCGAGGTCGCCGGGGGTCGAGAGGTACGTCGACGGCTCACTGTTCTCAATCCTGGTAAGACTAGATCGCCAGAGGGTGAGGTGCAAGTCCACGGCGTGCTCGGCTCAGCCCGGGGGTCGAGGTCGCCGGGGGTCGAGGGGCACGTCGGCGGCGTACCTGGCTCAGCCCGGGGGTCGAGGTCGCCGGGGGTCGAGAGGTACGCCGACGGCCCTCACTGTTATCAATCCTGGAAGACGAGTTCTCCAGAAGAGTCGGTATGATAGGTACGAGGGTGTTGACAGTTCAGCACGTCCTCACACCCGCCGAGCTCCAGACAGACGTGCCGTAGTGTGGCGGTACGTCTCGACTATCCACTTGGGCGTGTAGGCGTCCGAGGAAGATGTATTTGGTGTACCCTGTCTGGTTGAATAAGATCAATCCTTAGTATGAGTAGTATGACGATGATGTATGTTCTAAGGGACGGTTGTTAGGAGAATACCATATTCATGAGCACTTAAAACCCACAGATCACGGAGTGACAATCAGCCGCCGTAACATAAAAGCAAGCGAAGCAGATCAGAGGCTCACCTGGCCCCGAGAAGGTTGGGACAGCGTGAGCGTGGATGAGGAATCATCTATAGAAATGTCAGGTATGTATACCATGCATTCTGTTTGGTGGTCAGTATATATATTGACCACACACACACAAATAAGTTGCCATCCTTCTCCTTTACGGACTCGTAAATGTACCGTAGGCGGCTAGGAGAGGGGTGGCGACAATGGTGGTTAGTGCTGGGATTGAACAGATATAGAATCAAGGCATAACCTAAAATGAATGCAAGGTATACTATCCTAACATTAAACGTATTATTCTAAGAAAAATAACATGTGTGTGTCAATAGTAACAAAAATTGCAAGATTTGTACTTTAAGTACACGTGCGGAATCATATAATTACAGGGTCTGGTTCAACATCAATTTTGGCTCATTTAGTTATGAAAGTTACTTCAAGAGCTCAATAAGTGAAGACTTTTAAGAATAAAGTAATTTCATTGACTGTGTAATACGGCAGGATATGAGAAAATACATCATGGCGTACTCTCTCGGCTAAAGGATGGTTTACTTACTTATAAGATACATTTTATTCCCCGTATAAGAAAAAAGGCTCAATTGTTATAAATAATGTTTAAAAAATAAAAGTATGAAGATTTCAGTATTCGTCCGAATTTATGAAATTAAAAATTCATTATTCAAAAATAAAAGGTCATGTTATTGAACAAAGTTGCTTCAGTTGCTTCCGGGATACGTCACGAATACGTCTCTGATTGGCCAAAAGCGAAACATGGCGGCCATCGCGCCATCGCGGCGGCCATAGCACGAAGTAGTGTTGCTACAGTTACAGTAAGAAGATTACCCGAAATGTCGGGAGAAAATTACGACTCGAAAGGATTAACCGGATAACTTCAGTGAAGAGAAGAAATTATTTTACAAACGGATTCGACTTGGAAGGCAGTAATGAGAATTTTCTTATAAGATGAATGTGTAATTAAGTCAAACGGTCATACTGAACTGTGTATAGATATAAGTCGGTAAGAATTTTGTCTTTGTGTTCGTAATTATATTGGATTGATTAGTATATAAGCTAGAAGATCTTTTCAGGGATAAGAAGAGAAGCACTAGCCTATGGTATACTGCAGGTATATCTTATAAGTCTTATAAGACAAGCGTAAAATAAGAAGGGGCAGAGGAATTTTCCGCTTTGAATTTTACTTGATACATGTGTGTTAAACTTAATTAGAATTAAGATTTTAGTATTAAGTATTTGTATAAAAGTAATAACGATGCATCTAAAAGGACCGAAGAAGAAACAAGTTACGGTTAGTTTATTCGTTAAATATGTCAGAAATCAGGGAGTTCTGACTAAGGCTGGCAACACTAATTCCCGAAGAGAATACGCTTTACTTTGAAACTTTGTTTACGGAGAAGCTGCAACAGCGCTGGTTCCCAAGAAGTTTGCATCCAGTTTATAGGTAAGATGCAGTTGTTTTGTACAATTTCAAGTGCTTTATAGAAGAATTAAATTGGTGAATGAGTACGATTATTGAAAATATGTGTATTTTACGTCATAGGAAGACAAAAACACGAACCGGCCTCCGTGAACCATCACGGACTCGACACATACCACCGGATTAGACGAGAAAAGAGAAAAGAAATTCCTCGGTAAGTTTTTAAATAACTACTTCGTCATCACATGAAGTTTGTTCAAAGAAAAACCAATCGTCAGCTAATTTGCCGTAAAGTTAGCGAAAACGACCTTCGTGGTTTTGGCAAAGAAACATGGCGTGTTTAAAGTTCTAAAGTAGAAATAATATTACAGTCAATATTCAAGTTTTAACATCCGTATTACGTTTTATTAGAGATATCTTGAATATTTTGACATTGTACTTGTTATTGGCGAAGATTAACTTGGATGAAGAAATGTATTTGCAGCGGAGTCAAAATGGCGAATTCTAGTATTCTTTAAAAGTTTAGAGAAGCTTTTAACATCGTGAGATATTATGTTATGCATATCTCGCATATTTTTCCTGAACTCACAATGTTGTTTACTTATTCCTTAAAGAACTTTGAGAAAGTTTTTTTTTTATGTTGATTGTGTGTATATGTGAATTAACATCTTCTTTACAGGTTTAGTATAAGAAGTGAATTTGTGTCAATAGTGTTCGTTAAAATACGTCATACAAATTAAATACAAAAATAAAACAAATGAGTAAGCTGAATGAGTGAAAGTGACAGTGCAAAGTTATATTATAGTTACCTGCGTGTAAACGTCAACGTTACTGACAAGCACTGATAAGAAGTGATAAGTCTTAACATAAATTTGAGTTCAATAACATGTCTGTGTGTATGTTATGTTTACAGATATTCCAATTTTCTTTAGTGATATTCAATTTAAAGTGAAATAATTTAAATTTGGAAATAAAAGAACTCATTAATTAAATTAATTTTAAAGTGAAAGTATTAAAGTTTCAAATAAGAGTCCTCATAAATTAAATTAAATTTTAATCTTTTGTTACTTTTAACTATTGAGTGTTGTTTTCCATAATAAGAATAGATTAATAAAAAATAAACAATTCCTCATTTCTAGTAGCATTCTAAAATAATTAAAGAAAATGTCAGAAACCTATCCTTGTGAAGGATAATTAAATAGACTTTTCCCAATAAGAGTTTTAATAAAAGATACTAGTTTATAGTATATATTTCTGTACCTTCCAGGACAAGATGGACGAGATTCTCTTAATCAGACTTCGAATCACCAGTGAAAAAATTGGTGCTGAATTGGAAACAATACCCAGTACGGTTCGGTCAGAAAACATAGGACAGGCTCAGGTCGTCTATAACAGACTGCAAGCTGCAGTGAATAGGCTCAACGCTAATTTATCAGAATACTTTCGTTTAGCTACAACTCCTGCATCAGATGAAATTTTCTTGATTAGTGGCCAGCAGCTTTTAGCAGAAGAGACTTTAGCAGAACTCAAGGCGAAGATCGACCAAGTCACCGTATCCCGTGAGACCCAGGAAAAGCCGCCTGAAGTGAATTCCTCTTGTCGACTACCGAAACTCCAACTACAGGTTTATAACGGGGATGTGCTTTCCTGGTGCGAATTTTGGGATAGTTTTAGCAGCAATATCGACTCAAGAAACTTACCTGATGTAGACAAGCTGTCTTATCTTAAAACTTCAGTGACGGGTGATGCTAAGAAAGCTATTGATGGCCTGCCTACCACTAACGGAAACTATAAGATAGCGGTCACTCTACTAAAGGAACGTTTTGGCAAGAAAGCTCATCTGATTGATGCCCACTATGCTACATTATACAAAATCGAAGCGGCAAAAAGCAGCGCAGAAGATTGTAGAAGAACTTTCAACGAGGTGGAGCGCAATCTTAAAATCCTAGAGTCTCTTGGCGAAAACACCAACCACAACCATCTTCGTTTCATGATTTTGGAGAAATTTCCTTCGGATTTAATATACGAAATAAAGTTGAAAATTCAGAATGAGTCCACACAAGAACTCCGGGAACAATTGAATAAAATTATCACTGCAAAGGAAGATGCAGAGAGAATTGCTGGAAGGAAACGATCACATGAGGTAGATGACAGCACTGTCGGTACCCTGCATGTGAACGCAAAGCGTGCGAAGAGAATGCATCATTTCCAACAGGGAAATAATACCTCAAATACTCAACATTATCAAGGAAGTACTAATAGAAAAGGACTAAATAGAAAAGGAAAATTTCAAAGGGCCAATGAACCCAAAAAAGGAAGCAAACCGAGCGTATCTAATGTTGCAACATCTGCTAACAGATCTGCAACTGTTAACCCAAAGGAAAAAGGGAAAATCTTAGGTTGTATATTCTGCAACGGCAAACACCGCAATTATACGTGCCAGGACGCTTCTACTTTAGAGGAAAGAAAGAAGCGGTTGACCGGAAGATGCTTTATATGCTTTAGGAAGAATCATCTTGTAAAGGACTGTAAGGAAAACTGGACTTGTAGACTTTGCCCAGGAAAGGAAAGGCACAACATGGCCTTATGCCCTTCAAATTTTCCAAAGGATCCCAAAACAAAGAAACAGTCTTGACTATTTCAGAAAGAGGAATCACCACTCTACAGACAGCTGTTGTTTATGCTAACCCCTTAGGTGATAAGAATAATGTATTGTGTAAATACCGTTTAATTTTAGACCCAGGGTCTCAACGTTCTTATGTCACATTTCAAGCGGCCAAGGAGTTGAAGCTTCCAGTCGAAGAAGAAAGTCTCTTGACAATTTTCACCTTCGGTGAAGATCCTCCGAAGGAAATACATAGTCCTATAGTGATTCTACAGTTAGTAACTAGAACAAATAAGAAGATAGTTATACAAGCTAACTGTGTCCAACGCATTTCAAGAGGATTCATCCCAAATGTCAAGTTACGGGGCGTACCCGAGTCTTATGTACTGGCGGATGATGGTTCTGTAAGCGGACAGGTGCAGATTCTAATCGGAAACGACTACTACTTTAACATTATTTATGAAACTAAGATACAACTAGATAGTAACTTGTTTCTAGTGGATTCTGCCCTTGGATGGATAGTCAGTGGCAAGACGGAACCACAGCTTGAAGAGGAATCATATGTAGTGACTTATGCTCAAACTTGTATTGAAACGAAGCTTCATCAACCAGATTCACCTCTTTGTGATGGAGACATTAAAAACCTTTGGGAATTGGAATGTATAGGAATTTGTGATTCACCTAAAGCAACAAGAGAAGAAGAAGCTATTAAAAATTTTAATGAAACTACAGTAAAAATTAACAATAGATACACGGTAAGCTGGCCATGGATAACTTATCCGCCTGACTTACCTAATAACTTTGGAATCGCCTTTGGGCGTCTGTCAAGTTTACTGAAGCGCATGGACCAAGAAACCTTAATGTCATACGACGATACATTTAAACAACAATTAGCTAAGGGTATAATAGAAGTCGTACCCACATCAGGAACGTCAACTGGTAACGCTATTCACTACCTACCCTTCCATGGAGTACGTCATCGAGGAAAACCTATGCGAATCGTGTATGATGCTAGTTCCAAGAGTAACAAGAACACCAAGAGTCTGAACGAGTGCTTATACAGAGGACCACTCATGCTTGAAGACCTTACAGGGTTACTCATCAAATTCAGGACACATCACATAGGATTGACGTCCGACATAGAAAAGGCGTTTTTACAGATGGCATTACACGAGAAGGATCGTGACGTTACCAGATTCTTATGGCTTAAAGATACCTCTAAACCAGTATCTCAGGATAACCTACTTTACCTAAGATTCTGCAGAGTTCCATTCGGCGTGATATCTTCACCGTTTCTACTGAATGCGACTATTAAAGAACATTTAAATAATGCAGAAGATCAGCATGTCAGGCAGAAAGCGAATGACATATACGTAGACAACTTTGTTTCAGGCTGTAGTACTACAGCTGAAGCAATAGAGCTTTACAAAAGTTTAAAAGGATCTTTTCAAGATATTTCAATGTCACTCAGGGATTGGAGTTCTAACTCCGAAGAATTCATGAAGATGGTCCCTGATACATGTAAAGAAAACAAGATAAAAGTACTTGGCTTAGAGTGGGACATAAAAAAGGACACCCTCCAACTGAAGCCCAACCTCCAAGAGGAAGCAGTCACAAAAAGAGGAATACTGAAGACTATCGCATCAATTTATGACCCGTGCGGTTACGCGGCACCTCATACATTATCAGCTAAACTTTTTCTGCAAGGACTTTGGAAGGCCGGAGTATCTTGGGACTCACCATTATCAAGCGAGCTAACAGAAGAGTGGAACATCATCCGACAGAACCTAGAAGTCATAGGAAAGGTATCGGTGGATAGATGTTACATGAAGACACCAACGGAAGCGAATTACCAACTGCACTGCTTCACAGATGCTTCACTACAAGCCTACGCAGCATCGGTGTTTCTAGTCTGTGGCTCGAAGAAAAGCTTTATCATGGGTAAATCCCGTCTGATACCAACCAAGGATCAAGATAACCTCAAGATACCCCGTCTAGAACTTCTGGGAGTACTGATAGGCTGTAGACTGACGAAGTTCGTCCTTAAGTTTCTGCAACAGAAAATAGTAAGACAAGTCTTATGGACCGATAGTCAGATTGTCATCGAATGGTGTAAGTCTAACAAACTACTTCCTCCCTTCGTTGCCAGACGAGTAGAAGAAATCAAGACAAACAAAGACCTGGAGATAAGATATCTACCATCAAGCTTGAACCCAGCAGATGTAGGCACAAGACCCCTTCGTGCAGAGGAGGATAAGGAGAAATGGCTGAATGGTCCGCAGTTTATAACAGAAGATCCACAGAAATGGCCAACCACATCCGGCAGTGAGCCAACCAGTTCTCTTCTGACAGGGGAGGGTCTTGGGTTCCAAGAAGACATAGAGATGGTCGATAAAGAAGATCCAGTTGTTAATGTCAACCCGATGAAAACGGAGGAAATTATAACACCAAATGAAGTGATAGGAAATAATCAGTCAACAGACGACAAGCTTCATAAATTAAAAGAAATTCAAGCTAAATATTTTCCTCTAGAGGTAGAAGGAAAAGAAACCAATCTAAGTCGAAACTTAGGAGTATTCAAGGACATTGATGACCTATTGAGATGCAAAGGTCGTATGAAAAACGCAAACTGGTCGTTCGACAAACGATACCCTATACTCATACCAAAAGAGTCAGATTTCACGAAGGAAATTATAATGAAAACTCATCAAGAGAACAAACATGTAGGTGTCAGCCACACGCTTGATAAAATAAGAGAAATGTATTGGATTCCTCAAGGAAGAAGTAAAGTCCAACGGATATTAAAGGGATGCCCTGAATGTATGAAACATGATGGAGGACCTTATAGACTACCAGAAACCCCTGCTCTTCCTAAAGAGAGAGTCAATTACAGCTCTCCTTTTACGTACGTTGGAACAGACTACCTGGGACCACTTCTAGTTAACAACGGGAATGGCAGTTGTAAAAGATGGATTAGCCTTTATACATGTTTAGCGGTAAGAGCCATTCACCTGGAAGTGGTAAAGGATCTAACAGCGGAAGAAGGTCTTCTGGCCTTAAAAAGGATGATATCAGCGAGAGGCGTGCCTACCTTAATTACATCTGACAACGCAGCTCATTACAAGTTACTTTCTGAAATTCTTCAAGACCCATATTGCATAGAAAAGGAGATTAAATGGAAATTCATACCGCAATTAGCCCCATGGCATGGAGGATTTTACGAAAGGTTGATTGGCTTAACCAAGAATTGTATGAAGAAAACCTTACAAAAACACTTATTGAATGACAGCCAGCTGGCAACAACAGTTAAGGAAATAGAAGCAGTACTTAACACAAGACCTTTAACCTACGTGGATTCAGAACCTGACCACGTATTAAAACCCTCAGACTTTCTTACCATGGGAAAATGTATCGTAATGGAAACGTCGAGCATGGATCCTATTACGTCACATGGGACAGTAACCAAAGACAATCTAATTAAAGGTTGGAAGAAAGCGCTCATCATTCTACGAGAATTCAAAGAGATGTTTGAGAACAGGTATCTCCTAAATTTGAGAGAAAGATACTCCCATCATCCTAAGGAGCCTAGAGTGACTTCAAAATTAACGCCAAAAATAGGTCAGATAGTGCAAATAAAAGGCGACACGAAGAATAGGATCAATTGGAAAGTTGGGAAAATAGTATCTTTAAAGGAAGGCGCCGATGGTTTATGTAGAGTAGCCACGGTCCAAGTAGGAGATACAATATATACAAGATCTATCGCGCATCTCTACCCGTTAGAGATCGAAGATGGAGAGGAACAGTGTAAACAAACGTCACATGAAGAAAGCGTAGAAGAATCTGTACAGGTTCCTGACGTCCCACATCCAACAAGAAGGGACGACGTGATGAAAGAATCCACTAACGACGTTCTTAAGACTTCTGAGCAGAAATCTTATCAATTAACAGAATTAAACGAGTCAGAAGAAATACCGTCTGATTCAGTCTTATTAGAGCCTGCATCTAGTCAGTTACACGAGCCTGAGCCTAAGTCCATACCCGAACCAGACCCACTCGCAGTCAAAGACATGACGTTCTGCGAGAACACTGATCCTGAAACGCACCACCTAGAGAACATCGCGTCGGCTGAACATCACGACGAGTCCAGACCTAAGAGAGCAGCGGCGCTTCGTGCTCTTGAGAAGATTAAGGAGTGGACCAGCAACTTAGTCGCAGTTTTGCTGCCTGTAGTGGGGAGTGTCGCGACCAACGCGAAACTATAGAGCCCCAAGAATATTCCCCTGCGGCAACACTGGCGGCGCCCTCTGGGTGGAGCCATAGTAAGTATCTCAAAGTTGTCAAACTACGTGCCACGTAGACATTCCACGAGGCGCGAGAAACGCGCCAGTACTTAAAAGTGTAACACACAGTGAAGTGATCCACGTGCTATCCAGATATTGCAGAGACGACTAAAGCTAAGTATTTATTTATACTTGGTGGCTCACAGTGGTGTAATGGTATCTCTTACAATTGTTTCCATATCTAACTAAAGGCTATTACCTCGATTATCTTAGTAACAGACAAGGCGCACTAAAGGTGCCACTAGGTGCCGAGTTGTCTATCTAAATAGTAAGTATGGTACTCAATCCTGGAAGACTAGTTCTCCAGAGGCGCAGCAGACAAGGCACGCTAAAGGTGCCGGTAAGTGACAGGTAGACACACTTAGAATAAGCATGCATGCTCAATCATGGTGAGACCGCGGCGTGCTCGGCTCAGCCCGGGGGTCGAGGTCGCCGGGGGTCGAGGGGCACGTCGGCGGCGTACCTGGCTCAGCCCGGGGTCGAGGTCGCCGGGGGTCGAGAGGTACGTCGACGGCTCACTGTTCTCAATCCTGGTAAGACTAGATCGCCAGAGGGTGAGGTGCAAGTCCACGGCGTGCTCGGCTCAGCCCGGGGGTCGAGGTCGCCGGGGGTCGAGGGGCACGTCGGCGGCGTACCTGGCTCAGCCCGGGGGTCGAGGTCGCCGGGGGTCGAGAGGTACGCCGACGGCCCTCACTGTTATCAATCCTGGAAGACGAGTTCTCCAGAAGAGTCGGTATGATAGGTACGAGGGTGTTGACAGTTCAGCACGTCCTCACACCCGCCGAGCTCCAGACAGACGTGCCGTAGTGTGGCGGTACGTCTCGACTATCCACTTGGGCGTGTAGGCGTCCGAGGAAGATGTATTTGGTGTACCCTGTCTGGTTGAATAAGATCAATCCTTAGTATGAGTAGTATGACGATGATGTATGTTCTAAGGGACGGTTGTTAGGAGAATACCATATTCATGAGCACTTAAAACCCACAGATCACGGAGTGACAATCAGCCGCCGTAACATAAAAGCAAGCGAAGCAGATCAGAGGCTCACCTGGCCCCGAGAAGGTTGGGACAGCGTGAGCGTGGATGAGGAATCATCTATAGAAATGTCAGGTATGTATACCATGCATTCTGTTTGGTGGTCAGTATATATATTGACCACACACACACAAATAAGTTGCCATCCTTCTCCTTTACGGACTCGTAAATGTACCGTAGGCGGCTAGGAGAGGGGTGGCGACATGGGCCACACAACATGTACGGAAAATGTAACAAAATAAGAAACAATCGTATGGGACCATTTTACTACTAGGATTGAAATAGCTAGTGATTCTGAGTAGAAATAGCATTTTTTTTTCAAAAATATCACATTTCATAAAAGTGGCGAAAAAAAAAATCTCAATTTTATTCTTGATAAGTATTAGTCGGAACAATAAAACGATATGCCGAAGTATTTCACGATCTTCCGTATCTTACGATCGACCGCCGACATACGTGCCTATATTGGTTCATATAGCTCAAAACTCGCCTACACTCAAGCTGTTGGGCCTCCTTGTTGGACAAGACGAGTCGTCCCGCAGAACCTGACGCGCTTGCGCAATCGATGTCACTCACCTCGGGAACTATACCGGTGCGGTGCCCTTCTAAGGGCTTCATATTGGATAATCGGTTACTTCATATAAACTCACTAAGTTTAACGTTCGTAGACATGACAATTGTCGGAGTTTTTAACCTACTTATCTCAAAACTGGAGGTTCCTAATCTGATCCGTATGTTTCTATGTAAGAGATACGAGATTGGCCGAATTTAATGCGGTTTTTATCTTAATATTTTCATAAGGAAAATAAGAACGGTTGATACACAATTATTCTCATAATTTTCACTTGTACTCCAGGATACTGTGTTCCAGGTTTCAGGAAGGTTCTTCTCTATTCTATATCGTTTAATTCCCGTATCAGTCAGACAGGTCAAGGCCGAGCATAAAAAGTTAATAAGCACAAACACGGACGAAGTTGTCGATCAATCTATATTATCTTTCGTTTTCAATCTTTTGTTTGAAGCCACGTTCGCAATTCACAACGACGATTACAAAATCTATACCCACCGTAGTTGATACTGAAATTATAACAAAATTACACCACGGTCAAACTCGTCTTCATCACATTAGCTTTCACTGAATATTTCGTCAGCTCTCAGTTGACTAAGGCATCCATTAACCATTGTGTTCAAATGTCACGCCAATGAACAAAGATTCTGCGTACGAGTAGTTAGGTCACGAACCTCAAAACGTCATTTGAGCAAATATTTTTAAAAACTTTGAATTTGACCGCATGAACATCAGACCAAGCTAGGCTGAAAACATAGACTGCAAAGTTTATTTTAAACTCCTATGAAATTATGCATGAATACTTACCACGTGGAAAGTCTGCTTTATCAATTTCTCTGTCAAATAAGCTTACTTTGAATCTAAATACATCGGTTGGTTTAAAAACACCTGCAGGCAGATCGGGATCAATTCGATAGCAATTTATGATCAAACGAACTTCTTGAAGTGAAGTTCGATCGAAATTATATGAGTTTCTTCATTTGAAGATTCGTATTTTACTAGCTTTACTTGTCATTACTAAATGTTATAGGTATACTTAGTGATTAGGTACTGTGGTTAGTCAGTATTCCTACATAGTTAACATTCACAGTGCTAACTTGATCCACAATGTTCGTATTGGAGAAGATGTCCGTGACTGTATTTCAGCCACGTTTCATTGAGTTGTACCCAAAAAATGAAGATCAAACATTGCGTGCAAGTCTCATTGTAACAATTAGGTAACATTGAAGTTGTTACCGCTTAGTTACACAGATAATATTTCATCTGCTCTGTTTACTTTTTAAAGATCTAGCTATTGATAATGATAATGATTTATTACTAGCTGGCACTGGGTAGGTCAAATAACATGAACATTTGCAGATTTTTAAAAAGTTTGTGCGGAAAGTGAATAGTGGAATGTAACACACGATCCCTTTTTTCCAGCGCAGTCTATAGCATGTTTAGGTATTAAATTTAACTAGAAGATAATTCATGTCACATAACCTTTAGTTTTTACGTTACGGTTCAATTTGGGCTAAATTTCGTTAACCGCTTACTGCTTTATAGCTTTATGGTGCAGTTTTTATGATATTATGATAAAGATGAGTTAAGTTTTGATAAATTAAGTAGGTATTTGAAAAGAGCTGTGAAGTGTCAACATATTATCGTACCGTAGTATTTATCTATTGTTTTGGTAGGTAGATTGTTAATGTATAATTTAGCTGAACGTCAAACATATTCGTAGGTAAGCCTGTGCTAAGTAACATGGGTTTCTTTTTCTGCGATACCTTAAAATCTTTAGTTTTAATAAGCCCATGAGAATCAAGTTAATGGACTGTATAGTAACAGGCAACCAAAAGAAGACTGCCATTAATTATTATAATACTCTACAAAATTTAAGTTCAACACTTGCGTACTATCTAGCTTTGTAATATTAAGGTCATGTCTATATTATTCACATACATAATATTATGTATTTTGTTCGTAACTTTGCCTGTGTGAAATGCGGTCAAGTTCATTATGCTCTTAAATGTTGATTGTTGACTCAGTATTTTAAAAACCTGAATTTGCAAAACCGGTGTGTCGTTGATACATCCTTGCCGGGTAATACGAGTATTGACGTGTATGGCACATGTATAATAAACAAGGTTACAAATCCACAGGCCAAAAACGTCCACGAAAACTGGGGTCTTTTTTGTAAAAGATTTTAAGAAATAAACGGCTATAAAATGCATATAAGTTTAAGGGTCCGAGGAGAAAATAGTATTTTATACAATCGTGATATAATACAAAGCTTTTCAGTCGAATACCATGTTTAGGCCACGAAGCTAGCTGAGTGGCCTAATAGTACGGTACGAGAGTGAAAAGCTTAATTATATCACTATTGTATACAATACTTTTTCTATGAGTCATCATTTTCATCATCAATGGACGAAAAATATCATCATTCAAGTTAAAATAAATGTTAATAGCGTCGTTCACCCACCGTTGTATCAACATCGAATTACCATCGATTGGTCGATAACGCGACATATAAAAAAAATGTGTTTCAGATGCAGAAAAATTTGCCAGGTATCGCAAATTAGTATAGAACTTGTATGAAGTTCTATTTTTGAAATTTTTTCAGTTAACTAAAGTGAAGTGTAATGAAATATTATAGTTGCCTAAGTGTCAAAGTTTAGTCTGTGGTGTCCTAATTGATAGATTAAAGTCGAAGAGTAGAAAAATGAAAGTTAAAGTCTATTTATTCCATTTCTTATAGGTATTGTTCACTAGAATCTTGCATAACTTATCATAACACTATACAGAAAACTGAGAAATTTAGAAATATCCTCATGACCATGTCATTGACACGACCGTGACACGGATGACCGCAGCATAAGGTTAGTGTAATAATATCGAAGGTAATAAACGTATCTAATATCCATAATTTTCCTTACAACATAGGTACTATTGGGTTGGCACAAAAGTAATGAGAAACTTGGTTTACGTTTTATATTTTTTATTATTATTACAATACAAAAAGCTTAGTCGATGATGTAATCACCATTAGCATCTATGACTTCTTGCCAACGATCCGGCAAAGTTTGGATGCCTTTCGCCCAGAACTCTGATGGCTGTGCCTCGAAAAAGTTTTTCAACTCCACCTGTACATCATGGAAATCATTGAATTGTTTACCCCGAAAATGTCGTTTCAGGACTCTAAACAAATGAAAGTCTGATGGTGCGAGGTCTGGAGAATAAGGTGGGTGGGGTATCGTCTCCCAGCTCAAGTTCTGCAGCTGTTGGCGAACGGTAGATGCGACATGAGGTCGAGCGTTATCATGTAGTAAAATTACAGTGGCTCGTCTTCGTCGTTTTTAGGGTTCCGTAGTCAACTAGGAACCCTTATAGTTTCGCCATGTCTGTCTGTCCGTCCGTCCGTCCGTCCGTCCGTCCGTCCGTCCGCGGTTAATCTCAGTAACCGTTAGCACTAGAAAGCTGAAATTTGGTACCAATATGTATATCAATCACGCCAACAAAGTGCAAAAATAAAAAATGGAAAAAAATGTTTTATTAGGGTACCCCCCCTACATGTAAAGTGGGGGCTGATTTTTTTTTTCATTCCAACCCCAACGTGTGATATATTGTTGGATAGGTATTTAAAAATAAATAAGGGTTTACTAAGATGGTTTTTTGATAATATTAATATTTTCGGAAATAATCGCTCCTAAAGGAAAAAAAAGTGCGTCCCCCCCCCTCTAACTTTTGAACTATATGTTTAAAAAATATGAAAAAAATTACAAAAGTAGAACTTTATAACGACTTTCTAGGAAAATTGTTTTGAACTTGATAGGTTCAGTAGTTTTTGAGAAAAATACGGAAAACTACGGAACCCTACACTGAGCGTGGTCCGACACGCTCTTGGCCGGATTTTTTCTTGATAGCAGAAGATAGTTTGGTGAGCTGTGTTGAATATTTGTTAGCGTTTACAGTTTCATTGTGTAATAGTTCATGAAACAGCATGCCTTGCGAGTCCCAGAAAGAACAAAGCAAAACTTTTTAGCGGTTCTTTTGACTCAGCTTCGGTTGAGTTGGTGGCGTTTCTTCTCGAGGCAGCCAAAAAGTACGACGTGTATCGTTCTCATAATAAATCCATGATTCATCTCCCGTAACCAGATCAGTCAAAAACTCTTTACGTCGGGGTCGCAGCAAAAGTGATTGACAGATGGCGACACGGACTGCACGACTGGCGTCGGTAAGGATGTGCGGTACCCATCGAGCCAAAACTTTTCGATACCCAAGCTCATGCAGATGGTATTCCACAGCGTGGTGACTGCAGTTAAGTGCTTCCGCTAATTCATGAGTAGTAGCATCAGGATTCGACTGTAGTTCGCGGCGTAAATCGTCATCATTGAATGCAGGTGGTCGCCCTGAGCGTGACTGACTTTCAAGGCTCCTGTCTCCTGATTTAAAACGGTCAAACCATCTGGACACCGTGGCATGGCTTGTACTTCCAGCGCCCAATGCAGTGTTGATATTGTCAGCCGCAGCCCGCGCACTGTGGCCTAACAAGTACTCGTATAAGTAAAGTGTTCGAACTTGTCGCTCGTCCATTTTATTTCAATCTAACTAAACCAATCACGAGGGCGGCTTTATATACCCTCACATTACTAGAATATTATCGAAAACAATTAACTTAAGAAAGGAAATGTATAGAGTTTTGTAGAGTGTGTCATTACTTTTGTGCCAACCCAATATATCCAAATATTTTTGATTCTTTTTACTTTTTTGACAAACCATGAGTTGTTTGACAAAGTTGTTCATTACGTTACCTACTCGATAGAGTTAGGGCCCATTTAGACGGTTCGAGAACTCGCATACGAGTTTTATTATTATTAGATTGCGATATTATATGGCTGTGCAAAATTGTTTGTAACCTCAACAGCCCGCAATGTAACTAAAATCGCATGCGAGTTTTCACGCCGTCAAAATCAGGCCTAAATGTCAAGCAAAATGTATGCAATCTTTGGTTCTAGTCTAGTAACTGTTTAAGGCCGCTGTTAATTTTCTCTATACTTGATTTTTTTATATGTGATTTGTTTAAAAAAAAAATCTCTTAAATTGAGAGTTTTTCGACTACATGTTATATAACTTTATTAGAGCCACTTGCACTAACGAATATGGAGGGTTAACCCTCGGGTTAACCCATTTTGTATGGAATTTGACAGATGACAGCCCACTAACCCTGAGTTCAATGGTGTAAGTGGGCCTTAGGCGCTAAAATCATTGATCATTGCTAAAATCATTGGTCGGGTTTTCCGGGCCCACTATGTAAAATATACTTGTATCACAGAATATATAATAGTACAAGTACAGAAGGCCCACTGCTTTGATGTTCACGAAATGCCGCCTTTTTAAATGCCTACAAAATTTTTACAAAGAAACCAGCCGCACGTGCGCAGCGTTGGATGATAGGGTTGCCTATGGATTAAAACGAATTAATTACTCAGATAAAATTATATATATTTAAGTCTTGGGTACTTTCTAGGTAGGTATTTTGGTTTAAGTTCCAACATCACAAGCCTTATTGAACTTTTCCGTAAGACTTAATCATAATCAATAGTAGATCTGTGTAAGTATGTCCTATGGTACATATTTTATTCATGATGTCTATCTTATACTATTAACTTAGCACTGTTAGCCATTCCACAAGCGGACATCGCATATGAACCTTAAAAAAAAAACGCGACGTAAAATAACAATAGAAAGTGCGAACGTGCGTTCCGTGAGAACGCGTGCCACCCCTGATTAGGCCGCGAACTCGCGGCCGCCGGCATGTACTTGTAGCACGGCGATAGAATCGCGGAGTGAGCCGCCCCTGCTTGTATGTCATATTCCATAACGTTGACGCTATCGAGTATTATATTCTAAAACATCAAACAGTAGTGGTAAAGGCTCTACCGACTATTAAATATTCTAAATGTACCTAATGAACATTTACGCGTACATTTTACTTAATTCTGGAGAAAGCAAGCGTTATGATATTTAGTTAAATCATACGATGCTTATCTGAAGTTGTGTAATAAAATAAGAAAATGATATGCAGTTTGTCGCTTATGAGTAATAAAGAGGTGTGAATGGGTGGGTTGAAGTTTAATTGCCTGTAACTTATGGAGTTACCACAATTAGTCGAGCCGCACTTCACAAGCCTGAGGTATCTACGTGACAGACACCTATAATATATGTCCATTCCCGCGTAGAATGACTAGAAGTAGAACTAGTTTAATCACTTGAAAATATTTAGCAGAACGCGCGAAGAAAGTATTAACTATAAAAAACATCAAACTAAATCAAATCCAACGATTTATGAAATACTAGTTTTTGCCCGCGGCTTCGCTCGCGTTAAAAAGTGACAAACAGTAGTCTATGTCACTCTCCATCCCTTCAACTATCTCCACTTTAAAAAATCGCGTCAATTCGTCGCTCCGCTTTGCCGTGAAAGACGGTCAAACAAACAGACACACACACTTTCCCATTTATAATATAAATAAATAATAAATAAATATTATAGGACATTGTTACACAGATTGACTGAGTCCCACGGTAAGCTCAAGAAGGCAAGCGGTGAAGGAAAACATCGTGAGGAAACCGGACTAATTCCAATAAGGTCTAGTTACCCTTCGGGTTGAAAGGTCAGATGGCAATCGCTTTCGTAAAACTAGTGCCTACGCCAAATCTTGGGATTAGTTCTCAAAGCGGACCCCAGGCTCACATGAGCCGTGGCAAATGCCGGGATAACGCAAGGAGGATGATGATGATAGGTTAAATACGATAAGTTTTAAGTAACTCATTCAAATTGTATCATTGCTAAACATTAATTGTTGAAAATGCTCCAGAAGATGCATTCATAGCGAGCACTAGATGGGGTTGGATCTGATTAGATAATGCGAATACTTCCTACAGAGCGACGGTAAGGCTACAATCAACAATCTTAGATCAAACCAAAGACTAGTATCTTATACTATTAAACGAGCAATTCTTGTATATTTATTTATTTATTTATTTATTTATTTATTTATTTATTTATATATACCGACGATCTCGGAAACCGCTCTAACGATTTCGCTGAAATTTGTTTTGTGGGGGTTTTCGGGGGTGAAAAATCGATCTAGCGTAGCCTTAGATCCCGGAAAACGCGAATTTTCGAGTTTTCATGAGTTTTTCTTTCGCATTTGTAAACGTAAAATATGGTCCTTAATTTCGCCGCGCGCGCATCGATTCCGCTTAGCTCAGTCGCACGAGGTCGGTCTAATGTACGCAGATAGATCGTAGGTGTCAGGGTTTCGAATCCCGGTCAGAAATTAAGTTTTTGTTTTTTGTCTTTTTTTTGTTTTTGTATTTATAAGAGTTTTTTTTTATCTAAAGACGTGATATATTAAAATAGAACCGAGCGAAGCTCGGTCGCCCAGATATTAACCTTGTAAGGCCCACCATGGTTAGTTTTCCTATTTTTAATTTGAAACATGTTCTACAAGTAAATTGGTAAGATTAGATTTTCGTTTGTTTTATAAACCAATGAAACAAAAGAAATGCTAATTTATTCGGTTCATGAAAGATTCCAATTAAATTGTAACAACTACGAGTATGTACATTGGGCTTTACGAGGTTAAATAAACTCTGACACTCAAACATTTGATGATAGTGAACCATCCATACAGATTCACAAAAGTGTTGGCTTTTTAGAGTCTAGAAAACCTTAACGCACCCCGCAACCAAACTCGTTACAGAGTTTTGTGGGGCGTTTTTAGGGTTCCGTAGTCAACTAGGAACCCTTATAGTTTCGCCATGTCTGTCTGTCCGTCCTTCCGTCCGTCCGCGGATAATCTCAGTAACCGTTAGCACTAGAAAGCTGAAATTTGGTACGAATATGTATATCAATCACGCCAACAAAGTGAAAAAATAAAAAATGGAAAACAATGTTTAATTTAGAGTACCCCCCCTATATGTAAAGTGGGGGCTGATATTTTTTTTCATTCCAACCCCAACGTGTGATATATTGTTGGATAGGTATTTAAAAATGAATAAGGGTTTACTAAGATCGTTTTTTGATAATATTCATATTTTCGGAAATAATCGCTCCTAAAGGAAAAAAAGTGCGTCCCCCCCCTCTAACTTTTGAACCATATGTTTAAAAAATATGAAAAGAATCACAAAAGTAGAACTTTCTAAAGACTTTCTAGGAAAATTATTTTGAACTTGATAAGTTTAGTAGTTTTTGAGAAAAATACGAAAAACTACGGAACCCTACACTGAGCGTGGCCCGACACGCTCTTGGCCGGTTTTATAATTAAATGTTGTCACGATACTTTAATAATAATAATAATAACGGTTCCTCTCTCTGCAGCTCTAACCACCGGCAGCTTGGGCCCTGCCCCGCTGCTGGCGGCACCCTAGGTTAGGTTTTTTATAATGAGTTTATATATTTTGTATTGTTTTGTATGTGGTTTTGTATTTTACTTTTATTTACAATCATATTATAAAAAACCTAGCCTAAGAAAGAAAATAAATACTGAGATAATAATAAAGAAATACGGTTTTTTGATACCGAACTGGACGATGATGATACTGAGCCAAACACAAACAGGTAGGTAGTAGGTACCCGTATTTTTAATTCCAATGGTTGATTGAATTATGTGAAATTATTGCTAATTATCATGAAGATAAAAATAATACATTGGACAAGGAGGTAACTCAAAATTATTTGTCTTTGAAATAAAACTATGGAAACGGATGAGCGTCCATAGTTTCCATAGTTTTATTTCATGAGTAACTATCGCGGTAACCGAAGAAAATATTATTTTTCTTTTCTTTCAAGTTTTGGTTTTTGTTCCCAAGAAAGGTGACGGAGTACAGTTTCAATAAGATTTTAAATACGAACTTAACAGTCTTTATAATTGGATTGTCTTTGATTGTACGTTATGACAGTTCGTTAGTATCTAACATAGTTAGTGATTCACGGTCTAACGGCATTTGATAAAATTTACTGATACGTAAGTATTTAAGTACCTGTTTCACAGCAATCTAAGTATCTACTTAGTCGTTTAGTCGTAATTACACAATTTGTTTTACAGCAAGTACCTACCTAGGTACTTGCTGTAAAACAAATTGTGTAATTACGACTAAACGACTATGTATAGTTTTCATACAATTAAAAAAATGCAGTACTTAAAATTTTCGCTAAATATTGGATACTTAGTTATTAGAAAATAAAATTTTGGTCTGATGGTCCACGGATTGATTGCCCTAATATTAAAAAAAAATCAGTACAGTTCCTATACGATACACGCGCGAAGAGGAAATTCGTAACTCGTGTCGATCTAAAATACTCCCTTCTGTCGTGTTTTAATTTATCACCACTCGTTTCATCCTTTTTTCCGCACGTGTATCGTAATGTACTATTATGAAATATAAATAAAGATCGTTATCAGCGTGCTGTATTGGTGGCAAAGTATAGTTGGCAAATAAACAAATACACAAGTATTTAAAACAATATATATACCTACTTAACAAATTATGAAATATACACATATTTATAATTACTTATCCAAATTACATTGAATAAATAACTAAAATTTGTTCAACAAATTTGGCTGTCAGACGTTCACGTCGATTATAAAAAATCATTTTAAATAACTAAATGACCTTTCCACGTTGACAGAAGTTACAAGAAGGTTGTTATAAAATCTGGGTATTGTGTCAAATCCATACTGTGAATGAAGATACTGGGATTAATCGTGCACTTTATTACACTCCTCCGTGCTCGTCTTACTTCGTGCACTACTTTTGACTGCAACTTCTTGAATAACATAGTCGTATCTAGAGTGCATTTAAATATTTGGATTAAAATAATAATTATACACTTCGCGTAATGTATTCTTATGACACAATTAATATCGTTTGACGTATATATATTGTTTTAAAAATATATAGTTGGTGCGAAAAGGCTTTGTACCGTAGAGGTAATCCTAAGAAGGTAAGTATTTATTTTGTAGTTAAGAAAAAAGTCAATATTTAAATGTACGTATTTGTTTTTTTTTGCCAACCGTACCATTTGCCACGAAAACTGCACCTTGATAACGATCTTTAAATATAAAATCACAGCCAGCAGGGGAGCCGTACACTTGTACAAACTTCGTTTATCTCACTGATGCCACAAGTTGTGTAATACCGTAATACGATCAAAACAATGTTAAACACGACCAATGGATGAACTTCCTGACTCGGTTGTCACTTAGCCCTGAACCCATACTGATATTAAAGGTGGTATTTTTTCAATCTTTTAGATTTTCCATATCTATGTGTATGTATGAAGACCAAGAAGGAATTTTAGAGGAGGGTCTTTTCATCAAAAACGCACTCTTACTCCTGGGTGCGAAGCCGAATGGCACAAACGCTCACGAAACGCTCACGAAACGAAACGCTCGTAGATATCTATCTCTATCGCTCTTGCGTATTACCTTTCGCGGCGTTTCGTTTTCGTTTTGCGTCGCAGAAATGCCATTCGGCTACGGCACCTGGTCATATAACACACTATTTTGAAGGGCCGGTGGAGGGCCGGATAACATCCTTTCGGGGGCGGGATATCGCCCGAAGGGCCGTACCTACTTTGCCCACCACTGGTGTAGACGATGGACAGTCAAGACTGTGTCGCTGAGATAGTACTAGTAGGTACAGTATATCTCACGTAATAAAGTATGATGGTCTAATGAGAAAAACATGAGAAATCTCTCTTTATTCTTATAGCACCTTTGCATACACACTTCTATGTCGGGGGGTTAGTTTTCTGTTGAGCTGACTGTATAAGTGAAAGATAAGTGAAAGAGATATGTGAAAGATAAATAAAAATACGATCGCTGTTGTTGCTCGTAATTGGTATTCCAGCGGTGCAAAAGTCTCCGAGGTAACTCCTAGATGTTATCACCAACATTAAGGGGCATACTAAACTTTCTAATAGAGTTTAGAGTGCAAGTTAAGCATTGAAATAAACCATTGTACCGAGCAGCGACAAACGGCCCTCGTATGGTAAAAATACCATAGTTATGTTTTTCATAGCACGTAGATGTTGTAGATAAATGATTTCATGATGATGAGATTGATGAGTATTATCATTTATCTTATCGGTGCTCAATAGTACTGCGTAATTTCTTGGTGGCACATCACTATTGATGGTACAGATGTAACAGGTGCCAAAAAGTACATGTACCTACTTCGCGTGTCACTTGTTTATTGCCATGCCCCGTTTAGCCACTCTTACGCATTTTAAGTAGGTACTTTATTACCTGTCTGATAAGGAATAGCAAATTCACAAATCTGAAAACGTAATAGTTGTCATAATATTAGGGATCCCTTGTAAGAAATAGAGGCATGTCGTTCTCGTTACGTTACCGTAGGTAGTCCTTTAACAAAGGTTGTTAGGTTAGTGTAGTATTGTATAACCTACAGTATATATAACATACTACATAGTAGTATTGTATTGGGCCATTAGCATAGGAAACTCGGGGCATCACAGCATGCTACGTATATCATCTATGCATGACCTTTCATACGTCTTTTTTACACCACCTCCTTGTATTTTCCAGAAAGGCCATCCCTGTCCAGACACGCAAGAGCTAAGCCCCGGCCGTTGGGGAGGGCGCACCATCGCCGAATGCAAGTGTCCCCCCGGCACTGCCCAGTTGCCCCTCTCCACCACCTGCTACCGCCTCTTCGAGAGGGGGCCTTGCAGACCAGGAGAGTACTTCGCGCCAGTGGAGGAATCCTTCAATAAGAGAGGGTAGGTAAGCTATGTCAGGTCTTTTACATGTTATTCATGTTGACACTATTCGGTCCCATTAATTTTGATCTTTCCGACCATAGTGGTCGCTGGTCTGACTGAACTAAATGAGCAAAAGACCTAAAAGAGCGAACTAGTTGTCTCGAACTAGGCAGGATTGAACGAGATCGGAGCGCTCCGATTATCGAACGAAACGGCACAAGCCTACTGCCCAGATGCCTCTCTCCACCACCTGTTACTGGCTCTTCGAGGGGGGCCTTGCAGACCAGGGGAGTACAT
The DNA here is from genome assembly GCF_023078275.1 of Leguminivora glycinivorella. Taxonomy (NCBI): domain Eukaryota; kingdom Metazoa; phylum Arthropoda; class Insecta; order Lepidoptera; family Tortricidae; genus Leguminivora; species Leguminivora glycinivorella. Next base: position 10,765,314 of record NC_062978.1, read on the forward strand.
TGCACCAGTGGAGTAATCCTTCAATAAGAGAGGGTATTAGGTAAGCTATGTAGGTCTTTTACGGCCCACTTAAAAGGACAGGGCACTGCGTTGCTCCTCTCTACTACCTGTTACCGTCTCTTCGAGGCCCCCTGCCTTGCAGACTAGCAGAGTACTTCGCGCCAGTGGAGGAATCCTTCAATAAGAAAGGGTAGGTAAGCTATGTCAGGTCTTTTACATGTTAAATAAGAGAATAGGGGACTAGCTATCTATCTAAAACCCAAGGAAAATTAAGCTTACATTTACATGGAGAATTGGAGAATCGTTCGTCCTCTATCTTCTACATAATTACATATGCAACATGCGTAAATTATCAGTACTTACGTCAATAGATGTCGCGACGAACAAAGAGTCTAATGTTCACCAATTTTTAGTTCCTTCTGCTTGTAATATAAGCTGTAAACTATTCTAATATTAAATTTTTGGCAGACGAGACACTGTTGACACCTAGTATCGAGTAGTGGTACTGATAATTCACGCTATTTGACGCGTGATTGTCGCTAGATGTCACTATAACTATGCCTATACAAATAACTCGCGTCTACTGATGTATTGAGTTACAACTCTTCCCTTACTTATTTTTTTTTATTTTTTATTTTCTTTATTTGGGAAACAAACAATATAATAATACAAAAAGTTAAACATAGTCAATAAATCATGAGCCAAAACAGTTTCCACTTATAAGCTAACACAATTCCTTTGCTCTGAAAAACTATACCTATTTAAGATTTAAGAAAGTTGTACATCAGTAGTGCACTGTACTTATATATTACAATCTAGCAGGATTATTCCTCTAAGATATGCACATATTAGTTAGGTATATTGTCATGACCTCCCATAAGGTTTACGCATTGCCAGCAAGCGTGGCCGACGGTACACATCGTAGTAAAGTAATACCGGTCGCTCTCTCATCACCTTCATCTTGAATTTTAAGCAGTTTCCGACGAATGGTTGCAACAGAGAGTTACGTCAGCGGAAAATGACAAATGTTGGCCATTAAACTGGTCACACGTCACACGAACTCGAGGAATACCCCATTTGTATTATGCACTGATTATCTCTCGCTAGATCATGCATTTGTTTTAATTTTATATGAAGTACAAAAAAAATATGGAAAGTGAACCACTTTAAACAACCGATGCGATGAATTGCGATAGTTAGATTTATAATACCTGTATAAATATTGAGTACTTTAATTCTATTAAAATCTTAATCCTCCTTGCGTTATCCCGGCATTTACCACGGCTCATGGGAGCCTGGTGTCCGTTTTGACTACTAATCCCAAGATTTGGCGTAGGCACTAGTTTTACGAAAGCGACTGCCATCTGACCTTTCAACCCGAAGGGTAACTAGGTCTTATTGGAATTAGTCCTTTAATTCTATTAGAGGTAAAATTTTACGTACAAAAAACCGTTACATTGTAACTAACCCGTTTTAAATTATTTATGTAGATCTTTATACCATCTAGTGGAAATTACTGATTTGTGTACAGTACCAGAGACTTGGTACACAGAATGTTGCTTATACGTATAAGTTGTTTCGTATGGAAATATATTGGAAGACATTTAAATGTATGTATTAATCGTATCCGAAGATATTTTTATAGGCGACGATGTCGCTATGTAGTCTTTAATTCCGGAATACAAGTTTACAAGTTTTGTAATGTTTTCGATTTCCGCTCTATGATTACGTTTTTCCTAATAGAGTTTTAGGTTAAGAAGCACATATTAGTAAACACATAAAGTTGTACCTACGTGTTTTGTTTACCTGCATCTAAATGGTGTTGCGTTATGTCATCATATTTGGATCGTACAGTTAGCTGTACTTTAATGCATTTTTAATAGAATTTTGATAGGTGCACTTTTTCTTGCTCATCAACTATTTTAAACTGTTTACTGACAGTTTTTTCATTATTTCCTAATGCTATACCAATGTTACACAATAATTCTTTGAAATATCGTCATTTATATTCCAATAAAATCAGGTGGCAATGGCACTAGAAATAAGAATGTATATTGAATCTTGATGTAATGTCCTTTTCTGATAGGATTAGTATCCGAAGGTCGACATTCGCTAAACATTTGCAAACTTGATGCCAAACGAATAATTCTTGGCATATTTCACAAAGAGATTATCGTAAAACATGATTACTTTGCGACCAATATATTGTACTTACAGGTTAAAAATAATATCAAATCGTTACAACATGATATTAGTGATAATTGGTTGACCTTACCTCATGTTTACTACGCGATACACCTACTATTTAATATTGATCAAGTGTTGTGACCATGTGTGGTTGCAAATCTGAAGTAGTGTCAGGGCGAGTCCTTAGAAGCGAGTGGCTGGTCGCTTAGGTATTTATTGCTCACAAATTGTCACGCTATGTCAGTTTTCCTCTATCATTTTACAACCTTTAGTTACCTATAATTAATTTTTAAAGAGATTTTATGGCCATTCCAGGGAACGGCAGGGCATGTGCGTGCGTCCGCAACAATGTGCCGACGAGACTTTGCTGCATTGGCCTGCTGACGGGCGCTGCTATTACCGGTTGAGCCAGGGACCATGCTACCCGGGTTCTATACTCGACATGGGTAGCGACGGTGTTGCTAACTGCACGGTGAGTTTCTTTGTCGCTATTGCATGTCTAACGAAGTAAATCTCGTGAAGCATTCCATGATAGTGCGTCAAAGAGACTGTTTTATATAGGTCGGACGCTGCTGATTACCGGCTGAGCCCGAGCCCGTGTTACCCGTCCATATTTGTTTTGGGCTGTAACATAACTACACATGGTGCCCAAATAGTCGACGATATCTATTGAGGATGCTTACCATACTATTGCGCTGATAAGACCCTGCAGCGATGGTCAGCTAATTTCCTGACATAACAGCTTACCATGCCACATTGCAGTCACATACACTGTACTTGTCAACATGATCTATACCAAATGTATGACATAATCTTTATCACATTTCAGTGCGCATCCGATGGCCCTCACTACTGGGCTGGAGACGGGGGCTGCTATGCGCACTACTCGCGCGGTCCCTGTGAACGTGGACAGCTGTTCTTGCCTGGCGGCCGGTGTGGATGCGATGACCACTTGCCGCACTACCACAAAGTGACTTCCATGTGTTACGAGCTAGGTGAGTGGCACATAGAGTGTGGCATGCGAGTGCGGGTAGCTGCTCCTACCCGGCTGCAATAACCACTTGTCACACTACCACAAGATATTCAATCAATCAATCAATTATTTATTCGTGATACACAAGTAAGAAAACAGAAACAGCAAATAAAAGAAATTAAACATATAAGTTACAACGAAATGGTCCCGACTCAGCATAAAATGCTAACCCGAGGGTCAGCGCTGGTCTTCCGTCGGGACCATATTGACATGTATGTGGTTACGCTGCCCTCAAGATGGCTGTTAGGTGAATTACTAGCGCGGAGCCTGCAAACGCTGGCAGCTACTCTTGACCAGCGGTCGTACTTCGATACTTCATACTTGGTTACAAGCTGGTCGATCGTCAGATAAGATCAGCAATTTCAACTATTTCCTTATCTTTATTTATTTCTTTGTGTTTTCAGACACCATCGGCCCGTGTCCCAAAGGTCACATATTCTCCATCTCCGAGGTTTCCCCTCAAGGCTCGAAGGCCGAGTGCCAGTGCAAGGCGTTCCATGCGCGGGCTTCGGACGGGGCGTGCTACAGGCTCTACACCAGAGGGCCTTGTGCCAATGATGAGATGATTGCGAGGGGTGGACGGTGTATTAAAGTGAGTTGGTTTTTTCTACCAGTTGTTTGTTCAGATCTAGGTACTTAAACAATACTTACATCACTGTCTTTCCTCGTACTTACTACAGCTTTCGCAAATATACGCATGGTAGGTACTCGTTATCGTTTCACATAAATCATTATCTTATTCATTGACATGATTGACAGCGGATTGACACTATGCGAGTATTATTATTGACCCATGTTTAATTGGCCAGTTTCCAAATTTATTAAACGTAAAATTAAAAACCCATCAGCCTTTATGGCGCAGATGTCGCTACGTGCGCTTAAGGCACTGGTCCTACCGCGAGCTAGTAAGCTATGAGCTATCGGCTATAAAAACGAACAAAAGATAAGGACTCCCGTGCGAATAAAAGAGACACGGCGACTTTGTTAGCTCACCGCTGGGCGAGTGACTATAAGCATCGCCGTGTCTCTTATTTGCACGGGAGCGACTATCTTTTGTTCGTTTTTATAGCCGATAGCTCATAGCTTACTAGCTCGCGGTGGGACCAGTGCCTAAACGTGCTAGATTTCTTACGATGAAGGACCAATGTGTGATAGTCCAAATATAAAACGACTTCGTACAAGCGGCAGAAAGAAGCTTTAGAAGTTGTTTAGAAGACAGTAATTTATATGATGAATTGATGATGCAAGGCACATATTGTTCATTAGCAGGGAGCGTACTTTTCATGCCGATGACATCAATCTGACCTCACGCTCCATATAGGGTGATCCCAAATAGTTTTATTGTAAATTATTAATCATTAGTCGTCAATCATTTTAATCGTGGAGAAATTACTTCAAATACATTAGTCCATTTACATGTGGCATAAATAATACCTACTTGAAATGTGAAACTTGAATAAAATTATATGATTTGTTTTTATACATAAATTTAATTAAATAATATTGTTAACAACACATTACAATAAATACGTAGAAAAGAGAATTCCTCTCTAACGTAAAGCACACCATCCTTCTTGCATTCATTACCATGCAAAGAAATTCATAACTTAAAATGATTGATGACTAATGATTAATAATTTACAATAAAACAATTTGTGATCATTCTATATGGAGCGTGACGTCAAATTGATGTCATCGGCATGAAAAGTACGCTCCCTGTTCATTAGGCACTGGTCCCACCGCGAGCTAGTAAGCTATGAGCTATCGGCTATAAAAACGAACAAAAGATAGTCGCACCCGTGCAAATAAGAGACACGGCGATGCTTATTTATAGTCACTCGCCCAGCGGTGAGCTAACAAAATCGTCGTGTCTCTTTTATTCGCACGGGAGTGCTTATCTTTTGTTCGTTTTTATAGCCGATAGCTCATAGGTTACTAGCTCGCGGTGGGACCAGTGCCTTAAAATACTTTTTTGTCCGTTTCAGGTGCCGTGCGCCCGCGGGCGACTGTACGTGCCGGAGCGGCGCCGGTGCTACCGACCCGGCACGCCGGAGCCATGCCCGGCCGGCGAGGTGGTTGCGTTCGACTTCGACGCGCGTCCTGCTCTCGACGGGCTGAGCCACAACGGCGTTTGCGCGTGCGGTGGAGGGAACTGTGCCAGGCGGGAGGTAGAAATTGATGCCTAATATACTCGTAACAGAACACATGTGGCGCCCACGGGCGGCTTAAGCGCGGATCCAGCTTCGTGCCCAGGGGGGGTCACGTGGTATAAAGGTCCAGGCCCCGGGGGGGGGGGGGGGGGGTCACGTGGTCTATTTGTATGGTCAGCCTAGGATCCAGGGGGGGTCATGACCCCCATGCCCCCCCCCCCTGGATCCGCGCATGGGGCGGCTGTACCTGCCAGAGCGGCGCCGGTGATACCGGCCCGGGCGTGCCGGAGCCTTTTGGCTGAGCTCGTTCCGCGCAAAGCATTCGACCCGAAAGTCCACTATCATATGTTCATCAAAGAAATATGGTCTGTATGCTTCCCTTTTTATCCAACGTGAAAAAAAAGGATGTTGCCTATGAACATTTTTATATGATAAACATATGATAGTGGACTAAGTGGACTATCGGCCTTCGGCGTACGCCCTGCGCAGAACGAGCTCAGCCAAAAGGCGTGTGCGCATTCGGATATGTAGGTAACTGAAGAACATTGCCTGATATGCTCTTCATCGGTTTTAAACCATTGCACCTACTGTCTTATTTTACTTGTAACTTTGTTTTTTAACTGGTAAATTTTGAGTCTTTTGTTCCTGCCGGGTTGTGCACTGCGGATTTTTGTAAGCACTCGATACCTAGATAACTATTATATGTAACTCGATTTATTACGTAACATCTACATATAGGATTTTAAATTTAATTTATTTAATAAAACTACACACACAAGTACATGAACAGTATGTGTACTTACCTAACCACAGAGCCACGATACACACCTCTTAATTCCAACTCTTAACGGAGCTTAAACTTTCTGGAAGTTGGTGGCTATAAAATTAGCTTTATGCGCAAAGGAGAAACCAGACCATTAATATAATTGGGATTAGACTTTGACAATGCCGCCTCAGTTGGTATAACGAACTTCACTTTTAGAATTGTTTTAACCTAGCAACAGTCTTTAACAATTATATTTGAGCCGGGACAGTAAAAACTTGTAAATGATATTCTCGTCAACCGGCTTATTTTAACTTTGGTATCAGACTTGTTTCTGGCCTGTAGTGGTTACCTATAAGTGGCAATTGTAAATAGTCCACTTCTGTAAAAATTTTACCTCTATCCTATAATCTCAAGAGCGTAATAAGCCCGCTCCAGACTATGCGCGCGAATCACGCCGCGACGCCGCGAACGAGAGTGTGGATTCGATACGCAGAAAGCTTCACACTAGTGTTCGCGGCGTCGCGCCGTGATTCGCGCGCGCAGTCTAGAGTGGGCTAATACACTCTGTAATACATGACACATACAGGCTAATAATCAGAGGTCGGACAGAATGAGCTGTGTTCCTTTATAATTTGACATATTAACGTCAGATTTAAAGGCAAATAGGACATATACTCACCCTTTCCAACCTACGCTAAATCACTCTCCTTAAAAACCTGTATTTGTTTCAGATGGACGCCTGCGGGATGCGAAGAGGCGCCGCCATATACGGTGGCGCATGCCACATGTTGCACACACAGGGCCCGTGTCCACAGAACTCGTGGCTGGTCCGTGACGGACGCGTCACGTGTCGTTGCCGGCCCGGACACTTGCCGCCAGACTGCCGGCCCGACACAAGAGTTGCTGTTAAGAGTTGAGGCACTGTTTGATGCAGGATGTAAAATCTACCCCCTAAAAAGTACTCCTAATGGGTTCGTGCATTTACCGATATACGGATCTGACAGTGCTATTGTACTTCAATTACAATTATACGGCGGGACATGACATGCTGCACACATTGGGTCTTTGTCCACAGAACTCATGGTTATTGGTTAGTCCGTGGCGGCCACGTCACGTGTCGTTGCCGGCCCGGATACTTGTCGCTAGACTGCCGCGTGCCGGCCCCAGTGTTTGATGCAGGATGTAAAATCTACGTCCTCCAAAGTAAATCTTGTAGATGGGTTCTTGTATTTGACGGTATATGGATCTGCTAGTGCTAGGCTTAGTTATAACAATTATACGGTGCAGGCACACATGCTGCACACATAGGGTCAGTAGAACTGGTAGCTGGTCCGTGACAGGCGCGTCAACGTCACGTCAGTGACGTATCACCGCCGTCGGCCCGAGCACGTGCCGTGCCGCCCGACTGCCGGCCCGACACTAGGCTGGTTATGTGGCTGTTAAGAATTGATTCAGCGTTTTGAGGCAGGATATAGAATCTACACCTTACAACCTACATCTGGTAGAAGGGATCCGTGGTAGATATCAGTACTATACGCATTGACTTAGTTGTAAATTATGGCAGTGTTACTTAATAAGTACTAGCACAATTTGTACATCTTTACTAAGCAGTAGCTAATATAATTAGTCGTAAAGAAGATATTTGAAATAAACCTTTTAAAATTGCCACCTCACATTCAATATGCTAAGGTACATAGTTCAGAGGCGCTGCATTTTATTAGTACAAAAAGATCCTCCCTAGACTAACCCATCTCTGATCGAAAATCGAAGTAAAGTCTGGCCAAGGCGATAAAAGTTTTTAAGAAATCAAACGAAACGACGAAGTTTGGTATTAAAAAATAATTCCTAGGTATTAGATAATTTATCAAAATGATTGCTAGGTATTAACGGCTTTAGAGACTTTAGAGGCTCTAGAGGCTCCTTGTTGTTGTATATTGTTGCTATAAGTATTTATTCAGGCTGTTGTATTATGATACTCGTCCAATACTGCATTTTGTCTTTACATCTTTGGGCAGAGAGATGTTATGGTTTTAGATTCTAAATATTCTAAATAACTTTCAATATGCAGTCTAACAAAGCTAACACAATGTTAATGTTATCAAGATTTGTTCGTTTGTCTATTTGTCAATGCTTTACGAGTATATGTACGAGCCATGAGGTACCGCCATTTTTTTCAATACCCGTATATATATATATGCCCACATTACTCTGATAAGTCTAATATCTAATAGTATTTTTATTAAATTTGTATTCTTTCTCAAGACTGATGTTTAGGATGCTGTAGGTAAATATTCTTTAGACTATAATTACCTAGTTAAAAAAACTGTGGTGCGGCATTATATTTAATTATTTATATATTGATCCAGTGGGTAAAAACCCTAGCAAGCAAGGATCTATTATTTAAATAGGTATATGAAGAACGACATAATACTTGTATCTTTTTAGGATTTTCTGTAAATATGTCTGTAGACATTGATATTGTAGAACGAATTTCAACCAATTTGTAAAATATTACAATATTATTATATAAACGTAGGTAATAACTACAATATAATTTTAGCCGCATTACTGCAATATTCAATAAAGAACGTGACAAAAATAGAGCTTACAAATTAGGGACTATTAGGGTGTTTCATTTTTCCAAAAGTTTGATTTTCATGTGACTTTGATGTTCCCCTGGGTCTCACTGGTACAAAAGATAAATAAACCAATTTTCAGGAAAATTGAAGAATATCTAGAGGTTGCACATGTTGGCCACTTTCATTTCACACTGGTGAAAACGAGAAATACAGTTTAATATTTTTGTTTATTTTATATGTAATTTTTGATTGTTTGCAGGTAAATAAAACAATTGTAATTTAAAATGGGAACTAGAAGAGGTATTTGGCTATTAGAAAAAGTGCCTATTGGACATTTTTTAGGAGCTCGTCTCCCTTCAAAAGAACAAGTACTTTTAGTGTTTATTTATCATCACAAGGACAACAACGAAACACTTTCAGAAGCAGCTAAATCCACCAGTGCTAAACTACGCGAAGTGTGGAGGAAAGCAAATATTCCAATTAAACAGGAAGAGAATATCCGATCTGGTATAAAAAAATTGTATCAAGAGTATCAAAATTTAGGCAAGGAGAAGTCAAGAAATTTAGACACCGCAAATATGAAACGAAATATGTGGAAAGACGACCTCGTCGAATTGTTTGATATTTCTCGGCCAGATGTGATGGATCTTCCAGATGTCTACCAAGAAGATAAAATGTTTCTTATGTCGCAAAGAGAAGACCGTACAAGCTCGTCAATGAGTGGAGTAGATCAGATTTTGGAAAAAAGAACAAAAACTAGGATTGCGAAAGAACAGCAAAAACAGTCTTATAAAAATAAACACTATAAAGATATTGCCAAAACAAATATGACTGGTAAACTGGAAAACTCATCTCCATCATCATCTGAACCACCTACTGATGATAGTGATGATGAAGTCTTACCTTTGCCCTTACCAAAGAAGCCACGTTACCTTCGCCCTAAAATAATAAAACCCATTGATCAATCACTCACATCTACATGGGATCGAGAAAATCTCTCAGTTCGACAAGCAAGCACATCATTTATAGCGACGGCAAAGAGCCTTGGTCATGACGTTTCACAAATTTCTGTGTCTCCATCTACAATTCACCGTGCTCGGGCCGAAAACAGAAGCCAAATGGCTAAGAAAATTGAAGATTCAATCAACAAAAACGCTCAATTTTTAGTATTACACTGGGATAGTAAGCTGTTGCCTTCCATTGCCCAAGGAAATGTTAAGACTTTGGAAGATAGAGTTGCGATCATAGTAACCGGAAAAGATTTTGAAAACTTACTTGGGGTACCTGTTGCCCTTAAAGGTACAGGTGAAAAAATGTCTGAAGCAGTTATCAAAGAAGTTGACCGGATCGGACTGCGAAATAAAATCATCGGAATATCATTTGACACTACAGCGTCAAACACAGGTTTAATTCAGGGAGCTTGCATAAGAATCGAAAAAGAGTTTAACCGAACACTGTTGTGGTTGGCTTGTCGCCATCACACCCACGAACTAATATTGAAAGGAGTGTTTGAAGAGTGTTGTAAATCACCATCAAGTGGTCCTGACATTCAGATTTTCCGTAAGTTCCAAAGCGTGTGGAATATACTGGACAAGAAGGTGTATACTACAATGCTAGATGAAGAGACTCCCGTGGATGGGTTTCAAGAACAACAACGAGTGACAGTAGTTACCTACATCCAAAATGTCCTAAAACAAGGAAGCCACCCACGAGAAGATTACAAAGAATTACTACAACTCTCACTCCTTTATCTAGGAGGTTGGAATGAAAACGACTTCAGATTCAGGATCCCAGGTGCCTTACATCAAGCAAGATGGATGGCAAAAGCAATATATGCACTGAAAATGGCTCTTTTCACAAGTCAATTAAATGTGCCTCAAATACCTCAACGAGATTTGAAGGGAATTCAACGAGTTGCACGTTTTGTCAGTCTCATATACGTTCGCTTTTGGCATGAAGCAACTGTTAGTCGATGGGCTCCTAAGAATGATTTGGATATGCTTCAGCTTTTAAACATTTACCTTGATGCCAACGTCAAAAGAGTGCCCTTGCAGTTGCCAAAAGGCACCTTTGGTATTTGTCAGAAACAAATGTAGGATTGGCATTTTTGGATGAACGTATTACTCAGGATGTTAAGGACAATATGTTCAAAAACTTGGAGACTAAACCTGCACATAAAAAGGATCTGAAACGATTAGAGGGTAAAAATCTAACTTTTGAAGGAAAAGACCTGAGTGATTTCGTTACTATCAAAACAAAGACGTTTTTGAATTGTTTGGGGTTTACGATGCGACTGAATACTGTAGTGAATCTCTGAAAAGCTATGTAGACGCTGTTAAGGTAGTCAATGATACAGCTGAAAGAGGTATCGCGTTGATTAAAAAGTTTAATGAATCAGTTAGAGATGAAAAACAAAATGAAACACCCTAGGGACTATGGTATTAATATTATTGATAGATACATAGATACACCGTGTTTCACTTAACACTAAAAACCTGAAAACAGTTTGTTCAGAATCGAGAGTAGAATCGATTGAGCTATATCTTGATGGGGGTAATATTTTTATTTAAATTTGTATTATTAGTTATTTTTTAAGTGCCTATTCTATTGTACTCGTAAGACAACATTGTGTATATCGAATTGCTAGAGGTTGTTTACCTTTTTCAGTATTTAGGGGTATTAATACTGGCTGGTTACTTGAACGATTATTTTTTCCGCTACGAGTTTGATGTTGTTTGTCAGTTTAAACTTAATGTTTATCATAAGTCATAACAAATTGAACTCGTACCTAATTACAACCTTGTCATTTTGAATATTGGGTTTAAATTTGCTTACCTGTCCAATTTGAAGTTTACTGTGACAAAGCTTTAAAGTGTTTTACAATGACATCTTAGCTGTCTATTGGTAAACCTTATGTCGTTGCAGTAACGTACACAAATAAATAGTTTTATGGTTTATGGTGGAAGTTAGCAATTATTTTATTGAGTGTAGAGCTAAAAGTCAAGTAGAGCTGTACAGAAAATTAAAAATTCAATTTAAAAAAAAGTAACCATCAGATTAAAAGATGAATACTCTAGATGAGTTTAAAAAAATAAAAATCTGTTGGGGTGTCTGAGGTTTTGAGTGTTACCGGAAACACGGTGTATAAGTTATCTAATTCTTAGTTTACATCGTCATCGCTGGTTCGATTAGTCATATCATATTAAAATAGTATAGTGGATTAATTGTTATTAGGAAATATTAATTAAAAATAGATTAAAACTAAATACTTCCATTGTGTTATTAGGTAAGTCACGTATATTCTTTTTGTAATATTACCTAATCCACATTTCGGAATAGTTGCTTATTGTACATAATTATAATTATGTAGTTAGAAGAATCTTTGATGTGATTTTGTGTAAGAAATTGTTTTGATTTCGATTTGTAAATACTAGAGTTTGGAGATTTTATACATTATTATGAATTCGAAATAAATGCAGTTTCATTTGTCAATATTTTTAGCCCACTAATTTTACCCGGCCTGTGTAATACCCATATACAAATCGTCACTACTTTAAAAAAATCTCGCATCTCACGCTGCTCCTCAAAGTTAAAACGCAGTAAGTCTATATGCATTCCATACATACTTACTACAATTTTCTTTTCATTGACAGACAAGTATACAAGTTTTTTTAAAGTAGTGACGAAATGTACCTACCTAATAAATATCTAAGCATGCATGACTAAACCTTTAGCATGCTTAATAGTTCTATTAAGCTTTGGTCTGAAATGAAATGAAATGAATTTTTTTATTCGTAATAATTATACAGTTATAAGTCAGGAAAACATAAGGGTTGATTGTATAAGTGAAAAACAAAATTATTTAATAACTTATTATTTATTCACTTTATTTCGATGCGATATAAAATACTAACATAACTTACATAGGTAACTTAAACCTAGGTGATGTCTAGATACAGCTAAGTATAATACATTTCTTTAGTCCAGTCCTTACAAACTAATAGTCTTCATTCACTTGTCCTTTAATTTATTTGTCTGTGGTTTTCCTGTAAGAAATAAAAGACAAATTAAGAACATATCCACTTTTTAACCCCCGACGCAAAAACGACGGGGTGTTATAAGTTTGACGTGTCTGTCTGTCTGTGTGTGTGATCGTAGCTCCCGAACGGATGAATCGATTTAGATTTAGTTTCTTTTGTTTGAGAGCTGAATTAGTCGGGAGTGATCTTAGCCATGTTTCATGAAAATCGGTCCACTATGTTGTTTTTTTTTTCTATTTTAATGTTGTGGTTAGGTAATTTGCAGAAAATATGTTTTTGCTAAACTATTAAATTTAAAGATTCTGACTCGCGATAGACCGGGCCGGGGCCGGCCGGGTTCTGAAACTTTCATGTTTTTTACAATATATACAACTAGTTTTTGCCCGCGGCTTCGCTTCGCACACAAAATGTAGCCTATGTCACTTTCCATCCCTTCAACTATCTCCAGTATCTCCACTTAAAAAATCACGTCAATTCGTCGCTCCGTTTTGCCGTGAAAGGCGGACTAACAAACAGACACACACACTTTCTCATTTATAATATTAGTATGGGTGCATTTGAAATAAACTTACCGAAATATATCCTATAAACTTTGTTGAAGGGCATCTCAATAGCTACCGTGGCGATTATAGATACCACAAGTACCGCCAGCATCTCAGGCACGTGGACCTGAAAAATATAAACCACTTTGTAATTTGTACATCCGAAAAACTGCAGGTCACAACTGGATGAGACTAGCCCAGGTTCGAGAGAAGTGGCGTACTGGAAGAGAGGCCTATGCTCAGCAGTGGGCGATAAAGGGCTGATATGATGATGATGATGATGATGTCCCTCTCAAACTTTTGTACCGACGGTTACAAAGGTAAAGACGCAGGAACATCTCAAGTTCAAAACAATTTTCCTAGCCATTACATATTTTTTAAAAATTTTGTTAGGAGATTAGGTCCAAAAATATATCAAGGCGCAATCGCATTCTGCTTTCGAAAAATGTCCCTCTCAAACTTTTGTACCGACGGTTAAAAAAAAAATCGGGAAGTAAAGTATACACTAACAGCACAGACTACTATAATAAGTTACTAACGTAACAGATCCTTCACTTGCCCGCAAAACGACAAATACCTACGCTTTATTTAACTAATATTAATGAGTTACCACGTAAAACTCAGAAGAATAGTAGTTACGTACCACGCGACTACACAGGCGGGCGCTTGGCGCCCCTCGACCACTTGTTCATTCGAATGAACGGCTAGCGTGTAGGTACTTAACGCGCGACCGCGAGCGTGTGACGTAGCCCTGCTGACGGACGGAGGAAATACTAATAACGGAACCAAATAGGTACTGAACACGGTCGAAGGTGCTGGTTCAAACCTAGGCTGGGTAAATGACATGTGTTTAGTTTAAATAATAAGTTTTAATAAAAAAAAATTAAACTAAGAAACATTCAACCCATGCCAGCACAGAGCTCCTAAGTGAGCCAAATAACAAATGTTAGCCATTTCGCTACGGCCGCTGACGTCACATCTCGACCTTTTAAGTTCAAGGTCAGTCCTCTCACCCTACCCGTCAAATATTTGTGAAAAATGTTTGCAGATTACTTATTTTTGGAAGCGACACACAGCTTACTTCCGATTTTAACATACGTCAAATATTCAGAAAAACGCCCGTCGCTTACAAATCATAACCATAATTTTGGCCCGCCTAGCATTTTAGGGCATAAGTACCTACTTAAAATGTTAACAGGAACAGGGTCAAAACTTTATCATGGCGGGCGCTTTTCGGACTTTGGTAATTTGTTGGTATGGAAAGGTGAAATTCGGCCAAGGTTGCTGCGTAGGTACATCTTAACCACAGTTTAATAAAGAGTACTATCGTACGGTATGGCCACTCCCGCTCCCCGCTGAAAGTGCCGCCCACCCCTCTTGGTTACCTCACAGTTACCGCCTGTCAAAAATGCGAACAGTCGACATGTCATATTTTACTCATACGTATAGCATACAAAAAGTTAAAAAAAAAATTACGCGTTCACCCACACGAGCTTAGACTGGTGTGCAATTAGAAATAAAAAAACGCGCCTGCAACGTCATACTTCGCTGCCAATTTTAACATATACCATGTTTGAGAAAAAGTATATTTGATCGCCAGTGTCCGAGGTGTGTCTTAACCTTTGTTTACAATATTTGAGATTCAAAGTCTTACCAGTAATAAAGGAGTGTAGTGCTCCGAATGCCTCTGGATGCCAACGTTGTAAAAGAATATCGGGAACTGCGTCAAGTAGACGCCGTACGCGATCTTATTGAAGAACTTAAACACTCGCCATTCGACGAATGCGGTTCCTATGCCTGGAACAGAAATACATAGTAGTAAATTTATTAGACTCATTTTCAAGGAACGTGAGCAGCTTTGTGTGGAGCCTGGTCCAAACACCAACATAGACGACAGTAAGGTCCTTATAATAGGATAGGTAATATCTACTTCATTTTGTTACATTTATTTAGCGTATGGCTTACAGGTTGTTCTCTACTTAAATTTTTAAAATACTTAGATTTCGTCTGTCAATGAAAAGAAAATTTGTAGAAAGTATGGAATCATATAGATCAGCCATTTTTCCGTTTAAACTTGGTGATGGAGGAACATCCCCGTGAGAGACGAGAGTTTCCGATGCCTGTCCTGATCCGGGTACTGTACATGGGTACTAAAGACATATGTAACTCCGTATAGAAAGCTACAGTCTAACAAAAAAACGTACCTCAGAACCATATAGGAAAAGGTACGGTGGCCTAGATGGCGTTATACCTTTGGGGGACGCTCATCTAGATGGCGCTAATATTAATATTTGACATTTTAACACATATCAAGCTAAGAATATGGGCCAAATTGTCAAAACTGAGGTTTAAAAGTTTTAAGCTTGTGACGAGAGATGGCAGTCTATACACTGATAGTAGATACACTGTGATTACATATTTTACTTTGACAGTAACTCTCTATAATACTTGATCCTCTTTGATGGGTACTAAGTGGAATCCCTTTGAAAAACTGAGATATTGGCATCCTTATTACTTTTACAATAGAACACAAGTAAACGAATCGCTTTAGAGTAAGGGACTCTCCTGTGTTACTTACCTACCTACATTTGATTAGTGCACTGGGTAATTATAATTAACTCTGCTGATTTGAATACAGATTGTTAGAAAGAGAGGTGAACGGATAACCTTTAACTTGTAACGAAATTCAGGGTTCTTAAGTTATGATAACCTTACATAATAATGTACAGGGTTATCCTAATACAAGTCACCTGAGGCCCATTTCTCGAAAGGTATTACTCGTGGACTAATATTATTAAGCCGCCTGTCAAGTCTTATCGGTTACCATGGCACACACTAATTATATTCGACTAATACTGTTCGAGAAATGGGTCCCTGGCCAGCAGGCCAGCAGGCTGGCAGGCTGCTAGCCGAATGGCATTTCTGCAACGCCAGACGCCGTTAGAAATGCAGTCTAGCTCTGTCGCGCGGGTGGCGCCAATACGCAACAGCGATAGAGATACATAGGCAGTTACTAAAGAGGTCTTATCGTGAGCGTTTGTGTATTCGGCTACGCACCCTGATCGTTTCTATCCAATTTAAGATTTGATTTCTCTCAAATATATTGAGAATGGGTGAATCAACTTTTTCTTGTTTGTTATTGCCATGGTTACGGTTTCCTGCCATGGTTTTGTGCAAAATTATGCTACTTAAACTATGCAAGCATGCATTTTTCTGGTGTTAACAAGCCCTTTCCTTAATTTTCCACCTACAAACATGGACCATGCATGCTTGCATAATTTCAGTAGCATAATTTTGCACAAAACCAGCGTGACTCAGGGGACCGTAACCATGGCAATAACAGACAAGAAAAAGTTGATTCATCCAAATACATATAGAGAATAACATTTAAAACTAACCTGCATAGTCATTACAGATCGCCCAATGCATGATACACATGAAGATCCCCCAAAGTATCGGAGAGAAGGCCGCGAAGACTGCAGCAGGGGCATGTTCGTACTCGTACCCCTCCATACCCATCCGGTATGGGCTGACGATGGTCGCCGCGGCCAGCGCGAAGCAGGACAGCCAGAGCAGACGGACTTGCGTCTGAAAACAATATGCTTAAATTCGAAAATTGCGAAATGCTTCACACAAACTTTCACCCCCCCATTTTAGTGAAGTGGAGGGTTAGAAAGAGACAAAAAGTAGCCTATGTCACACTCGATCTCTTCAACTATATCCACCTAAAAATCACGTCAATACGTCGCTCCGTTTTACCGTGAAAGATGGACAAACAATCAGACACACACTCTTTCCCATTTATAATACTAGTATAGATTACTCAATTTAAACTGCACAGGGTCCGGGTCGCAGCATCTGGTACTTCCATTTCCATGGCGGGCTGGTCTTCTATATAGAAAATCAGGCGCTACAAAAGCGCGCGAATCAGTCTTAGCACGATGGTGGTAGATTAGAATAGGCTTCATCTATTTAAAGGAATGTTCCTCATATTATCAGAAACAGTGCATTCTATACTTTGAGATTGCTACGAATATAGTGGCTTACACCTGCAGGGCTACGACGGCTGTCTATCATTTGTCACAATTTCTGTCACGTTATAACAAGTACGTAAGTGGGAAAGTGACGCATGATATGAAAAGTGACACAAACACGACCATGGACATGCTTGATACGGCTATATGTAAGAAGCGGACACATTGAATGTTTAAAAAGCTAGGTATAGAACATTTTACAAGTCAGTTCTTACTGTGTTTCTGCTTTTCTATAAGTAGAACAGTTGAATCGGTCAAATGAATGTTCTACTGCCGCCGCGAACAACCGACCCACATCCAAAACACTTGGATTTGTTTTCTTCCCACCATGACAGCTAATAAATAATGCGAGTGAAACGGACGCAGAAAGCTAGTTCCCAGTAGGTATTATTAAGGATTTGTTTCGCCTTCTCGTCTTACTTGCGTATCTAATTATTTATTAAAAGGGTTTTCGTTGGGTTCACTGAACGCTGTCCTTCAGAAACGGCTTTAGGCTATGTATTATGTTTCCCTTTTGTAAAAGTATGCCATCGTGGAGAAAACAATTTTTATTTTTTTATTTTTTTATTGTAAACATACAGAGACGCGAGCGAACAAACAGAGAAATTTCTTAAAAACACGATAACAAGACCCGGCTGGCCGGATGCCAACGCTCTATGGAACGAATTCCACTCCTACTGCATAAAAACGGCTAAGAAATGTTTAGGCACTACTAAAGGGAAGCTGATGAAGATCGAGAAAGATCCTACATGGTGGAATGAGGAAGTAAAAGCCACGCTGAGAAACAAAAAAGTAACATTTAAAAAGTGGCAAGCTTCGGGACTGGACGCTGACAGAGATGACTATAAGTTCGCCTTTGTACACCATAACTATACTGTATTTCTATGTCCTAACTTGTCTTATGTACAATAAAGTGTTTACATACATACATACATACTATAAGCGAGCAAAAAAAGTGGCTAAGTCCTGTGTGGCGGTGGCAAGAGCTCAAAGTAGAGACACTTTCTATAAGAACTTAGAGGCAGCTCAATCGGAACATGAAGTATTTAAACTTGCTCAAGTGCGCCAAAATCAGACAAAAGACATAAAACGCAATAAATACATTAAAGATGTATCGGGAAAACTTTTAACCCGAAACAACGAGATAAATAAGCGATGGCAGGAGTACTATCAAAATTTACTAAACGAAGAGTATCCGCACGAACCGTTAAACGCGATACCACCAGCACAAGGCCCAATTGAAGATATCACAATCTCGGAAGTAAGAACAGCCCTAAGTAAAATGAAAAACGGGAAAGGAATAGGACCCGATGAGATACCAGCTGAAGTGTGGAAAGAAGCTGGACATACAGGAGTGGCTTGGCTGCATAACCTCTTCACCGAAATTGTGGTAACCGACAAGATACCAGACATGTGGAGAACTAGCAAATTAGTACCTTTTTATAAAAATAAAGGGGACATGGCAAACTGCAGTAACTACCGAGGCATTAAATTAACCTCCCATGCATTGACAATTTGGGAAATTGTTCTTGCCAATCGCTTAAACAAGATTGTCAAACTCACGCCAAATCAATGTGGTTTCACTAGCGGAATAGGCACGATAGATGCAATAATGTGAAGCAATAATAGTGTGAAGATTCTTATGGAAAAATACAAATTGCTAAAAAAAGATCTGCACCTTGTATTTATTGATCTTGAAAAAGCTTTTGACCGCGTTCCAAGAGCTCTGATTTGGCAAGCTTTGAGATCACAACTCGTCCCTGAGCAATACATCTCATTGATAAAAGACCTATATCAGGGGATAACTACACGAGTTAGCGGTCCCTCGGGGCAATCCGACGAGTTCGAGGTAAAAGTCGGAGTCCACCAGGGTTCCACTATAAGCCCGCTATTATTTAATCTAGTGATGAACTATATAACGGAACACCTGCAGCGCCCGCCACCTTGGACATTACTCTACGCTGACGACATAGTTCTTATCTCAGAAACCTTAACGGATATGCAGGAACAGCTCAACGTATGGCAACAGGCTTTGGAAAGACATGGGCTTCGAGTGAACAGGGACAAAACCGAATACATGAGATGCAATCTGTCTGGAGGCGACACCAATAGTGACGGATCGGTAATGATTGAAGATTTTTGTTTAAAACAAGTACAACAATTTAAATATCTCGGCTCAATCG
Source organism: Leguminivora glycinivorella (assembly GCF_023078275.1). Lineage (NCBI taxonomy): Eukaryota > Metazoa > Arthropoda > Insecta > Lepidoptera > Tortricidae > Leguminivora > Leguminivora glycinivorella. The sequence goes on from NC_062978.1 coordinate 10,784,828, forward strand.
TTGCCCCGAACCAAGCAACTGAAAAAGATATCCAGCATAGAATAACAACCGCCTGGCTCAAATGGAGGTCACTATCGGGCGTGCTATGTGACACCAGAATGCCCATCAAGCTTAAGGGTCAAATTTATAAACAGGCAGTCCGACCAGCGCTGATTTACGGATCGGAATGTTGGCCTATGAGAAAGGAAGATGAGCAACGGATGCACGTTACTGAAATGAAAATGTTGCGATGGGCCGGCGGAGTTACGACACTGGACAGAATAAGAAACGAATATGTAAGAGGAACGTTCAAAGTCACAAAAATTGAGCACAAACTGCGAGAGCAACGCTTGCGTTGGTATGGGCATGTCATGAGACGAGACCCGGGTCATATGACTAGAGCAGTGATGCAAATTGAGGAAGTAAAGCGAGGCAGGGGCCGGCCACCATCCACCTGGAAGAGCACCATTGAAAAAGACCTTAAAGCCAATAACGTAGACGAAGTGACAACACAAAATAGACTGTTGTGGCGAAAACGTACGAGGAGGGCTGACCCCAAGTGATATGGGAATATAGCCAGGAGAAAGAAGAAAGATTGTAAACATAATTTACAACATTACAGTCGAAACCAAAGCACTGTACAATTCAGTTTAGATATTATTAGGTGATTAACAAAAGAAACAAACATATATAAAATACGATCACCTTTCGTCCATCACCTCACAATACCGCAGACACATTTGATACACAATCATCCATCTGCTTGCAAACACATCACATTCTGGTGCCCATGACAGAAACAATGCGTACTCGTACTCGTAGTCATACTGTCATTGTTACATAACATTTTTCTCAAAACATACAGATGTAGTGCGAAAAGGGTTTCCTTCAGAAAAGTTAGTATTTGTCATGCTAGTTCATTCAATAGTTGTACTGACACTAACTGAAATAGCATGACACGTTCGTACGTTTCCGTAACAATTCGAAGGCAAATCTCAAACCTATACTGAGGTCCCAATCCGACTGACGGCAGATTAATGGATCGGGTCGAATAAAGGCAACGATATTGTTGCCGGTGACTTACACACAACTGTCAATGTCAAAATTTGTGGATGATGGAATCACATTTTTGTCTTATTAAATTTTCAATCTGTAATTTTCACCCATGGTTTAAATCGTTTCTAAGCAGAAAGTCTCACCTTGTCGCGAGCCACAATGTTCTTATAAAACAAAATTCGATTTTTGATTAGACATGTCGAACGGAGATAGTTTTTAATCCATTTACAAATATTTCTTAAATACAAAGGTTATCGACCTCATTTTCGTGAAACTCAAATTTAGCTTTTTCATGTAAATTACGCAGATATTTCAGTATGTTTGATATTCGCCGGTTACTTGTTGCAGCAGGAAGAATTAATTAATTTAAGATTGTAGGCATGTACTACTAACTGCAGTCGGATTGTATGTTTTAAACAGAAAAACCGGCCAAGCGCGAGTTGGACTCGCCCACCGAGGGTTCCGTACAAACTTTCAATGGTTAAAATAATCATACTACTTATACTCATATTCATTTATTCATATTTGTAACGCCATTTTACACGTCAAGATTTGATTTAAAAAGTAATATTTATACAGCAATAATACTTAGAGAATAAATAGACAGAAGATTGAAATTACAAAAAGTTAGGCAATATTCACATAAAAAATGCACAAAAATATTTTTCTAATTAGGTAATAAAAAAATTGTCATTAGTGTAGAACGGGTGCTCGACCAGCCAATTTTTTAAGCGATAGGTACTTAAAGTTCGACACACTAGGCGCTTCAACCACATATTGCGGCAATTTATTATAGACGGCAGGGTCCATCACATGTGTTAATTTGACCGTAAATTGGATTTCGCCAATTTACGGTCGATACCTACTAACTTTCCGGCATTTCGAATGTTGTACTTGGAACACATGTTGTTAGTTTTGTCACAGAATATATTATGTATAATAGTACAAGTACAGAAGGCTCCTTTGATGTTCACAAAATGACGCCATTCTAAATTCTTACCTACATTAACAAACGGACCGCACGCGAGCAGCCAACATTGAATTTTTCCCCTCACTAGCTCGGAAACACGTGTTTTGTCCTTTAATACCAGCGGGTAAAAACGCATTTTACCCACTAGTGAGTGGGTAAAGTAATTTGACCTTGAATAAATTCAAATGAACTGCTTTAAAATTGATAAAAGTAGGTGAATCTAGTAATAAAGATCATTTACCACCTGTGGAACTACTGGAAGCAGTGATAAACGCATTTCTTGCGTTGTAGTTTCCTCGCTACAGTGAGGGGAAAAGTTTTGTGTTACACTCGGGTGCAAATGTATTTTACTTCTCGTGTGTTAAAAAACTCGCAAGTTCAGGATTCTATTATAATTCGCAAGTTCATGATTCTTCAAATAACTATTATACAAATAACTATTATTGCGCCGCGCGAAGGTCGTCGCCAATGAATGGGCCGCGAACTCGCGGCCGCTGACATGTACTTGTAGCGCGGCGATAGAATCGCGGAGTGAGCCGCCCCTGGTTTTGTATGCTGCCAAGTTCTCTCTTACATAAATGGCTACCTGCATGATAACTTTTGCAGGCAGTGTAATGAGTGTAAAGCTAGGAACATACTACGCGGACGTCCGTCGTAAATCGACCGCGACCGCGACCGCGACCGAACAGTGTGCACGGAACAAAACATCCAGCGAGCCAGATTTCGAACGGACGTCCATGCGCTCAAGGCCACGTCCACGTCCGTCGACCGATAGTTTGCACGGTTAAGTGTATATTCATTGTCCAGATCCCCGTCCGCGGTCGATTTACGACGGACGTCCGCGTAGTGTGTTCCTAGCTTAAGGATTCTTATTTTTTAAAGAGTTCTTTGGCCGGAGTGTCTACTGTCTACAGGTACCTGAGCAACGATCCTGACAGCTCGTTTCTGAAAGCGAAAGACCCTCTCCCATTCAGGACAACATCCCCAGACCAGACCTCCGCAACGTACTGTATTAATGAATGGACAGTGGCGAAATAGCATGTCCGGGCTAGTTCTGGAGCCACAGACTTTGCAACTCGACCTAAGGCAAAGCACGCACTGCCCCGACTACCACACGGTTTATCTACTTGCTGGTCCCATTTTAAGCCCTGATCAATCTTTAAACCTAGGAAAGTAGTCGTGGATGCCTGTTCAAGTATTTTCCCATTAATTATGAACTATCAACGGCGTGGTCATGCGGCCCGAAAGATTAAAATGCACAAAGTGTAATTAAAATGTTGGCAGCCTGTATCGCAACTGGAGGACCTACGGAAGTAATTAGGACAATAGATCCTTCCTCCTTCCTCCTTCCTTCCTTCCTCCTCCTTCCTTCGGTCCTTTGAGTCGTCGGCACCCAGGCCCCTTCTAAGTACAGGTTTGTACAAGTTTCTAATGAGTCGACTCGGCAACGCACATGTGCCACTCCTTGAGTGGCAGGCGTCCATATGTAACAGTGACCGCTTTCCATCAGGCGGACCGTATGCATGTTTGCCACCTACGTGGTACAAAAAAAAATCTCGACGAATTCACCTTAAACATTAAAAACTAAATCAAAATCGATTGATTCGTTCGGGAGCTATGATGCCAGACAGACATGTCAAGCGTCAAACCTATTATTATTATAACACTCCTTCGTTTTTGCGTTGGTGGTTAAAAACAAGAAACCTCCTTCAAAACTATAATAAAACACAACTTTCTATGAAAATCGGTAGTGCGAGTCGGATTTCGACATTTCCATACAAAAAGGTCATGAGCCCCTGACGACATGTGATAGCAACGTACACTAGATTTGTACTTTAAAGATTTTGCGTATATTTTGGAAACTATAAGAGATAGAGCAAATAGACTTCAGATTTTGGTTGTCGGTGGCACAATTTTTTTGTTTTCGTATATATACACCATTTTTTGGACCTATTAGGGCAATATTATGGTCAGTGCAGTTCTAAACAGTCTTAAGCGCCTCTTTTTTAGTAGGAACTTAAGTCATTTTGGCAAATGATTAAAATTTTTAACAATTTCTAAACAGAAATGAATTTCTTTCTACCTGTCCATGGCGCTCACAAAATTTCAAAACATTTAGTAAGTACTTGCAGCGGCAGTGAGTGAAAATCTCAATTTGAGTTTTTTCTCTTAAGTCCGACTTACGCTTGACTGTAGATTTCTAATAGGTTTTCCTGTAATCTACAGGTAGAGGGCTACCTCGTGTATTTTTTTGAAAATTTTACGCTAAGTAGTTTCGGAGATAAGGGGGGGGGAATGGTCATTTTTCTTAAATAACTTCTAAATTACCAAAATAAAAACTATAAAAAAATATATATTTGAAATGCTTATAAAATGCTCTTTCATTTGATATGTATCACAATATAGTTCTAATAACTTTGATTTTTAATTTTCTATTTTACCCCCCAAAAGTGCCCCTTATGATTAAATTTCGTTTAATTTAATTTAATTATACTACATGTCCGTCTTTGGGCCACAGGTTTACATACGTGTGCCAAATTTCAAGTAAATCGGTCCAGTAGTTTCGGAGAAATCGGCTGTGACAGAGGGACAGACAGACACGCGAGTGATCCTATAAGGGTTCCGTTTTTCCTCTTTGAGGTACGGAACCCTAATAAAAGAACTTAAGACATCTTATTGACATCTTAAAAGCATTGTCCGAATACGGCAGTAAAAGCAATCGCTGTGAAATACCGAACATACTTTTAAACTTACTTCAGCTGAATCATTCGAAATGAATGAATTCATTTAAAGTTTCACTTGAAAAGGTAAAATTAAACTAGTTGAGAACTGAGTGCATGATACGAAGTGTAAAGTCTGGAACTGAAAACTTACATTTGAAAGGTTAAAGTTGAACTTCTTTGTTCTCAAGCAGTATGCCATACACACTCCGATGAGGTAGATAGTGGCCCGGTGCGTGGGCAGGATGTAGGAGTACCGGGCCGCGTCTAGTAACTTCTGGACCCTGAAAATAAACCCGCAAAATTAAATATTGCTAGAGCCGATTTGTATGGAACGCAAACTCGAATGCGATTTTACATTGCGGACTGTTTATTTTACATCTAATCTAGCCGGTTGATCAAATACAGCATTGTAATGAAACTCGCTTGCGAGTTGCGAGTTCTCGTACCGCCTAAATCGGCTATTAGCAGTATTAGCAAATTTGAATTTTGGGGTCGGTAGTAAGTAACTAATACCAAAGAGAATAGAGACTTATACATATTATCAATGTTTTTGTATATTTATTGTTACCATTTTTCAACACAGGACAAAAACTTAGAATTTCGATTAGCAATTTGACCTAAAGCCGTCATATCATCATTTGAGCTAAGTGTTGCCATCTAACTGAGAAGTTTTTTTAATGCCTATTCTTTATTTTAGCATTTTAGTCAATAGGTAGATATTTGTTTATTATTAGCCTGCGTTGCGGATTTGAGAATATGGTCTCTGAATAAATTATTTATTTAGTTATTAGGCAATAACTTAATATGTATGTTGGACATATAGATTAGCTATGGTATTAAAAAGTAAAGCGAGACATTTCTCTTTCTCTGTAGCTCGCACGCCAAGCAGCATGTAACATTTTTTGTGTCGTCCCCGTATATTTTATTTTAATTATTATTTTACAACTTATACAAACCTTTTCTATTAATTTTATAATTATGTATAGTGTGTCCATTTAACTGCGGTAAATAGACCCTATATCACAAATGTGGAGTATCATTTAATCATCCCGTAATCTCAGTGTCAGTGCCTAGCTTCCCTGTGTGCCCTGTACCTCTGCTGATTTCTAACAATGTACCATATATTCAAGGGTTACATTAAGATGTATATTAAGTACATTACACATTGTACAAACACTGCACGGTTGACCGGGCCCGCGTTTCAGACGTCGTCCTTAATCCCAGTCAAGGTCGCACGCACAAGCATAATTTTATTTGCTCAAACTTTGTAACAACTTACAGTAGTATTTAATAGAGCCAGATTACCTCTTACACTGTTCAAGTTTGCCGAGAAAATGAAATGTAAATTTGTATTGCCCTACGGCTTAAATAAATATAATTTTGTTTTATCTTCGGAGCTACAGAAGTCTAAGATTGGATGTTGACCGCTGCTCTCAGGATTTTTGTAGGATTTAAGTAAAGGAAAAATATTGAATGATATTCATTAAAAACATGAGTAAATTTGCATGCTAGGTTTCAATATATGCGCTGTATGATGCATCTGTCAAATGAACATAATATTTAGAGGGAGTTACTTAGAGATCCATACATTTTGACAATTTGCAAGTTTTAGATTTGATGGGGTTACACATATTTGATAGCACTAGCGATCGAGGAAGTAGGGAGTCATCATGATAATGTTGATTCGTTTTTGACTTTAAAAAATGTGCTCTATTTATAAATCTACAGATATCAAGCTGAATGTATGTGGTAACAATAGATAGCGAGCCAGTGGAGCGTTTGACTGATCCGCAAGTTTTGAGCAATTCCCGAAAAGTTGGTACATTTGGATCACGCCTTTGATTTTGATAAAAATTGGCAGGCTGACAGAGTCCATGATGCTGAGCAAGATCCACTTAGGTTTCCCAAAATGTCCTAGGTAGTTTGTATGAAACTTTCCTTTTTTGTTATCGAAAATGTATAAAAATCTGATAACAAAAAAGGAAGGTTTCATACAAACTAGGTACCTACCTGATCATCGACGGTCGACGTGATCCAAATGTACAAACTTTTCGGGAATTGCTGTTTTAGAATTTTTACCCTATTTTTAACATCTATTGAATAAAAATATGAATGAAACTTACGAGATCCCAAAGTACACGAACATGCTGATGTCGTACCAGTAGATGGCGAGCCAGCGGAGCGCTGTGGAGGCGACGGCGACGGCGGCGATGAGCGTCCAGCCCAGCCGGCGGTGTCGCCATAGCAACAGCAGGAGCGGCAGCGTGGCCACGTATAACTGCATGTCCATGCCGATTTGGTGCGTGTGTGTTAAACACTGTAAATAATATTCGATTGTATAACAGGTACCGATTTAGAAGACTTATATTGACCGGGATATAAACCGTGATTACCTTTTTGATTTTTATTAACGTCCCGATATTTCGTCGCAGTTGCATGCATCATGATTATGGGTAACTGAAGAACTGGGTGGGCTGGCGCGCAGTCTACGCAACTTTGACATCCACCCGCTGTCTTCAGTTTCCCGTGATCATGATGCATGCAACTGCGTCGAAGTATACGGACCTCAATAATAATCAAAAAGGTAATCACAGTTTATATCCCGGTCAATATAAGTCTTATGAAACTAACCGTGAATCATTTAATACTCTTATTGTAAACAGGTACCGATTTATATAAGTCGCAGCATGACGACTGCGTATGATCGAATGTCAAGTATGGCAATGCTTGAGTGTTTGACTGCGATACAGCGTCTGTTATTTATATGACACGAATAGCTGTTAAATGGATTGGTTCCTGGCTGGTTATGACGACATTGATGACAGTCGAGGTGTTGGCATCCTGAGAGGAACCGTCAGTCAGATTCGAATTGGAAAGTATCGCAGTCAACTGCACTGCATTCCTTTAAATATTTTAAATGAATGAGGCTCCAGTCTGAGCCTCCAACATATATATAGGCGGAGCAATCTGTACTGGAGTAATATGAATTAATTTCAGGGAATATTTTAGAGTAAAGCGGGCGGGTCCGTGCGGACTACAATTTCAGTGTCATACAAATTGGTCGTGCGGATCGCTCTGCGTATCTGCATGACAATGACACTAAACAGATTTAAACTAAGGGGCAAACGATTAATCTGTAGTATATTTTCATTAAATGTCAACAAATGTGAATGCAGTGCACACCGAATGCAGTCCAAATTGTTTAGCAGAAGTTTGTACATTTTAAAAAACGTCGAGATTTTTTTTTACATAAAGTACATATCTATACGGATGTTCAGGTTTCATGTATTACTATGGAGGTGCATCGATAATTTAATTATAGACTTCTTAAGAATTTTATTCATTTATCAAAATTCGGCACGACTATTCCTAAAAGAACTTTTAATTTCTCTCGATTCTTTGAGTTTTTTTGGCAAGTCTGAGTGGCAAAACTAGGTTCTTCAATTAACACCTAAATATAGGTGACACGGTAATAGAGATATTATGTAATACCCGTGAGAACTGGGGGAGTGCATTTCATTGTGCCTGGCATCCAGCAGATCGGCACGAGTCTTATAGTTCAAGATATTCCTCTGTGATTGAAATCTAAGGTGGCCCGGTTCTTAAGCTTTCCCAGTTAAAATGTCATACTTTTGTAAATGTGAATGTGCTTACATCGAGTGTCCACTTTAGAGTTCGTTTTAATTCAATTTGTAAATAAGCAAAGTAACCTACCAGGCTCCTAAAAAAAATTCAAACATTTCTGCTTTTCTTGTGTTTTATGACAGATAAGTATTATATTTTAATATAAAATTAGGCGTTAGTTTTAGCGTAGGATTTTGATCAATTTTTTAAACTGATACTAGTCTAAAAAGCGTATATACATTTTTTCTGTAAAAAATGTCAAATACTTCATTTAAGCCTAGTATCGCTCGATTGTTTTACAACACAATATTAGTCTATAAAAACGAATACGTGTTATACGTTCTTCTTATTTTGTATGGGTGTCATATTAAACGTAAAAAAACTTTTAAAATGGGTGAAAGTGCTGCAAACTAGCCTATAAAACAGTATATGCTCCAACCTTTGTCAATCCACCCGCCAGCCGAAAGATACTTTATGCTATAGAAAAGCCATCAGTGACGAGCTGCGAGCACCGGCGCAGCTTGTGGCTGACAGTACAAGAGCGCAGCGGGCTTTTTTCGCGCGAAATATTGATCGAAACCAAACGAAGTTAGGAAAAATACTGAATGATTGCATTTTTGATACGTTTTAACCATAATAACTATTGTTTACATTTCCTACATCATTTCTATTGTCATTTTTATTCAAGATACAAACATTTAACTCGATTTTCAGATATTATTGCTCGAAAGCAAATACGTCTTTTTAGCGTAGTTTGCGGTGGGAAAGTTGTTCGTATGTAGTTTTTTTTGCAGCAAACACTATATGAGGTATATTAATATTCCACGGTTTAAGTAGAGTCTGGCTAGCCAAATATTGTTGACAGATATTTCCTTGTGGTATCACCAATTGTCTATGGTTTAAAAAAAAGGCTAAAAGTCGGCTGTCAATTTATGTCACTTATTCAAATTGTTCGCGGGTTATTAAGGGTAAATCTTAAATATTATAACAATGACGATACCAACCGAGGTCCGCAATTTGCTGTTTAAGCTAATAAATAATTACAACCAAGAGCGAAGTCGACGTGAAGCGGCATATAATGAAAAACTGCAATGTTTACAAGTCGTAAACAATATAGTAGGTTGGTGCTCTATTAATATTTTGATACTTTATGTACTAGTTCTAACATTTGCCTATAACTTTGATTAAGTATGTGAATATAATATAAGAAATCAGTGAAGTGACTGGTCAGTAGTAATTTGATATAAAAATATAAAAAATAAAATAAATAATATAATTTAGCCTATATACGTTCCATTGCTGAGCACAGGCCTCCTCTCAAGTCTGAGAGGGCTCGGGCTATATAGTCTCCACGCTAGCCCAATGCGGGTTGGAGACTTCACATAAATCTTTGAATTTCTTCGCTGATGTATGCAGGTTTCCTCACGAGGTTTTCCTTCACCGTAAAGCTAGTGGTACATATTAAATGATATTTCGTACGTAAGTTCCGAAAAACTCATTGGTACGAGCCAGGATTTGAACCCGCGACCTCCGGATTGAAAGTCGGGCGTCATATACACTCGGCCACCACTGCTTATATGGCAATAAAAATATAAAATATATAAAAATATCTTGGTGAAACATGTCTACGAGTATATATGAGCGGCAAAAATGTCGATAGTGCATTTTCTTTACCTACCTACTTAACATATTAAACAGACATTTGAAATAAAACTCTTTTAAACGGATTAATCGCGTATATTAACATCATGACCTACGTTTCGAGCCCTTTACAGCAGTCGTCTTCACAGGGTCTACCCCTAAGACAGACATTTGAACCATAAAAAATGTCAATTACCACCATTAATTGGAAATTTGTGAAACTACTTTTTTTTATACATTACTACTACTTGTAATACACGTTAATTATTAATATTTAAATGCCAATAACCATCGTAAAACTTTTAGGTTAATACGTCAAATGCTAACAGATTTTGTCAAATTTCTGTACATATATTAGCAATTTCTATTGATTTTCAATATAAGTGTGCACAGAAAACAAAAATATTTTCTAGTATCAAAACTATATCTCGTACTATACCAAATGTGACCAGCCCTAGATTTTTTGAATTTCCCGCCAAAAGTTGGGGCAATATTTCATTAGCCACACTCTATTTAACGTTATCCTTTTTGGTTTAATTTACAGTAAAACAAGTAAATAATTTGCAATTAATGAATGAGAACGTTAGAGATGAATGTTGATATAGAGAGGGAGGGGTAAATCCAAACAACGATGAATGGATTATGTGAAATAGGATATTAGAGAGAAAGATATGAGTGTTGAGATGACGAAAGAGGAGAATGAAAGAGGAAGACCTGTTCTACCTACCCCACATAAAATGAGATAAGGGTATGAGGAATAAGAAGGAGAAGTATTGGCAGTAGTCTACATTTTCAACTATGTTTTATTTTACAAACATGGAATATTAATATGAATATAATAGGCAATTGAATATGAAAATAACCATATTTTTGATAACCAGTATCAAAAAGCATAGGAATGTGCGTGTGAAAGTTAGGCCTATATAATAAACTTACGGGGTCATCTGCCACTGTTTCCAGAAAATCCATTAAATGACTATTTTGTTGTAGTCGAATTCAATTTATAACTAATTATTTTGAGTGACTTTGATTTTGATACTCTCTATAAACTTTTGGATCGCAATTTTTGTATTGTAACATTGTTGAAGATTTTTATGGTTACTAATCCAGTCATTTCTGAATTGCTCGATGTTATCTGTTTCTTAGCTTAATTCATTTCAGGGTAGTTCGACGGATTTAATGTTTTCGCAACAAACTCGACATCATTCTCTTGATACCAGACCGGTACTTGGCGAGCGTAGTGAAAAGAATATTTGATGAATACCGGAAGAATATGACCAGAAGAATATTTGATCCCTGTACTTTCATATACTTAAGCAGAACCTGCTTATGAAGGCATTCCTTCTTGTAAATCTAGGAATGTAAGTTTCCTTAAAAAACCGGCCAAGTGCGAGTCGGGCTCGCGCACAAAGGGTTCCGTAGCAGCAAATATAATAAACTTATTATGTCAATTTATACACCTGCCAAAATTACAGTTAAATCAACCTATCATAAAAAAACCAGTCGCTGTACAAACACACAAATAATGTCTAAAATAAGTAAACACTTATACCTACTATATACAAAAAGAAATAATGAAAAAAGTTAATCCGTTTTGTAGATATTCAAAAAAGAAGGTTTTTTGCGATTATCTCAAAACTAGCTTTTGTCGAATAGCTGCCTTTTACCTTAGGACGGCAGTATTGACCCCTACCGTATCGTCTTAAAAAATACCGTACTGCGGTTAAGTTAAATATAAGTCCTTGAAAACCATAATATTAGCAGCGCAGCATTTGTTTTTAATATAAAAGCAGCAGCAAAAATCGTCTTGTCCCCAAAACGAGGCAAAGAATTTTTAATTTAATAATTATAATTTTAAATTACAATTTGAATTGCAAGTGCCATACTCGTTTCTTGGAAATTAAAGAGAATATTCGTTTAATTTCGGGATGGCCGGAGTTTAGCGAGGTTCTCGAAATGGGGAATCTGGGGAATTCTGGAAATGGGGATGGGGCATCCACATGCATTATGGGCTTACGGTTAAAGCTTTATGACGCGATTCCCTATTTATTACTACAGGGTGTTTCAATGAGCTTAATACAATATATTAATAAATACATTATATTCCGGCTCTATTAACGACGAAAAATATAATGCACGTATTGAGGTCTTAAAATTCTACGTAAGTAATTCAATTTTGATAATTTTCTAACAAAATAAGTAAATGAAATTCTCGAAGTGTGGTCACTCATTGAGAAGTCATGGCATGTCTTGCTATACGTCAGTAACGTCAGTTGGGTTGTGACAAGTAACACGTCAGAACGCATTTTATTCATAAAATATCAACCTAAGATAAACAAAAAGGTGAGTTTATACTAAACTAGGTTCGAACTATTTTCTCTTAACAACCTAGATAGGGTAACCATGCTGTGACCAAAATAACAGGATTTAGGAGAACAATGATACTAATGATTATTAACTAGTTTAACAACACGCGACCTAACATAGTGTGTTAGCAATAGGAAGACGATTTTGAAAAACATATTTTGTATTACGTTCATTGAAACACCCTGTAGTGTGGAATAGCAAACATGAAGATTCCCTGGAATATTAGTAAAGTTGATTATCCCTAGTAAATCCGGTAATGCGAAGTTTCCGGCAATTTGAAGTGACCTGGAAAAGTTTCTAGCAATTTTCATTAAGTAACTACTTAACATGAACATATCTTATCGAATTAAATATTTCAATCAATTTTATATTCTAATAATCATGATTAGTCAAAAATAATGGGATATCAAAATGTTTACGGATTGGTGACCACTTTTATAATAAAGAAGCGTTAGATGGATGACATTTAAAATGGCCTATGCTCAGCAGTGAGCAAGTGAAGGCTATAATGATGATAAATGTGATTTAATCGATGGAATCATGCGTTACTTTTGCGGAAGGAAATACTTGTTAATCAAAAACCAGAAGATGTCTTTGCTAATTCGTGAATAGATAACGTGCTCGTTAATCATCATTCATTATCCTCAGAAACAGGGCTCGGATACCGGTAAAATCTTACTTTACTTGCGGCAAAACCTTTAAATTTAGTTTTCGCTCCAAAAAACGCTATTTTTAACCCGGTTGTTAGGGGAACGCTTTCATAAAGGTTTCGTTAGATTAACCGGTTTAGAACAAAGTAAACCAAACAAAAAAATCGCTGCGTGAACGTAGGTATTTGTGTCTCGCCGCTCGTCGAATACACCGGTTTATTTCAAGTTCTCATAACGTTCGCGTTCTTTACAAAGTTCGGAGTAAAATCGAAATAAACCGGTTTTAACCGGTAAAAAATAAACCGGTTCCGAGACTTGCTCAGAAACATGTATCGAGTTTAGTATTTTTGATGGTGGTATTTGCGTATTTATTTTTACGGAAAAGGGGAACTTTAACTCCACGTATAAATACCTGGTTAACACTGATTGACACGTTATCTATTCGCGGATTAGCAAAGTAATCTTCTAGATTTTGAATGTGATTTGTTATATTCAACACACACAAGTAGGTAAGGTAGAGGTATAGTGTAAAGCTCGCGGCAAGAGCACTACTTGCAGGGGTGTACAGACTAGGCCAACACGCGAAAAATAACTTATTAAACATCAAAATACATACCATTTCCTCAAATCCAAAGTAATTGTGTATGAACAGGAAGCTCTTCCACATATTCTTCTCGCAGATTCGGCTGTGCTCTTCCACGACTAAGTTCCACTGTGGGCCGTTGTTAACATCGGGCAACACGTAGGTGCAGAATAGCATTAGCGACAGGAACAGGGGGAATAATCTGGAAATAGTTATTTGTTTTCCGCTCGTGCCAATATTGATACCCGAGCAAGCGTAAGGCAGCGTTCCCACTTAAGCGTCGCGTGTCTCGGGGCGCGCAACGGACGTCTGCGCCACGCCGCCTGAATGTAATTCAAAAAACGTCTCCTCAGTACATTTTGTATAGGAAGGACGTAAGACGCGCCCCCAGGCGGCGCGGCGCGCGCCACGCCACCGCCACGCCGCCTGGGGCGCGTCTTACGTCCTTCCTATACAAACTGTACTGAGGAGACGTTTTTTGAATTACATTCAGGCGGCGTGGCGCGGACGTCCGTTCCGCACCTCAGGACATGCGTCTCTTAGATGTGGCTGGTCCCTAAGATTCCAATATTCCGCGAGCGTAGCGAGTTAGCCTGTTGGTCTACAGAGTAGTCTATTGGTCTACATTGTAAACCTTGTGAAATGGACATGAATGAAATATCCATGGTAATATACAATATAATATACAGGCCCAAAAAATATTTTCGGTAACTTCGATAATTATTTTGGTTTATTTCAACATTTCCCTGTTCTTCGTCAACGTAATTTTTAATTCCATCCTGGCCATGTATTTTGGCCAGGCTTTATCTACCTAAATGAAATTACTAAATACTAATGATAATTGATTATGCACGTGCACGTGTGACCCGAAACGAGAGGCCAATAATATCTATATTAGTAATAGATTTTTAATTGATATATCCGATCCGTTTAACGATCATAACCGCTTTAAAATTCTTAGGTATTCTCAAATACTATACGATGTTACGGTAAACGCGTACCTACTGTGATTTGTATTATAGAATTTATCACCACACCGATTGGTAAAGTTCTTTTTGATTTTTCACACACTGATTAGAAAATTCCTTTTTATTTAAATGTGTGGCAAACTAATTTGATGCAAATTTAAAGTTAAGCCCGCTAAGCTGACTGGTATCCCTGTTGATTTTTCATTGATGAGTTTTGTTTGCGACTCAATTAAAAACTATTTGGTAAAATATATTCTGACCTAGTCCTTGTCGGTTTCGACAAGGTTTAAAAATTTAAAATGAACTGACACATAAATAAGTCAAAGTCTATTAAAAACTGATCAAGTACATATGGAGAAGAGTATAATTCAATCAAAATCAAATAAGTTAAACCAAACTTGCAAAGACACTCTGTCAGGGAGGGAACCAGTGCACCTTATTCGGTAAGTTATTCCGCATCCTAAATTTTAAATGAGAAATATTTTACAACTCTCGTTTGAACTTGGTTTGATTATTATACCAACAATTTAATACATATTTATTTTCCACGGGTCGGTGTGGATATGTGGTGAACATTTTTGTCTTTTACAAGGGGACTTAGTTTTTGTTTAACCGCTCTTATACCCAAGCAAGCGAACGATTTACTCGAGAAGCGAGTACATAGTTCGAAAGGTGGATATTGAGCAATGCGAGGGTTTTAACTGATTCCAAGTCACGAAGGTTAAACACATTTTGGCCTGGATTGAAAGACTATTTGGATTTGTTTATTCTTTGGCTTCTGATTTATCTGATGATATTATCAAATATTAATTGGTAATTAAATAAGCCACGCAACATACCTGAACCATCTTGAAATAAGTCTGTTTTTGATATCAATGGTCCCTTTCCTCTCCAATTCAGACAACAGGTTGTTGGCGTTCAAGAAGCCGCTAATGTATAAGAAGCTATCCGTGTAGACTATGGCCGAGCGTCCTATTACTGCCCACGGCATCCCAAATACCTGAAAAAAAGAAGTTTTATAAACATATTTCTTAAAGGATGACTCACGTAAAACCGAGAATCTGCCTGTGGAGCATTGTGCATTTATGGAAATTGGACAGTGTTATGGAATAAGCGATCAAGCGACAGTTAGTTGAAATCGAGAAAATGAGCTAGAAAGATTTGAAATTTGAATCAGTTGTTGTAAGTTCATTTATAAAGCAAAAAAGTTAATTTTGACATTGAACCTATAAAAGTGTTCATAATTTAAATAGAAAAAAAAAATAACACCATACCTATTCTAGTTTCGAAGTTATTAACGTTTTTCCGCTTGATTCTTTATTGAACTAATACTGTGATGAGGTTAATTTATTTCGCCGTAGCGTACTATGAGACATATTTTGTCGCTTGATTCTTTAATGCAAATTGTTAGAGGTAAAGTGAATACTGGAATAAAATAAAACTCCATATATTTGAGTAAATAGTGCTATTATAAATAAATCAACAACAATGTTTTCCTCCACAATGATTAGGACTAATCCGTCTAAGAATTTAGTTTTGTTGTGCAATCAACTTTTTTTAATAAATGTCAAAAAAATCAGCATATATGGCAAAATTGCCATTGTAACTAATAATAATTCATTAGTACTAGCCAGGATTACACACATAAGCTATTATGATATAACAAAACCGCTTGATACTTAGTTCTCATTAAGCGAAATATCCTGCAATTTCAAATATGTAACAACGAATTAAACGACACCATTAGGGCGGTTAAATCGATATTGCGTTTATAAATCATCAAAACTTTAAACCAAAACGAATTAATAACATCTTTATGGCGTTTAACTCGATTTTGCGATTTAGAATATACGCTTATTATAATTTGTAAAAGTAAATTTGGCGTTCAATTCGTTTTTACGTAACGACTTAGTACACAGGGCCATACAAATTTTAACGTGTCGCTTGATTCTACCCCTTAAAATAAGGCTGTAAGCATGATTTTTCAACAAAGAAAGAGTCAATACTATAGATTATCACATTTATATCCGAACTGCATTCATAACTTTTTTTTCGGATTTTGGCGCTTAGTTCGCTATTCCATAACACCGTCCAATTATCACGTGACCATCAGTGATCGGGGATTTGGATGCCACACTGCGGGATGTCAAGTAGATACAATCATATGGATATGCCGTCCAGCCCGTGATAATTTTTCTTTTATCATAGTAAACAAATGATCAGACGGATTGCCCGATGGTTGCTTACCGTAGCTCATAAACAATGAGGTTAATATAAGTAACTGGTCGAAAAATAAGCGGAATTCCCGTGTAGGTAATACACATATTTATATCGGTCCGACATCCAATATCGGATCGGATAATGTGAAAACGCATTAAGCCTATAGCGCCCTGGTACGCCCATTCCAATCTACATACTAATGGTGGCCGAGCCGGGAAAAGAACAAATCGAAAAATATTCAATAAAATAATTTGATTTGTTCCCTAGTTGTTAAATAAAGTAAGTTTAGATAATATTCTTAGTAAGTATTTAATGCGTTTCAGAACACCATTTTTTAATTGTACATTTGTATTCGCGTACACTCCATTTACTTAATCCCAGTTTCTCCCCTTTACCCCACGCCCTTCTCGTTTAATAATTAATTTATCGGTACTGATTACAATTCCAAAGAGAGTGTTAATGAATGAGTCAGTCAAGGTACTTGCGCCCTAGATAGTAAAGAAACAAGTATAACAATGAACTCTCAAATCGATTGTTAACTAGGTAGATCACGCCATTTACGATGGCGGGCGAATTTGGGAAATCTAACCTTTAAACGTATGATAATACGAACCCACGGCACGCGTCATCTCGAATGGCACTGCCTGTAGGTATTCCTACAATATCCACGCCGAAAGTAAACACATTTATCTTAATTGCTTTATAGGTTTTTAATTCAATAGGGATCGGCTTTTCAATTAAGTTTTAAAAAGATATCGATTAATTTAATTTACTGCGCCTTAATTCTAGGTAACGTTATTATTGAACTCTTTTTGAGGTAGACTCATGCCATTACGCATTTATTTCTTCCCTGAATAGTAGTAAAGTACCTACTTATTGGCTTACCAGTTACATGATTAGGTATTTATTTAATTGCCCTAGATCATTGCAATTTTGTTGAACTCGCACTTTGTGAAGTGCACAAATATGACAAAAAACTAGCCATGTACAGTCAACCAATTGGAACCCTAGGCCACTCTACAACCATGTCAAAATGACGAGCAGTAAGAGATTTCTTACAATCTGATTTATAACGTCACTATGACATAGTTCTACACTGGAGTTCCAATTGGTTGACTGTATAAGTTGCAGAAAAAATTCCCATGCAAGATGCCATTTGAGAACATTATCTTAAAGATTTGGATTTATTACAAAATCAGTTGACGATCGCTTCATTTGATGTTTTAGTTACAATAGTTACACACTGAACTTTATTATCAACTCAACACGTGTCATAGAAATCGACTCAAAAACTAAAAAGTCAATAAATGAGCGAAGAATAATACCGATTTGAAATTCAGTGCATTGCTATACAAAACACGAAATAAACTCACCGCTGAAAACTGCGTCTTGTTGACATAGGGGTTATGCGCCATCGCCATAGACTTATGAGCCATAAGAAGTGCCAACGCGTTGACCCCTCTAAACGCGTCGACCCCTTTCACCCTCGTCTCGTCCGACACTTCGAACACCTTCCTCAGATTGCGTCTCAGTGAAAACGCATTCAGGAGTTTTTCGAAGTTCGTAGCGCCCTCTGTACCGTCGTCGAGGATCGTCCCCAGACTTAGCAGTAATAAGATCGCCAGGAAAAATGTTCTGAAACAATAACTTTGATTTAAGTACATTCCGTAATAAATATCAAGTAGACTAATTTAAGCGTTACCAATAAATCTTACAAAATAATTTTCAATGTAAATTTAACTAGGATTAATTAGGATTATTGAGATAATATTTCACAGCTAAATAGAGTATTAGGCTTGCAGCAATGGTTATGACTGTATTTCGTGTTAATTTCGAAAATTATGGTCACGCAGGTAAGCACGGTCGCAAAATAAACAATATAACGTCGAGCCGTCCTTTTCGCACTATTTGTAAGTGCGATAGGGACTAGCTTTTGCCTGCGACTTCGCTCGCGTTAGAAAGAGACAAAAAGCAGCCATTCAACTATCTCCACTTAAAAAAACACGTCATTCGACACTCCGTTTTGCCGTGAAAGACGGACAAACAAACAAACACACACACTTTCTCATTTATAATATTACCTATAGTACGGATAAACAAGTTTTCTACCATGTTAAATACCTATCTAATTTCAACTTCTTACCTATTTTTAGGTAAGTGTAAAGTTTAAACTTGATACTTTTGGCGTTAAACTTATCTAAGTTAAAACTACCCCCTAAACCAAAAAATATTAAGGACTTTTTTCTTGCCTTCTTACTGCGGAATAAGGCACATAATCTAAATTATCTTTCGACGACTACAGTACCTTATAATGCGGTGTAATGTAATGTTGTAGACGTCTTGATCGTATTCTTTATGTGCATGTTTTAGTTCTTTATAAGGGGATCTAACGCTGTTATGGGAGTTCTATTGTTTTAACAGGCATAGAATACTTTGATGAATCTACAGTTGCTAAATTAGATACTCAATAGGTCTAGAACATACCAGACATACTGTTTTACAAGTTGACAATAGTACAGATCATATAAGTAATACCAGCGTAAAATGCGGTTATTATTTTGATTACTTACATTTAAATTTTGTAATATTTCGGTGACAAACTTAAGGTAAATGTTCATATCCACACCCCAGCTGCAGTACCTCCAAAAGTTTAAAATTGTAGGCAGCAGCATGAACTGTGACATTTGCGTGATTTGTTAGGTATATCTTTTTTCAGCAGCAATGTCGCACTGCGATACCGCGGCAGTAGTGTTTCAGTGATCGAGAATCCGAACGTTACGGTTAAGTAAGTCAGTATCAGCACTTACATCGAAAGAGTCTTCCCAAATGAATAAGGTCGTTTGAAATCCTTGACAGTGCACATAGTGTTCTGAACTCTGACTGAGATGCCGAGGCCTGAGAGCCGGTGGGACAGCTCCTCCTCAAGGTCGAAGCTGCTGCAGGAGCTGGGGATACAGACGCCCCAGAGGATGCTGGAGTAACGAGGCACACGGTGACCCATCTGCAATATGAACACACTTTAGTTTGTTATCAGTGAGGTTATAGACAGATTAAAGTGGGCTGGTCACATAGCAGGATAAAATATTTCGTGGAGTACATGACTCGAGTAGAGGTGACCATGGGGAGAAGAGTGTCCTCAAAGAAGACTCCGGATGCTCTGGGACGACATCATAAAGATTGCTGGATGAAGTGGCTCCAGGTAGCTCAGAACTGTGGCGAGTGGCGTACAAGATATATTACTGTATAAACCGAGTTTTATGATCTACGACTATGTTCAAAGTCTTGGACGAAGTAGTAGTAGTAGCTCCCTGGTCTCGAAGCAGAAGAACGTACTGTTAGATGGCTTAGATACCGTTGAAGTGCAAAGTCCAAGTCAATTATTGGCGAGAAGTACCTCAGGATCGAGAAAAGTCGGCCTGTAGGTCGGAGGCCAAGTCTCATTTTGGGTCACTGAGCCAACGGAGTAGGCAAGTAAGTAAATACCTAAGTTTTATTACGTGCTTAATAGATATCTGAGCTATAGACTCAGCTGAGGCAGTGATACAGGGTTCAACTAGGCGATGGTAAACTTTAACCAAGTAAAGGAACGTGGTCTGAATTTTCTGCACGGGTTCGTAGCATGCGGTCAAGGGCCGCTCTTGCACAAGACAATTGTGATTCAAAATCCGATCGGCGACCAAATATGTTCACAAAGTAGCCAAAGGTGCTGCTCGAATATTAAATACAGCCTTGGTCTCTGTGTACGCATGATGTTTACAATGAAACGGTGATTTAATTCAGCATGCGTAGACTACGGCTAACGTTGACGAAGAAAAATGTGTCCACAAAAGTCTAGATTGTATGCATAGTGTAACTTTGTAGGCAACTAATAAAGTGGAGATATACTACCCATGATAAACCTCAGCGTTAATATATAGTGAATTCTATCAAAGGAAATGTTTATTTCCTCGGATAGAATTCATTTTCCCTTTGAGGAGACCGCGTAGGGTGCCTAGCCAACGTCACGATCGCTTATGCTTCTTAGCGAACGTTACGCATTTGTCACTGTTCCGCTATAAAGAAGAGAGATAAAAGGAAAAACAAAGTGTGTAGAAACATTGTCTAGGCACCTAGGGCAGCATGCAGCAACACAGTCAAGCAAGAGGGCAAATAACTACCTGACCGAATTAAGAACCAACTCCTTTCGAATGTTGGAATGTTTTGAATCAATACATTAAAAAAAACCGCATCAAAATCAGTTGCGTATTTCACTCAAACCAGAGTTTCCAGGTTTCAAGTAGGTGTAATATCCCTCATTATAATTGTATTAATAGCATATCAGCGTTGTATAAATATTGGTATAATTTGTATAATTGTTTCGCAAATTTAATTGCGTTATGATAGGCAACGCGATTTTAAATAATCAAGTCCGAAATAAATAAATTTTATTTATTTTTGCTGTCGACCACTTCGAGGTAAGTACTTGAGGGTCAAAAACTCATCATCCTCCTTGCGTTATTCCGGCATTTGCCACGGCTTATGAGAGCCTGGGGTCCGCTTTGACAACTAATCCCAAGATTTGGCGTAGGCTGTAGTCTTTACGAAAGCGACTTTTGTGATTTTTTTCACATTTTTTGAACATATGGTTCAAAAGTTAGGGGGGACGCATTGGAATTTTTTCCTTCAGGAGCGATTATTTCCGAAAATACTAATATTATCAAAAAACGATCTTTGTAAACCCTTATTCATTTTTAAAGACCTATCCAACAATATATCACACGTTGGGGTTGGAATAAAAAAAAAATCAGCCCCCACTTTACGTGTAGGGGGGGGGGGGTACCCTAATAAAACATCCATTTTTTATTTTTGCACTTTGTTCCATATTGGTACTAAAAACTCATTGGTACGACGGACCGGGGGTTCGACGGACTTGAAGGTCGAAAATAACTAGTGACTACGGAAAAAAAAGACTAATGTAGAAAATTGCATGCGCCATGCCAGCAATCTGATGACTTAATAATTTAAGAATATTTTTATTGCAATGACGCATGCTTAATAGCGAATAAATCAAAATTTTATGGTGTTGTGATCTCACATAAAACGTGTGTGGCATAGCAATAGATATACAACACTACATGAAATGACTATGTGTATGGTCTGTACGAATGTTTTATGTTATGTTTGCTTGCATTTTCCGTGACTCTCTCGTTATTTGAATAAGTACCTATCATATTAAAATCTCGCTAACTACTCCAACTATGAGTTGTCTTAGCCGTGAGATCATGACTGCCGAGGAAATCCGCGAAATATAAAATTTCCTTATCTGCTTCTCTTTCGATCAAGAAGAAGACAACCCCGGGCCGGGGTGAGGTAACCGTCACGGCGGATTTTCCCTGAGCTGAGCGAGCGCTTTCCATTAAGTTCGCCTTTTGTACATTTTTTTACTGTGCAATAAAGTTTAAATAAATAAATAAGATGGAAGCTCCGGGCACCGACTCGGCCATCTTTGATTTCTTTCTAGGTACTTACATCAGAAATATTGCTCCTGAGATAATGTCCGCTGTGTATCATCTTGTCGAGGTGCAAATATCCTGGTCGCGCCAAACTGACTTCCAACGAGGCAAGGCAGTACTTCCCCCGGACTGGCCCGTCGATGGCGAGGCATTCGTCGAAGTCGCCATATTGGTTCACGTTCCCACTCAAAATCCCAGAAGGAGGTTTTGCTGTGGCGTCGAACACTGGAACAAACATTTTAATTTATATTCCTTGGGAAGAACGCGAACTGTACCCTACAGTCACCAAAAATGGTACTAGCACAGATGTGCTGACTTTGCGAGCAAAGCGTGCAGTGTAGCGTTCCACCAAGGTACAGTCAACCAATTGGAACCCTAGGCCACTGTAGAACTATGTCACAGTGACGTTATAAATCAGATTGTAGAGAAATTTCTTACTGCTTGTCATTTTGACATGGTTGTAGCGTGGCCCAGTGTTCCAATTGGTTGACTGTACATCAAACAAGAATGTGTGAATTGCCTTATCCTTACTTATGAAATCTTTTGGAACAAACTATTTTTAAACGACTGATTTGTGTCCTGTCATCATTTAATTTTGATTTATTTGGGCTATGTAAATAATTGCATACATGAGTGTGATAATTAAATCTTAATCACATTGTTGTAAAATGTGAGAAGGTTATTTGTCTAAGATATACGATTAGGTTAGTACCGATGGTAATTTACGTCATTACTCATTAGGAATCGTGTAACAAGATTAAAGAAAAATGAG
This sequence comes from Leguminivora glycinivorella, assembly GCF_023078275.1. Lineage (NCBI taxonomy): Eukaryota > Metazoa > Arthropoda > Insecta > Lepidoptera > Tortricidae > Leguminivora > Leguminivora glycinivorella. The sequence continues at coordinate 10,807,873 of NC_062978.1, forward strand.
TAAACAGTAGACAGTCACCCGTTGTTATTAAGCAAGAAATAAAACACCCGAAGAACGAGTTACAACAATAACAATGAGCTTGAAATATAAGGAAAACTCAATTAGTCTTATCAATTATCTAACAGAGAGGGGTAATTAAATTAGTATTAGATTACATAAAAAATAAAAATTGTACCTACACATTAAAGAAGATAATATTATTTTGGGCATTGGACATAGTAAATATATTTAGATTCGTGTTTCAATAGTTTAGTTTATTTATTTAATAATGATTAATTACAGTATAAATTATTCTATGTTAACTTATACGAATTTACATTATGATCGTCAATAAATTGCGTTATTTGATTGGCTGAATTTGTGTCACCAAGCAATGTATCTACTTAAAATCGTGTGCGAGCGCGCCGTCTCGTCTAAATGAGCCTTTAGGTAGACGATTTACGTTACGAATAAAACTGGGCGTAGCAAATTGCTCTTTATACTCAAAAGCCGATCTTTAACTAAACGCCAATCTGTTAAGTAACGTGTTCACCCTTAGGTACATTATAAGTACTAAATTAATTTGTGGGTTCTAGTAATTAGTTGGGTTCAGATTCCAGGGCTTCGATTCATCAGTTGGACAATTCCTGCCCGCCTAGCCGACTGGTAATCGTTAACGCCGGACGCCGACAGAAATACAGTCTGGCTCTTTTGCGCCAATACGCAAGAGCGATAGAGATAGATAGCTACGAAACAGATATTATTGTAAGCGTTTGTGCATTTGGCTAGGCATCCTGGTTGTTAACACGTATTTGAGGACAAATACCTACTTAATCTTTCTGGTTTAGCCCATTGGTTACTAGTAGAGAATGCCTTGAGGCATTAAGTCCGCCATTTGTACCTTATTTTGTTGTGCAATAAAGATTAAATAAATAAATTCATGCGTAGACATGACACTTTGGAAAGTGAACCGACAATACATTCGAAGGAAAGCAATTATGGATGACGGTCGTGTGGTCATCCAAGTTTTTGATCTGAGGAACACTTATATACCCACCCTGTATTCGGATCTTTAGGGTGCCCTTTCCACCAGAGATGCGCTACGTGGATGTGTTTGATATCCACTAATCAGCTTAGTTGAACCGCTTTGCTTAGCACTGGTTAGAACGGGTTCGACTAATTTTTAATTTCAATATCTGGGCAACCGAGCTTCGCTCGGTTCTGTTTCGTATCCTTGACATGTGTCGCCATCTAGTTCAAAAATGAATAGTACCTACATCGAGCGAAAGAATTCTCAGCCTTAACAACACAACTACTCTACACGAGATGGCGCGCATTTCGCCACAAAAACTCAAATAGTGTATTTTCTATTCGTTTTAGCCTTGACCTGTGTCGCCATCTAGTGTTTGCAATAAATAGTACTTACATCGACCGAAAGAATTCTGTCTTAACAGTACAACTACTGCACACGAGATGGCGCGCGAAGAAAAACGCATGAAAACTCGAAAATTCGCGTTTTCCGGGACCTAAGGATAAGTTAGACCGATTTTTCACCCCCAAAAACCCCCACATAACAAATTTCTGCGAAATCGTTAGAGCGGTTTCCGAGATCGTCAGTGTAAATAAATATATATATAAATAAATAAATAAATAAATATAAAAGAATTGCTCGTTTAAAAGTATAAGAAAGATTTATTTAGGATTACCAACAGATAACACATCTTACATGCTCTTAAATCTAGTTACAATAGTCTTAACTGATGCTTATCAAATTATAGGTAACCACAACTTACATAGGTGTCTCTTACCAGTGAACTACAAACATGCAATAAACTTATTATTACCTAAGTACATAAGTTAATACCGGACTAAGCTTATTGGTGGATACCAGACGCATCCATAGCAACGTAGCGTAGCACATAACTCTGGTGGAAAGGCACCTTTTCCCCTCACTAGCTCGGAAACACGTGTTTTGTCCTTTAATACCAGCGGGTAAAAACGCATTTTATCCACTAGTGGGTAAAGTAATTTGACCTTGAATAAAGTCAAATTAACTGCTTTAAAATTGATAAAAGTAGGTGAATCTAGTAATAAAGATGATTTACCACCTGTGGAACTACTGGAAGCAGTGATAAACGCATTTTTTGCGTTGTAGTTTCCTTGCTAAATATAGTAAGGGCAAAAGTTTTGTGTTACACTCGGGTGCAAATGTATTTTACTTCTCGTGTGTTAAAAAACTCGCAAGTTCAAGATTCTATTCTCGAACCACTCGCTTCACTCGTGGTTCAACTATAGAATCCTTTCACTTGCTCGTTTCAATTCCACACTCGGTGTTAAAATACAACTTTGCCCCCTTTTATAAGAAATAACTATTAAGGCGCTATGTCGCTAGTGTGTGTCCGTCAGGATCGCGTGAACGATGTCTGAATCGTCACAAAATTTGCACCAAATAACTGTACCTAAACTGTACTAAACTGTACCTATAGCGAAAAAAACTGTACCTCAAGCAATCACGCATTAAATAGATAGCTACATGGACACGCCATTCTGACGTCAGGTTGGCGCGCATAGCCGTGTATCGCCCCAACGTGTGGGAACTATGTTCTGGATCATATATCAATAAACTGTACCTAAACTGTACCTCATAAAACTGCCAAAAATAATATTTAAATCACACGTGATATCGGTCAAAACAACGACAAAAATTTTTACTGCTCATTATGTTATTATGTATGTTTTGCCTATCAATTTGCAACAGGCGCTTGTTTTCTCGTAATACATGTTTAAAATGTTTTATGGGGACCTAGGTTTCTTTAGACATATGAACATGAAACTTCGTGTTTAGGGTAATAAATTAAAATGGAAGAAAAATAATTTCAACGTTGGGGTGTGGGCGATGGGCTGGCTACTTGTCACATCAATATCACAGTAACGTTTTCTTTCATGTCATTAATGGCTAAGAAGAATGGCACTTACCCTTGAGCAGTTTCATGTGCTCTGCCTACCACGTTTGGGAATACACGCACAAAAAGATGCATAAATTAAGAATTACAGTATTTTTCTGCACGTGCGAAGCCGCGGGCAAAAGCTTGTAATATTATACATATGTATTGCCACAGAATATTATAATTATGTATACCTACCAAGTGTATTACTTACGAGATAACAAGCACCTGGTGCAAATTGATCGGCAAACATGCAATACATGACATGTCATTCATGTTAATAAATGTGCAGTAAAAAATGTGGTGATTTGACCGATGTCACGTGTGATTTATATAATTTTATTTTGACAATGACCCAAAAAAAAAACAAATACTGCTTAACGATGTCTTCTGTGACCTTCTATGACTGATTGAACCTCCGAGTTCAAATCCTACCTGGGTTGTCCACCTGGGACGCTGCGCCGTCCTACTGGCCATCATAAATATCTTTGGGCATATAGTGTGGATGCAAACCTCCGTGAACTCGGCGTCAGCAAGAACTGGCGAGATGTCGCTCTGGACCGCGTAAACAGGCGTGCTCTTGTATTGGAGGCCAAGACTCACTTTGGATCGTCGCGCCAACAAAGTAAGTATAGGTAAGTTCAAATCCTAACATATAATCCGAGAATTAATTTTTATTAAGCAGAAACGTCTGCTAACGATTCTAAACATTTTTATATTAAAGGAAAAAATGGAAAAAATTTACGCTTCCGGCGGGACTTGAACCCGCACCATTTTTGCAATCCGTGCAATGCTCTTACCAATTGAGCTACGGAAGCCACGCCGGACTTCGCAAATCTTTCCATGCCTTTCCTTTTGTACACACGTCTTGGGGTGACGTCTAGCGCCATCTACCGACAGACTATTACATCTTGTAACGGCACTGGAGTCTCAAGTTATATTGAGAATTCACCAGTAACAATGTGCTAACCCATACTAAATTAATTTTTATTAAGCAGAAACGTCTGCTAACGATTCTAAACATTTTTATATTAAAGGAAAAAATGGAAAAAATTTACGCTTCCGGCGGGACTTGAACCCGCACCATTTTTGCAATCCGTGCAATGCTCTTATCAATTGAGCTACGGAAGCCACGCCGGACTTCGCAAATCTTTCCATGCCTTTCCTTTTGTACACACGTCTTGGGGTGACGTCTAGCGCCATCTACCGACAGACTATTACATCTTGTAACGGCACTGGAGTCTCAAGTTATATTGAGAATTCACCAGTAACAATGTGCTAACCCATACTAAATTAATTTTTATTAAGCAGAAACGTCTGCTAACGATTCTAAACATTTTTATATTAAAGGAAAAAATGGAAAAAATTTACGCTTCCGGCGGGACTTGAACCCGCACCATTTTTGCAATCCGTGCAATGCTCTTACCAATTGAGCTACGGAAGCCACGCCGGACTTCGCAAATCTTTCCATGCCTTTCCTTTTGTACACATGTCTTGGGGTGACGTCTAGCGCCATCTACCGACAGACTATTACATCTTGTAACGACCTTAATTGATTTGTTTATAATTTGGATGTTTAGATTATTGCAATACGATAAGAAATCTGAATTCAAAGGTTTATTATTTTTTGCTTTTTAGTTTCTCCGTGTTTTGTAACGCGCTTATTTTTGAAGGCGGTTTTATTTTATGTTCATGTTTGGAGAGAGTTAGCTAATTACACACAAATGTGATGTTTGATAAGAATTTAACTATTACCGCCAAATGCTTTTACTCTGCTCAAAAAATAAATAAATAAATATGTATTGTGGACACCGTACACAGATCAACTTAGCCCCAAACGCAGCAAAGCTTGTACTATGGGTGCTAAGCGACGATATACATACTTACATATGTACAGAAATAGTGATTTATAGCTGAAAAACCGTTTATAATTAGCTATTAATAATGGAGGTCACTGTCCTATTTCCCAAGGCTTCGATTTGGACACCTATTTTGAATAGAAGGCTGGGTAAGCAAAGTTGCAGCATTTGACGATACTTATTATTTTTAATGCGTAGGTAAGTGCGTTTTCACATTATCCGATCCGATATCGGATGTCGGAAGGATTTCAATAGAAAAAATCCAATATGATGCCTGTAATGTATGGGATAACGGTCCGACATCCGATATCGGATCGGATAATGTGAAAACGCACTAAGGCAGAAGTAATGAATAATTTATGTGCATTTATTACGTCATGTATTACGAGAAAACAAGCGCCTGTTGCAAATTGATAGGCAAAACATACATAATAACATAATGAGCAGTAAAATTTTTTGTCGTTGATTTGACCGATATCACGTGTGATTTAAATATTATTTTTGGCAGTTTTATGAGGTACAGTTTAGGTACAGTTTATTGATATATGATCCAGAACATAGTTCCCACACGTTCGGGCGATACACGGCTATGCGCGCCAACCTGACGTCAGAATGGCGTGTCCATGTAGCTATCTATTTAATGCGTGATTGCTTGAGGTACAGTTTTTTTCGCTATAGGTACAGTTTAGTACAGTTTAGGTACAGTTATTTGGTGCAAATTTTGTGACGATTCAGACATCGTTCACGCGATCCTGACGGACACGCTAGTGTGTATGCCACTAGGTAATTGCCTTTTTCATTAAATACTATGATGTGTACTTTCGCTGCACAACTGCACATTATTAGATATAATTGCACCATTTAAAGTAACAATTTATATTTTTCCATGGACGTCAATCTTTTTCAGTGGCGTATTTACGCCCTATCTTCATAGGTCTTTACTGACATGACAAAGTGAAAAGTGACAGTCTGTAAATCGACTCAAATGAAGATCAGATTCTGTGGCTTCTCACAGCAATTTAAAAATAAGAAGATATGCCTACATTTCTGCATAACCAGTATGTTGTCAATTAAAAAAAAAAGAACATAATGTCATTGATGCTCTATATTTCTTTAAAGGTTTTTAAAAATAACAGGCGAAAAAAGTTACTATTGATCGGAAAGTCTTAGTTCGACGGAAATTCCTTACAAATCGAGCTAAATAGGTTTTCCATTAACACAAATAGTTTATGTCATTTATGAATTGCGATTAATACTCATACAAAGATACAAAATTAATGAAATGAAATGAAATGACACACTGACTCGGTGCGTTTTCATATACAGATATTTTATTTAGGGATTCTTACTAAATTTATAAATAGTTAATTACTTATAATAAGTACCATACAATTATAAAATTAAAAAACAATTATTACTACATATATATAAAAAAAGGTAGGATACCTAAAGGAACCCGTTCTGTGCCATGCCGGGTCCAAAGGTCCCCATCACGCTAGCAGCGTTACCCCGCTGTATGGCGATGGAGACCTGTTGGACAAGCCATGACTCAGAAATTATCTTTTGTTTTCTCCCTGAGGTGCTTTCCGATCTCTCGGAAGAGTTCACGCGCATATTATGGGATCTGATATCGGATGTAGGACCGTAATCTTATAAATAATTATAGTTATTAAAGACATCATCTTAGATTTTTGACTTTTGCTTTTGACATCATCCTACATCCGATATGGGATGGTATCGGATGGGATGTCTATGTCTTTGTCTATGTAACGTAGACAATGTCTATGCAGCCTAGATAACAATTAAATGGTTTATTCTGTGAATTACTCGTTTAAATATAGCCGTATTCATTGTACGGCAAACAACTTTACAAGGCAATTTGATAGAAATATAAGTATTAGGTACATGTAAAGTCAGCATCAGTAGTAGCAAAAGAAACAATGCGCTTATAGTATTTGACATCATGAATAACTTTTCTAAATAAATCTGTACAGTTTCTCGGTGAGAAATGTCTTGTCACTTTAAAAACTTGTCACCGAAGTGAAAATGTCGCTCCGTAAAAATCAACATAGGTACAATTTTATTGTCTTACAATTAATTTTCTGCAGTAGCGCAATGGCGGCATCCGACAGCGGAGCAGCCAGGACGCTATCGCAGTCCCCAACGTCAAACATAAACATAGTATAATTTGAAAATGTCATAGTTGAAGTAGGTATGCAGGCCGGCATCTCTTTTTGTTTAGCGGTTACAGAATGATTATTACTTCTGGAGCGATGTTTGATCCGCTACTTTTGATGCAGACTGAGACGTTTGTCTCTATGAAAATGACAATAAGGTGTTATATACGTCTTTGGAATATTGTTCTGTTAAAAATATTTGGATGCTGATAAGCAACAATGTGTCAACCCACACGCCAACCATTTTGAGAAAATGGCGTCTAAAGATTTTTTCTCATTTTTTTGTGTTTCTCTTAAAAAAAAATGTTTTTATATAGATTGTTTTGTTTTTCAGCTATAATACGTTCAGTAGTAGTGATTATTGTAGCTTAATTTCAAAACAAACTTCAATTTGACGAAATAATGCCCTTTTCTTTTATTGCGAATTGTTCGACGACGTCAAACTTTTTCAAGACTGTGTTATGATACTTAACCCACTTTTGCTAATTGTTTAAAAATATCTATGAGTCTTAAATAAACATGTTAAAGCACATAAATTGTTGTTGTAAAATACTCTACCTGTGCATATTTTTAACTTTATAAGTGTTAAGTAACATATCAGTCATGGTCACTTATGTTATTAGGTATGTAGGAATCAATACATTATTTATTAATCAAACCTTTTAATGATTTTTCTACTCCCGAACTGTTATTCGTCATTTACAGGATTGTGCGTATCGAAAAAACTGAAAACGCATTGTTTGGTTCTGTAATCATGGCAACGCATTGCATTAACGATACTCGTGTGTGCGCGGGAAGGCTTTGGGCAGCTGAGCTGACAGTGCAAACCTTTGCAATACAGGAAACAGTGTGAATTTCGCGAGAATTATTAAAAAAAACTATTAAAAACTAAATGCATGGTCGTTGTAAAAGTATTGTATGCAATGGTGTTTAACTGACTCCAAAATACTCGTGGAAAGTACGCCACTGATATTTCTTGACCTCCTTTAAACGCCTGTTGAATAAAATACTATAAATTAACTATTAGAGTAATGATCATTTCTAGACACATATTTAAATTATCTGTGCTTTTTCAACAAAAAATCGTTACAAAAACCAAATAATCATCTTTAAAAAAAATAAACTACTTATCTAAAATATACAACAAAATATTTTTTTACGCTAAGAAATAGACTAAGTCATTTAAATTATGAATAACTCATGACTTGTACAAGAACAAAACATAAAATATCTTTAACAAAATAATAAACTACCATTCAGTAAGTATTCAAAAATCAAACAATATTTTTATGCATACATTAACACGTCTTAATGTAATTAGTAATTATAAAAAAATAGTAGCTTATATTAGATTTTTATATAAAAACATACTTGTAAAAAATGTTTGCAAATTATAATAACGAATATGTATATTCATGACTTAAAATGTTCAATTTCGTACTGAATTTACCATTCATGTGCAAAAATATACTAATGGACTAAGTCATAACTTATTCAAACATAAATTAATATGAACAGTTATATTTTACAATATAGTGTCATGGTACTTACACCAAAAACGAACAATTTATGACCCGAATATAATTTAACAATAATGACTTATGTTTTATAACACGGGTCGTAGCATAAAACAACGAATAAAATATCATTTTGCAATAATCATTCAAGTCTCATAGTGGGTAACTATGTCATTTTTTGCGTTTTGCAAGAATGAGTCAAGTGTAAAAAAATCGTTGAGTCAACCCTCTTAACACATTATTGTAATTTAAATATGTCTTCTGCCAATTACTATAATAAGTTAAGGTTCTTGACACATTAATGCAAAACAGGCAACACACGATAAAGGATTTGTGTTAACCTATTTTTTTACTTTTGGGATAGTGAAAATTTTCAAAATGAAAAGGTCATTTTTGCAAATAGAAGTTTAAAAATCCAGCTATAACATGGCATTAAAATCTCATTTTTTTAGTTTTTGTGGGTTGACACATTATTGCTTATCAGCATCCATTTGTGAACTCGACAGTACCAAGATAAAGATTTGATTATAAGCTACATTATTGTTTAAGATTACATTTGCTCGCGTTTTCAGGGACGTAACCCATGCATGCGCTCTCATTTTCTCCTTCTAAGCATTTAAAATTGTTACATTTTATTGATGTAATCAAAATGTTGCAGATATACCCAACCCAGGTATAAAATTGCCTACCTACCTATAGATTACACAGAGGAATAGATATTTGGATTATCTTGAAATCTGCCTTATATTAATCGTGAGGAAATCGGACTACTTAATGACAAATTCACAACCAATCAAATAATAATCCGGACTAGGTCTAGTTACCCTTTGGGTTGGAAGGTCAGATCGTGGTCATTTTCATTAAACTAGTGACTACGCTAAATCTTGAGATTAGTTGTCAAAGCAGATCCCATGTTCCCATGAGCCGTTACGAAAGCCATAAGTATGTACCTAAATCAGTAATGGGGATAAATTAGTTATATAGGTAGGAAGGAAATCTTTACCTACAATTAGAGTTATTGGTAGACATCCAGAAAGAATTTACATTTACGCCAAAGGAGCCACCTCGTTTAATATTTAAGAATAAGAAATACATTGTTACATATATTTAATTAAAATATGCTTATGCTGTAAAAGTTAGAAGATTTTTAGATACACTGGCAACCTACCTAAGGTTTTCAAGAATTTAAAACGAAGGCAAGTTGAATTTTGTGTAAGGCTGTTTATTTATTTAAATTCTCGTCCTAATTATTACAATTGTTACAAAATCCTCATCTCAGGCCCTGTTATCGTGCTTGTTAGGCCGAGTTTTATCCAAAAAGCGGCGTAATTCGGGAAAAGCCCTTCCGACCTTATTTGATTAAACATTTGCATCCACGTCAGATTCCGCCGAGAATATATCTTATTAAAGTAGGCAAACAGCCCTTCGCCGGGAGATAATGTGTTTGACCTATTTAACGGTATTGCTCTTGGTTGTACGTAATTGACAGTATTTTTGGGTGCAGTATTAGTGGGATGAGAAGAGGAAATTGACATAGATATTCTGTTGTTGGTTTTTCACGAGATTAAATAGAATATAATAGAATAAACATTTATTCGTGAACACAGGCAAGACAAAATACACATAATAACAACAAGACAGAAAATAATGAAGTGCCACGAAATGGCCTCATCTCAGCGTGTTGCTGGTGACTTCCAGCGCTGATCTTCCGATGAGACCATCAAGTGAGAAAGATTCACGGAGAAATTAGAGGATTAATGAGAGAGCAGTAAACTTTTTTCATTTTAGAGGTCAAGTTCAATCAAGTTAGTCAATTAGTAAGGCATAGGATTATTCGTTTACTATTTTGACTGCATGCTTGATTATTATTACGTATTCAATACATACAGCACGTAATAATAGAACGAGATATGGACTGTGTCTACTAGTACCAATTACCTATATATCTTTGCATATAATTTGAAAATTAGCTCGATTCGATTTTATATACGCCTGTAAAATGATCTCCAGATACGGTCGGATACGTAAACGTCAAAGTGCGATTTTGGTATATTTGAAGAAACGTCATTTTGACTCTTGACACATTCGATCCATACCGTATCTGCACATTTTTGACGTATTGGCAGCGTGCGTGCAAGTGCGTGAGTGAAGGAGTAGGAGCAGCATGCGTAGCCGAATGGCACAAACGCTCACGAAACGAAACCCTCGTAGATATCTATCTCTATCGCTCTTGCGTATTGGCGCGACAGAGCCAGACTACCTTTCGCGGCGTTTCGTTTTCGTTTCGCGTCGCAGAAATGCCATTCGGCTACGGCACCTGAGTGTCACAAATAAGAGTAATCTTATGGACATATCTAACTTCCATGCTAGCGGCGGCCGTAGGAAGTAATTCAATTTGACTCCATAAGATTTTAAGCCGGATCGACCATACTAATATTATAAATGGGAAAGTGTGTATCTGTTTGTCTGTCCGTCTTTCACGGCAAAACGGAGCGACGAATTGACGTGATTTTTTAAGTGGAGATAGTTGAAGGGATAGAGAGTGACATAGGCTACTTTTTGTCTCTTTCTAACGCGAGCGCAGCCGCGGGCAAAATCTAGTAACCTATAGATTGAGGGCAGCACAAATCGTACACAAAGAGAATATTAATAAGTAACGTTCAAAATTATGACAAGCTTTGTCGTTCGTTAATGTTAATGAGATTTTGATTGAACATCAAGTGTCAAATCATTGTTTACGAAAGCGAATATTGCGCGTATCAGCACGAGCGTTGTAATGGTACAATGCTAATAATTATTACTTACTCAAACAGTTTTTAATTGATTATTTGCAGTTTTGCACTAAACACATGCAGTATATAACCGCAAATTGATATTTATTATTTACACCAATTGCAGTCGTTGACACATGCGTGATAATGATAATAGGCTCAATTGAAACTTTAAGATAATCCAAAAATTTACTCTAGATACGATAGTGACCGGATTTGTCAGTGTAAAATGTTTTTTTTTATTCGAATAACGTTAGTCCGTATCGTATTTAGAGCTTATTTTTGACGAGTCAAACTTTAAACCACTTATTGGCGTGGTGGATGACAATAGTCTACGATAGCTGCTTATACATATATACTGTATGTAATAAATAAATAAATATTATAGGACATTTTTTTTACACAGATTGACTGAACCCCACGGTAAGCTTGTAAGGCTTGTATTGTGGGTACTCAGACAACGATATATATACAAATACATAATATATACATAGAAAACATCCATGACCCAGGAATAATTATCTGTGCTCATCACACAAATAAATGCCCTTACCGGGATTCGAACCCGGGACCGCGGCTTAGCAGGCAGGGTCACTACCCGCTAGGCCAGACCGGTCGTCTATATACAGAGAGACGAGCATGTGGTTATTTAAGCTATTTTTATAAAGGCTTGTGTATTTAAATCGCAATTTCTTGTCGAACGGCATCGTGAACCCCCAAAAGTATGTTTTTTAAAACATGTGTGTAAAGTGTGTGCCTAGACAGAATATATTAGCGACGTAAAATCCAGTGCACGTTGATACAGAAAGTCCCGACGTCAATGACCTTTGAATAACATTATGTCAAATGTCATTCAAAAAGTGATAAGTAGAATGCCTGGCGCGTACGCTCTTCGGAGGCGTGTTTTGAATACTGAGACTGGATCCCTGGCCCTATAGCTGAAGGCGTTTCTGCGACACCAAACGCCGCTGAACTGCAGTCAACAGTCTGGCTCTGTCGCGCCAATATGCAAGAGCGATAGAGATAGATAGCTACGAAAGAGATATTATCGTGAGCGTTTGTGCATTCGGCTACGCACACCAGCGGTAACGGTAAGGGCTGTTTAGACTGTGAGAACTTGTACGTGGTTTTCCTTTTTGCTTCAATTCTATATTTTGTAGACCTAGCCGTAAGAATAAATATATGTAAGTAGGGACATAAATATATTAAGAAAAAATTAAAGTAATTGCTTACGAAATTAAAAGTAATAGTCTAAGGAACCCGAAAATAATATAAGGAACCCGAAAGATTTTGACCACGAGTTTCTGAGGACAAAACAAGTAAAAAGTGTTATATGTTTTAAAAAAAAGGGGTTGATAAAAAAATTCTTAAATTATGATATTTTTCTAATTACACATTGTAGTTGGAATTTAATGAACTAATGTGAAAGTAAATAATAAACAAATTTGAAAGCCTATCATCCCTATAAATGGGCAATATTATGTGTTCTAAATAAATACAATAAAATAAAAATAAATAATAATTGGGTGAATCAACTTTTTCTTGTTTGTTATTGACATGGTTACGGTCCCCTGAGTCACGCTGGTTTTATGCAAAATTATGCTACTTAAACTATGCATTTTTCTAGTGTTACCAAGCCCTTTCCTTACAAACATGGACTAAATATATAAACATGGATAAAACCAGCGTGATTCAGGGGACCGTAACCATGGGAATAACAGACAAGAAAAAGTTGATTCACCCATATGAAGGATGCTGAAATCGATAGCTGGAAAAATATTGAAAATAATCATATTACTTTCCTTATGCTTATAACTAAAGAGTTTAGGGGGGCTGAAATTTTGAAAAATTCTTAATTACAAATTATGGTGCCACATCTATTCATAAAAAAAAACCGGCCGGCGTGTCGGGTCACGCTCAGTGTAGGGTTCCGTAGTTTTCTGTATTTTTCTCAAAAACTATTGAACCTACCAAGTTCAAAACAATTTTCCTAGAAAGTCTTTATAAAGTTCTACTTTTGTGATTTTTTTCATATTTTTAAAGATATGTTTCAAAAGTTAGAGGGGGGGGGACACACTTTTTTTTCCTTTCGGAGCGATTATTTCTGAAAATATTAATATTATCAAAAAACGATTTTAGTAAACCCTTATTCATTTTGAAATACCTATCCAACAATATATCACACATTGGGGTTGGAATGAAAAAAAATATCAGTCCCCACTTTACATCCCCCTACATGTAAAGTGGGGACTGATATTTTTTTTCATAAAACCCTAACAAAACATTTTTTTATTTTTGCACTTTATCGGCGTAATTGATATACATATCTGTACCAAATTTCAGCTTTCTAGTGCTAACGGTTACTGAGATTATCCGCGGACGGACGGACGGACGGACAGACAGACATGGCGAAACTATAAGGGTTCCTAGTTGACTACGGAACCCTAAAAGTTGAAGTCGAAACTCGCTGCTTATCAGGCACGGCTTTATAAACTTTACCATACTATGTTAGTCCTGATAAGTAGGAAAAAACTACAATTTTATTGAGCACTTAAAGTACTTAAGTGTAATTAATTACATCTTAATAATAGACCTGATCAGGAGCAACATTGCACGCTCATATCAATTACGTGGAAAAAACTTCATTAATGTTGAATCAGAACCTTGTCCTTGTTTTGTTTTTATTTGGAGTAAAGTGAACTAGACTACTTTTGCAGCCACAATACTGGTTCAGCCTGGAGGTAGGTATTGACTAATTACTAGATGCCTAATGCCTACGAGTGACATACGGAACTGAGGGGGAGGCACCTTGATAAGACTGGCGGCTGAGCTCCATCGTAGGCCTCAGTGGCGGCTGGTGAAAATTTCTGCTAGGCAACACTGAGCAAAAAGAAACCTACCTTAACATTAGGTACTTTACTAGTAATCAATTTTAGGCAAGCCGGTGGGAATCGGCTTGTATGGACCAGCCGCTGCTGGTAGGCCTTCGCTTCAGTAAGTCTGTGGCCATGAGCCAGGTACACATAGATCGTTTGTCAAAAAAAAAGATTGACATCTGTATGGAATAAACATTTTTTGGGTGCGTATCGATCGATATAACTTTTTTTGATATATTTTTAGTCGTTATAACGATCATTTGATATAATTATTGAATCATATAACAACAAATAATATACTAACAAATTGTATAATTCTTATTTAATATAATGATCATTTTTTCGAATAACATTTATTATAACATACTTTGAGTATAATGCTTATTTCCGATAATAAATAAATTGTATAATACAAATTCTTTCTAAAGCACAGTTAGAATAAAAAACAATTGTACAATAAATTAGATCCATCACCATTTACCGGAAAAGTAGATAAGTTAGAACTGTGACCCCTACACACAACGCGCTGCTACCAGAAAAATAGGTTAGGTTAGGTTAGAACTGTGACCCTTAAACATATGTACTGCTATCAGAAAAGTAGGTTAGGTTAGGTTAGAACTGTGATCCCTTCAAAAAAGAATAAAATTAATTCATGAAATGTTTTATACTGTTTGCTAGTTATATTATACTAGTCGTATATCAATAGATAGTTATACCATATAACGGTTATTATAAATAATTATTATACGAAATAATGATTATACAAAATAAAAGTAGATATTTTGTGGTTATACCAAATGTTAATTATGTCAAATGAGTGATTAAATCCGTTAAATATATACGAAATGTTGTAATATCAAATGTTATTATAACAAAAAAAGTTATACCAATCATTACACACCCACATTTTTTTAGGTAATATTTTCATACTAAAAGTTGCTCTGTATGGTATTTATAGGTACCTATTCACCCTGTAAATTATTGCAGCCATAGCCAAAGGCACAAACGCTTACGATAATATCGTTATCGTAGCTATCTATCTCTATCGCTCTTCCGTATTGGCGCGACAGAGTCAGACTGCGTTTCGGTCAGCGTCACAGAATACATATTAGTACAGTCGACTACAAAGAGATGTATCCACTTTTTCACCTTATTGCATTGTAATAAGGTGAAAACGTGGATACATCTCTTTGTAGTCCTGTACAAGTCGGCGTCTAGCGTCAACGATTTTCATTTCAGCTAGGCCAGCTAATGACTAAATCAAACAGTTTCTATTATGGAGATTAGAAATATAAGGAGCGAAAGCTTTAAGTATCAGATGTGCATATATAAAATCATAAATAGGTGGCGCTGCAATCGCTGCTGCATAAGGGTTTGACAATCTCTTAGCCTTCTCGGTAGTGACCCCGCCTACGGAGCAAGAGGTCCCGGGTTCAAATCCTGATGGACCTTTTTTATTTTTTTCTACTAATATTTTCTTGAATTTTTTTTTGTCCAATAATATTTTGTTTCTCCCTGGTTTCTATAATGAAAAAGTCACAAGACTAACAAGTATTTAAAAAAAAAAAAGAAAAAGAATTCAAAATAAGTATGTAGGTAAATACAGGGTATTCTAAAGAAGCTTGTACCTACTGATTGCAATCCAGATTCATTTTGTTTACATCCTTGTATTCATGAAACGTGCGTGCTTGTAATGTTAGATTTGAATGATTTCATTAAAAACAAAAATTTGTATGCAATGCGCACACAATCATAATATTTTTTTGCTGCACCAAGGGAATTCCTTAATGTGTTATATTAGGACACTACTCACACTACACATTTCCTTAAGAAGTACATACATTTTTGGGAATTAAAATAGTGTTATGTAACTAACTACCTACTCGTATACTAATAAATAAAACCGGCCAAGAGCGTGTCGGGCCACGCTCAGTGTAGGGTTCCGTAGTTTTCCGTATTTTTCTCAAAAAGTACTGAACCTATCAAGTTCAAAACAATTTTCCTAGAAAGTCTTTATAAAGTTCTACTTTTGTGATTTTTTTCATATTTTTTAAACTTATGGTTCAAAAGTTAGAGGGGGGGGGACGCACTTTATTTTCTTTTAGGAGCGATTATTTCCGAGAATATTAATATTATCAAAAAACGATCTTAGTAAACCCTTACTCATTTTTAAATACCTATCCAACAATATATCACACGTTGGGGTTGGAATGAAAAAAAATATCAGCCCCCACTTTACATGTAGGGGGTACCCTAATAAAACATTTTTTTCCATTTTTTATTTTTGCACTTTGTTGGCGTGATTGATATACATATTGGTACCAAATTTCAGCTTTCTAGTGCTAACGGTTACTGAGATTATCCGCGGACGGACGGACGGACGGACGGACGGACGGACGGACAGACAGACATGGCGAAACTATAAGGGTTCCTAGTTGACTACGGAACCCTAAAAATTAGTAAATAAATCCAACAACTTTTTTCAAATGATCTGTAAAATAAAATGCTAATCTACGTAAGTAGTATGTTTAAAGAATATCAATGCATTTAATAGGTAGTCTTCTTGGCCGAATTGGGGCGGCGGCTCAGGAAGAGACCCTCGTACCAGGTTTTCTGATGCAGAGGTTGTCTGTCCCAATTCAGCGTGGGAACGCTTCGAGCGTGTTGGGCACCTTTGCATCTGGAACGGCCTGGGACGAGTTTTTTGAATAGATTTCAGTTAGTTTTAGTAAGTTAAGTAATTAGTAAAATTTTAATTAAAATGATTTTACTACATTTAAATGTTTTTTATTTATTTTAGATGTAGTTTTAGGTGTCGAAGTTAATTTATTTATTTATGTACAATATACTTGTATTTTTTGTCTCAATTTTTAACATACCAAAATAACCGCAGCCAAATAACACATCCTAATTAGTGTATTCGTGCATTTATGTTGTACCTTGATCAATAGAAATGAAGGGAAAAGTAAATAAAATATTGTAAAACAGGATTATTTTTTAGAGAAAGCTGTCACAAATATGCAAACTAATTTACTAATCACGCGGTATAGGTGCTAAATTCAATTTGGTTCAATTAAAATGAATAATACGTCACACTGCTACTTGAATAAGATGATTAAATTAATCTTAAAAGCTTTGCAAAAATTCTGTAATTGAAAATTGAAAAAAAAGTCAGCCGAAATAGCCAATTATGAAACAGATAATTTTAATCGTGATTTTCGAGCCTGATCCTATATTGTAAGTTGCTCTGTAAGATTTATAAATTAACTTATTTGTTTATTGAATTATTTCAGATGACGATATAAACATGGTGACGACCGGACTGGCGCAGTCGGTAGTGACCCTACCTGAATCCCGGTAAGGGCATTTATTTGTGTGATGAGCACAGATATTTGTTCCTGAGTCATGGATGTTTTCTATGTATATATATATATATTTATATATTATATATATCGTTGTCCGAGTACCCACAATACAAGCCTTCTTGAGCTTACCGTGACCCTCAGTCAATCTGTGTAAGAATGTCCTATAATATTTATTAATTATTTGTAAGAATGTCCGGACCCTATAATATTTATTGAAATGTAAGGGGTACACCGAGCGGAACTGGTAAAACCAATGGGCGATTCACATTATTATTTATTTATTATTAAAACATTGATGGAACTAGGCTAAAATTAATTTAAAAGTGGCAAATGGCCTTGGGTGAGACCAACTCACGGCCTCTGAATCGGTACTCCAGCGCTCTGCCAACTGAGCTACCAAGACTTCAACCAAGCCAGCGAAATTTTCCACCACTTTGGTCAAATTGTACAAAAGACAAATTTAAGTCATGTGTGAATATCAGTCTGGCATGCCAGAAGATATTCTATACCAGTACCTCTAAATATTAGAGGAAAAAGCAGAGGTGAAAAGGAATATAATTTATTTTACAGAAAATAACACGACCACATCGTTCTGGTTTAGGAAGAGAAGTGAAGGAAGATAATATGACAGATATAAAAAACATGTTAGAGTGTTCGAAATACAAATAGTATAAAATAGTAAAAAGGTTTAACAGTACCTAGGTAGTAGCAAATCTTTAGGCCAAACAGAGAGATCAAGAAGAGAATAATTAAGAGTTTTGAATGATTCACGGTTATTTTCATTAGACTTAACGACGACCGGTCTGGCTCAATCGGTAGTGACCCTGACTGCTAAGACGCGGTCTTGGGTTCGAATCCCGGTAAGGGCATTTACTTGTGTGATGAGCACAGATATTTTGTTCCCGAGTCATGGATGTTGTCTATATAAGTACTATATTTTTCCCGCGGCTTCGCCTGCGTACTAATCTAATCTTGTTTTCCCATACAAACTTTGGACCCCCATTTTACCCCTTTAGGAGGTGAATTTTGACAAATCCCTTCTTAGTACTCCTCTACACCTTCTAAGGAACCTACGTGCCAAATTTGGAATCTGTAGGACCAGCGGTTTCGGTTGTGCGTTGATGTCAGTCAGTCAGTCAGTCAGTTTTTTCTTTTATAAAAAAAATGCTACAATTACGCGCAAGCGTTCTGCATAGATATTGTATGGGCATTATTTACGTATGCATTAATTTTGCAATTAGGTAACATAATGTCATTCAACCTATTGCATACATTTACAACTCATCAGCATATTAACACGGGTAGCCTATCATCTATGTGTATTATTATTTAATACATAGGTAAAATTAAATAACTGAATAAGGTGTTCACAGTGTGTAAAATTTTAACGGGCGATAAATTAAACCATACGTATATAATTCATTGGTGTTGTTATTAATTAAGAGGTGTTTTTGACTTAATTTTCATCCCATTATTATTTTTTGAAAAATTTCTCAGCAGCAATGTACTGTAAACATGGTTGCGATGACAGTCAATGATAATTGTCAACGTACGTTTAACGTACAGTCAACCAATTAGAACCCCAGGCCACTGTAGAACTATGTCATAGTGACGTTACAAATCAGATTGTAAGAAATCTCTTACGTCATGGTTCTAAGAGTAGCCTAGGGTTCCAATTGGTTGACTGTACCTGGTCTAAGTATGTTTGCATTACATTGCGGTCCGATTTTTTTTTATAGGTAAAATTATTTCAATTTTAAGGAAACGTTATCTAATTCTTATGTCCTATACTCACCACCGTTAAGAGATTTGCCCGTATTAGACTTTACACGCTGTAGGACCGTGTACAAACATGAACGTTTTGTTCGTCTACATTGTATGAGTAGGCCAATGTTAAAAGGCCAGCATGACTTTGAAATAAATATCGTTGGAACACAATACTTTAACCGTATTTTTGGGATAACGGCGTTGATATTAATTATGCTTGTCGCCAGTATTGATCTGTTTAGAATCAGCAGTTAGCCATATTAACCCTTAATATAATCCACGTTTCGTAGTGTATCTCTCTCTATCGCTCTTTGGTATTGGACAGAGCCAGTTGAGTTTTGTTACCGAGTGTGAAGTGTGAACGATTGTCACTTTGGCTAGGCTGGGTTTACACTTTTACACACAACATGCCAACAGTAGCGCCAAAATGACGGCCGGTCTGTCGTAGTTGTTAGTGACCCTGCCTGCTAAGCCGCGGACCCGGGTTCGAATCCCGATAAGGGCATTTATTTGTGTGATGAGCACAGATATTTGTTCCCGAGTCATTGATGTTTTCTATGTACCTATATAAGTATATATTTATCAATATAAGTATGTATATCGTCGCCTAGCACCCATAGTACAAACTTTGCTTTGCTTAGTTTGGGGCTAGGCTGTGTAAGGTAAGTTAAAAAAAAACCTTAGTCTTCAGAGTTCTCAGAAGGCTTGTTTCCCTTCCGCCAATAGTACATTACATCAGAGGCCGGGAAAATGAGGATTTCCGGCCGGGAAAGTGGGATATACGGCCGAGTGAGCGTGCGATATACGGATAGGGATATGAGGCCGGGAATCCGTTTTCACGCCGAGGCATGTATAGTGCTTTTCTCAAACATACAATGAAATAAAAAAAAATGCTCTAAAGGACAATA
Organism: Leguminivora glycinivorella; assembly: GCF_023078275.1. Taxonomy (NCBI): domain Eukaryota; kingdom Metazoa; phylum Arthropoda; class Insecta; order Lepidoptera; family Tortricidae; genus Leguminivora; species Leguminivora glycinivorella. The sequence continues at coordinate 10,828,037 of NC_062978.1, forward strand.
TTTTATAAAAAAAAGTTACTTTGCAGGCCTAGGCCTGAAAAATAATATGAAATCCCTTTACAGTCCTCTCGAGTTGTTGCGCCCAAAAACCGATATTTCCCAGCCCATTTTAAGGAACGTAAAGACAATATTTCATTGCATGTTTGAGAAAAGTTTTATTTCATTCACAAGTAGTTTTAAAATTAGAACGACACGGGTAAAAAAAAACCTAAAGGGATATTTTCTATTTTGAATACTTTAAGACGCTACAGGAGCGAAAATGCTAAAATGGAAAGGAGCCCCCTTTCATTTTCGGAATCCTAGTTTAATATACTAGTGTTATTAACTAGATTAATAAAAAAAAAATTACCATTCAGAACAACTCAGTTAAAAGATACTGCGAATCATTAAAATCGAGGTTCCGCTCTCGACTGTTTCCTCCTTCAAAACTTAATCAATCGTAACGAAATTTGAGAATCAGAATAACAATGACATTATCTGTGTCGGACCGTTTAGTTTTTTTGGCCAATTGTTATCAAATTTGAATAACACACCTTTTTTTGCGCCATAATCAATAAGGCCCTTTTTGGAAATTTTTGATAGGCTCTAGTGTCTTAAAAATAAGAATATAAAAAAAAAGCAAAACGGTCCGACACAGATAAAAATAATAATAATGTGTGTTGAAAAATCAGTGCTCTGTCTTCAAAATCCAGGGAGGAAATAGTCGAGAGCGTTTGTATGGAGAATTAACCCCTCCTGTATCGTCTTAAGTCTGCTCTAAGGCATTATAATTAAAATAATTGTTTGGTCTGTGTATTATTTGTGTCTCTCGCAGTTGGGACTCATTCAGATATGTATTAGGGTAAAAACACTTTTGTCGTCGTACCTTTCTGTCACAACTCCATCTATGCTGTCTCATGAATCTCATGATGTTTCAGCTTTTAAATCGCATCTTTAGCCTCGGAAAGCATTTTGTTTGAAGATGATTATGTTCATAATGATCTATAAAATACTGACAAAGAAATTCAACTTTTATATAAAAATGTTTTTTACTAGTATGTACAATAAACAAATTATTGATACAAATTATTAAAAGAAACTACCAAAAATTTGCGATAAAACTAAATTAAAAATATAAACTAATCAAAAAGTATTTCCGCGGGCTGTTTTGGTGAATGTGCCCATGAATACTTATCAATTTTTGGTTCCGATTCTTGAACCCTATAGTTTCGCAATGTTTTGTCCGTCCGTTTCCGTCCGTCCGTCCGTCCGTCCGTCCGTCCGCGGATAATCTCAGTAACGTTAGCACTAGAAAGCTGATATTTGGTACCAATTTATAAATCACGCCAACAAGTTGCAAAAATTTTTAGGTTTGTAAAAGATGTTTTCAAAATTTCAACCTAAAGCGGAGGCTGATATGTTGATTCCAAAACGTGTGATAATTTTTGGATAGGTATTAAAATATGAATAAGGGTTTACTAAGATCGTTTTTTGATAATATTAATGTTTTGAAATAATTCCTAAAGGTAAAAAAAGTGCGTCCCCCCTAATTTTGAACCATATGCTACCCTTTTTTGTCGTCGTACCTTTCTATCACGACTCCATCTATGCTGTCTCATGAATCTCATGATGTTCACATGGCTGGTTTCCGCACTTAGCCTCGGAAAGAGAGGCCGTTGTGAAGATGATTATGTTCATAATGATTATAAAATACTGACAAAGAAATTTATTCAATAAATAAAAAGTTACTAGTATGTACAATCTTAAACATATAAAATATATAAATTAAAACTAAAGTACCTTAAAAAAATTAAATAAAACTAAATTAAAATATATAAACTAATCAAAAAGACCTCCGCGGGCTGTACCGGGTGCAAAGGTGCCCATCAAAATACTTATCATGATTTTTTATACATAGGTATTTATTGTCTTCACCTGGTTTCAACCTGACTCCGTCCCTACTACATTGTCATATAAATCGGTTCATCAATTTTACCTCCTCAATCTCCCCCTCACTCAATTTTTTGTACATCATCATCATCCTCCTTGCGATATCCCGGCATTTGCCACGTCTCATGGGAGCCTGGGTCCGCTTTGACAACTAATTTTTTGTACATATGTATTCCAATAAATTTGAACTTTTATTGAGTAACCAAAAGTACTATATTCAATAACAAAACAATTTAATATCAAGTTGTTGTTCCATTTATTTTAATTTTAACATTGTTGATTTGATATTAAATAAAGCCTTTCTATGTCTACCTATGTCTAATGTCTAAATGCTTACAGGACTCAGGAGGTTGCGTGTAGACGAAATAGACAGAGAGACACACAGGCAGACAAGGTCCTATTAATTAATTAAAAATACATTAAATGTATTGCATAAATTGCAGATGTAATTGCAAATGCAGGAAATACCTATTGTTTACTACCATTGTGTTTTTTTAGGACTTATTATTTAATTAACTATGTTAGATTTATCATGGCCAATTAGATACACCATAGACCATACCTATAATACAAGAAAATACCTCCACTCTCATTACTTAAGTAGCCAAGTACAAAGGCTGTAATTAATATCCTATGATCTAATGACATGTAAATTTTCGTACTTAAAGATCCGGGGAGAAACGAAGATCAAACATATCGTTTGTTACACCCACTTCTGTACAATGTTGTCAGATTTATGTTAAAATAATGCGATTACCTATTATTTATATGGTTCGAAAAGTTTTAGGAAACATAATAGCTCATATAATGATGCAAGTAGGTATGTACTACGTATATCTGCACCAGAAATTAAATAACAAAAACTACCCTTATTATCTTGAATTGTTGTTATACCTACTAAAGAAAAATAAATTAATGGGGTAGTTTAGAAGTAAAGTTGACAACTAGTGTTATCAATGAATGGAATACCCAACATTATGAGAATGTAAATTGATATAGAGATTATCACTGCTAATTTGTCAACAATGCGGATTCCATCAATGTATCAATTAGTTTGGTACTCTTTTAATTTCACAAGAGGTTTTATGTTAGATACCTTGGCCCATTTGACTGAAGCATGAAATTATCTTTTAGATGCATTGTTTAAGATTATTCTCACAATCAGCATTTTTAACTTCACTCAAAAAATAATAAAAATTGACGTACTTTTCAAAGCCCATAATTCCAGGCGCTCCAAGCCCTCTAGGTACAGTTGGCTGTCCCTGCGGCAGAATTCGCTTGTTCCATTGGTGGGCACCACAACCCTCGGGAACCGATCCCACAGATCCAGTACCCCCACACTATCAACTTGTCGCTTGACATTGAAAAACGTCCTGTTCAGAATACTGTCGTTAAACTCGGGTAGGGTAAGTTCTATGCAGTCGCGCGCGCAGGTTATAGTTACGATTAAAATTAGTGCTACAAGCACGCTCCCGCGAGCGGCCATGGCGATGTCGGTATCAACAGTGATCGCAGCGGCGGTGCGCGCGAGTTTAACTAATGAACCATTTATTTTGATGCGACAATGACATCTATAGCCCTTATTCACTAACGACGCAACCGACTATAGTATCCTTCTATTGATTGGCCTTTTATAAGATAGTGTAACATTGTTGTGTAATTAAATAGTTAGCTCGCAAGTCACGGCTGGGGTGGTATGGTAATGGCTATTATAATTTTGGTAATAAACGATTGTTTTTAAGTTTCGGTCAAGATCGCGCGCAAGGCACGGGCTGTAATGTAAGATGTTTATAAATAGTTTGCCTTTATTAAAAAAAATAATTTTTAAGAAAAAAAACCGCCTTTCTTTGGGGTTTTGGTGATAAATACTTTCAAATGTTGGATTATGTTATGGCATATAATTAACCGGGCAACTAAAATATTAAACGGGAAGTTAAGTCGGGCAAACAATAATATAATTTGGCTGTGTTTTAATATTGTGGCGACAAAAAAAAAAATATGAGCCTCAAATATTAAGCATCATTATTATTGAAAAAACGGCAGCAAATTTCAAGCGACAAAAATATTTCCGAGGAACATTAAACAATACTTTGGCGACTAAAATAATAATTGGCACCTAGTATTGTAAAGCGTAAGATTTTTAATATTTGTAGTCATATAGATGTTAGCACCTAAATAATTATACTTAGCTCATCGTTTAAAGTAGTATTTAAATTGCGGAGGCAACTAAAAAAATTAATGGGAAGTATGTTTTTTTAAAAACACATATAAAATCGTTTTTTTTATGAAAACGGGTTGATGGTAGCTACCTAGCTACTAGCTACGTACCGATGGTCTCATCGGACGATCAGCGCTGGAAGTCACCAGCAACACGCTGAGGTGAGGCCATTTCGTGGCACTTCATTCCTTTCTGTCTTGTTGTAATTATGTGTATTTTGTCTTGCCTGTGTTCACGAATATATGTTTAATCTATTCTATTCAAACATCGTATTTGCGACCCGTAAACCACGAGTAGTGTTTAAATATCTCTATAAGGGAACGCGTAACATATCATTTTATAATAAGTACACAGCAACAAGGAGTGTATAACCTTCTAATGGGTCGGTAACGCGCATATGATACCCCTTGAGTTGCAAGCGTCCATAGGTTACGGTGACCACTTTCCATCAGGCCGATCGTATGCTTGTTTACCACCGACATGGTATTTAAAAAAAAATACCGTCATAATCGTATAGTATAAATATTAGAGATACAAGAGCAGAATTATTTTCTGCTAGCAGAAAAGTGGGTTAGGGTTAGATTATTTTTTTAGTAGAATATATTATAAGTCCTACCAAATTTGCTATGGCATAATTCTTAGGTACTTTGTATGAACAAAACAACGATAGCAAAAAGGAAATGAAATACAGTCCAAGAGGCACCGTTAGGTACGACGACGAGCGAAGCGAGGAGGAGTGTTAGGTATCTTGCATCCCCAACACACAAGACTCATTATCAAAACAGAAATAGGAAGAAGATGGACAACTTTTTACTGCCTAAATATTATGCAAACAAAAATCTACGGAAATACTCTTAATTTAGAAGATTATTTTGCTCATTTAACATTGTGCCAGCATAAGATTCGATATTATAAAATTTGCGGAACGATTTATGGAAAGGCATATTCTGAATAAGGTTTTCCTGCCAAAAAAATGAATCTTTCAGAGTGATGTTAAGACTGCGTAAGACCGGCCTTAGATTTGATACAGTAAACGTCATGAAAAGTTAAAAAAATCATTGTATAGAGTCGAAGTTAGCCGCCAGCACTCCCAAACACCTAATTTCTTACCCATAAGTATAATATTTTGTCGACCGTTATATTTTATAAGAATTCTTTTTTTTTTATTAAAATGACAGCTCAGGTGATGAGTGCCGATGTATAAATTTTAAATGTACTTTTTATGTTAATTTGCTATACAAATATTTTAAAAGAACTGTATATTTTATATTAATAGATAGCCGTTTTCCAATTAAACTGTATCTCTTAAATTGTTTCCAATATAATAATTCAGTTGCCAAATAAATAGTTGGTACTCGCGTCTGAATAAACCGTAGCCGTAATGACATTAAAATGCTACCTCATATTGAAATAATTTGAGGCCCCATTTTAGTCGCCAAACTATTATTTTTGGATACCCATTTCTATGGTTATTTAGTCGCCCGGTTAAATACGTGCCTTATGTTATCAATTCGTCTGTATATTTTTTAATGTTTGTTATTCGATATCTACGTCATTTCTGAAGATTTTTGAAGATTTGAGGAGTTCCATTCTGACCATCATCAGGAGTACCACTGCACCAAATGTCACTGTTCCGTACGTAAATGCATGCTGTTCCTTTAAAAACACAAAAATCACCATACTTTCAGATTTGAGGAGTTCCCTCGATTTCTCCAGGATCCCATCATCAGAACTGGGTTCTGAGAAAAATGGGAAAAGATGATAGGACTAATCAATCTGTATGTAAAAAATAAAAAAATATATACATTCAATCAAAAAAAAAAAATTCAAAATCGGTCCAGTAACGACGGAGATATCGAGGAACAAACATTAAAAAAAAAACAAAAAAAAATACAGACGAATTGAGAACCCCTTCCTTTGAGATTTGGAAGGCGGTTAAAAATACCCATTTAAATAAAATATTTTTTTATTCAACAATTCATATACGTACTCGTAGAATAATAATGTAATGTACAAGATTTATTAAGCATGTCTAAGCGGGGATAGTCAGGGGTGATTTTGGTTTGCTAATAAATTAATTTAATTCGTGAATTAACCTGCACAATAATAATAATGAATATGTTTAAACTAGATCATCAACCAACGGTATAATTCTACATTTCGGCCAATAAATCAATTAAAATAGTCATTTGTTTTTGATTTGTCCCAGATAATGAAACACAGACATTTTAATGGCAAAACCCATTTGTAGGACTATTGTATTTTAAATATGATATAAGTAGAAGGTTAAGATGTAGTTGTTGACAGATCGCCTGATGGTAAGCAATCACTGTCGCCCATGGCTACAGGTACAGGCTACAGCTTGGCAATTGGGTTGCCGGCCCTTTAGATGGCGCAACAGTTCATTCCAGAATTTAGCCTACAATATATTTTTTTATACTACGTCGGTGGCAAACAAGCATACAGCCCGCCTGATGGAAAGCGGTCATCGTAGCCTATGGACACCTGCAACTCAAGGAGTGTCACATGCGCGTTGCCAACCCATTACTACACTCCCTTTCACTGTGTTAAGTACATAGCAAAAAGGAGTGTACAAGTTCCAAGGAGGGTTCGGGTTGCCGACAACCCAGAGGACAATAGACGGAACAAATTATTTCCTTAGGTCCTTCCGTCATCAGCACACCGCACCCTCGTTGAGCTCTGGAAGCCTTCCTCACCGGCAGAAACACAATACCACGAGTAGGAATGTTTGATATTGTTACAAATAGCTAAAATGATATCATCTCGTTTATCATAATAATAACGTTACGGGTAAGTCATAGGCAAGTAATACCTAATATATATTGAATTTGTGACATTCTCAAGCAAAAGGTACGACATTGTCTATAAACTAGAGGTCGAAATTGGTTGTACGAATATCCTGGTGGTATAATTTGCTTGAGATCGTCGCATGTTTTCGAATTTTCTGTATTATGTCAATTCTTACTTTGATAAACTACCATAATATTTAACCACAAAATTAAAATTTTGAAAAAACTCCAGACCGCGACATTGTAGACCGATTTTCATGAAACGTGGTTAAGAACACTCCCGATTAACTCAGCTTTCAGACAAAAAAAACGTAATCTAAATCGGTTCATCGGTTCGGAAGCTACGATGCCACACACAGACACACACACAGACAGACAGACAAACAGACAGACAGACACACGCACAGTAAAACTTATAACACCCCATCGTTTTTGCGTCCGGGGTTAAAAATAGTAACAAAAAATTGTATGTGTTGCATTAATGGCATAAATTATAAATAAAATTCATAAATTCATAATCAAGTAAGTATACTAATTTCATTATTAGCTCGTTCTAAATTATTTTTAATTTAAATACATATTTAAATTAAAAATAATAACGTTAACGTTAACGTTATCGTTAAAATCTCATACTGGCTTTATAATCTTGTGCACCAAACTAACTATCTCTGTTTTGCCCAATGGTTGACTGGTAGAGAATGCCTTAAGGCGTTAAGTTCGCCATTTGTACTTTTTATTGATAATTTGTGCAATAAAGTTTAAATAAATAAATAAATATTTATACCCCTTCGTTTATAAATGAATAACGCCGTGTCTTGCGTGGGCGACGGTCGCGCGACAGCCGCGCGACCGTCGCCGTCGCGTCTCATACTTCCATATCGATAAGGTTTGATTTCGTATGCGTCGCATCGCCGTCGCGCGACCATCGCGCGACCGTCGCCCACGCAAACCACGGCGTAAGTTTATTTGTGCAGTCAGCTTGTATGTATTAAATTAAAAACAAATAATAATTAAGTTATTTGAGATTATACTATCACATCTTTCACAGCGATAATATTTTATAGCGATAATATTGTATTCAATGGGTCAAACATTTTTTTTTCCTTATTTGCTTTTAATATGTTACTTAATTACTTTTTCTTTAACGACAGCCAAAGTCCATTTTGTCAAATGTCTAGTCAGTATGACTGTTAAAAGTAATTAGGTAACCTTTGGTATTGTGCTTACTGGTTTTTGAAGACGAGAGGGGCACTTAATAAACCGAAAAAGGTCGAGTTCACAAACATCTTTAGGTACTTTACTCAACCAATCTGAATCCTAGGCCACTGTACAACCCTTTTACATTAAAAGTCAAACTGACTTCTATAGCAAGTAAAGCTCGGTGTCAATACGATAGTCTAGGATTCTAATTGGTTGACTGTACAAGCCATTCATCATCATCATCATCCTCCTTGCGTTCCTAGGAGCCTGGGCTCCGCTTTGACAACTAATCCCAAGATTTGGCGTTGGCACTAGTTTTACGAAAGCGGCTGCCATCTGACCTTGCAACCCGAAGGGTAACTAGGCCTGATTGGAATTAGTCGGTTTCGTCACGATGTTTTCCTTCACCGAAAAGCAACTGGCAAATATCAAATGACATTTCGCACATAAGTTCCGAAAAACTCATTGGTACAAGCCGGGGTTCGAACCCGCGACCTTCGGATCGAAAGTCGCACGCTCTTACCGCTAGGCCACCAGTGCTTTTAGGTACAAGCCTTCATGGCAAAAATATAATATTAACATGTACAGTCAACCAATTGGAACCCTAGGCCACTGTAGAACTGTGTCATGTCATAGTGACGTTATAAATCAGATTGTAAGAAATCTCTTACTGTTTGTTATTTTGACATGGTTGTAGAGCGAAATAAATATTAGCAAGTGTGAATACAAAAATAGCGTATATAAATAGAGGAATAGAAAGAGAAGTAGCCTATTATTATGACCGGTTCTGCAACCGACCCTTAGGATGGACTCCCGCGGCCTTCAAACGGTCAATCCACCCAGTAACTACATAGAACCTAGTAAAAGAGAAACCAATAAAGGTAGGTGGTTCCTTATCACTAATACCTCTTTTTCTGTTGCTTAAGCTTAAGTTAGTATCAGCACTTTATCTGTAAGCAAAGAGGATCAAGTATTAAATAAATAAATAAATAAATATTATAGGACATTCTTACACAGATTGACTAAGGCCCACGGTAAGCTCAAGAAGGCTTGTGTTGTGGGTACTCAGACAATGATATATATAATATATAAATACTTATATACATAGAAAACATCCATGAATCAGGAACAAATATCTGTGCTCATCACACAAATAAATGCCCTTACCAGGATTCGAACCCGGGACCGCGGCGCAGTATTAAAGAGAGTTATTGCCAAAGTAAAATATGTAATCACAGTGCATAGACAGCCATCTCTACACAGGTTTAACCCTTCGTCTGTGTTTGATAAGGATCCTAACATAAGGCGTTGGACTTTAAGTAAGTAAGTAATCATTTAAAAATTTATATCAAAGTTAGTTATTTTATGACAGACGGGGGGTTAAAAACAGACAACGGCGGTTCAGAAAAACTTTTAGGAACGTTTTCAACCGGTATTTTAGTGACAGTGAGACTCTCGGCCCCCACGATTTTTAATCTCGCATTACGGGATTTTCTCACTAAAATACCGGTTGAAAACGGTGACTTGCCTATTATTTTCAGTGCTAATTTTCTGAATTCGAACGCGTGAGACTCAAAAATCGTCGCGCAGTTTTGACAATTTGGCCCATATTCTTAGCTTGATACCTATGTATTCAAATGTCAGATATTATTAATATTAGCGCCGTCTAGCTGAGTGTACCCCAAAGGTGTAACGCCATCTAGGGGTACGTTTTTTTCTTAGACTGTAGCTGTCTATACGGAGTTACATATGTCTTTGCTGTAAGTAAATAAAATAAAATTACAGAGAGCGAGACACCCATTCGTTGCTTCGATTATCGAGACAAACCTTATTGGTTTAACGATACTATGTAAATTAATTAGAGATTTATGTTTGTAATTACCTAAAATAAATAAAAATAAAATAAAAATTCGCTCAGGCCATTATGCATATTAGCCGACTTGTACTTACTAGCTTGTTTCTATGATATTGGTAGCAAACGAGCAGACAAGCCTTCTGGTGGAAGGCAGTCATCGCATTCGCATCGCATCGCATTGAAGTATAGTTCAAACGTGGTGTCAGTTCGCCATCAGAACCATAAAAAGTATATTGAATAGTATGGTATAGAGTTATACATACATATATACATACAATCACGCCTGTATCCCACAAAGGGGCAAGCAGAACATATGAAACTACTAAAGCTTCAGTGCCACTCTTGGCTCGCTTGGCTTGGTATAGAGTTATCAGTCAAGATTTTCGAATGCAGCTCCATCTATTATTCAGTTATGCTTTAATTTTATAAAGATACAATTATTTTATTATTATTAATAATAATATAAAATTTATTTAGTTAAGCTTTTCATGTGACTTTCCATGCCTAAAGGTTCCTAACAGCACATAACACATTTTGGACCCTTTAGACATGGACCGCCACATGTTTATGGCGGGATTTTTAAATAGGTTTGATGTTTTCATTCTGAATCTGAGCTAAAATAACGAACTTATTTGCCAAATTACAAAAACAATTGTAAAATTTACAATTTAATTACATAAAATTAACTACATAGAATGTCGTTCGCTAATTTGCAGGTGGTACAGCGTCATCTAGCGAAAAATTTGGATATCAAAAAATACTTATATATTTTACGACGCCAAGTCGTTAGCCAGTTTGCAGTGGTAATAGTGACATCTAGTGACTACTTACACTACGGTATATTTGTACGCGTCAGTTTGCGTTAAATTGTTTTTCACGCCCTCTATCTTTCACTTTCCTAAACATATCCTAAGTAGTATCAACTGCAAAAGTGCATGGTGAATTTATCAATGAATTCATTTATAATTTCTCCATGCACTTCTGCAGCTGATAGTACATAGGATTTACTATTTCCTTTAATTGAAGACACCGTCTTCAGAACGATGTGTGAAAGATGTCATTCATTGATCACTCAACTCGACAACGCTAACACAGCTCAGGCTTAATGGTATACTATACTAGTAGTACTTATGTCCCAATGATGGTAAAACATCAATTGCATATTTTTTATCGAAGGTACTGGCAGAATATCAGTGAGTGATGTGGCATCACAATGCTAAGCCAGTATTTTTTTTGTGCCACGACATATAGCTTTATAATGTACTCTAGTTATTACTTCTTTTGTAAATAAGTAAGTCATGAATGTTGTGGGTGAGAATAAAGATTGGCTTGTTATTCAAGTTATAGAGTGAATAGATGCATGCTCGTTAGTCTACAGATTATCTAGGAAATCCCTAGATTATTAGGTAAATTAATGTACAAACTGAAAACCGATCCATTTAGTGTGCTCTTCATTAGTAGGTAGAATTAGATACAGTAGTACTAACTGTACATGGTTCTTAATAACTATGCACATTAGTTAACTAGGTTATGTGAATAATCTGTAAGTTAATGTAGTTAGTGTTATATTTAACTGGGCCCGTCCGTCCGTGAACTTCATCACGCCCTTTCTTTCACCTGGGTGTCGTAGAAATCGACTTTGAGATTTGTGTTAAATTGTGGTGTATGCGAGAGGCTGGCTACCTGACACGTCACCTTTTTCGTTTTCTTTCAACTCGCCATATAATAACTTTTTACCAAGCGCGTCAGTTAAACGGTAGAACTTAGCTGAACAATACCAAGAATGAATAAGCAGAAACAATGATACAACGTATTTCTAGACTGTACTTTAAGTTCTAAATGATAACATACTTTTATGACAGCTTCGTTGTGTGTTATAATTTATTATAGCAATGCTGACGGAGGATTAAAGAATACGATTTTATAAATGATCAAAAATACGGTCTGATTAAGACGATACAAACGCTCTCGACTATTTTCTCCCTGGTTTTTGAAGATAGAGCAACGATTTTTTCAACACAGATTATTATTATTTTTATCTGTGTCGGACCGTTTTGATTTTTTTGATATTTTTATTTTTAAATATGCTAGAGCCCATCAAAAATTTTCAAAAACGGCCTTTTCATGATGCCACAAAAAAAGGTGTGATACTCAAGATTGGTAACAACCGACACAGATTATTTCATTGTTAATCAGATTCTCAAATTTCGTTGTGATTGATTAAGTTTTGAAGGAGGAAACAGTCGAGAGCGGAACCTCGATTTTAAAGATTTTTTCGCAATGTCTTTTAACTGAGTTGTTCTTAATGGACAATTTTTTTTCGATAAATTTAGTTAATAATACTAGTATATTTAACTGAAATTCCCAAATCGAAAGGGCCTTTCCATTATAGCATTTTCACTCCTGTAGCGTCTTAAGCTAAGTTGTCAGCTACTAGTATTTTCATAGGGCAGATTTTTCACGTGTTAAGTAAAATTCATAACTTTATACAAGTTTGGGGATTATTCAAGCGCGGATCCAGCTTCGTGCCCAGGGGGGGTCACGTGGTAAAGGCCCAGGCCCCAGAGGGGGGGTCACGTGGTCTATTTGTATGGCCAACCTAGGCTCCAGGGGGGTCATGACCCCCATGACCCCCCCCTGGATCCGCGCATGGGATTATTACAACCCTGTCGCATCCTGTGATATCATTCGTTGTTAATTGGTCTGATCTGACGTGACTTTAGCCGACGTTTTGTAACTTTCTTACTGTTATACCATGTCATTAAGAGGAAATATAATATCAGGTCCTAAACTGGGTACGTAGCCGAATGGCACAAACGCTCACGGAACGCTCACGAAACGAAACGGTCGTAGATATCTATCTCTATCGCTCTTGCGTATTGGCGTGACAGAGCCAGACTACCTTTCGCGGCGTTTCGTTTTCGATTTGCGTCGCAGAAATAACATTCGGCTACGGCACCTGAAGCCTAAAGTGTTTACCGGCAAGTTCAGGTACTTGATAGTTAATTTGTTTTTGATTGTTCCAAATTTCATGAGCACGATTTTCGTTTTTTGTCGGCGTCGGCGATACGAGTATTATCTAATGTAGGACTTAAATCAAAAGGCAAACAATGAAGCGCAGTGCGTGACGTTTTTTCTTAGACCTATACTTAGGGCTGTAATTATATTCTTACCGACTACAGGCGAGTTGGAAGTACCATCATAGGTAGGTCTCTGATCACTCATACTTGCTAGGGTTCTCGAGGTCAGATGAGAGTGGATTTACGTACTCGTTTACCAATAAGAAATACGAAGCGAGCATCCATCCGGCCTTGTGCACTACGTCCATAATGAGTAACTACGCAATGTTCTGTTATAAAGTCAACATTATATGTATTGTTTAAAACCTAGGGTCACGGATGTCTAACATTTATTGGGAAATTAAGTATGAATAAGGTGTTTAGTTTTATTATGTTTACAAGAAACAAACAACAAAACACAATAATCGGGAATATTTCGCCAATAGGTGCAGTGCAAAAGTATTATTTAGAAATGATTTTATTTTAACTACAAAATTGTGGAGCTCTAAATTAAGTGATAGGTAGGTAGATATAGATATATGTATCAACGCTAACATATCACCCTCATTAAGTAAAATTTATAACCAGGGCATCGTCCTCCAAAATTTCAGTAGATACTTACTTTAAACTTCTTCTTTTATTTACTATGTACCTACTTAATACAGCAAGCAGGACTGTTACAAGTTTCTAATGGGTTGGCAACGCGCACGTGACACTCCTTGAGTTGCAGGCGTCCATAAGTTACGGTGACCGATTTCCATCAGGCGGACCGTATGCTTGCCACCGACATAAGTAGTGTAAAAAAAAATCTCAGCTTTTGATCACAACAATTTTATCTTTGCTACTTAAATCGCGTGTTGCCAAGCTGGACAACTTATCTAGACACAACTGCCGACCTAGCCAAAGTGATAATACTGTGTAATCGTTGACACTACGCGCGGCTCAATCTCGCCTCTACAGAAGAGCGGTAGGGAGCTACGATTGGCTTACTAAATAATGTGAGCTACTAACTTTGGCTAGATACCCTGGCTGCCAAGGACAAACACCGAACACGTTACGCCTGGGGGCAGTGAGGAGCTAAGTTATAGGACCGGGATACGGGTCTTGAATTTTTATTTTTACCAGTACCTTTCAATGTTGCTAAAATGCTGGACAATTCACGTGTCTATATAAAATAAACGATTAAAAGGAGATGGACAATTGGATTGACAAATTGTTTTAAAATTGTTAATACTGCATCAAAAGTAATATAACAAAATCCTCAATATCCATGTTTTATATGAACATAAAAACCCAATTTTTTTTCTAAAGAAAAAAAGCGCTGGTGGGCCGTGCGACTTTCAATCGTCGCGGGTTCGAAGTCGAACCCCGGCTCGTACCAATGAGTTTTTTGGAACTTAGGAGCGAAATGTGATTTGATATTGATAGTCGCTTTTCGGTGAAGGAAAACATCGTGAGGAAACCGGACTAATCCCAATAAGACCTAGTTACCCTTCGGGTTGGAAGGCCAGATGGCAGTTGCTTTCGTAAAACTAGTGCCTTCGCCAAATCTTGGGGTTAGTTGTCAAAGCAGACAAGAGTCAAGGCTCCCATGAGCCATAGCAAAATGCCGGGATAACGCAAGGAGGATGATGATTGATGATGTTTTTTTTTTCTTGCGGGATTGGCCTTGGTACTGAGAGCCGAAGAGTCTGTGTGAATGAAAATGAAGAGACTGGGTAGGTCAAAATCCTCTGTTCTAAATAAACTGCATGACTTCTTTGGAATGTAAACCAGATAAAATAAGTCGGTTGGGGTAAAAGATAAGTTTTTACTTTTATTTTCTCATTACTAGAACATGTTGCACAGCTTCAACGATATCAACCTCGCTAATTGAAATATATTTTCCACTTTTATACTCGTGCAAACTTTTATTATCTCACTATTTATTTTAGTTCTATCTAGTCTCTTTGTAACGTTAAATTGTATATTAAACATTCCAGTGTTGATGTTTTAGGTAATTACGGAGAACATGAGATTTTGAAGTTTCTGAATATACGTTATTTTATTGCGAAATTATCACGGAACATTGACAAAAAACAACCAGTTTTTATGTTCGTTCAACAAGTTTTTTGGTTAAAATAGCGTCTACGTGCTCTTTGGTTCAAACAACAAGTTAAATTTTGTTAAATGTAACTAGTACATTCTACAAGTTACTTGTCATTTGACACATATTGTTTTAAACATAAACGTTTGGCTGATACAATCAAATATCTTTAACAAGTTTGATCTTGTTGTTCGTACAAAATCGACTTGTATCATCAATATTGTGATTTATTCCGTTTACTAAAATACTTACTTTTGTTTCAAATGGATAAACCCGCAACAAGTCGAACTTGTTAAATTCACAATGCAAGTTTCTCTCAGTGAAAATATATGCAACGTTTACTATCGCGTAACGTATTTTAAAAACATCAAAAAGTGATGTAGGGGCTCAGTTTACTATACTTGGTGCAATTATTGATAATCCGTGGAGTAACTGTAAATGGACGGTTTTGGATTTTTTGGTACCCAGTATAACCACAGATCGTCACTACTTTGAAAAAATCTCGTATCTCACACTGCTCCTCAAAGTTAAAACGCAGTAAGTCTATATGCATTGCATACATACTTATTACATTTTTCTTTTCATTGACAGAAGAAAATACAAGTTTTTTTCAAAGTAGTGACGAGATATAGGAAGGAGGGAGATCGGACATGACGGGCGATTTGTACCTACTGAATACGGCTGTCGCAAGTTCTTAAACCCACACAAAGCAAATTTACTTGTAGATGGTCGTTCCATGATATTAGTGACGAACTCTCGCGCGTGCATCACCGCTCGCCCGTGAGGCCCTACTGATTCGCCCCTCGCGAGGGGTACTTACAGTTCGATACTTACACGCGCGAGTGGGACAGGCCTGTCCATGCTAACGACATAGTGGAGTAAAAGTAAGGTACCCTGGACATAATTCAATAACTCGTCCTTTTTGATATTTTATTGGGTATTATTATTAAGCATCAAATAGTAATTATGTACATAGATAAAAAAAAAGACGATCGTATTCATATCTTATAAAAATCATGAGATAAAGTACATTATCCCACTTTTCGCTAACAGCAAAATAGTTAACCGAAAACTTTGTTAGATTAACTTTGTGGTGCACTCAGATGCGATCAGTTATTAGCGATATTACACAGAAAATAAATCTGATTGTGTACTTTTTTTACCGTTTTCATTTAATGTGAATATCTAGGTAGGTAAAAATGGTGACCATGATATATATATCAATTTGCATTGTATTAAGTATATATAGACATTTAACACCGATCTTAAACATATATTTTTAACGCTTAAATAAACATGAATTTCTCAGTAGGTATAAATTGTAACTGAGATTTTTTTGCTTAAGACCAGGTTTTTGTGTACTATAATCATGATTTTATCAAAATTAATACTGTGAAGGTCGCGCTTAAGAAACTGTAAATGTCAGTAATTTAAAAGGGTGCAAAGTTGTCGTAGAGCGGCTGTCGCGGGGCGGGGGAGCGCGCGGGGCGCGGGCCTGGGAGAGCGCGCCGCGCACCGGCCGCGTCACCGCGGTGGATCGGTTAATAGGTTAGGGACGTAAGGTACCGGCCACACCAGAGCGTCGCGTGTCTCGGGGCGCGGACGGACGTCCGCGCCACGCCACCTGAGTGTAATTCAAAAATCGTCTCCTCAGTACATTTTGTATAGGAAGGACGTAAGACGCGCCCCAGGCGGCGTGGCGGCGGCGTGGCGCGCGCCGCGCCGCCTGGGACTTGGTGCCAATAGGACCATCTCGGGGTTATACCCGTTCGATTAAAAAAATAATTTGAAAATCGGTCCACGATTCTCGGAGATATCGAGTAACAAAAAAACCGACCAAGAGCGTGTCGGTCCACGCTCAGTGTAGGGTTCCGTAGTTTATCGTATTTTTCTCAAAACAATTTTCCTAGAAAGTCTTTATAAAGTTCTACTTTTTTGATCTTTTTTCATATTTTTTTAAACATAAGGTTCAAAATATAGAGGGGGGGGACGCATTTTTTTTCCTTTAGGAGCGATTATTTCCGAAAATATTAATATGATCAAAAACCGGCCAAGAGCGTGTCGGGCCACGCTCAGTGTAGGGTTCCGTAGTTTTCAGTATTTTTCTCAAAAACTACTGAACCTATCAAGTTCAAAACAATTTTCCTAGAAAGTCTTTATAAAGTTCTACTTTTGTGATTTTTTTCATATTTTTTAAACATATGGTTCAAAAGTTAGAGGGGTGGGGACGCACTTTTTTTTCTTTAGGAGCGATTATTTCCGAAAATATTAATATTATCAAAAAACGATCTTAGTAAACCCTTATTCATTTTTAAATACCTATCCAACAATATATCATACGTTGGGGTTGGAATGAAAAAAAAAATCAGCCCCCACTTTACATGTAGGGGGTACCCTAATAAAACATTTTTTTCCATTTTTTATTTTTGCACTTTGTTGGCGTGATTGATACATTGGTACCAAATTTCAGCTTTCTAGTGCTTACGGTTACTGAGATTATCCGCGGACGGACGGACAGACAGACAGACAGGGGGAAACTATAAGGATTCCTAGTTGACTACGGAACCCTAAAAAACATTCAGTCGAATTGAGAACCTCCTACTTTTTTTGAAGTCGGTTAAAAAAACAACCTTTATTGCCGGCCGGCATACGGCTAACCGATTGAAACAGAAACATAAATGAAAAGAGAGGGCGAACGGCGACACCTGTGTGTCGGCGATTTCAAAGGTAAGCGCACGTGCACCCGATCTCGCTACCTACGCCCAGGTGCGGGCGCGGCTTTCGACCTTCGCGCCGTGCAATAGAATTTAATGTCGGCTGCTCGTGTGCGGTCTGTTTGTTTTATAGAGTGGCGGCATTTTCAACATCAAAGGGCAAAATTCTGCAAAATTTTGTGCAAAATTCTGTTATATCAATAACTTCTCACGTCACTAGATTATCGACTTTGAATGTCGAGTATATTTATAGTATCATCACTTTATTTCAGTGTACGAATTTCGTATGTGTTAAAAATCATTGTTCTAGCTTCATAAACCAGGGAGGAAATAATGGAGAGCGTTTATATGTCTTGTTTTGCCTTAATTCAATATCATCACATATTTTTGTTGCTGATAAAATAATACATCCTATATATCAAGGCCTTGTAGCTCGGCGAAAGAATCGTGATCGCGGAGTGCGCCGGCACTGATTATAATTATTTTGTCCAGTTATTATAATAACCTATACAAAAAGTACCGATAGAATAGGTATTCTAATCTATATCTGCATAGAACTATTTAAAACAAACCACAAAAGTTCATAGTTGATCGTTATTGGTACAGTCAGCAACTCAGCTGTGAATAAAGATAAAGTGCCAAATATATGTATACACATACCTTAATGTACCAAGTACCAACACTTGTACAGGAAATAAAATACTCTATACATATTTTTGGCACTTTGTCTTGCCAGCTGTGTTGTTGACTGTACACGATCTAAAAAGGAGCCGAACGGTTATTATAATTACGCGGCGACTTGCGTAGTCGGCGGCCGCGCGATACATAGTGCTGTCTCTGTTCAGGCCCCGTAGCCGAATGCCATTTCTCCGACGCGAAACGAAAACGAAACGCAGTCTGGCTCTGTCGCGCCAATACGCAAGAGCGATAGAGATAGATATCTACTAGCGTTTCGTTTCGTGAGCGTTTGTGCCATTCGGCTACGCACCCTGTTCTCACTACCACGAATTTGAAGAACAATATTGCTGTCTCTCTCAATCTTTAGGCGTCATTCATATATTACGTCATACTAAATGTGACAATCCATGTTAAAGGATTAAAAAAGCGTGACATTGGGGGGTCCAAATAGTAGTCCATAAACCACGTCTTTGACCAACGTGAGTGATATCTCTGTCACTCTTTACGTCTTTACTAACAGAAATTTAAATAACAATAGTGCTATCTCTGTCACTCTTTACTAACAGAAATTTAAATAACAAAAATGCTATCTCTGTCACTCTTTACTACCAGGAACTTAAATTATTATAGTGCTATCTCTATTCTCTGTCACTCTTTACTATCAGGAACTTAAATTGTTATAGTGCTATCTCTGTCACTCTTTACTACCAGGACCTTAAATTATTATAGTGCTATCTCTGTCACTCTTTACTGTGTGCGGGAAGTGCACATACCACGAGTTTGACTAACATGAGTGCTATCTCTATCACTCTTTACTACCAGGAACTTTAATTATGATAGTGCTATCTCTGTCACTCTTTACTACCAGGAACATAAATTTTATTATTACAGTGCTATCTCTGTCACTCTTTACTACCAGGAACTTAAATGATTATAGTGCTATCTCTGTCACTCTTTACTGTGTACGGGAAGTGCACATACCACGAGTTTGACTAACATGAGTGCTATCTCTGTCACTCTTTACTACCAGGAACTTAAATGATTATAGTGCTATCTCTGTCACTCTTTACTTCTAGGAACTTAAATATTTTTTTCGGTTTCGGTTTTGGTCTTGGTTTCGGTTTCGATTTCGGTTTTCGTTTCCATTCCCGTTTCGGTTTCCGTTTTCGTTTTCAGTTTTGTTTTTGTTTAAACTAACAGAACTAAAACTAAAACCAAAACCAAACCAGAAACGGGAAACCGAACACGGGAAACCGGATATCGGATACCGTATATCGGATGCTGGTTACCGGTTACTGTCTACCGTTTACCGGATACCGGTTACCGTCTACCGGTTACCGGTCACCGTTTACCGGATACCGGTTAACGGTCATTGGTTACTGGTTACCGGTTACCGGTCACCGAATACCGGAGACCCGTCACCGGTTACCGGTTACCGGATACCGGTTACCGGATACCGGATACCGGTTACCGGATACCGGTTACCGGATACCGGTTACCGGATACCGGTTACCGGATACCGGTTACCGGATACCGGTTACCGGATACCGGTTACCGGTTACCGGATACCGGTTACCGGATACCGGATACCGGTTACCGGATACCGGTTACCGGATACCGGATACAGGATACAGGATACCGGATACCGGTTACCGGTTATCGGTTACCGGTTACCGGTTACCGGGTACTAGATACCAGAAACCAGGTTTTGATTTCTGGTTTCTCATGTTACAACGTGTATAGATTAGTCGATACCAAGTCGGACACTTCCGATTAGGCGATTTCGGCTCGCATTGTTACGCAGCATTCGAGTGTTGAGTTTCTCACACATGAGGCCCCCTAATAAAATTTGTACCACTCATATTATTGATTTGACTCTCGCAACACAAACACCTCATGCCCACACAAATACACACAAAATAAAATCATTCACAAACTTCAAATCATTCAAAAACTCAACAGTCACACGCGCTCCTCGCGGTCCTCTAAGAACTCCCTCGCGAGAGTCGACACTTCAAAATGAAGCGACATCGCATCGGCTCATCATCCACAAATCCGAAAAGATCCACCGATAAATTTGTACCGGAAAGACCTCACCGCGACAATGTCATATTACCCAAATTACTTCAAAAATCCTCTGAAAGTGAAACAGTTCATTAGGTTTACCGTAAGAGTGAGTGAGACAGACACGCACTGTGCTTCAAATTTGCCTCGCCAAAATACGTTACACACGACTCGAAAGAATACAGTCTTAAGCGCCGCAAGCTTTCATACATATTACGTTGTTGTGATCCAAGCATCTCGTCAAGCTCGATAGGTACTATTATTGAGCTAACGACTTGACCAGTTTAACGTGACCTATCGGACTAATTGATTTGTATGACTTTTGTCACTTGTAATAAGGGAGCTCTCTTATACTGGACGGTGAAATATTTGTTATCGAAGCGTTTTGAAAACGCGGCGCCCTTGATATGAAACACGTGTTGACGACTCGCCGCCCGTTCCCGCTACTAACTATACTAGCTATACCTACTCTGTGCACGACCTTATTCTGCAGGTAATAACGTTCATATTAAAGCGCAAGTAAGAAAAATATCAATTAAGTAATGAATCTTACATATTTGTTGTTTAATTGATTTCGTATAGTACTAAGAATATATTAACGGCAAAATTTACCATCTTTCAATTTAGTTAGGTATTTTTCCTTTCCTAAAATTATCAATATTTAAGATTTTGAACAAGCGCCAAAAGTATTGGTATAAGTTTTAATAATTTATCAACACACGTAATATTATATTCATAATAAATTGCAGGATTACGGTTAACAATATTTTCTAGTGAAATACGCCTGAAAATGTGTAACTTACTAAACCTTCTTTATAAATGATAGTTCTGTATGAATTATTTATAAAAATTAGATGTTTTTATATGAAATGCAGGTGTCACAACATAATACAAGCACTTTTTCCGGATTACATTTAATAAAAGTATTAAATGTAATCCGGAACTAACTAAAGAGTTATAAAATCAAAAAATATTCAAAGTTCGTTTTTATTTTTTTTTAAATTGAATCAGAACCCTAATTTGATTAATAATTTGTATTTTAACTATCACTAATGATACTTTATACGACAGAAAAAGAAAATTACGGTTATCGAATTATGTCCAGGTCAAGCTATTTTTCCTGGTCTAACAAGCGAGTCCGTGTCTTCACCACACAACTTCAACTGTATGCTGATCGACCTGACAACTGTGACATGTTCGCCGGCGGCTTGTCCGCTCTATATGCTCCGAGAATAATACTATTATAATATGCTCCGAGAATACACCCCTTTTTATAATTTTATAATTATAATCAAATAACTGATCTGGTAAATCCAATAAAATAGATACTGGTAAGTCTTTATCAATCCATATACTAATATTACAAATGGGAAAGTGTGTGTGTCTGTTTGTTTTCCGTCCTTCACGGCAAAATGGAGCGACGCATCGACGTGATTTTATAAGTGGAGATAGTTGAAGGGATGGAGAGGGACATATGCTACTTTTTGTCTCTTTCTAAACCCGCACTTTCCTAAAATGGGGTGTGGAAGTTTGTATGGAGCATTCCGTAATTTTCGAAATTAACGCGAGCGAAGCCGCGGACAAAAGCTAGTATATAAATACATACAATCACGCCTGTATCCCAAAAATGGGTAGGCAGAACACAAAAAACTTTCAGTCGGGACGATTTTTTCTGTGAGTTTAGGGTTGTTTCGGTAAAAGTAGCTCAATAGGTAGGTACTTACCTATGAACTTTATAATATTCGGCCCCTAAATTATTTAAGAAAGCTACAGAAAAAAAAACACACACACACACAATGTAAAAATCATCACATAACTTTTTATTAACTAACTGTCAAACAGAAAAAATCAAATGCCAGCTTATGTTTCTGACAATGTGAATTATCTCGTCGTTTGAAGTAATTGAGATTTTTCCCCTCACTAGCTCGGAAACACGTGTTTTGTCCTTTAATACCAGCGGGTTAAAACGTAATTTATCCGCTAGTGGTAAAGTAATTTGACCTTGAATATAGTCAAATTTTCTGCTTTAAAACTGATAAAAGTGGATGTATTTAGTGATGAAGATGATTTACCACCTGTAGAATTACTGGAAGCAGTGATAAACGCGTTTTTATGCGTTCTAATTTCCTCGCTATAGTGAGGGAAAAAGTTTTGGCAAATGTATTTTACTTCTCGTGTGTTGAAAAGCTCGCCAAGTTCAGGATTCTATTCTCGAACCACTCGCTTCGCTCGTGGTTCAACTATAGAATCCTTTCGCTTGCTCGATTTTCAATTCCACACTCGGCGTTAAAATACAACTTTGCCCCCTTGTATAAAAAAAATAACTATTTAGGCTATTCATTTAATTTACTCTATTTTTTCATGCAGCTAGCTGCGCTCTAAGGGCCGATGTCATATAGATTGCAACCTTAGTTTCCATACGTTAGCAGCGTGCAATCGCCTTATAGTTCCCGAACAAGTTTGCATACGAGTATATCGAGTACAAGTACCTATAATAAAAACATCAGCCTTTTAGGACTACATAATAATTGCGTAATCGTCTTCGTGTCATCAATGATTAAATGGTTAGGCAGATTACATACCATCCTCGTAAGAATAATTTGCATGGACAGATTACTATCTAGTAGATCATGCAGTTTTCACTTTTCACCTTCATTCACCAAAAACCATCTTATGTGTTGTCTTATTCTAAGAGAGATATCTTCACGACGGACATACAAACCAATTCTTACATACACTGATATAAACTGAAAATAGATATCATACATGCAAGAAAAAACGACTAAGCCTACTGGTAGCCAAGCCGGGGGTCGAACTTGGGAACCTCGGTGCCCGCACTCGACGTGTTCGCGTTAACACAAAAGAAAAACACAAACAACTCATCGGAGTGACATTTTTTAAATATCTTTGACACATCGGTGATATCTTAAAGATATTTAAAAACCGGCCAAGAGCGTGTCGGGCCACGCTCAGTGTAGGGTTCCGTAGTTTTCCGTATTTTTCTCAAAAACTACTGAACCTATCAAGTTCAAAACAATTTTCCTAGAAAGTCTTTATAAAGTTCTACTTTTGTGATTTTTTTTCATATTTTTTAAACATACGGTTCAAAAGTTAGAGGGGGGGGGACGCACTTTTTTTTCCTTTAGGAGCGATTATTTCCGAAAATACTAATATTATCAAAAAACCATCTTATTAAACCCTTATTCATTTTTAAATACCTATCCAACAATATATCACACGTTGGGGTTGGAATGAAAAAAAATATCAGCCCCCACTTTACATGTAGGGGGGGTACCCTAATAAAACATTTTTTTCCATTTTTTATTTTTGCACTTTGTCGGCGTGATTGAAATACATATTGGTACCAAATTTCAGCTTTCTAGTGCTAACGGTTACTGAGATTATCCGCGGACGGACGGACGGACGGACGGACGGACGGACGGACAGACAGACATGGCGAAACTATAAGGGTTCCTAGTTGACTACGGAACCCTAAAAATGCGCGAGCCGCCATATACAAAATCTAGTGGAAGGTATGTATCGCATGCGTTTGTATGGAATCCGATCCATGTAATTTCGATGGAAACGAGGTAATAGCAGATAATAGTTCGTTTTACAAAGGTAAAATTATGGGAAATACACAGAATAAATAAGTGAAATACCATTTCAAATATGCAACGCAACATATTATCCCTAAAATGCTGTACTCATATTACTTGTAATAATACTCGTAGTTCACTACAACACAATGTTGAATATAGTACATTATGTACATAAAATTACAGTGAATTACTTTTCCATGTGTCGAATATTTAATTTAAATCTAGCACTATAGAGTTCTGTCTACATATAATCATTTTCAATTTCAAATATTGTTACAACAGCGCTCTATTTTAAATGACACAGAATCATGACAAAAATATTCTTACATGGTATGCCAAATACCTACAAACACACAAAAGACACACAAGACATTGTAAGCACATAAGAGAGAAATGCTACTACTAGTATAAGTTATAGCGAATTTTAGATGGTAAAATGGTATCTAGTTAGGCAAACGAAGGGGCGTAACGTAAGAGTGATGAGCTTATCCTTGTATTTTCTATTATGAACAGTACAGGCCCCGTAGCCGAATGGCATTTCTCCGACGCCAAACGAAAGCGATACGCCGCTGGCTCTGTCGCGCCAATACGCAAGCGCAATAGAGATAGATATCTACTAGCGCTTCGTTTCGTGAGCGTTTCGTGAGCGTTTGTGCCATTCGGCTAGCCACCCAGGCCCCGTAGCCGAATGGCATTTCTGCGACGCGAAACGGAAACGAAACGCAGCGAAAGGTAGTCTGGCTCTGTCGCGCCAATACGCAAGAGCGATAGAGATAGACACTCGTATCTATGAGCGTTTTGTTTCGTGTGCGTTTGTGCATTCGGCTACGCACGCAGGATGTCATATACTGTCGCCATCAGACATATCGGAGCGTCCAAGGTGCTCACAAATATCTGAACACGATTTTATTGCCGTGGCATTACAGTGCTGTTACACGGGCAACACATACAATTGCCGTGTTAGTTCAATACGCACCAACTAATTATGAAGCAGCAAGGTCAAAAATGGAAGTGGGCAGGTCACGTGGCTAGGTATCAAGATGACAGGTGGACAAAAAGAGCGACCACATGGAACGGGCCAGACGGAAGCCGCAGATCTGGAAGACCCAACAGGAAGATGGAGAGATGAAATTGTAAAGATAGCCGGAGAAAACTGGACTGAAGTAGCGCCTGATAGAGACAACTGGAAATGCCTGGAGGAGGCCTTTACCCGAGGGGTCCATGAATAAAGAAAAATAAAATGTGTTCTAAAAAAAAAAAAAGAAAATAAAAGTTAGAGTTACAACTTAGTCTTACACCAATAATTATAATTTATCTTATTTTAATGTAATTTGAATATTTTTTCTATGAAAAATGCAATGAAATTAATTAATATATAATTCAAAACAATAATAAACAATAATACACATAATATAAATAAGAACACAATAATGTATATGCATGCAAGTAATAATAAAGCATGAAGAACAAAAAATGTCACTAAACTAAATGAATAAATGGCATGTAGTTCAAAGCTGGAGTAATGAAGGCTTTTTTATTTTATTTATTTTAACTATGAAGCAAATGCGGCAATGGTATGTGAATTGCTGGCAATAAGGAACTTGACTGTAGTAACTTAAAATAAAATATTCTATATTATGCACGAAAGAAAGCATAAGATTATAAGGAGAACATGGACAGAAGTTATTTTTAAATCCAATTTCTATTTATTAAGTCAGGTAGAAATATATAAAGTAACTGAGTTGACCGTGACGTCACTCAACTCGATATCATATTAATATCCGATCCATATAAGCAGTCGTTTTTAGGGTTCCGTAGTCAACTAGGAACCCTTATAGTTTCGCCATGTCTGTCTGTCCGTCCGTCCGTCCGTCCGTCCGTCCGTCCGTCCGTCCGCGGATAATCTCAGTAACCATAAGCACTAGAAAGCTGAAATTTGGTACCAATATGTATATCAATCACGCCAACAAAGTGCAAAAATAAAAAATGGAAAAAAAATATTTATTAGGGTACCCCCCCTACATGGAAAGTGGGGGCTGATATTTTTTTTCATTCTAACCCCAACGTGTGATATATTGTCGGATAGGTATTAAAAAATGAATTAGGGTTTACTAAAATCGTTTTTTGATAATATTAATATTTTCGGAAATAATCGCTCCTAAAGGAAAAAAAAGTGCGTCCCCCCCCCCTCTAACTTTTGAATCATATGTTTAAAAAATATGAAAAAAATCAAAAAAGTAGAACTTTATAAACACTTTCTAGGAAAATTGTTTTGAACTTGATAGGTTCAGTAGTTTTTGAGAAAAATACGGAAAACTACGGAACCCTACACTGAGCGTGGCCCGACACGCTCTTGGCCGGTTTTTTGCAATGACAGTTTTTAAAAAGAAGCTATTTAACTAGGAGGCAAGTGGCCTATTTTGTTGCTCGTGTAATAGCACCTTTAGACGCGTGTTCAGATATTTTGAACACCTCAGGCGCTCCGATATATGTATCTGATGGGTGACTATACAGTAGGTATACCTAAGTTAACATCGACATCTACCTGTGACCGAATACTAACAATCTAATAATTTGACCTTCAAAGCGAACTATGCTTTTATGGACGACATGTGTAACTATGGTGACAATATAATAGAATTAATTTATTGTAACGGCATTCCCAATCGCTAAAATAGCTATTAATGAGATGCCCTTACGTTACCGGTTTGGCCAAATCGCGCGCTGGTGTTTACACGTGTTTTCTAGCTTGTCTGTGAGTGTATATGTGTGTAACTTAAAGGCCTGGGGCCCCGGGGGGGGAGGTCACGTGGTCTATTTGTATGGCCATCTTAGTAACTCATGACCCCCCGTGGATCCGCGCATGGGTTTATAACTTTTTAGGATGTAGTGTAAATTCGTTGATATCACAGACACCTCCTATAGACATCCATTATAAGACGACTCGCGGTCACCAGCCTTACTATTATTTGCACTGATATAAGCGCGGGCGCTCGCCGTGCCCGTTCAGTTGTTTTTCGCAATAAAAAAATTGAAAAAAGGGTATTTTGATGCCTTAGAGATGTCCACTTGTAGTGTGAAATGGTGTGGAAAGGCAACAAGAAGCTCAAATTTTAACAACAGATTAAATTACATTCCACAAATATACAAATAAGTCATATTAATTAATATTAATGTATGGGTACTACCCGTTTTTATATCCCACCAAATTCTTGCTGGGTCTGCTGGGTTTTCTCTCTCTGGAGATAAGACGTAATCATGCACTTCTCACTACTGCCTGTAGCGTCCTGTGTGGGGAGTCGGACTGCCCCGAACTGGTGGAGCAAATGGTGCGTCTGTACGTCCCCTCAAAGACCAGAATTGATTTCAGACCTAGGGACCGTTGCCTACTGGCAGTCCCGGCTTCACGTACTGTAGCGCGCAGGAATTCCCCTCTGGTGCGTTCCTTGGTCCTCCTGAATGCGCTTCTCGCATCAGCCCCTCAGTGCGACTTTGCAAGCAGACAGGTTGTTGTGCGTGATGAGTGTTTAAGATTCTGTGAGAGGATGGATGCAAGGCCTACTACAGTTAAAATGTAAGATAAATTGTGTTTAGATATCTTTTGTTGTTATTTACTGTTACTGTGTTGTATGTTTTATTCTATGTAGTTAGCAGTGATTTAGTTTCGACTGTTATGCTGTTAACATGTTTTTTAAATAAATAAATAAATATTTATAATTTATTCAGAGCCGGCACAGGTCAGCTTACACTGGACACTGAGAAGTAGTGGACGCGCCTGCCCCTCTACAGTCATACTTCTCTGTCCCTTTTCATCAAATTAAAAATGCAATGTGCTATTCCTTTCTTACGAACCGTTAGTGTTGTGACAATGTTGATTTTGTTTATTACCGTGACCACGTGATTTGTTTTAACCACATTTTACCGGATTTACGAAATAGAGATGATAATAAGAATTTCTGCCAATATCTGGGGGCACGGCAGTGCCCCCGCCAAGTCGAGCAAAAAGAGGCACGGCCGTACCATCCTTTTCTCGAAGCATTTCAGACCATTTTCAACCCCCTGTTACTCCGTTCTGGATAAAACTAGAAGCCTCAATTTTAAGCACCCAAGTAGTCATTGTATAAACACGGTATATTCCAAATTTCATTAAATTTGAACCAATAGTTTAGGAATAATTACTAGCCAAAGTTTCTTAGTTTTGTCACTCACTGGCTGACTGACACACGATCATCAATGATAATAAGACACTTCTAGTACACTTGGAAGCTTCAAATTTAGAATACAGTAAGTGTGTAGTGTATAGATCACACAAAAATTAAGAAATGTTGCAATTTCATTCCAGGTTTTTAGATACATCAACTGCATAAATAACTTTGTAATCTCATATCAATATATGGGATTACCAAGATATATTTGCAGTTGATTTGCAGTGAGTACCTAAATCAGTGTACCTGTCTATGTAAAATAAAAAAAAATATACAGATGCCCGGTGTGGTGATGGGTTAAAAATCTCACAACCCCATTTTCTCACATGGAAGTCGTAGAAGTCAACTATGGGATATGGATTCCATTGTGGTGTGTGCGAATAGGCTGACAACCCTTTAATAATTTGCCAACGGTGGCACTGAAAAGTGTAGTTTCGTGTGCTCTGCCTACCCTGTTTGGGAATACATATCTGTGTAAACGAAACTTTCAAACAATCAGTTTTCCTACATAATATTTTCCGATGTTTGTTAGAGAAGTAAGTACTAAGTAGTAATTTTGTAGAATTTGTAGTTTTTATTTCATTTCGTTTTCATTCAACCCCTTATTTGCCAAGAGTGGCACTGAAACTTTAATTTCATGTGCTTTGCCTACCTCTTTAGGGATACAGGGGTGATTCTATGTATTAGAGATGCAACGAATAGTTGTTTGGCCGGATACCGGTTACCGAATATTCGGCCCAACCATCGGCCGAATATTCGGTATCCGGCCGCCGAATATTCGGACAGCAGAATTTTACCTACAATACCTACAATATATTTAAGCAGGGAGCACAGAATATATAATAGTACAAGTACAGAAGGCCCACTGCTTTGATGTTCACGAAATGCCG
This sequence comes from Leguminivora glycinivorella, assembly GCF_023078275.1. NCBI lineage: Eukaryota > Metazoa > Arthropoda > Insecta > Lepidoptera > Tortricidae > Leguminivora > Leguminivora glycinivorella. The sequence goes on from NC_062978.1 coordinate 10,857,347, forward strand.
CCTTTTTAAATGCCTACAAAAATTTTACAAAGAAACCAGCCGCACGTGTGCAGCATCGGATGATAGGGTTGCCTATGGATTAAAACCAATTAATTACTCAGATAAAATTTTATACTTGGGTAAGTCTTGGGTACTTTCTAGGTATATATACAGTACTTTGGTTTAAGTTCCAACATCACAAGCCTTATTGAACTGTAGATCTGTGTAAGAATGTCCTATGGTACATATTTTATTCATGCTGTCTATTTAACTTAGCATTATAAGCCATACCACACGCGGACATCGCATATGAACCTTAAAAAAAAATTCGCGACGTAAAATAAAAATAGAAAGTGCGAACGTGCGTTCCGTGAGAACGCGCGCCACCCCTGATTAGGCCGCAAAATCGCGGCCGCCGGCATGTACTTGTAGCACGGCGATAGAATCGCGGAGTGAGCCGCCCCTGCAGGGAGCGGGCGCGTCGTGCAGGTTTTGACTTTCGTAGCGAACTTCGCGCGGAGTCCATTTTTGTTTAATGTTTATTTTTTAATAATAAAGTTTTGTAAATGTTTTTTTTTTTACATTTAATTTGTTTACCCCAAAATCATTCAATCAAAAATAACACATCCGGTATCCGGCCGGATAGTACGTCACTATCCGGTATCCGGCCGAATATTAAAATAAGGGCCGAATAGGCCGGATACCGAATAGTAACCGAATATTCGGTGCATCTCTAGTATGTAATGTAGGTATGTATTGTTCAGAAGTATTCGTTTTTACTAAAAATGTTACGAACTTGATGGCTGATTCCAGTATTAAAGTTCTAATTACTTTTATTTTTAAAAGATTTCATATGAAATACCAAGTAAAATGTATGTACCTATTTATAGTATGCAGTGTTATGAATAAATAAAAAATAACAGTAATTTATGGTAAATAATTCAATTAGAACCGGTAACATAAATTATGGTAATATACGTGTCCCATCCCTATGCAACAGTGCGACTGCCTGCCGTCTTTGAAACGACCAATCGCAGCGCGCTAACACATTCCCCGCCCGCACCTCGCTCTTTAAGTTTTGGTGATTCGTACCACGAACAAAATTAACAATATTGGTACTCTATAGGAGGTTCTCTGTGATTACAGTACTTACTTAATAGGTCGTAAGTAGGTACGTAATTATTTTTCACATAAAAATTGTTAGGTATTGTAAAGCGGATAATGAAATTAATGATCCTATAACAAGCGTGAATATGCAGTCATTCTGAATCCTATTAGGCCACCGTAAAACCCTTTCACAGTATAAGTCAAACTGACTTCTACAGCAAATAAAACACGGTGTCAATACGACAGGGTTCTAGAGTGGCATAGGATTCTAATTGGTTGACTGTACTTACCAAGATACTCAGTTGCATCTTGTTAGGAAGATAACCTGTTAGATAACCTTGAGAAGTCCCGTGGTCATACACGTACAGAATATAAGAACAATTCCAGGTAGGTACATAATTGCCTTTAGGCGGAGTACGTCATTTTGCTTTACTAGTCACTTTCTGGTTAGGTCATGTTCTGAAGACGCCACTTTCTGTGGACGTCACGTTCTAAGGAGGCCACTTTCTGAGAGCGTCACGTTCCGAGAATGTCACTTTCTTAGATTGCCACTTTCTGAGTTCGTCACTTTCCGAGTTCGCCACTTTCTGAGTTTGCCACTTTCGGATTTCGCCACTTTCTGACTTTGTCACGTTCTGGGTTCGTCACTTTATGAGTTTGCCTCTTTCTGACTTTGTCACTTTCTGATTTCGTCACTTTTAGGTACCTACAAGAAGTGTATTTAATTTTTCTTAAGACTGCGTCAACCTTTTATGGTGTTTATAA